>NC_067122.1:16985776-17607380 GCF_021347895.1 Acanthochromis polyacanthus
TATACATACATACTTACACATTCTTACTCTCAGACACTTTTTCCCTTTCTGAAGCGCGCACACACATCTACATTCTCTCACACACATTATCCCCCACTCTGTTTCTGTATAAACATCACTACAATACTGTACTCCACAGACATACTGTACTGACTGTGTCATATATAAACACAACTGATTGGATAGTGCAGCTCGGGTGTGACGGGCATCGTGTGTGTCTGCGCTGAGAATAATGGCAGATATTAACTTTGTACCGCGTTGCAGGAAGCTGTGGTATTATTTCAGACTTCCCCTCGATGTTAATCAGTTTACAAGGGCTGTGTGTGACCTCTCAGATATCACCAAACCTTTTCTTTTTTTGTTTTAATGTAGAGCAACATGGTAGGGTTGACATAACTTTATAACTGCAGAAGTTGTCAGAAAACATTGAGAAACTGTAGAGTCCATTCATGGATACTGAGCTTTTACATTGCATAACACTCTGAACATGTATTCATTTTTGTTTAGGTCAGCATATGTGGCTTAGGGTTTGTTCCTTAGTCAACTGAAGCGATGAAAGCTAAAATAAAACTGTGATTTTGCAGAACTAGTTGGCGTCTTTCCCATAGTCACTCTTGATGACTTGACTGTGAATATTGCCATGCTGAAGCCATTCAGCAAAATGTATCGGACAGAATAAAAACAGATTTCTCAGAAGCTGAGCTGAAAATTGTGAAACTTACAGCCACAACATGTAATAACCCTGTGGCCTTGTTCTGAGAATTAGTTTGACATTTTGGGAAATCCACTTTTTTTTTTTTTTTTGCCTAGAATTAGGAAGTAGGATGGATAACACTCGTAACATCAGACTGATTGTTCCAGACTCTTGCTTTTTGTTCCATAAAAAAGTGAAGTAATTGTGCTTAAACTTTGGACTGTTTGCTAGACTGAAAAAGCCACACCAATGTTTTTTTTGCGACTACTTTGATAACCTTTACCACACTGAATGATTAATAAGAATATACGCCTGAAGTAAGGCTCGTGCTAAGCTATGCTAACTAGCCTCTGACCATAGATTCATTGCATCTCCTAGAAAGAAAGAAAACTGCCAAAATTGTCCCTCAGTTATCCGAAACATTTGAATGTAATCAAGTCTGCTGGTCTTTCCACTGCTCTGCTCTCTCTCCATGACTGACACATAATTTGAAGGCCTGTCCAAATGTGTCATCCCTGCATGTCTGCGCCTATGGTCCACGCATAGCAGTTGTTGATGCTATGTGCTATAAGTAAGTCTGGGCTCGGCCAGCTGTCTCTCTCTGATTCCGTGACACGTGTGGTAAAAACAGACTTAAGAGAGAATGAACAAATGTCTTCAGCTGGTTCCCACTGGGATCTCCGAATTAAAATATTCCCCCTTTCATGTCATGCGCATGAACTCCTTTCTGCTGAGGGCGTTTTCCTGTGTCAATCCCCTCTGTTCATTTGTAATTGCAGTTGTTTTTTTCCCCCCTCTTACTTTCACTTTTACTCACCCCCGTTTTTTTCTTCCTTTCTGTTTCTTTTTTCTCTGGGCCTCCCTCTTCATCTTTCTGTATCACCGTGTAATTCTCTCTGTCGATTATATCTCTCTTTCTGTCCCTCTTTTGTATGCATGTGTTTGGCCACAGACAAAAGCCAGCCATGTTGGAATGCATGTGCAGCAGATCTGCCGTTGATTGTGCAGCAGCCGAGATGAGCTTTTGGAGCGACTGCATTCTTTTCTGATCAGATGATACACAGACACTAATCAAAACCACAACTCTGAATTCCCTGCTCCCTCCTCAAGGCTATGAAAACTCAGAAAGGCATGTTTTTATGTAATCTCAGTGAGCCCTTTGTTTCCTACATTACCAAAGGAGGTGAATAGTACAGTAAGCATCTGTGGTCAGTAATTAAAATGTGTTTACTGTACATCCTTGTTAAGCTACTCAATGTTTACTGTTATCCTAGCTACTGACAACACATAGCATTTTACCACTTTATGTATTTGTTCTCTTCCATAATTTATATTGATCTTTTTTTAAGGGACATTGCAGATTCTGTTCCTGCTAGAGGTCATTCATTCATTCCTGAGGCTGTAGATTGGCAAGTCAGACTGCAGAGGGACAGAGTTTAGTCTTTACCTTTATACACCACCTGTCTCTGTTGTGTCATTAAAGCTAGTTAATCGGTAACCAGGGGATAAAGCCCTGCCTCTTGAAAGCCCTTATCTAAACATTACTAGATCAACATGACTCAGAATATGAACGTAGAACCCACAATTACAACTCCTTTAACACATAATTTATTGTCGAATTGGAGCCATTGAGTGCCATGTCAGGCTGCGCTTTATGTTTCACTACACTCGAAAGCTTTACATTTGTATCACAGTACAAGTGTAAACTGTGAGATCTGGTTTCAGACTAACGAGTGTGAAGATAGTAGTACACAGTTGGCACACATGCTAGCAGACGACCTCAGTGTGTGTCTTCCTCGGTACCCAAAGCCTCTGAATACTTCATTTAAGTGTCAGTGTTGTTACTCATCTGATCGTAGTAGGAGTTTGTGTGTGTAACAAAAAGAGGCTTCACACTAAGAGCTTATCGCAGTAATGTAGCATCTTGTAGGTAAGCTAATGTCAGACAGTTGCTTACAGCCTAAATACTTTATAAAAAATCAATATTAGTCCTATCTCATTATAGTCAGTCTATTAAGAGTGGTAGACGTGCCCATCAAATTAGATGTATACAGATCTAATAACCTCTGCAGATAGTAATGTTTGCAGATTTTTCAACCGTCGATCTGCTCTCCTTTTCTCTCTCCAGGATACGACTTTGCCGCCGTGCTCGAGTGGTTTGCCGAGCGCGTGGATCGCATCATCCTCCTGTTTGACGCCCACAAGCTGGATATCTCGGACGAGTTCTCCGAGGTGATCCGTGCCCTCAAGAACCACGAGGACAAAATGCGCGTTGTGCTGAACAAGGCGGACCAGATAAGCACGCAGCAGCTGATGAGAGTCTACGGAGCGCTGATGTGGTCTTTGGGAAAAATCATCGGCACTCCCGAGGTGAAAAAAAAACTTTGCAGAGGAATGTAAATAATACAGAGTGCAGTCAAAACCAGATTATAACAATAGTGAGACCAAGGTTATGATAGTTACATGACAAATTCACTACAAGGAAGTTTTGCTCCAACACTAACCACTCTTGATTTTGTGTCTCATGTATGAAAGGCCTTTTAAATTGATTATGTTTGGATTAATCTGTGTAAATACATTCAATCTTGTGTGTGTGTTTTTAAACACACTAGCTGCAGGAACTTGTCTTCTTCAGCTGGTAGTAATCAGTTGTTGGGGAGATCAGGAGAGGTCATCACCAGTTAAGCTCAGTTTAAGTCAGTCTGGACAAGTAGTCATGGTAAAGTAGTGTTCTCAGGTAGTCACTTTACTAAAAGACAAAAGGAAAATATTCCTTAATGTATGAATGTAATGAAAGTGAAACAGTTATACTGTCTATGTCAAATCCCATGTCCTACCTGATATCACATGACACAGCCTGTCTTATGATTTTTCCCTGACTATAGTTAATGTTTGATCAAGAGCCATATTCATAAACTGATCCAACAGAAACCTTTGGATCATGTAGATAATTATTAATTGACTTTGACTCAGTTGGAATGTGTTGGCCTTAAACAGAACATGAAGCACAGAACACACATTTATTTTATTTTCGCTTTATTCACAACCTCACAGTGCTGTATTCGTCGCACATCCTATTTTTGGAGTATATGAATGCTTTGTGGCTGTTTATACAACAGCCAGATTGCAGTGTCATGAATGTGACCTGTGAAAGAATTTCCTTCATTTGGGTGTCGGCAGTAAAGTGTAACCTGAAGGAAATAAAGATTAATGGAGATTAACCTGTGCAAATTTTATTCCAGGTGGTGCGTGTGTACATCGGATCGTTCTGGGCTCAGCCTCTGTTGGTTCCAGACAACAGGAAGCTGTTTGAAGCAGAGGAGCAGGATCTGTTTTTGGACATCCAGTCGTTGCCACGTAATGCAGCTCTACGCAAACTTAACGACCTCATCAAACGAGCACGCCTTGCTAAGGTTGGTATTAACAGGAGTAGGAGGCCACGGCCATGCTAGCTACTCTGTGAGCCACAGCGGAGCTTTGAGCTAAATACACCAGCATGCTAACATGCACTCAGTGACAATGCTAATGAGCTGTTTGTAGTTCATCATTTTAATTGATAGATACATCTGAGGCTGACATCAGTCTCATTATATTTGCAGGTGTTTTATGAAAAACAGAGTTAAATGAGGTGTCATTGAAAATGAATGTCTAAACCAATTTTCATCAGAGTCTTTATGATAGTTTTCATCACTCAAAGCCACATGGCATTGCAAGGAAAGTCATGAATTGACCGAAGTCAGCAGGATTCATCCTCAGAGGACCATCAATATCTCAAAAGTAATGGACTGACCCACACACTGGCAATATCATACTTAAAAATATAAAGAAACTATTTTTTGTCCTCACTGACCTATTTTCGTTTTCATCATTTCTCATTCTCTCACCACTGCCTCCTCCACCAACAAGGGGAGAGTTATACAAAAAAGTCCCGTTTAATGCAACTTGTTGGGTTTTTATTTCTAAGTTAACCACAAGCAGAAGTACGTACAATAGTATGTCTGAAGATTCTA
The DNA here is from genome assembly GCF_021347895.1 of Acanthochromis polyacanthus. Taxonomy (NCBI): domain Eukaryota; kingdom Metazoa; phylum Chordata; class Actinopteri; family Pomacentridae; genus Acanthochromis; species Acanthochromis polyacanthus. Next base: position 16,990,481 of record NC_067122.1, read on the forward strand.
GCAGTTTTGAAACCAGTAACCCTGGGAGAAACGTAATGGAAGAAATAAAGAACTGAGGGGGATTATTTATTATTTCTGCAACTGGTCTAGAAATATGTTTCTCAACTTTTGCAATCCACGCCAGAAAAATGTTTACCACATTTAGCTGATGTTTTTAGTGGTAATTTGTGCCTGATGCGATTTGTATGTTTCTCTTCATTAACTAGTTGGCACGTTTTAAAATGGCCTATAATCTATGATTATGCCATATTTTTCTTTTTTAATTACTTAAGATGCCCAGTGAAAAGTTCAACAGTCTCTGAAAATGTCTGTCCTCTTCCTTTCATGGCATCCAGGTGCAAGCCTACATTATCAGCTCTCTGAAAAAGGAGATGCCGAGCATGTTTGGAAAGGACTCCAAAAAGAAGGAGCTGATAAACAACCTGGGAGAGATCTACCACAAGATTGAGAAGGAGCACCAGATCTCACCTGGAGACTTCCCCAACCTTGCCAAGATGCAGGTGAGATTTTAAAAGATTAATGCAGAGAGAAATGTCGCCACCCCCATGGCAGACTGTCATGTACCCCGAGATACAGATTTGATCAAATAACGGCTCTGTTTTTGGGTGTTGCATAAAATGTCAGAAACAAACCCTTCAGAGTAGAACGACCTTCCTACCTTTACTCTTTACATCTTTGCCCTTCTTTCCTGCTCTTGCCCTCCAGGATGGTGCAGGATGGGGATGAGATTTATTTTTCCTGGTTTGTCAGGAAATCCTGCTTCTTGTATGCTGCTCCCATTGGTAGCCATTGAAGACTGATCTATTTCTATCGCCAATTCCTGTTTTCTCCCACCCCCCACTTTAGGAGCTGCTGAATGGTCAGGACTTCTCCAAGTTTGCAGCGCTGAAGCCCAAACTGCTGGAGGCGGTGGAGGACATGCTGGCCAACGACATCGCCCGTCTAATGACCATGGTGCGCCAAGAGGAGGCTGCCATGCCCAGCCAGTCCGTCAAGGGTGGCGCCTTTGAAGGAACCATGAGTGGTCCCTTTGGCCACGGCTACGGCGAGGGCGCCAGCGAAGGCATCGATGAGCTGGAGTGGGTGGTGGGCCGCGACAAGCCCAGTTACGACGAGATCTTCTACACCCTCTCTCCAATCAACGGCAAAGTGTCCGGCGCTGCGGCCAAGAAGGAGATGCTGAAGTCCAAGCTGCCCAACACAGTCCTGGGAAAGATCTGGAAGCTGGCAGACGTGGACAAAGACGGCCTCCTGGATGACGAGGAGTTCGCCCTGGCCAACCACCTGATCAAGGTGAAGCTGGAGGGCCACGAGCTTCCGGCGTCGCTGCCTGGACACCTGGTGCCCCCATCCAAGCGTGGGACGGTGATGGACGACTAGAGGTCCAGAGAGGAGGGTGGGAAGCAGCCTGGAGATCAGCGACGTCAACACGCTGTTTAAGACTCTCCAGCCGCAGGCATGAATAGCATCATCCTCCACTGAGCTGCGAGTCCCCACTCTTCCTGGCACACCAAGAGGAGGTATTGCTGTGATCTTTTACACCAGAGAGAGACTGGAGGGTTTCTGGGGGGAGGGAGGGAGGGCAGGCCCATCTTTGTGCATTAGGGGATAATATTCAGGTGTCAATGTGAGGAAAAAAATGAGGGGAGGGGGGTTGATTTGCAAACTGATGAAAGGACATTACTGGATCACGAACTGATGGGTAGCTGGAGGTTGCATGATGGGGCGGAATATGGATTTCTGCATCCTGTGTCAAAGATGTCTTATAAATATACAGTCCATGTTATCATATGTTGATCCAAAGAAGTATAGTTTTTTCCCATTTGGAGAGAGGAGGAAAATAATCAAAACAGCTGTTAGAATTGCTTTATCTATATTTTTGTATTTCCTAGCTGTTCACTTTGACTCTTTCCAAATGCATTCCTTTTTATTATTTTGCCAGATAAATAAAAAGGAAGACTGTACCAGCCGTATCGTGGTCATGTGGGTCTGTATTTTATCTGTGTGACACATAGCAGTGGTTTGAGGTTGTCAGAAGAATGTCTTGTTGAAAGTGCAACTTATTAAAATGCGGGGGGAGGGGGACTTATTTTAATGAATATTTGCAAAATAAATCTGAACAGAATATTAGTTTTGTGCTTTTGATTTGTAGTCATTTGTCACCGAGGTTAACGTCAAGGACTGAGTCACCCAGAGGTCAACCGTTTCTGTGAAATCCACTCTTTTGAATAGTTTTAGTGTCGTCCACTGCCCTCTGTAGGCCACAAGGAGTCGAACCACGAGTCTCTGGAGGACATATAAGGTAATCTACTCGTGACATAAGTCGCCACTGACTGCTTATTTTTGAGGGCAAATTTAAAACAGTGGTGAAGGCGGACAGTTGTGACATTCTTTAGAGGACACGTGGAGACAATTTACAAAAAATGTCATTCCTGACTCTTGGAGACGAGCAAATCATAAACGGAAGGATGGAAGCTCACTCCAGAGTCCGAATATAGATGTTTATATTCACCTTATGAACCAGCGCTATTATATAACCTGAGCAGGTCTGAATCTGTTCTGTTTTACATGATTAAAATAGGATGCATTGCAGATATAAGAAACTGAAATGTAAATCACCCTCAGCAGCCTGTATTCCCCAGGTGTTTCCCCATGTGAAACCTGTTTGTAATGAGAAAAGCAACTAGGTGGTTGAAGCGAGGCCAAGAATGATGTAAACAACCTCACACCATTCCACTTCATGTCTGGTCATGTACGCTGACATTTCTACAGATTTATTTATCCTTTAACTTGGAAGCATCATCTGATTGTGTAGAATATATGTGACCTCTGAATCACAGCTGAGAGCACCAGCTTACCTCCGAAACGCACAATGCTGCGTTTCATTTTCATGCCACGCTCACAGTCATGCCTTCCTGTCTCATCGCCACTCTCAGCCTGCACGGAGGCTCATTGAAAGTCTGCACACTGACTCACCAGATTACCAGGCAGCATCAGATACACATGGCATGATCAAGTCCAGAGGCGCTCTCTTGTGTCTTTATAAGTTATTACAGGTGTTTAGACAGACTGTGTGCTTTTTCAGCTGTCCTCTGCTGCAGTATCGGCACAGCACCACTGCTCATTGTTAGCATTGCGCACCGACAACAAAAAGCTGCACAGATTACTTGCATTTGATTTGGACTTTTCCTTCATTTTATGCTTCTGTGCAGGCTGTGGCTAGAGGCTTTATGTTTTCAGTTTGTCCGTCCAGCCGTCCCATTTATGTGAGCATGATTTCTCTGGAATGCCTTCAGAAACTTTCCTCAGATTTGGCACCATTGCTCACTTTGACTCAACAATAAACTGATTAGAATTTGGCGGTTAAAGGTCAAGGCCACTATGACCTCACAAAACAGGTTTTTGGCTGTAAATCAAGAATTCATAAAACAGAATTTCACACAAATGCCCGATGTGATGAAATGATGAAGGCGTTAATATTTTATCAAACAGGTCAAAGGCCAGCTTCACTGTGACTTTATAGTGTTCTGCAAAAACATTTTTCTGACTGTAACTCAGGAACAGCAGAGGGTGATGGTCAACATATTTCAGATTTGGTCAGATATTAAAATGATGATTCTGATCTTGGCTGCTCATCTTATTCATTCATTTATTCATTTCCTTTGGGGATGAATAAAGTAATTCTGATTCTGATCTATTAAATACCTTCAAAGTCTTCATAACGTGTTGTATAAATCTGGACAAAGATGTATATAAAGTACAACTTCACTAACTGACAGAAACACACAAGGGGGTCACAATAATATCAGTGTAACCTTAACTCTGTTTTCTGTTGTTACTTCTCTTGAATGTTTGACATTTACTGTGCCTCATGTTATTAATTTTAGTTTATTTTTTATAAAAAAAGGTGATTGAAATATTTTCTGGAAATTTTTTTAAGAAAAAACAAATGTTATAAAACAGTAAAGAAGTTAACGGAGTAGTGAGCTATATGCAGTGGTGGATCTTCCATGGGGGCACAGGGGGCAGTGTCACCCCCGTGATCTGATTGGTCACCCCGTGTGCCCCCCCCCCCCCCCCCCCCCCATATTTTCGTCAGAAATTTACATTACTGATACTCCGATTTCCGACGCTCCTGAACGCAACTTCGTTGTCCGACTGCACCTGAATGACTAAGTTTGATCTTTTGATTGTATTTCATTGGGATTTGAAGAAGCTTTGAAGGCGTTTCCTGATGCCGGAGGAGAAGACAGATACTAGAGTAGCATAGTATGTCTCTTAGAAAACATCATAGTATAGCCTTTGGTATGAAAAGATGGCATCAACTCCAAGATTTTAAATACTTTCATTTACTGCAAACGAATATCTGCTCCAAATGTCTCACTAATAATCATAATTAGCCTTAAAAACCCACAAAACACCTCTATACTCGACCACACTTAGTACAGTCCGGTTCCCCCTTCTATAAATCTGCTTGGAATCTTCCACTTCCTGTTTGTCAAAGTGGCCTTCTACCTGGACAGGGTTTGTTGGAGCTCATGCAACAAACATTTTGGGTAACTGCACTTTAATATGGATGGATGACACTGAATTAGAGTCTGTTTTAATGAGACTGAGTTCAGATATGTAGCTCTGTCATTAAATAGGAAATTATTTCTCAGAATTCATAGAGAAAAGTCTAAAATGTTTGCTAGGTTAGTGTCCCACATATTCTTTGGCTCAGCTAAAGCTAACTCTCTCCAACTTCTGGATCTCTTGAGTTGCTTGTTGTGAAAATACCTTGCTAGAGGTGCTGAAGCTCAGAAAGTCTGAGATGTTTGTTCAAAATAAGCTCATTCTCAAGTCTGATCTGAACTGTCCTCTTTAGTTTGAACTTTCCCTAAACTTAGGAGTTAATGACAGAGCAGCACATCCAGACTCAGTCTCATTTATGTAGAGATTAAACTTCAGAGTCATTTATTGATGTTAAAGTGCCGTTTTTCAGATGTTTGTTGCACATGCTCCCGACCAAACCAGTCCAAGTGGAAGACGATGTGAAGAGAAGCTCCAGAGGATGAATATCACACATTTACGTTGGAAATAAATGTCCTTTAATTAGACATTGTCATGCAAAAGTTGGATTTCCCTTTAATTATGTTTAAATCTTTGAGTGTTTTGTTGATGTTGGTTTCTAAATGTTTTCTGACACTCGGCCCCAAAGATTAAAACCTTTTACGGCTCACAAGCTGCAACAATTCACACATTATCAACTATCCTTCTGACTAAATGAAGATAAAAAGAGAAAAACTGATTCCTGCATCATGAATGTATATTGGGTTATATTTGGGTTTGACATTTTGTAAACCAAAACAAGAAATTAATTACTGGAGAAAACAATCAACAGATTAATGGTCAAAGAAAATGTGTTTTCCAACATATATGGCTGAATTCCTCCAACATTACAAAATACAATTTTAATTCCATTTTATTCATATAATGCCAATCACAGGTCGAATTGTCTCACGGCGCTTTATTTCTATATTTTTTGTCATATGTAAAATATGACAAAGTAAGAAATTTAAACATTTTGGCTAATCCAATTTATTTGGTTTATTAGAGACTAATCCACAATTAAAATAACTTTCTCCACGAAAAACTAATAAACAGGTCAAATAGAAGGAACAGTTTTAAATCCTGCAGTTCCACGACGGGGCCTCCCACCTCCCCGCGTACTCTCCGCCCTGACTCCACCCAGACTCTGCCTTGGCTCCACCCATGTGGTCACTTGGAAACTACAATGTCAAAGGGACAACGAAATCATATTTTTTTTTATCTGATCTGTTGCTCAGTGAGTTAAGAGTATACCTATGGAGCTGCAGATTGCCAGTTCAAGACCAGGCTTTTCTTAAAATTTTTGAAAAGCCTGACAAAGAAAAATGCTGGCAGTGGGTCTTGAACCTACTACCTTCTACTTGGTAGTCTCTCTTCTTACCCCCCTGAGCTACTTGCTCAGATACTAATTCTCCTTTTTTTGCGTATTTGTCATCTATTCGTTGCCGTTTTTGAGGGTTTTTTTTTAACTCGAGTCTCGACTCGACTGTTTTTCTCAGGAGGTTGGACTTCAGCCTTTGTGCTGGAGGGTTGAACCCTCAGTTCCAAGACTTTCCAAAGCCTTGAGACCTCCCGAGTCCTCAGGACCTGAGCTTTCACACAGTCTGAGGGCGGAAATGTTCTAAGTCCCACAGTAGATCTGTTAGGTTTAACTTTCAGACAGTCTGAGGACTGATATCTTCTAAGTTCCTGAGTAGTTCACTGTCAGTTTGAACCTTCAGACAGTGTGAGGGCTGAAGTTTTAAAAGTTTCTCAGTACTTCTGTGTTAGTTTGAACTTCTGGTGAATAGAAGCATTAGAACTTGTGACCACGAGTCTTGATTTCACATTTAGACCATCCATCTGAGTTCTTCTCAGACCTTCACCTGTGGGCTCTTTCGAAATCCTGAACAAACTTTGATTCTCTTCACTGAACAGTAAAGTTTGTGGAGTTCAGAAGGTAACATTAGTTTGATCGATGCCTTCAACTACAAGAAGACTTTCTCTGGAAAGAAGTTTTCTTAAATGAGTTCTTAGTAAATCTGTCCACAATCAAACCAAGAACACAGAAAGAGGAAATGTTTGAAGAAACAACTTGATGTTTTCATTTCAGACTAGAAAACATTTTAGGACCTTTATCTGTTTTTCCTCTTTTGATTGTTTTATCGTCTTTTCTGTTTAATTTGATCTTCTAAAGTCTAACTGGTGTCTTTTCAAATGTTTTGTCTTTAGTTTGATTCTTCTTAAATGTTTAGTTTTGCTCTTTTCTCACCTTTTTTTTCTAATGTCTGATTTGATTTTGAAAAGTTTTGTCATTTTAATGTTCAATTGTTGTTTTTTCAAATGTTTTATCGGCTTGTTTGAAAAATTTCCTTTTCTTTCCCAATGTTTAATTTTTAGATTAAATCTTTAAGGGTTTACTTTTTAAATGCTTTACCACCTTTTAATGTTTAATTTTTTAATGCTTCATTGTATTTTCTGTTTAATTCCTATTTAAAATTTTGTTTTAATATTTATCTTTCTAATTAAACATTTATTTTTTTAATTAAATGTTTTGTCTTTTTAAAGGTTTAATCAAATTAATGTTTTGTATTTTTTTAAATGTTTAATATTCTTAATTATATTTTCTAATGTTTAATTATCTAAAATATTTCATCTTTAATGTTTAATATTTTTGTTGAAAAAATGTTTAATTTTCCATTTACATGTTTTGTATCTTCTGTTTAATTATCTAATTAAATGTTTTGTCTAATATAAACCCTAACCCTAACCCTAACCCATTGTATCTAATGTTTAGTTTTCTTTTTAAAAGTTTTATTGTATTAAATGTTTTTTTTCCTTTGATTTAATTGCTTTTTAATTTAGTTTATTTCTTTAATCTTTTTTTCTGTCAAGATTTTAACCCCAACCTTGAAACAAATCCTTAAATCACAATGAAAATACTTCAGTTATCACAAACATTAGTTAGTCAGTTGTTCAGTTTATCAATTCAATTTTATTTGTTTAGCACCTTTCACACAGATGACAAAACTGCACAAGCAAAGAGAAAAAAACAATGCTAAAACTATGATTGAAACTCAAAAACATATTTTAAAAAAAGATTTATTATGGTAATAAAATATGTTATGTCCAGGGGATGGAGGGAGTTTATTGAAGTCTTCTTGGGCTCACACGGTAAATCATTTAAAATAGAAACTTGATATTCACTCTAAGGAAACTGGGAACTGCAGAGCAACAGAAGAACCAACAATATCTCCTGTTTCCTTCTTTAATGAGTCGACTCTTCTTGTGCTTTCAGACCAAAGAACTACAGACTCTTCACAACTTGCTTCCTTGTGGAGAGTTTAATCTTAGAGTTTGTAAAGCTGTTGAGTTTTTAGAGTCACATGGATTGTTTTGGGCTGCACAGTGCCTTGGTGGTTAGCACTTTGGCCTTGCAGCAAGAAGATCCCTGGTTCACGTCCCGGCTTTCCCGGGATCTTTCTGCATGGAGTTTGCATGTTCTCCCTGTGCATGCGTGGGTTTTCTCCGGGCACTCCGGCTTCCTCCCACAGTCCAAAAAATATGCTGAGGTTAATTGATTACTCTAAATTGCCCATAGGTGTGAATGTGAGTGATTGTTCATCTGTATATGTAGCCCTGCGACAGACTGGCGACCTGTCCAGGGTGTCCTCTGCCTTCGCCTGAGTCAGCTGGGATAGGCTCAAGCCCCCCCGCGACCCTCGTGAGGATAAAGCGGTGTATAGAGAATGGATGGATGGACATGGATTGTTTTGACATTTAATAACTGAGTCCTGAAATAAAATTACAGTTGTGGATTTCTGTCATTTAGTCTGGACTAAACAAATAACAGCAGCATAAATCTCAAACGTCATTATGAGGAGTCTGGATTGAGGTTTATCACTTGATAATGATCAAAACATGAAATTTAGGTTGGTTTAAAGGACTATTCCACCTTAAATCTTTGAATGTTGACCTAAAAGGTTGGTTTCAGGAAATATTCCACCTACAAGGTCCTCACACGTTCACCATAAAGGAACATTCCACAAAAAATCCCTGGACATGCACCTAAAATGTTGGTTTAACCGAGTATTCCATCCCAAATCCTCAAAGAGACCTGAGGGGCTGGTAAAAAGGAATACTCCACCTAAAACCTCAACTAGGGCAGCATGTGTAGCAGCGACAACCAAAAGAGGTCCTCTCTGGGTGGAAGAACCTCGTTTGAGTGGCAGCTCCCTTTCTGATCTTACCTTACTCACTAAACTCAAGTGTCATGGAAGACTCAAGTAGTTGATGTTTCCTGCTGCAACCTTCTCTTTTTCAGCTTTCTTCCACGTCCGACCACTTCACAGATGTTACAAAATGTATGAGATCATGGACCTAATATTTAGAAAATATTAAGGGATAAAAAAAACAGATAATTAGAAAGGTAATTATAGCTGATAAAACTGCCATAAATATTAGTTTACAAGTACTGACTCTTTTAACTGTTTAGCATCTTCTTACCTCCAAGCCTGAGAGGAGAGGTTCCTGAGATTTTATGCACATTTTATACATTTGAAATAAACTCCCATCCGAAAGTATTGGAACAATGAGGCCAAATCATTTATTTTTCTTTGAGACTGAAAACATTTGAGTTTGACATGAAACCATGATTATGAGACAAGAGGTGTACATTTCAGGTTTTACTTCCAGATATTTACATCTGGATGTGATGCGTAACTTAGAAGACAGCATTATTTATAACGGAACACCATTTTTTTAGGTGAGCAAAAGTGTTGGAACAGATAGACTTAAAACAGATTGAAATGAATATGACTTAATATTTAGTTGCAATAACTGCATCAAGCCTGTGACCCGCTATGACATCACCAAACTTTTGCATTCTTCTTTTGTGATGCTTTTCCAGACTTTCACCCCAGCCTCTTTCAGTTGTTGTTTATTTTGGGGGGTTACTCCCTTCAGCCTTCCCTTAAGCAGGTAAAGGTAAACTTCAATCACGTTTAAGTCTGGAGGTTGACTTAGCCAGTCTAAAACTTCCACTTTCTGCCCCTGATGAACTCCTTTGCTGCTTTGGAAGTGTTCTTTGGGTCATTATCTTGGATCTCCCAATCAGTTTGATTGCATCTTTATTTAAATTGGCAGACAAAATGTTTCCATTTTGCTGCTGCCATCATGTGTTACATCATCAGTGAAGACTATGGAACCCCTCCCAGAAGAAGCCATGCAAGCTCAAGCCATGGCATCAGCTCCAGTGTGTTTCACAGATGAGGTTGTATGTTTGGGATCATGAGCAGATCCTTTCTTTCTCCAAACTTTAGCCTTTCCATCACTTTGGTAAAGGTTCATCTTTGTCTCATCAGACCATAAAACTCTCTGTACTTTGGCAAATTCCCGTCTGAACTTCCTCTTTTTCTTGCTAATGACTGGTTTGCATCTTCTGGTGTAGCCTCTGTACTTCTGTTCATATACTGTTTTTTAGAAGATCATGTTAAGTGTATGAAACACCTTGACTAACAAACACAAAGTTCATTAATGGTGTAAGAATGAACATTTTATCCTGCAGGAATATGAGGTGATATTGTAGACAGCATGTTCTATATTCACAATTTAATTCAACAGATGGGGTAAAAGCTCCCAAACATTGTATTCTACATAATTTCAGACACTGATTTCTGCATTTTTTTTCTTTTTGTACTTCTAAAAATAAAAATCTGAAGCTATACAGAGAAACACTTTCAATTCTGTGGAAATAGAATGAAAGCTTGTCGTACGCTGTAATAAGATTTTTTTTTTAAAAAGCAAAAAAAAAAAAAAAAAAACCGCTGAGTTCTCTGTGGTCCAAAGACTCATTTACTGCTGGCAGCAGCTCCGAGGTTCCTCCTGTTCAGCTATGATAATGTATTGCCAGAAAGCTGCTGGAATGTCCACGGTGGTGTGAAGTGGGAGGCAGTGTGACTCCACATCCCTGCGCCTCTGTACACTGTGTGTTTGGATAGCTGCCTCCCTCCACCACTGTATATCTCTTCTTTACATTGCTTCCTTTTTCCTGTCTTACTCTGTGAAGTCGTCATCATTTTCCCCTCATCTCTTCTTCCCCTCTTCCTTCCTTTTCTCCCACTGTTTACAAAGGGCAGCTTTTTTACTGTTTATCTCATTCTTTGTTTTGCATTTGTATTCCTGTCACACCCCCGACTCATTCTTTCACCTCATCTCTCAGTATTTGTCCAGTACATGTCTAAAAATAACCCCTCCAGCTCTCTGACACACTGACCCCTGCGGAGAGTTGACTGGGTCGGGTTTATATAACTCACTTCTGTGGGGGGAGTGCCACTTCTCAGAGGCAGGTGAGGAATGAGGCACTTGTGTGTGTGAGTACGCAGCGAAATTACGGGATTTCAAGTGTAACACACCCACTGCTGCAACTGGGGTTAGTATAGATCAGTAAACACCCCATAAAGCCCTGAAAGGATATGAAATTATGTCTGTTATGTATTTTAACTCAGCATCATGCATGATGACTCGTTTGACTCAAAACATCCAAATTTCTTCCCAAAAATGCACCTGGTTACCAAAAAAGCTGATATTTTGAAGCACCACCAGTTCAAGCAGCATTATATTATCACCTGTGTAATTTAACGTTTCAGGAGACACGAGTAAATATCACACAAAATCAATGGATTAAAAGGATGAGAATTTATTCTGTGATATATTTGATACAGAACACATCAGGGCAGCAATAAATGACATCCAAGAGCGACTCAGAAATTCCTGTAATGATGAATCTGTGGGACAGTTTCACATTCTCGAGGGAGGACGAAGGAGCGATTAAAAAAAGGGGAGGATAAAGGGGAGATAAGTGCTAAGAAGGAATCTGATAGCCAGCTAAGATATTTACCCTGTTGTTGTCGGGCAGAGAAGGACGCGTAGCTCCACTAGACAGGCTGTACTACCATTACAGCAACATGAAAACAGTTAATTTGCTTAAAGCCTAATGGAAGAGACAATACTAGTATTATGATTTTAATATTTTCTTGGTTTTGGAACAGTACAAGCACTATAAGCCAATCATAGAATCAATCCAAACCAAAGTCTTCAGAGGATGAGCCTTGTCCACCCCAGTGCAGTTTTGGCCTGCTGAAGAGCCAACCAACTGAGAGGTTTGATGAGGTAGGCAGATGTGCAGTTGTGGGGCTACAAAACTGGAATAAAACAAGAGTGTCAGTTTGGCTCAGTTGGTCCTTTTTTCCCAGCTTGGTCATGTGGTGTCTCCACTGTTGGTCAGTTCATTTATCTGTGTCGGGCTCAGCAGGGCGGCCTCGCTGCCGGATGAGCTGCTCCGAACATCTCCTGCGAGGCGTAGGTGATGTAGAGGAAGCCGTCTGTATCTCTGTGTTGGGAATATACCTCCCCCATGCTGGAGGACATGCAGGACATGCTCTTCTCTGCCACCAGGAGAAACAGAGCCTGGGTGGAGTCCAGAGCGATCTTATTCCTAAAGGGAAGACAGTCGGAGAGGCGGCTTGAGGCTGGAAACCAGCAAAGATGTAGAGGACAAAACAGGAGGGAATGTGAGGGAGGCAGAGGCGTGTATCGAGGGTTCGATACACAGTTTGACAGCTCGGGGGAGAAAGTGAATAGAGGGGAGGTTTGGACTGAGGAGGAAAACAAGCTGCTGGAGGAGTTAGTATGAGCCATGAGGTGAGATTCAAATGCAAACTGTGCATTGAAGCGCAGATCATTTACCTGAGCAGACAGAGGAACTGGCCCAAGGTGAGCTCGAAGGGAACCAGAAACTTAGTTTTGTCCAGCAGGGGGAGAGTCTTCTCACGGATGTAACGTTCAACAATCACCTGAACACAACAATTCATCAGCTAGTAGTAAAACAACACAATAAAAAAGCTTTACGTTGGCAAAATAGCAAAATTTAAACCAACTCACAGGCAACTTGTTGGGGAATTTTGATCGAATGCTGCATACTTCATCTTTTCTTGTTGCTAAAAAGAAGTGGAACACCCTGTTGTATACACATTTTACCCTTTAAAATGCACTGTGAGGTCAACTGTACAATACAAGTTGATGCAACAGCTGAGTTGTCTTACCGAGGCATTTCCTCTGCTTGAAGGGCATCATCTCCATGGATTTCTCAAAAGGAGCCATGCTTGCTTGTTGCTCAGGGCGGTTTGCAGACACCAGTGCTGATGGAGGTGGTGATGGAGGCGGTGTGGCACCGGAGTGGCGGTCTTGCCCGGGCTGACGGTGAAGTCCCCTCAGGTGGAAGTAAGCAAACTCCACTGAGCTGCTGCAACCACCGGTGTTTTATAGGAGCTGGGAGGAGCCGACATGTGACACCAGCAAACAAAGACACACTCCTCGTCCTGGTGGGCAGCGTATGGATGCATCTGTGTGCATGTTCTTGCCCTCCTCACTGGTTCAGACCAGATTCACACATACTGGTTATCTCACTGCCAGCATTCTCACAGCTGCTTGTGATATCGGTGCTGCTGTCACGTACATAGAGGGGCACAAACATGAAGAAAGTGGAGTGCTGAGGGGAGCCCACCATGAAGAGCATGAACAACACATGACAAACATGAGGAGCCTCCAGTCCCTGAACAAGACCAGACGATCCAAAATGTCACACTTAAAAACCTGGTGACACATTTAGCATTAGATTTGGTTGTTGTGAAACTGATCAATGTGTTAACTTCTGACCTCATGACTGATGCTCATCTTGTCCTCATATCCTCCATTATACACTCGTCTTTTAGACACGACTGACAGTGATCACTCAGTGCTGACAGTCACTGTAGTCCATACGATGCTGTTGGTACAAAGTGCTGTGTTTCTTTCTGATGCAGTATCTCAATACTTGTCTTTATGTAATCCTCTGTCATGGCTCCTCTTTGGGATAATTAATCGCCTACTGTTCAAAAATAGTAATCACATTCATATATAGGACAATATGGTGCCTATAAAATGTATACCCCTCTTGAAAATGTTCCCCTTTTATCTTTTGTCAACCTTGAATCATGGTCAATTTAATTTGCCTTTTTTGACAAGAATCAACAAAAAAGACTCATTCATGTCAAAGGGAATACAGTTTTGCAGATTTCTATAAAATAATGTCAATGAAATGAAAACTATAAAATGTAGAACAAGTGATTGCATTCTTATTCACCGCCATCAAGTCAGTACTTAGTAGGTGCATCTTTGACTGCAGTTACAACATTGAGCCTCTGTTGATGATCTCAATCTGTCTTGCACATCTGGACACTGCAATTTTACCCCAATCTTTGTTTTTAAACTCCTCAAGCCCCGTCACATTGTACAGTGACCGTGAGAGAACAGCCCTTTTCAAGTTTAGCCACAATAATCTCAGTTAGATTGAGGTCTGGGTTCTGATCTGGCCGTCTAAGAACAGTCTGTTCTCTGTAGCCTTGGCTGTGTGCTTCTGGTCGTTGTTTTGTTAGAAAATAAATCTTCTCCCAAGTTGAAGTTCTTTTGCCGACCACATCAGGTTATTCTGAAGGATTTCCTGATACTTTGCTGCATTTATTCTACCGTCTACTTTTACAAACCTTCCAGAGTCTGCTGCCAAGAAGCAGTCACACACCATGATGCTGCCACCACCATGCCTTAGTGTGGGGATGTTCAATTCTGGTCTCATCAGCCCAAATGATTTGCTTCCAGCTGACTTCAGAGTACCCCCACATGCCTTCTGGTGAATTCTACTTCAGATTAATTATGACATTTTTAGCAGTGGCTTTCTCTCATGAAGCTAAAGTATAATGTTTAATGTATGTATAATGTATAATGTTTTGTCATTTAGGTTCATTTTGATTGAAAAGTTTCTTGGTAAAACTTCCTGCATCATGTCAAATATAAGAGGTGTTTCTAAAAAATCATAGAGCACATTGCAAAGTAACTGTCTGCTGAGTTTATTAACAGTTTATGTCAGGTTTGAACATTTTCTCTTTCTTTAGGGTCAGGTTGTAGTTACTGAATCACCAGCCTAGAAAGCGTAATCACGGACAGATACTCTGTTGTGGGTGAAGATCCCCCTCTGCTGGTTAAAAAGGCAGCACCAAGGTTCTCTGTACTTCGATTGATATTTCATTTGTTTAGCTACAACAGTAATATGAATGTTTTATCCAGCAGTTTCACTATAAAGTGATCCAATTTGAGGAAAAAAAGGCAAATATGGATTTCTTTTGTGACTGGTGACTGGAAAAATGACAGTACACCAGAAATAATAATATTCTTCATTTGTTTTGAGAAGAATCTGAAGCTTCTTACATTCAACAGACCAACTTCTGTTCTCATATAAATCGTGCTGAAGGTTTTACTGTGCGTCCATTAGCTCAACGTAGATTGATGTTAAAATATTACCGATGATAATGCACCATGTGAACGCTAAATAAATTAGAATGATAAAGGTTTAGAATAGTGGTTTGACACAAAGCTAACTGGATCTGCAAGATTTATGGAGACTATTATTTTGCATTTTACTTCAAGCAAGAGTTCAGAGCCGACATTTTTACTTGTGGCTGCACTTAAAGTCCAGGTGTTACTAATCACATTAATAACGGCTCTGTAATGGAGGGACAGACCCTGAAACTGAAGCAGCTTTTAGTTGTTTGGTCAGGATGTCTTTGAGAAAAAAGAAAAGGGGAAATTTGTTGGAAATTTCACCTCACAAGGTCAAAGTTGGTCTTGAGTGGTCCCTGGATGGAGGCCCAGAGAAGATGGATGCTTTTTTTAAAACCATTTTTACAGTACCACTATAATGTAAGCCAGAAAATGCAACATCTAATGATACTAAGATGCTTTAGTTACGTGAAAGAATATCAAAAGCCCAATCTATTATCTTACAATTCTTGTTTGCAAAACTAGTTTAATGTACTTATACTTTTAGTGAATCTATATCGACTGATGCATTAAAGTATAAGCAGAATTTTTATCTGGTTTTCTGCTGATTAAATCAATAACATAACAAATACTTTGCAAAGTGAGTACATAATTTGTATAGAAACGCAGGTGTTTTCACTTACTAGCCTGTTATTGTTCCAGTGCACAGAGTTTAGTGAAATAATTACATGTAACGACTCATTTGCACCTGACAGGAGGGACACTAAGAGCAATTACAAACACCTGTGTGGGTCTGCAGAGTCTTTATGCTGAACAAGCACACAGCTTTTTCTGTTTTAGCTCCAGTGCTCTACAACAAACTGCCCTTACAGTCAGTTAATGCCTCCATGCAACATTTCATCCCTTTCTAATGTTTTGTTCTTGCTATTCTTAATGTATCATTGCCTTTATTGGTTTTCATTGTCTTCTTTTTCTGTTTTATTGGCATTTTAAAAAAATGTTTTCTATACATTGATGCTTTCTAGGGCACCTTGTAGTTAAAGTTTTTAAAGGCACTATAGAAATTAAGTTGATTATTAACTTTATTTTGTAATATTTAGTTGTCAAGGGACAGTAAAAGTACACAGTAAAAAATCAGTTAAAAAAAATCCAAAAATCTCACAGCAAGTGTGCTAGAAAAAATGTGTTAGAAAATGTTGAAATACTGTACCTCTGAAAAAACGGACAAATTGTGACAATCCAAGGAAATATCTGTAAAATACTAATATTTTAAGATGATTAAATATAGTAACCAGTGTCATTTTACAGTCAAATAATGTATAAAGAATCCTTTTCTTTCTTTCAAGATATAGAAAATAAATGTTAAATATTTTTCAGATTTTAATACAGTGCAATCATGTGATGAATTTACCATTATAAAGTATTTGAAATCATTTTTATCAGTGTACATTTTCCCCTGGTGTTCATGAGCAGACGCTGAGGACTGAACAGCTTCCTAAATGTTCCTGCTGACATGCTGCTCTGAACATTTGCTGTCCTGCACTCAAGTTGGACACTCGGGCTATTCTTCATGCAGCTATTCGAAAAACTTGTGCGTCCAATCCGGGATGAGCTCCGGGTGCAGTGGCTCCTCCTCTCCGCTGCTGCTCCCACATGTAACGTTAGCAGCCCGTCTGTCTGTTGCATTGTCTCATTGGGGACGCAGCGCACGGAGCGCAGCGCCGTGGACTCTCCACGGACTGGCAGGCTGATTAGTGACAGAGAAAAAAGGACAATGTCAACAGCAAACCGAGCCTGGGTTAATGAGAGACATGGCTGCTTGATGCTTGTTCGGTGTGCCGGTGGATTGATGAATTCTGTGCCAGTCAGCGGGGCTGCCTGAGCTGTGGGCTGCATGGCACCACAGATGGACTGGATTACACTCCCTTAATGCTGCGTTGATTCGAGCTGCTGCTATGTTCATATCGCTCGTCCGGACCCGTGTTGCTCTATTGGGGGCTGCACCATAGCCCGATCCTTCCTCTCACCCGTTGCACGGTAGCTGGTCAGCGGTGCGCCCCGGTTCCGCCTGCCGGCACCCCGACGAGGATGGCCGCCCGCCGCGGCTGCGTAAACTCGCTCTGGTCGGGCAGCGAGCGCGTCCGCATCGGAGAGCGCCTCAAGGCGACGCTGGCTGGGGTGCTGGAGCTGGAGGTGCTCAGGTGCAAACACCTAGAGATGGTGGACGCCGCTCTGGAGGACCGAGTCGCCAACGCCGAGGATGCACATGTGGAGGAGGGGAGCGGAACCTCGGAGAGCGCCGCCTCGGACGCCGAGCATGGCTCTGCGACATCCCGCAGGCAACAGGTCAGTCAGTGCGTCTGTCAGCTCGTAGCCCGGATCTCGACATGACAAGATTATTAAATATGGATGCAGGTTGATGGTGATCCGCCAACGAGCCAGTCCCTGTGCGGCTCCGCAGACAGATTTTATCGCTGCCTGGCGGCGCATAGCTGTGCCGAGGGCTGAATACCCAATTGATTGAGATGGTGCCAGATTAGCAGGCAGCCCGATCATTATGTTCAGCAGCACGATGTGACCCTCACATGGAGCAAATGTCATTGAGGTCGGAGAACCAGGACCGGCTCCTGTCTGGCTCCGTGCCCTGCCTCAAGGTTACAGCAGGATGTGGTGGGAAACAGGCGCTCCAGTCAGGTGCAGGGTTTAATAGACGAGCCAGCGAGCAGACACGGCTGCATTTCCTGGCTCTGGCTGGTAAGCTCATCAGCTCTAAAGGTCACTTTGACACCCAGTTTGCATTTAAATTACTCTGATCACACTATGAAGCTCTGCTCCATCAGCAGCTCTCTAAAAAAGTGCATTTCTGATCTTTTCCTGTGAAATCCTGAATGCTCCAGTGGAGTGTGACCTCCTCAGTGAGGGGTTATGAGCTGAGCCTTTATTCAAACACACCAGAAACCATCCTTCTTTCCCAAAGTTGTCCTGAAATGGATACGCAGGTCTTTTTGTGTTGAGAATGTGGGGAATGTGGGTTGACATGTAATCCAGGAGGGCAGGATGTGAGCAGGTCCCATCCTGAGGCCTGGATACTGAGGCTGGAGCCGCTCTGCTCCTTTATTTGTGTACATGAACTGCATTTGAACCTGTGAAGTCATCAACATGTAGAATCTGAGCGACTGTTGTTGCAGCCACCAGGGCTGTCGGTTTAGAGATGCTATTAATCTGAATTGAGCATTGGCAAGAAAATACAGCATTTTATGAGCAGCAGGGACAACTAGTGCTGAAAAACCTGCTGATTAGAACATTGACAGACACTTAAAGATGAAAATGTTCATGAAAATTTGCAGATTTTTTTTGTCTTACTAGATGAAACCAAGTATATTTCGCTTTTTAGGCAAAGCAAGCAACCATACCACTTCAATTTTGACATCTTTAATGCAATTATTGCTCTAGAAAATAATTATTCATTGCATGAATAATGAAAATAACAGTTGCTTTCAGCTTTAGGAAACCCAGCAGTCTTTCATATTTTTTATAGGCCACCAATCCTTTTACTTCTTTGCTACATTCACAGCCTTTTCAAATGAAGTGATCCTCTTTTCAGATGTTAAATTGCTGTTTAAGACCAAAACATCATCAAAAAATCATGAGAAACAGACTTTTTTCTCTGGATTTGCTGCTTTGGACAGAAAATGGACTGCGATGTTGTGTTATTTTGTGCTAAATGAGTCTTTCCGGGGATTATCTGTGATCACTTCCAGACCTGACAAACCGGTGACACGATGGATTCAGGTTGGATTTAGAGCTGAAAAGGTTAATTGATAAGTCAATCTGTCATGTTTTCTAACAGATATGCCGAACATTTTCTGGCTACAGCTTAAGCAGATTAATCAATAATGGACAAATCATTAGCTGCATATTCTGGTGATACTTCAGCCCATTTCTGTGGTCATGCGACATTAATTTCAAAACATTAGAGCGACTTCCTGCAACATAGATGGCCTAGTTTTATGAAAGGACCCTCTTTGCAGCAGTGATTTTGTTAGGCAAAACCAAAATAAAAGACTTGTTTTCTTTGCAGCTAAACCTCCCTGCCTTGCAAATAAAGTGCACCGCTGTGCGTGTTATTTTGTACCAAATCAGTTTGTAATGGATTATCTCTGGATTGTTTCCAGATATGACAAACCAGTGGCATTTCAGGTTTTGCTGCTGCTTGGAGCTTTTTATTCAGATACAAAACAAGCTGTTGCCAACAACATGTCGCTGTTATTCTGAGACAGTAACTCATCACAGTCACTTTGCACCAACTGTTATTACACTGTGAATATGTGTTCCTGATAGCAGTGAGTGTGTTAGTCAGCAGCCTGCAGCATATTAATACATGTTCCGTCTGAACCAGGCTGCAGCTGAGGTCACCTCCGCAGAACTGTGTATTTATTCGGCAAAATAATATGAAATCACCTCCCAGGATAGGCTGCAGCAGAGAGCGGGCGACACTTGCAATAATGAATCAGGTTTTTTTTGTCAGCGCGGGGACCGAAATTGCAGTCCCATCCCAGAGAGAGGGCATCTACATGGACGAGCGTCTCATAATTTGCCGCCTTCCTCGCCGCCCGCCTACCAACATCTCCTCTGTGGTTCCCCCCGTGGTGCTGAGAGATCCTGTGGAGAGGCCGAGCAGCATTGCTCATTCTCACCTCTGAAGGGAGCTGCCGGTGTAGCAGAACCGGCTGGCATGCTGCCCTTTTACCCAGGCCAGGCTCCACCAACACTCACACTCACCTTTATTTGCATTAATGGAAACAAACTGCTGTTTTTGTTTGCAACAGTCACCACATTTAGTTTAAATCTGCTCAAGAGAGAGAGAAAAAGGATAACTTGATACCTGTTGTTTTATTTACTAGAATCTAAGTGAAATTTCACCTTCAAACCCATCCATTTTACCCGTAATTTATTAGTCACTGCTTTGAAAAACGCAGGTCGTTCTGCTTTTAAATATATATTGTAAGCCGAGGATTTGGTGACTAATAACATAATGCGCTCTCCTTTAACACTAGCTTTGTTTTTTTTGTTTTTTTAATCATTTTGGAATTAAACTCCTGAAATGTGATTCACCTTTTCTGTCTAATAGCAGAGAGAGAGAGAGAGAGAGAGAGAGAGAGAGAGAGAGAGAGAGAGAGAGAGAGAGAGAGAGAGAGAGAGAGAGAGAGAGAGAGAGAGAGAGAGAGAGAGAGAGAGAGAGAGAGAGAGAGAGAGAGAGAGAGAGAGAGAGAGAACTGGGCAAATCCATATTTAGCAGGTCAGGATTATGTGTGGTTTCATCTGTGATGAAAAAACACTGTTTTAAACAACTCCCTTCAACCATGTGACGCGTTCCAGCATTTGTGAAGCATTCAGGTTTCTGAACAATGCTTTTCCAATATTGTTTGTGGAAAGAAAGCACGTTTAGTTTGCATCAATTTTGTGTGATCCGTTTGTTTGAATAGAACAAGCTTTGATTTTTTTGAATCTTTGCTAAATGTTAAGTGTCGCACAGAGTAACAGAAAACCTGTCAGCAGCTCTTTTTGCCCACAAAATGAATGTCAAGGCCGAGTTGGTGGAATCCTCATTGTTGCTGCTCAGTGTTCAAAAATAAAATCCTTCTGGCTGGCGATAACACATCGAGGACAGGAGTGGGAGAAGTCGGGAACATGCTGCACAGTTTCCCTTAATTATGCAACAGAGCTGCAGTGATTACAGGATTAATTGATAGACAGGAAATTAACAGCAGCTATTTTGATCAAGAATAATCGCTTGTTTCAGCTTCTCAAATGAAAAAAACTGTCACCTTTCCTTGTCTTGCCTGATACTGGGTTTTTGAGGCGTTTCTAGGGAGCAAGAGACTCTGATATCAATATTTAGGCCAGTATTGTTCATACTTGCTAGTATATTAGATTGTTTATCCACTTTCCAGCAATGTATTTCACAAACTAGTCAGTAGCTTATCAGGAAGACACAGATCGGCTCTGCACCACCGTCTCTGCTGCATGTGCTGCAGACAGTAGGAGAGGATTGTAAACAGTAAAGTCAGAGCTGCTCTGCTGGACAAATTCTGTCATGATGTTATTCTAAATTACCCCAAGCATCTCTTTTTGTATTATGTTCTGTAGAAGTAAATTATACTGATATATCTGTTGGGATCTAGCTTTAACACTTTTTTTTAATTGAATATCTTTAACTGTGTGGCAAAAAGAAAGCAACTGAGGGAAGCTGAGATGAGTATTTGCGGGGCTGTTTCTACAGACCAAATGACTAATCAATTACTTAAGACAATGAATGAGTAATAAGGATAATAGTCAGTTCCAGCCCTAATAAGCAGTATCCACAGCGCTGTGCCTGTCTTCACTGAAGGCTGCCTGTGTTGAAATTAGGTTTAGGTCTTGGAAAGCATCTCCTTACACGGAGAACCATTATCCCGACTTGTGGAGTGAGACAGCTTTTGTTTCCCTGTGCTTTTTGCCTCGGGATCTTTCTGAGCTCCCAGAAAAACTCAGTAATGTTGCTGCTTTTTTATGTGAAAGAGCCACCTGAATGTTTCAGAAAAAGCTGGAGCGCATCAACTCTCAACTGAACATGCACAGCGTGGGCTGTCTATAAATTTCAATACTGCATTAATAATGCATGAAACAATAGATAAAGAGGCGTGCAAAACGAACAACTGAGCGCTTGCACCATCCTGCACTGTTTGTCCAAATTATTGTGCCTGGACGTGGCAACCGCTGCAATTTGTCTTGCTGATTACATAATGCACCTATTAAGAGGTGCATTGCTTGTGCAGCTGCGATCACTGTAGGGTTATTATCCAATCGACCCATACGTTTTCTACACGTTGCTCTGGAGGAGCTGCACGCCTCTCACATGGAGGAATATCGTATTACAGAGCTCTCAGCAGACCCCCACCCTCATGTCTGTCAGCCTCCTATGATTTGATCATGTGTAACATTATATCCTGAAATGCATCATGCTGTTGAGGGATAACATGCAGAGAGATTTTTGCAGATATTGGAACATTCAAGGGACTTTTTGAAAGGTTATTTGAATAGAAAAGTGAAGTTAAGGCCCTCGCATGTGCAGGATTATAAACATATGTGCTGCTATGGCATAAAGAAGAATTGACAGACGAAGAGAACATACATGCCAGGGAAAGACATGATTGCAATGTGCGAGTGAGTGTGTTAGTGAGTGTGTGTGTGTGTGTGTGTGTGTGTGTGTGTTTAGGCTGAGGATGAGTTAAATATTTCGCCAGGCCTGTTGTGCTGTTGTGGGTCTGTGTGGGAGGAGAAGCGAGTGAGAGTTAGAGAGCGAGCAGCTGTAGCTATGGTGAGTAGGGGGCGGCTGGCTCGAAGGATATTATAGAAGTGGGAGAGAGAGGGCAGGGGAGGGGGGATTATTTGTCAAGGGGAGTGTGGGGGAGGTGGGGGTCCTTCAAGATGCCCTTCTCCCTCACCCGGCAACCGCTCACCCCCTCCTCACCTCTCCCCTCCTCCCTCCCTCTGCCGCCTTCACTCACTCGGTGAGTCACACTCTTATTTTTCTGTCTCTGTTTTTGTCCCTCACGCTCGTTTTGGTCACCCACTCATCCACGACTCACTGTAGATCCACAGGAGAGGAAAAAAATGGGGGACAGGATCTTGTGTGAGAAAGAGAGGAAATAAGTCATGGCAAAGTCTGAAACTCTCTCACCCACTTCTTCCCCTCAGTCCATCCCCCTCTTGCCTTTCCTTCTGCCACTGCGACTGCTCTTTGTTACGTCATCTGTCTTCTCCCTTTATCTTGTGAATTCCCCTCCTCTCCTGTCGCCCCGGCGGTGAGTCACTACCTGTATTGTTTCCTCAGTAACAAGAGGACTGATCAGTGCCACTCACAGTGTTGCTGTTGTCTGGGCTCCATCAGGCTAATGCAGGGGCTGCTGTCCTGCAGGGATGGGTGGAGGATTTGGAGGATAATTGGAGGAGAGGGTTTACTCTACTGAGCCCTTACTAATCTGGGAAATGGAGGCACTTTGCTAACTTGATGGAGCAATTGTTCTTGTTGTTGTGTGGGGAGTGTAAGGGGCCTCATTCTTGACTGTTCCGGTAAGTGTGGCGTGACGTCACCGGACTGTAAACGATATTACGGATCAACAGCTCTAATCGTCTTTTCACACGGGTTTAATTGTGTCTCTGCTCAGCAAGGACATCCAGAAAATACAAAGTTTTGTTTTTAAAGCACGGAATGTACACTTAAGGTCAGCTTATTCCCATTTCATACTATTTTGTACTTCTAATATTGTACATTTTACTCCACTATTTGAATCCGACAGCTGTTCTCATCAAGATTTATCAAAAAATATGAAAAAATGTGATAAAATGTTAAAGATGCATTGGTTTTTCAGCCTTTTCACTTTGTTGTGACGCCTTACAGAGAAGCAGTTGTGTAGCTGCAGCCCTGTTGCATCAGTATTAACAATCCAATTAAATAATACTGTAAATAGTTGCTTTTGATAGCTCATAAATGTATATGTACTCTCAACTTTTGTTGATGGAGAACTTGTTTCTGCAGAAAGTTCCACAGCTTCTTATTGATCATACTTCAAGTTTGGTAGAAATGCTCTTTTTTCACTTCACAGGCCACCATATATTAACAGTAAATAAATATAACTGACTTTGTGTACAATTATGTTGTGATCAGTCCTGCTCAAATTGTACACTGTGGTTATATGTTTGCACCTTAACCATCTAACCCTGAGGTTTTCGAAGATATATGTGGGCGTTCCCAGGAGAACATCACACTAGTTATCTAAAGGCGATTGCATAGAATAGCAGAAATGTGTTGTTTAGTTAAACAGATCGTTTTTTTGTTAATTTCACTTTCTCATATTCTGAACATGGTGGATTCTGAACATTGTTTTTTTAAATTTATTATGTGGAGTCTGAAGATATGGCAGTCAGCAATATGAGGCTGTTTTGGCACGTTTTTTAAGCACAGATGGGATCAAATACATAATAATGATCCTATAGGATCCAGGAATCGAACAAAAACTGAACAACTAAACTGGGAGTGTGGGAAGGCATTTTTTTCTAAGATTTGTCTGTTGTGAAGTCCAAAGTTTCAGACTTGGAGGACAATCTTATCTAAACTACAGATCCTTCCATACATTATCTATACACCATTTAATCCTCATTATGCATACAGAGACAAACCATCAGACTCACATTCACTCCAATGGGAAATTTAGAATCACCAATTAACCTGAGCATGTTTTTGGACTGTGGAAGGAAGTGCGAGTACTCGGAGAAAACCCACGCATGCACAGGGAGAACATGCAAACTCCATGCAGAAAGATCCCAGGCCAGGAGATGAACCAGGAATCTTCTAGCTGCAAAGTGACGGTGCTAACCACCGAGCCACTGTGCAGCCCTAACCTAAAGATAAACTGATTAATTCAGAATTCAATAGTGAACCAGTCGTCGTTTTGATTATTCAGTTGTCATGGAGATGTTTTAGTTCATTATCATGCGTCCAACATTATATTTCAATCATGACATATACCACGTCTCTGGTCAGGTGTAGCATTTTTGTAGCAGTCCTCCACTGATGCCAGGTCAGTTATTTTGAAGGTGTCGGTGTGATTTTGCACATTATTTAGATAATAATTTCGGTTGTGTTGCATATTATTTCCAGTTGATTTTGTCAGCATTGCTCATCTAAATGGTTACATATTTGTTTTTTTCAGGTTCCCTCTCCCACGAGTACGATGGTCCTGCCCTGTCAGAGCAGCCCAGAGGACTGTGGTGGCAGTTCAGGAGACGGACCGGTCCACTTGTCATCTGGCAGGGGGAGTAACTCACGCTGGTCTACTCTGTCATGGGACGCCCCATCAGACCTTCTCTCTCCCCCAACCCCAGAACTCAGTGGTGTGGTCCACCTGGACAGTGATTCCAGACCGAGTTCAGGTAACTGCACATCTATACGGCTGTTTTCGGTGGTCAGAGTGGGAGATGTGATAACAGCACTGACGTGTCCAATGACCAACACTTTGTCACCTTCTGATATAACTAAAGCTCACCTTGAGAGCTTTCTCATTAAACATTAACCACATTCTTTTTACTTGTGTTTACTCGCGCTCTATGTGACTTGGTGCTGACTTATTCCATGTCAGCCTTTCTTGTCAAACTCTTATCCAGTCTCTGGCACTCTGCACCCTGTGTCTCTAAAAGAGCATTTCTTTCTCTATGTACTCTCACATACTGTATTTTTGACTGTGCTTTATAAGAATAATCTCCTTAAAACATGCAAGTAATCCAGTTCAAAGATAAAAATCCAAAGGCTTAACCTCTTTAACTTAGAAGTTATTATATAGCTTAACCTTTTACTCACTCAAATCTGCATATCTGTTCTGATTATTTTTGTTACTGTGGGAGAAGCTGAAGTGTTCACAGCTGTTGTATTTTTCCTCTGCACTACCCTCATAGTTGTAGACTACTTAGTCAAACAGTGGACTGGGTCCTATGACGCCTTTCTCCTGGAATTTTTCTGAAGTTTGAGTTTCTGTAAGAGATGTCTCCTCTTTGTTTAACTTTTTCTTTGCTGACCTTCACTTCTCATTTATCTGTGTAGACATCCAAACATAGAGCTAAAGACACTGTGGCTGGATGTAAAACCTATTGGTGAAATTTCTAGGAGTAGACCTCAGTACAAAGTAGCAACAGGGAAGACATTCATTTGTATTGTTTTTCTTTTCTTCTACTTCTGCATTTTTACCATTTAAAAAAAATCAGCTTTAAACAGTAGTAACATAGGGAGATATGCCCTCGTAAGCAGGTCTCAAGAGATGAAAGATAAAAGCTAGTAAAAACAAAAAATTATGAGTAGGCCCAGGAGTACATGCAATATCTAAAACAGAGAATACTGGGAAGAGTTACGACTCTTGTTTGCTTTATTCCCAAATCATTAGCACCTCTGGGCATTATAGAAAACTTGCTGGCTGCTTTTATGACTCATGCATATTCTGATTTTTTTTCTCTTCTCAAGGTTTCTATTCAGTGAGCGGGAGCTCTCTGTCGGATTCTTGCTACTCTGTGTCCAGTGATGCCGCTCACGGGGGACCGGGGCCACCTGCCAGACCCCTGAAGCTGTGGGATCAGGCTCCTCTGTCGGCAGATAACACTGACATCCTGTGGTCAGAAGGTGCAGTGCAGCAGCAGCAGCAGCCTGTGCTCCAGAGCAGTCAGGAGGACGCTGAACCAGCAGAAGAGACACCTGTTTCAGGTGAGCTGGCACAGATGTTGCAAATCCAGCCAAGTTTTTTTCAGTACTCACTTGAAGATGATTCAGAAAAGTGCACTGAAGATAATTCAAAATATATTTATAAATGTTAACCATAATCATGATCTTACATTTAAAAATTTGTTCTGAAAATCTTCTCCTGTCTCTTACAGTCCCAAGTGACCTTGAAGCCACGGGGCTGAGTTTTCTGTCAGACCTTTGCTCAGGATTGGGTGACTCCCTGATTTCTTCTCTCCTCCCACTTCTCAACCCTGCCTCGCCCTCCTCCATTCATTCAAAACCCCAGCTAGACCCCCGCTACTGCACAGACTTAGTGTCTCGTCGGACCAAAGAGGTGTACTCCTACCCAAGCCCACTGCATGCCGTTGCCCTCCAGAGCCCCCTCTTCACCTCCCAGAGCCAGGAGCAGTCAGCCTCAGCGAGCCCTGAAGGACCACAGCATGATGAACCAACAGAGTCACAGAACAATGATCTGCCTCTCCAGCCTCAGCAGCCCCCCACGCCAGCCTCCTTCACCCAGCTGGAGCAGTACATCTCCCGGCTGGCTCGCCAATACCACAGTCGAACGACCTCCTCCACCTCTGATCTCACTTCAGCTGCCACCCCTGGTCCAGCTACACGCAGAGGCCTTTGTACCCCTGGCAAAAGTCACGGCTCCACCCAGTCACTTTCTGCCTTTGAGAGCCGCAGTACACCCTCCACCCTGCCAGGGGGCAACATCACACCCTGTAAGTCACTGCTGGGGAACTCAGCCAGAGTCAGCCTCAGCACTACTGGGAAAAAAGGCACCAGGAATTCAATCAACCTGGGTAACCTTCCTTCAGCAACCGGAGAGGACCTGAGCATAAATCTGCATCTCAACCTCAACCTGAACCTGACTCCTGGTTTAAATTCTGGCCGCGGGCTGCTGGACAATTCTAAAAATGGCAGTTGTGGTGCTTTAAGGGGGGATTTTCCCACAACTTCCACTGCCTCTGCCTCTGCCTCATCACTTTCTTCTGTTACACCCACCCCAGCGCTGAGGTCACGCCCTCGGATTTCAACTTGTCCAAGCAGTCTGAGCCACCGTAGTTCCCTGGAGGTCCCTTCAGGGTCTGGGACCAGTCCTGGGTTTGGGTCATCCACCTTCTGTCGCTCATTAGACTGGAGCAGCGGAGCTCCACCTGAGACTGGACAATCAGTCTTTAGTCCAAATGCTGGATCAGCTCCTGGGTCTCAGCGCAGCAGCTTGATACAAGAGTCCAGCTCTAGTCCCAAGTTAAGTGAAGACTCCCCCATGGTGGGGGAGATCTCCCGCCTCTCTGGCCTGTCTAGAGCTGTTGTGGTTGGACTGATGGAACAAGGTGTGGAGCTGGATATTGACTGCTTCCAAACAGATACTGCAGGTGAGGTGAGGGGTCACAGCAAAACTCACCTGACAGCCCAGACAGATCAGTCACTTGACTATACCAGGCTGACGGACCTGAATCCCCAGAGACCGATACAGCTCTCTCTGAGTGTCACCCATTCTCCACAGTCTCAGTCCAGCCTCACCCCTCCTCTCTCACACTCCAGCAGCCCCATACACCCTTACCAGTCCATCCATATTCCCTCTCCCCACTACTCCTCACACTGCCACTACCAGCAGATCCCTTCCCCGTCTGACCTTCCTTCCTCCACGGCTTCCTCTCCTGCCTCCCGCCCTACACCAAGAGGTCGCTCTCCTCCACGCCCTCTCCAGCCCTCCCCCTTGGGTGCCACCCCCCTCTCGGTTTTCCGTCGGGATGCACCATTCCAATGCTCCCTGCCCCGCACCATTACCAGACCCTCTCCTTTTGAGCATGGCGGCATCCATCCAAGAGGTGGATCCCTTCGGCAGAGTGGGGGAGGAAATGAGGGTGGCAGCAAGTGGAAGAGGGGTGAGAGAGACGGGCTGTACAGGGGGAAGCATGCCTCCCATAAGCTGATCAGGGCAGCCACAGTGAGCAGCTATGCCAGGAGAGAGGACTACAGCTCAGTTTGGGGGGAGGAGGAGGAGAAAGCACAAACAGCAGCTAAGAAGTCCTCCAACAAACTCTGGAGGGGTTTTGAGGGACGGCTTTGGGGCAAAGAGTCTGAAAGTGAAAAGGAAGAGATGGACAGAGCAGAGTATGGCTACGGCTGGAGGAGGAACAGCGTTGGAAGCTGGAGGAGGGAGCACCGAAGGGCGAAGACTTCAACCAGCAGTGGTGACAAGAGGCCAAAAGTGGACAACTCCCCAATGTTCTCAAAGAAGAGGGGGAAAGAGGACGGGGAGAGACGCAGCTCCAGCCTCAGGCTTTCTCGGAGAGCTCTGTTCAGGAGTGAGTCTCAGGGCTTGCTGGTGCCTCGTAACCACAGCGAGGAGCCCACAAAGCGGGCGCACTGGGTCTCCTCCTTGGATGTGGGGCCAGGTGGCATGGGGCTCAGCAGAGATGAAGGCGTAAGACTTCTCAGAGCAAAGGGGGAGGACAAACGGCTGTCCTCCACCGCCAGCCTCTTCAACCTCTCTCGTTCTCAGAGCCTAGAAGGCAGCTGCCATTCACTCTCCCCTCTCTCCTCCCCTTCATTTTCTCCTTCCCCTCCTCCACGGATGCCCCTCCAGCGCTCCCGATCACTGAGGGATTTGGGGAGGAGAGTATTTGGCTCCATGAGGTCCCTGAGTCTCAAACGGAAGCCATCCAAGAAGTGACACTTCTACAATAAATGAACATCAAAGTAGATGCATCTTCCATGTGTTGAATTTAAACCACCAGTGATGCTTGTTATTATATTTGATGTAACAGGAAGTGCTATCATTTTGGACTTATGATTGATCAGACAGTTACACTGCCTCTATAACACTGGCCATAAGATATCCGCCAGTCATTTCATTCATCACAAACATGATGGAAGTTCCTCTCAGGCACATAAAGTCTGTACCACCTGCTATTAATTTTGTTCACAGCATTAAACACTAATTCATTCAAGAAATGATTTTGTAAAATTTGAAAGACAGACACTTTTTCTAAGCTCCCAAAAAGCTTCAAAATACCAGTCAAATTCCTCCAAACACGTTCTGTAGCACAGTTGGAGTGCTTTGAAGGTTTTTGTAGTAGAAAACCATGTGTTTTAAACTATGTGTCCTACAGTAACAAGCAAGAGTGCTGTAGGATGCAGCACGGACCACGGAGAGAAGAGAGTGAAAGAAATATACAGACAGTTGACACATTAAAGGAAAAACCGGAGCCCTTTGGCCCTACACTGGGGGGATCTGGTGGCTTTGTTATGCTGTGGAGGTATTTTCCTGTCATTATTTTTGTTCACTTGTCCCCTGAGAGGAAATGATCACTGTAAAACCAATACATTCTGAGTGATCGCTTTTATCCGATGATGGATTGGTCTCTCCCAGGATGACAGTGTCCCCCATACATAAGACATGAGGACTCACTGAATAGTTTGATGAAAATTATGTGAATCATGTGCTTTGGTCTTCACGGTCACCAGATCCCAATCTAACTAAACACCTAAAGGATGTTTTGGACAAATGAGGGAATATATTTTTGGGAAGAACGCCGTTTTTCCTTCCAGAGCTCCAGAAATTTTAAGAATTGATGCCGAGGGGCACTGAGATAATTCTGATGGCATGTGATGACTTAACACCTTACTGAGACACTTTATGTTGGCTTTTCCTTTAATTTGTCACCCACATCTAAGTGGCCAGTTTATTTAGGGTTGAACTGTTCCTTTGAGGAACTACAGTCCTTTTAAAATCTTCCTTAGTATTGGTCTGAGTGGAGTTTTTCATTGTGTGAATGCTGTTTCAAAGGATCTATCAACTCAACATTAAAATTATTTTGGGATCCTTTCACGGCAAAGTATTCCAATTTGAAGATGCTTAAAATTAACTTATAGTATTGACTGTAAGAAGCTTCATTATGATATAGTTGAGCCCTCCTTTAACCATGAGTATGGATGTGTGTGTGCACCCTCTCCTCTGCATGCTGCTCTGTGACTTGTTCAGTGATTATAGCTATCGTGAGAATGTGATATTCCTCTTTGATTATGGGTAATATTGCCTCTGAAGTACAATCATATTGGCCAAATAATGACCAAAACCAAGCAAATACTCTTTAACTTGATATTTTGCTCAGGATTTTGAAATAAATATTGAATGATTAAAATATTGACGAGTTATTTGAGATCAATTTGTGGCTTCTCATGGCTTATAACTAATAAAAGAAACTGATAACCAAACTGTACTTGAAATACCTGCATTACATTTTTTTTTACAACCAAAGGAGTTTAATAAAAAAGACGAGGAGTTATTTAAAAAATATTTTACTTGAAAACTCAAAAAAAAAATCCACATTCACATCACTGACCAGACAGTCGCAATCAAGGAGGCATTTGAGTAGTGCATGAAGAGTCTCTTCAGCTTTCAGAAGCATTTTTGTGAACTATACTGGAGTTTCTGTGTTGCTAGGAAACCAACTTTTCTGTCCTCAGCTTTCTATTTTCAGCAGGTGACATCTTAACTTTCCCACTGACTGCTTTTTAGTATTCTGTATAATACACCCAAACACCTAACAGAGACACAGTACCATTAGCGAATCAAGATGTGGACATTCTTCAGTTGGTTTGTGGTAAGCTGAGGTTGGACAGTCTCTCAAGTTAAGACTTGATTTTGGCAGGCTAAACTCCCTCACCAACTCCGTTGGTTTGGTTAATCTCTTCTTCTGAGTCATCCTTTAGGCTGGAGGAAAACATGCCTCGATACATGGCTTTCTCTTTCTGTAACTCTCGTTTTAGTTTCTCCTCAGCCCTCTGCAGGTGCCTCCTCACATTGGCATCTGGACAGAAAAATTAAGGAGGTTTATTTTGGAGGGGCATACTACATACCACAAGGACTAAGACATACAGGAGAGGGCTGGAGGAGAGTTTGTTCAATTATGATAGACACACGGCATGCAGTTTGGGAGAATGTCAGCAAGGCGCAAAGAAAAATCCGACACTATGTCCTGTAAAAATTAATTGACAGATAAATTGGTCCATGAAATCAAGCACAGACGGCAGAATGTCAGTAATTTTATCTCAAAGTCCTTTAACAGAGGACATACTAAAAGCTGTATCTCACTGGACTGCATTTTAAATACAGTGGCATCTTGCAAAGAGTGTTGTTCTTTTACAGATCTGTTGATATATTAAATGGTAATTAAATCTGAAACTGAATCAGTAAAAACAGTTTGTATGCATTAATTAAATTATTTTTTTACAAATAACTATGAGGTACTATTTACACATTTGACAAAATTATCCACCTAAAATGATATATGAATATATAACAGGCTCTCAACACTATACTCTTCAGCCACACTGCAAGATAATCTGTCTCGTGTGTCTGTTTTAACAGATATGCATCCAGTTTAGTCAAAACAATTCATTTGTACCTAACACAGTCTTCATGAAAGCCTTGAGTCAACTGTTCTCACAAATACACATTTAACTGCACCTCATTTGTACTGAGTTCTGAGTGCAGCCAAAAATTATTCTGCCATACAACAGCCCTGCAGCTGAATGAACCGTGTATAGACACTGACAAACACTGAAGCTGTTGATGTGCTGCTTTTTGCAACCAAAAAGATGTAGACAAGACTGCACTGATCGACAGACATTTGTAAAATCTGCTGTGGATGATCATGCTGCTCTGGCTCTGTTCTTACCATTAGGCTGCTCTTTGGATGCCTGGGTGAGGTACTGTTTGGCTGTCTGTGCATCTCCAATCTCCAGAGTGGCCACTCCTGCCCTGTACAGTGCTTTGACATCACCTGGTCGCCACTGCAGTACAAGCAGACTGTACTCCAGCACACGAGCGTAATCAACATTCTGTCTCTGCAGCAAGCACGCTGAAAGACATAAACACAAAGTACACATTAAAACGAAAAATTAGTCTGAAGCTGCAGTCTGGTACAGTGCATCAACTGTTGACATTTATTTCTGAGCTGTACGCTTTTAAATAAATAAATAAATAAAAATATATATATATATATATATACACATGCTTAAATACATTTAGGAGCAGTGCCAAAATTACAGAATCTGTTGGTTATGTTCACATAGAATGATTATACAAAGGAATCCATAAAAAAAAATAGTGTCTACAAGATCTACTACTTGAGAAGTTTTACATCAAATTTGACAAATGTAGGTATATCTACAGTATTTCCACTAGAGTTGGCTATTAAGATTATTTTCACCCCTGGCCTTTCCATAGTTTTTTAAAATATTATGTACCAGCTAGGTTGTTATAACAGTCCACTTGCGTGCTTCTCAGCAAAGCCTCCTGTTCAGGTGTGAGCACAGGTCTCTCAGGTCCAAACCCTTTAAGCGACTTCATCACCTCAGAGTCGAGGCTCCGGAGGACCAGCAGAGCGCGGTGATACCGACCGATGGCCGAGCGAAAGTTCTTCTCCTTGTAGAAAGAGTTTCCTTCTGTTTTCATCTGTGCTGCTTCTTCTAGTAAAGTCCAAACTGACTTTGCAGAAGTCTGTCTGCGTCCAGGAAGGCTTGATTCTGCTGCTGCTGCCCCCTGTACATCCAGACTATCATCAGCTCCTGCAGCCTCCATCTCTGCTGTGGAGCTCTTTAACTGTTAAGTTGAGAAACATTATGTAAATTAACAGGTTAAGAAGCCATTGTGTATTCTCAGAGGGAAACATAAGCAATCTGCATATTTTACCAGAAAGTCTAAGAAAAAACTTGGGTCTTAAATAATATGGAGATATTAGAAAAAGTTAACTCCAGCTATTTTGAAACTCAAATCATATTAAGAGTCCAAGATGATTGCTCAGCTTCTGCCCCTTGTGGGTTCAAAAACAAATTGTTGGAGTACCCCTTCAAATTGTTTAGGTATGTGGAAGATTTTTTAAAATATAAAACACTTGAGAAAGGTATTTGATTTGCAATGTAAGTATTTAAGATTTAGTCATCACTGTGTGATAAAACTAAAATGTTTGATGGAGCATTTCAACATGAGATACCATCAAAAGTGTGCCTGACACAAAAGGCGGAGAAGATTCATTCTGAAAAGTGTTAAATTATATCAATTGTGTACAAAAACTGTTTGAGCTGTTCAACTAGTGATAAATTCTTTACAACTTAGTTATTCCACACCCAATCTGATGCGACTTTAAAGCACAATGATCAGATAGTGACCAGCACCCAGATTCTCCTCATAGCAGTCATCATAAAAGGCCTTCTTAAAATATAGATTTATTCTGGTGACATGATGCCACAGACAACAAAAAAACCCCACAAAAATGGTCTGTTGGCATGCTGCATGCTGGCACGTCAGTTAAAACCACAGTCAGACACTTCAAAGCCCACAACTTTACTATTTGTCCTCTAAGAAATTGTTTCTGGCTACATGATACAATGGACAATCTGCTACATGGGGGTGTGGTTGGATGTGTTCAATAATGTGACCCTGTACCCCAATTTCACAGAGCCCTCCAGGAACAGTGGGAGATCATTCTACAAACTCTCATCGACAACCTAATTAACTCTTTGCAGATGTGTGGCTGATTGTTGGCCCATAACCTCATTCACAATCTGCTCATTATTAAATGTAGTGCATACTTGGTTATTTCACGACCTGCATTCTGTTGTCAAGCTACTGCATTGTGTTGGAACAGCAAATACTTATTCCCCTATAATAAGTGTTCATTTAAACACTACATGCTGTGTATAAGTGTTTGCTCAGCCTCCATGGTTTGCTAAATGCACAGATTCAAATCAATTAATTGTTCAATTTCTTCATTAGAGCCGAAATGGATAAAGCCAGATAAAAAATTCCTTTCTTCAATGTCTTTCACCCAAGAAGTACCTGAATCAGCTGCATGAAGGTGGAAGTCACATGGAGAAAGCGTTTACACACAATACACAATATACATTATAAATAATCTAGAACAACACAGCCTGAAATACTGTCATTACAGAAGTGGAAGATTTCAGCTCCACACGGAGATATACTGTTAAATTGGAAAATAAAGCAAGAACACTTGACTATTGCCTGAGTTTAGCAGATCAAATACACAGTCTATGGAAAGAGTTGCAGCCACTGGTATAACATTAAAAATATTATGATGGTTTTGCATTTGCGCGAGAACTTCCAACTCTATTTGACAACACAAAAAAATGCACTTCTCTCTTTGTATTTGGAGTCCTATTGAACACTGGCTCCTTCCCTGCGTTAAAATCAGATCTACAAGCTCGTTAACGGACTTTAACAGTCCTTCTGCTCTGTAGTAAAACTCCAACGGTCGTTGCTAAAGCTAGCCAAACTAGCTGCTTTAACAAGCTAACTTCGTCTCTCACACACTACCCGACTTCCGTAATGTTCTTTTTATACAGTTCAACGTTTCGGTATAACGAAATATGAAGGATAACTTGTTATGCATCCTCTCACCTTAAGCCAGTGAAGAGATAATAAGCAGATAGCGGCGGCACTTCATGACAATCATCTTGCTGCTTGTTGTAGTGTATTACATAGATATATACAAATGGTGTATGGCAGGCGCTTCCGGGTTTTCTTCTTCGGTGGTAAGAACTTCATCTGAACGGATCGTTACTGCCGCTACTAGGCCGAAGAAGGAATTACCATAACAAAAACAGAAAAACGTCAATAGGTTTGTTTAATATATATGAAGAGTTCATTTGCAAAAACAGATAATTCTGTTTTGATAAATTTTCAGAAAACTTTTTTTTATTGTTTACTTGAGATAATATCAATCAAACTGAAGTTGAGTGGCTTTGACTCAGTAGAAAAATATCTGACAAAATAGAGAAAACCTAAATTATTAGTGTTATTATTATTATTATCTCAAGTAAACAATAAAAAATTTGTTTTCTGAAAACGGAGTTACCTGTTTTTGCAAATGAACTCTTCATATGTACCTATCAATATTGACAAAATACAGAAACAATATGTCTAACTATAAAGTATGAAGTCATCAAAGTACACTGTAAAAATTAAAATATGGCAGCTTCAAAGTAGTGCAGTTTTATGGCCACACATTGTAAAAGTATAGTTTTACAGTTACTATGTAAATTACTGATAATATAAGTAATATTTTAACAATACAAGGAATATTTATAAAACTGATTGATAATTTTCAGTGGTTTGCAAACCATAAACATGTACAATTTGTCCTTTAAATAACAGAAAATATCCATCCATCCATCCATCCTCTATACACCGCTTTATCCTCACTAGGGTCGCGGGGGGTGCTGGAGCCTATCCCAGCTGACTCGGGCGAAGGCAGGGGACACCCTGGACAGGTCGCCAGTTTGTCGCAGGGCTACATATACAGACAAACAATCACACTCGCATTCACACCTACGGGCAATTTAGAGTCATCAATTAACCTCAGCATATTTTTGGACTGTGGGAGGAAGCCGGAGTACCTGGAGAAAACCCACGCATGCACAGGAAGAACATGCAAACTTCATACAGAAAGATCCCAGGGTGGGATTTGAACCGGGGATCTTCTTGCTGCAAGGCGAAAGTGCTAACCACTACACCCATAAGAGAAAATATCTGTAAAATAATGTTGCTTTTTATGATGATTTAAAGACAGTGAAAACTAGTCTAGTTATACTGCCAAGTCCTGTAAAAGAGTGTATTAAAATTTGTAAAAATACAGATTTTAAATGTGGACATTATTTACAGTTTTGCCACATATTTTATTGGTTAAAATGTAAATGAATATTTCTCTGTAATTTTACAAGTTAATAACTGTCATTTAACAAAACAGGGAACATTAGTTACATACCTGTATATTTTTAAAAGATCAGTTAAAAACTGCTTTAATTTTTATTTATTTATTTTTTACTATCTATTGGAAAGCTTTTTTTTTAATTATTATTTTACAGGTGAAATTTGTCCATTGTGCTTTGGCTGATCTAAGTCAAACAGAAAAAAGGCTTAAAATGAATTGCATTTTTATCCCTCAAGAGGTTTCAGTTGCTAGATGGACACCCTACAATATAAGTAGCCTTAATTATCTTCAATATACGTAGACTACCTTCACTATGGGTTGCAGTAATTATTGTAGGTCATTATGATTACTATTAGTTGATGAAAGTCATTAGTACTGAAACTCATAAAGACAAACTCAGTGTTTAATTGCAACCACTAGCACTAAACTCATGCCATGTCACATCTCTTTTCTTTTTACCACCCAAGTCAGAAATTTTTGGAAAGATTTCTTGAACTCGCATGAACTTTGCACCAATGGATGACAATGGGGAAGGTTTTTCTGGTTTGCTGAAAAAACAAAGATACTTGTATTTTGGTTAATATTGTCATGGCATTAGTCTAGGACCTTTGTTTGTATGGAAACAAGCCTGTATAGGTAGAATGTGTAAATTTGTTAAAAACTCATTGAGACCTTTTACTTGTCACACGCTTATACTGGACAGGGAAATGCAATGTAGCCGTTCCTCAAGGCTGTGTGATAACAACAAGACATGATAGAAAAAACTTCTGAAAACAGAGAAGAAACTACTTCTAAATCTGAACATTCTTGTTCATTATATTCTTATATACTTTCCGGTTTTGTTTTGTTTTTCATACATGTATAACACATTTTGGCACTTTTTCGTTAATTACCGTGTCATTACTGTTTATCACTATGAAAACATTTTGTTCTTTGTATGTGGTGAGAGCTTAAGTCTTGATGTATTTGTTCATTTTAACATCTTTGTTAATATAAGGCTTGAAAACAAATATCAATAAGTTAACAACCTTAGAGTTATCTTTTAAGCCAAAGAATGCCTTTTTATCATTTTAGAAATATTTAAATGATAAAAGTCTGATCGTTTCTTTCTCAAGCCAATATAGAGCCACTACTGTTTATCTTTATTTCTGCAGGATAACTGCATAAAAACTCCACTGCATGTGTTGCAAGAGAGCACACGTTACAGTAGTTATAAAGTCTCTGCACGCTTTGCTATGTAGAATTAACTTTAAGATTGTTTTATTG
This sequence comes from Acanthochromis polyacanthus, assembly GCF_021347895.1. Taxonomy (NCBI): domain Eukaryota; kingdom Metazoa; phylum Chordata; class Actinopteri; family Pomacentridae; genus Acanthochromis; species Acanthochromis polyacanthus. The sequence goes on from NC_067122.1 coordinate 17,027,750, forward strand.
GGGCTGCTCAGTGGAGTGGCGGTCAGCACTTTCGCCTTGCAGCAAGAAGATCCCTGGTTTGAATCCCGGGGTGGGCCTGGGATCTTTCTGCATGGAGTTTGCATGTTCTCCCTGAGCATGCGTGGGTTTTCTCCGGGCACTCCGGCTTCCTCCCACAGTCCAAAAAAAATATGCTGAGGTTAATTGAGTACTCTGAATTGCCCGTAGGTGTGAATGTGAGTGTGATTGTTTGTCTGTATATGTAGTCCTGCAACAGACTGGTGACCTGTCCAGGGTGTTCCCTGCCTTCGCCCGAGTCAGCTGGGATAGGCTCCAGCATCCCCCACGACCCTAGTGAGGATAAAGCGGTGTATAGAGGATGGATGGATGGATTGTTTTATTGGTTTAAATAAGTCTTGGTCCTACCTATTTATCAGAACCCTTGTAGTCTTCAGGTGGTAGTTTATTCTTTGTTGGGGGTATTTTCATTCTTTTTTAAAGCACTTTGGGTCACATTTAATTTGTATGAAAAGTGCTAAACAAATGAAGTTTCATTGATAGACAAGATAGTATCTTAAAAATCAATTCTATGTCAAAGCACTTAGAATGTATGCCTTAAAAATTAACCATACGCAGGTCTGCAACCACCTGCAGAATGCATGTATAGGATGCAACTGTTTTATATGAATAGATATTTATATACTCAGGTTTTTTACTTTAGAGGTTCTTTAAACGTTTATTTATATAAAACTACACCAGTATCATTCAACAGTAATTCGATGAGCTCTCAGTAAAACGTAACCAAAGAAATTAAAAATTAATTACATCCCACAGCTAAGATTATAATCTCACAGAGTATTTCATACAAAAACAGAGACATAAAAACATAACATCACACAAAACACATTTGTATCCATTAAACCACTTCTCAACATTACAGCTGATTAGTGTTGGGCATTAATTCTGTGTGAGCGTCAGGCCTGTCCCCCTCTGCTGTTCCATTGCTGTTTAATGCTAGAGTCACTGGGGGTTTCTGGGGCTTCACTTTGAGTACGTCCCACCTCTCTGGAATCAATCCTTTAACAAAGAGCTGTGAGGCCACGTAGGAGAACAACAAAGTGGCGATGATAGTAGATAACATGCAGATCGTCCTTACTGGAGAGCGCTGGACGTACTTGCCGTCTTCCAGAGTGCAACCTGGGAAGTGTAGGATGATGGGCAGCCCTATGGATGGCTCACCGCTCAGAACTCTCAGCAACAACCCAACCAGCAAGCCCATGATGGCACCGTAGCCATTGGAGATGTTAAAAAAGAGGATGCAGACCAGCTGAGGGAACATGATGGTGTAGGTTATGTCTGAGCCCAGGATCCAGAAAAGCAATATGCTGTTGCTCTTGAAGGTGAGCGATGTGCCGACCACACCCACCACCACCACGGAGATGCGGATCACCCACTGGAACTCCCTGTCTGATGCCTGCAAGGAGAAAAACACAATCTGAAAGCTGAAACAAAAATTAACCCTCCTGTTGTATTCACTTATGGGCACCCTCAAAAATATCGTTTCTTTGTCTGAAAAAAAGTCCTAAAATTCAGCAAAAAAATTCCCCAATTTTCCGAAAATTTGCAAAACCTTCAGGAGAAAATTTTCAATAATTCCTTAAAAGTATTCCTTAAAAGTTTTATTTTTTTAAAAAAATGACAAGAAAATTCTTGTAAATATTTTTTAAAAATGGTAAAAAATCTTCCAAAAAATCCTAAAAAATATCTTAAGTGACTACAGATATATCAGTAAAACTTCAAATATTTTCTTTAAGAACATTCACAAAAAAAATCAACCAAAATCCAGTGAAATTCGTTGGATTTTGGGTGCTTTTTTGTGAATGTTCTTAAGAAACCTTTTTAACATTTCTTTTTTTCCACCAAAAAATGTTCAAAGATTTCTAAAAAAATGTTGAAAATGTGGACATCAGAAGTTTCACTGGGAAAATATATTTTGTCCCCACATTTTCAAACTTTAAAACGGATCAATTTTGACTCGCACGACAACACGAGGGTTAAACAACCACAAATCCAGTCTTCCCTTTCGGCCGCTTCTTACTTTTGGTCTCAGGATGTTCTTATATATGTTGAGAGAGAAGATGGAGGCGGCAGACAGTAAAGCAGAGTCTGTGGAGGACATCACAGCGGCAGCTACAGCTCCGATCCCAATGATGGAGATATAGCTTGGAGTGAGGTACTGCAGGACAATCGGCAGAACCTGAGAAGCTTCTCCACGCTCGAATGGGGACGGGGAGCCGTATGAGGTCATGTTCCAGTCTGATGCCAGAACATAAGAATTAACACATTTTCACGCTTCTTCTGAGCTCTTCGGCTCTGTCGCTGTACCTGTTGATGCTGCGACGGCTCCCATCAACACAGACGGGATGCCGAGTACCAGGATGAAGGGAGCTGCAATGAAGCAGGTGATCATGGCTGTGGTGGATGAGGAGGCTGACAGGGTTCTCTGGTGGAAGTCCTGATATCCGAGGTTACCCAAGCACTGGAACCAAGAAAAAGCATGGAACTGCTCTTTACATCAAGGATCACAATGGATCATAAGGATCAATTTGCAGTTTTGTTTCTTCACTTGTAATGACTACACAACCGGACTTAGCAGAATTTGTTATACAGCAATAAAAAAAGAAGACACAATACACAAACTGTAGTATGACAGTGGATCACAGAGCAATTTCACATTTTGAACATTTTTTTCAGGATGTTATAATAATAATAAGCATACATTTAGGAAATAAAACTATTCGACAAAGCAAACGTAACTAATACTTGACTGATTCTGTCAAATTTATCTAAAATACTCAAACTTGACACAGCAATTTTGGTCATTTCAAAAGTTGTTATTTGGCATTAATTACTAAAAATGGTATTAGAAGCCCTCAAGTTCTTCCATTTGATTATTTTAATGGGAAAAAATGAGATCCTGACACTAACAGGGTGCTTTTACAGGTAACCTTTTTGTGTCAGTCTTATCTAATGCAGTCTCTAATAAATATTGCCACCGTCTATTTGAATGACACTTTCAATTTTAAGGGGTGGTGCACTTTCAGTGTAACATATCAGATATGATTTAATGTCATTCGTTTCTCAAACACAGCTCCCCTTTACTGCTGCAAACTCAAAGCAAATCTCTTTCGAAATCCAAATATCAAACTTGGCCTACACAATGCCTGAGCTGTGGCAGTGAACCAACACGCACAACAGCAGATAAACTGACTTCATTACTTTTATTTACACTTGTGCAATCTGTGAATGTCCCTCTAGTGGTTAGGAGTGACTGTGTGAGCAGAAAGAATAAGCAATAGTATGAATTTAGTGAATGTAGCCCTCACCAATATTAGGAAATTATCAATCCACCTCCATGCTCTTTCTCCATCCACAGAACCAATCCAAGGGGCCTGGTAGGTAAAGTTGTAAGCGGTCTCAGTAATGTCAGCTGAGTAGGGGTTCATCAGGGCAAAGGGCACACAGAGCCACTGCAGAACAGACAGGAAGATTTTATAAACACTAACATTTCCCTGATAACAAGCAGGACATTTGATTCACACTGGTTTGCTGCTGTTATGAGTTCAAACAGCTTGGCAGGGCATCAGGGAACCGCTCTAAATCCTTTCATAAGCAAAAGGACATTTGAAGGAAAATTCTTCCTTAAGCACAGTGCAGATAAGTATACAACATCATTGTCAAATGATTGCCTCTGTCGGTAAAAACTCACCAAACTGAAGAATATGAGGGTTAGCTGGATTATGTCGGTGTAGGCCACAGAGTAGAGGCCCCCCATTAGTGTGTATGTGATGGCGACTGCAGCAGAGATCCAAATGCAAATGGTATAGGACAAATCCAGAACCACACTTATTGTTGATCCTGCAAAAGTAACACAATCAAATGTATTTAGAGGCACACTAAATCAGTTTAAATCATATTTGCTCTAGGGCTGCACAATATGTTGTTTCAGCATCAACAACAACATGAGAAGTAAAGCAAACGTCTTCTTCTGCTCAATGCAAAAAGAAACGTCTAAGAGTTAGGGTTTTCTGTGACTAATCTACAAGAGAGGTCTGTCTGATAGAGCAGATAGAAGACGTGCAAAGCAAAATGGGTGAAGAGCAGGAGAGAAACACTGAAGAGGCAAATGTGGTGGCTACAAGAGACACATTATCAGGAGTACTGAAATATTTTAGTTGCAAAAAGGATGATGTTGACCAACAATGGAGACTTTGTCGATACTGTCTTGCAATTATTGCTTTGTAAGATGACTGGAATGTCAGATCGAAATTCCATCAAAGCTAGAAACTATTTTGGATGCCTTTGAAAGGGAGTGCTGCACTATTTGAGAATAGGTGCAGAAAGCTTTTGATGTGGATGCACTCACCTACAAAATTACCCTAATCACTCAATGTCATAAAGCCATCTTTTTTTTTTTTACAATATCGTGCAGCCATACTTTGCTAACTACTTTTCACTGATGCTAACTGCACATTTTAGTATGATCAAACTAAATGTTGAGCCATCACTCGTTTGCTTCTGTCTGATATTCACAACTTAGTCTCAGTGTGCAAAACTGTGCTGTAAAATACCTGAAACACAGCATAATTTCTTACAAAATCTGACAAACTTTAGCACAACCAGTCATTTTTACAGAATTACAAAATTGGAACGATAGCTCTCATCCATCATGGACAACAGCTCCCACCCACTGCACCGGACTGTAGTGGAGCTGAGCAGCTCCTTTAGCACGAGACTCAGACACCCTCAGTGCAAGAAGGAGCGCTACCGCAGGTCCTTCATCCCCACTGCCATCAGACTATATAACACTACTGTGTAGTTGTAATGTGCAATATTTATTATCCTGTTCTTGCACTTTTGTGACTTTTGCACTCCTCTGTTTTTGTTTCCAAGAGCCCTGTAACAGTAAATTTCTCCCTTGTGAGATCAATAAAGTCTATCTTATCTTATCTTATCTTATCTTAGTAAGATTCTTGGTTGACCTTGTTTGTTGGGAAATAAAAGCAAGAAGCACAAACGTTTCATTGGAACTTAACAAAGCGGTGATATGAGTGTCACTTACCTAAACCGATGAGAGTTCCTGTCACCCAGAAGATGTCAGATATGAGAATCGCAACAGACAGAACTCCACTTATTAAGTTTCCATACTTGATCTGGAACGGGTCCATCATTGTTACATATTTTCTGTCTCTCATTGCTTTGGCGAAGAAAAGTCCACCTTGATAATTGAAGCACACAAAAGGAGACAAATGTGTGTCTATGCATGAGAGTGCTACTGTATGCAGGCCTGCATTCAGTCAACGAGGGATAAACGTCAGACTCATGACCAGAGGTTTTTGTCTTTGTTCATTTTTAAATTTGTAGTCTTCAGCTATAGTTCGGACTCACAGTTGATCATGTTAGTTAAACAGAATTAATTACGGTAAACTCTTTCTGGGGCTGTGCATGAAGGTCTCATATTCCTAACCTGTAATGAATGTGTCAAATCTGTAATTAACATCCTGATACGTTAGGTATATGTTTTCAGTTGTGCCATCATACTGACGGTCAGTACAATGTTGCAACTGCAGTGTCACGAGACTGGGGAGCAAAAAAAAAAAATTCTGTAGCCCGACTTTTTGTGGCTTTGCAAAGAGTGGGTACAACAATTACACATTTGATGCCAAGATTATGTAGCCGAGCCACGCTATACCCATGTTTCTGACGGCACAAGGGTCTAGGGAAGCTCGACAGGGAGGGAGGCGGGCTAAAAGGTTGTCTATCAAATCCCTCTGCAGCAATTGGGTAGGTATACAACCAATCAACGCAACGAATAGGCTGACGTAGTTCCGAGAGCACCGGCGGATTGTGGCTAAGTCCCATTAGCTTCCCAACCAGCGGAGCCGCGGAGCCAACTGGTATATTAAGGATTTGCCATATCCCGTCGGCATAAGTCCAAATACGTCTTTCTTCTCAATGAAACACTTCAGTGCCGTCCTTTGTTTATCTTTCAAGTTGAATTTTAGCTTCAAATCTCTAAGGGCTGTGGCCAAAGCCGAGTCGAAAGATAACTGTTTATTGTGCGCCGGTTGTTTCTGTCAGAATCGTCACGCCTCTGTCGTCACTTCGTTACGCCCGCCTTCTGACTCTACACTTCATGGTGATTGGTCCGGCCAGTTTTAGGAGAATCCAGCCTCGAGCCTTATGGAGGGCAACTAGACCCACCCTGACGGAGAATTAAATTCGTTGCCGTGGGTTGTCTAGCGCGGCTAGGCTAAAAATTATGATGCATGTAAAAGTGACTTACCAATAATGAAAGACATGGCTGCTGTTACTGGCATGACTCCCCACATCAGCCCCATGGTTGGAGTGTACACTGCCTCTGTCAGACCCACGATGAAGCCTCCTCCGACAAATGTAGCTACACACACACACACACACACACACACACACACACACACACACACACATATATGTATATATGCAAATATATGAAGAGTTCATTTGCAAAAACAGATAACTCCGTTTTGATAAATTTTCAGAAAACGTTTTTTGTTATTGTTTACTTGAGATAATATCAATCAAACTGAAGTTGAGTGGCTTTGACTCAGTAGAAACATACATGACAAAATAGAGAAAAAAATATTAGCGTTAATATTATTATCTGAAGTAAACAATAAAAAAATTTGTTTTCTGAAAACAGAGTTACTTGTTTTTGCAAATGAACTCTATAAATATATATATACACACATATACAGTGCTCTCCATAATTATTGGCAGCCTGGTTAAGATGTGTTGAAAACCTTAAATAAATTCAATTTTTATTGCAGAAGCATACTCTCACACTGAAAATTGTTGAAAAATGTATTACAGGAGAAGATTAGGTGCTGTTTTGTTGGCAACAGGGGGTTGTACAAAGCATTAAAATCAGGGTTGCTAATAACTGTGGCACACATGACTTGATGTAAAAGAATTATTTCTTAATGTGTTATTTTTTCCCCACTGAATAGATGCACTTGAATTAAAGGTTGGATTTTCCTATTTTTTCATTGTGGTCATATATTATTTAGAAAACAGTGAATTTATTAGAAGATAAAGAACACATCTTAACCAGGGGTGCAAAAGACTATGAAGGGTTCTGTATGTACTTACTGCTGCTGTTGAAATCTACGCATGTTATGTTATAGGCTGTTTCACAGTTTTTAAAATGTTTAACTATCATTCATTAAACATGAAAAGATAAAACTGAAAAAAGGAGCCTGATTTAATTGAACACTAAGACAAGTCAATGTATTTATTTGGGGAAAATCAAGGTAGTTTTATGAGACAGTTGTTTTCTGTTGTTTGTTTCCTCTGGTTTTGGTGTTTTTCAGACATTTCTGCCATAAATTGAAGCAAAAAAAGGGCCCATTTGTGGTGCATTAAAGTGAACAAAATGCAGGAGATGAATGCCTAAAACCTAAAGACCCACTCCCAACGTGTAAAGCGACCTACACCCCTGCATGTGGGGCTGCAGCAGCTGATAGGCAGTAAACCAAGAGCAGGAGGATGCCAACGGGCAGCAAGGCATTTAAGAACAAGCAGCTGCATACAAGTGATTGCCAAAGTGAAATTGTTAAGAAAAAGTCGTGATAATCTTGTGCATTGTAAATTGTAGTCATACTGTCAGAGAAGCGGAGTGTATGAGGTGAGAAGTGTTTTGTTTTAAATAAAGCGATTACTGAATGAAACCGTACAATTACAGTATCACACACTGTATGTATATTTAGCTGATGAAGCTAAAATCACAAACATGTTAAGTTTGGTCCATTTATTTATTTATTTATCTTATTTCTATCTGTTGAGGAACATTAAATTTATACACCTTTACTCTTTGTGTTTTGAGCCATGCTTTTTTTCTTTGAAGGATGTGCGCACCGATACATTGAAGTGAAATATTTTGGAAGTGCCGAGGGAATTGTTGCTTGTTGGTCTGTGTTGATGAAGTTCTTGAGAAGGATGCAGTTGCTATACCTGTTAGATAAATAAGCCTGGAGTTATATTCTTAACAGGTTAAGACTCCAGGCCATAACGACTCCCATAACAACTGGGAGAAGTTTACCGAAGTAAGACACGAAAATTCTTCAAAGAATGAGAGCCGTTTTGGAAATGAATAAACAGTAAAGTTGTAAAGAGGAGTTTTGCTAAGGGCCAGAGCTAATAGTCAGGAAAAAGACTATCGACGACACATGAAGAAGGCTAACGGAGGAGCGACTGGAAGTATGTCGCCGAAATTTATTTTTTTAACAGAAGAAAAGCATGACCTTTGGGAAACAAAGTTCCTTGGTCTCTTGCACAAATTAAATCTTAAACCCACCCACTGAGGCTAGTGAAGAGCAGTTAGCTCAAGATAGCAAGAAGAATGCTGACTGCTATGCTGAACTGATAAGACTGATAGACAATAAAAGCTTCTTGTTCATTAGGCATGATGCTGCTGATGATGGCAAGAAAGGCCTGCAGATATTGAAAGCAAGCCAAAAATAATAGGTGTATACACATCATTGACCAAGCTACAGATGGCAAAGTGTTACAGACTATATGATAAGAGAAGAAAATCTCAGTACAACTTTGAGAGATGCAGGTGAAATCGTGAGTCATGGTACTTGGCAGGCTGCCAGACTACTTCAAGCCGCTCGCTGCCCATGTAAATCAAAGCGAAGATGAAGTCATGGACCTTAAACAGAGACTGAGAATCTACGAGGAATCTGAGAAAATAAAAACAGCCGAGTCGACGGAAAATGTGAGGAAAACACACGTGAAATATAGCAAACAAAATTCAAATAAACACTTTAATAAGAACAGGCATAACATTGTCAGTATGACATGATACAAATGCGGAATTAAAGGACACATCGTAAAACAGTGTGCTTGTGTGGCGCAAGAAAAGGGGTAATAAAGTGGTGGCACAAAGGCTGTAGAAAAAAAGCAGGAAGGTGGTGATGATGATCATCTCTTCAAGGCGAGACATGCAATAAACAAGAGTCCAGAAAGCAACGTGAAAAAGAAAGGAATTATGGTGGATGGAGGAGCAACATCCCTCATTACGAATGACATCAACAAGTTTGAGAGCCTCAATGAAACATTTCAGAGACCCAGTCACCCAGTCAAGTTAGCAAATGAGACCAAGTGCAATGGCAAAGCCAACCGCACAGATACAACGGTTATTTATCTCCTGGACAGCACAGAGCACAGCTTTGTCAAGCACTCTGCATGCCATCATATCCTAAAGACATCTTCTCGGTGGCGAGAGAGACGAATGGAGGAGCAACAATCATCTTCAAGAAAGACAACAGTCACATGACCACTAAGGATGGTAGCAGGTTTGACATTTATGAAAGTGGTAATCTGTATTATTTATCGATTGTGGAGCGAAATGTGGATAAGTGTAAAGTGTACCATGACATCCAGACCTGGCCTGAGATTATGGGTCATTGCAATTATGAAGATGTACACAAATTGCAAGGTATTGTAAAAGGCATGGGGATAAAGGGTCTAAGATATATGAAGTGTGTACGAAAGGCAAGTTCATGCAGAGTAGAACTAAAGAACCAGACAGAAAAGCTCTAAAACCCTTACAGCTAGTCCACACTGATCAAGCAGGTCCAATGAGAACCCCAAGCCTAGGGGGACACATGTATGCTCAATCTTTCACAGATGACTACTCAGGTATGTTTGTGTGCTGCCTGAAAGCCGAAAGTAATGCAGTTAATAACACAGAAAAATTCTTATCAGACATACCACCTTATGGTGAATTCGTTCAGACAACAGTACTGAATTCAAAACAAGAGAGTTCCAAGAACTGTTGACTAAGAATAGGATAAGGCATGAAAAATCTGCACCCTATTCACCCCACCAAAATGGCACAGTACAGAGAGGATGGTGAACCCTCTATGATATGAGCAGGTGTTTACTGTTGGGGAGTAAATTACCAGATAAACTATGGAGCTATGCTGTACAGACAGCTGCCTATGTAAGAAACAGTTACTAGAGTAGACAGGAAAAATCCATATAAGATGTTTACACGTGTGAAACCAGATGTTTCCAAGCTGCAGAAATTGGGATTTACCTGTTTTGCCTACAAACAAGAGAAAGGCAAATTAGATCCCACATGTGTAGAAGGCATTTCATTGGCAGGGACAAAAACAGTCCAGCTTATCTGGTGTATTATCTAGATAGAGAGAAAGTCCAAAAGCACAGGTTAGTGAAATTCACAACCAAAACAGCTAATGAAAAAGAGACACAAACATCTGAATCACACATTGAGTTCTGTGTGAGAGAGATACAGCCAATAAGCCATAGCAAAAGAGAAAAAGTTGATGAAAAAATGGAAAATGCAACAAGTCGCAGTAATAAAATGATGTTTCAGAGATTGTTCCAAAACAGGCTAAGTGCCTCAGCCAGCAGATGAAGTTGAGAGTATGAGGCCACAGAGGGCAAGGAAGAAAACAGTTTACCTCCAGGATTGTGAAACTGAGGAACAAATGGACAAATTACAAACTTGTATAGATTTCTTGTCAGGCCAGCAGCAGCTGGGCCTAGTTAGTGCCACTTTTTGCTCTGTATCTTCTCTACCTCTCTCCCTTCTTTAGGCTTGGCTCGGCAGGCAGGAGTGGCAACAGGTGTTCTTTATTCGTGATCGTGATCAGTGGGCGAGGGAGCAGCTGGGAACAGCCCATCAGATCTTCGTCACTTCCTTTTTAAGCAGACGCCACTCGCTTCTCTGTGCCGGATCGTAGCAACGCCCGTAATCATCCGATTACTTTTACCACAAGCCTTACCTACGTTGATCCTAACTCCGTTCTCTGCTTTTCTCTCTAGTTTCCGGTTCAGCCGCTCCAGTCCGCGCCTCGTCCAGGATCGCCATTGTCACTCCGTCTCGTGGATACTCAGCTGAGAAGTTCCAGCCATCCGGCGTCCTCTCCACACACCTATGGTTGCCTTCCACTCTCAGCCACCCGGATTGCCGGCCGACTGCTAAACGCCCCTCCGCCCTGGAACCCAGTCCGAGCATCCTAGTTCATCTGTTGTTAAGTAACTGAGAAAAACCGATTGTTTGCCTGAGCCGAAAACTAGTACAAAGCAGCATGTAATGCCTGTTGATTTCTGTTAAAGTTAAAACCTCACCTTGATGAATTCTTCGATATTGAGAAACAACCGTTGTGCTTTGTTAGTAATTTGTGGGTTTCATATGTAAGGGTAATCCTTTTGATTTAGAGATTTTGTGCTAGTGAATTTGTTCTCCAAGCCGCTAGTCTGTGCTGCCTCCATTCTGTTACCTTAAGTTCTTTCTCGCCAAACTTCCGGTTTCGGTCCCCTGCTTGGGATTTGTAGTCCATTTGTGAAGAAATTAAATTTCATTTACATCTAACCTTTTGTCTGTCTTTCCTGCGCCTGAGCTCCTCCAAAAACCCTAACATTTCTATTATAGAGCTGTGTGTGACATTCGTCAGACCTACAAAGATGCCATTAGTTCAACCAACTCAAGGTAGTGGATAAATGCAATGAATGAGGAGATGCAATCACTGGACGTAAACGAGACCTTCAGTTTAATCCAACTTCCACCAGGCAAACAAGCAGTGGGAGGTACGTGGGCGTATGCTCTAAAGAGTGACACTGATGGATTAGAGAACTATAAGAAAATGTTACAATCATGATAAACATTCTCACCTACTTTTACGGGGGTTTTAACTAGATTAGTGTGAACAAGCGCCAGATTTGTCGTTAAAATGTTTTACTCAGCACCGTCCACCAAGCCTTCTAACCTCAAAACCCCCCGTGTCTTCTTGGACATGGACGTGGACGAAGAACGAGCTGAGCAAATTGTTCTGGAGCTCTTGGCTGATATCACCCCTAAGACTGCTGAAAACTTCTAAGCACCGGAGAGAAAGGCATTGGCAAATCAACCGGGAAGCCGCTGCACTTCAAAGGATGCCTGTTCCACAGAATTGTCAAGAAGTTCATGATCCAAGGAGGTGACTTCTCCAACCATAATGGCACAGGAGGCGAGAGTATCTACGGGGAGAAGTTTGAGGATGAAAACTTCATTACGACTATGACAGGGTGGGTCTGCTGAGCACGGCCAATGCCGGGCCGAACACCAACATCCAAAGATCACATGCTTTCCATCTAAGAGCGGCGTAGTTGTCCCAGTTAGCCAGAGTTAACCTGAACCTTTACAAGTCCGTAACATACATACTATGAGACTCAGGGAAAAAAATGTGTCATTTTGATTTATTTTTTTACATAAATGAAGTGTTGGGGTGTTAAAACATATTGCAAAGATTTTTTTTAACTTTATAAACATTTCATAACGTGCACTGTAGTGGACAATAGGACGTCATTGATGTTTAATGTGAAACATTAACAGAGTAAATAAGCTGATCATGGAAATAGCTCATCTGGAATCTTCCATTAAATAAAACACAAAAGAACATATTTGTTTTAAACATACATTAAAACTTCACAGAAACTTCCCAATAACAATTCACAATGACTTTGCACTAGCCAAAAGGGTGTGTGGCAATGGGTGTGGTCAATCACAAAAAGGCACGCAACTCCCTAATGGCTTCATGAAACACGTACCACAAAACTTTGGGAAAAGGTTGGTCACAGGCTAAAGAAGAACTGATTAAATGTCTACACCCACTGGTCAAAGGGGCCCTAGGCTTGGCCATTCATAATAACACAACTAATTCCTAAATAGCTTCTTTGGATGCTTCATCAGATGCCAACAATGAGGTGTCTTAATTAATGGTATCTGATGAGGCAAGTAGATTTTTTTTCTCTCTCACCCTCTCCTGTCTCAACCACTGGGTTCTCATCTTCTGAAAGGTCTAGGTCTGAATCTCCTGTAATGACTCTCTGGAGAATTCTCCTTGCCTCTGTCAAAGACCTGTTCATCAGCATCAGCATCAAAAAAACTATTTAAATATGAATATCTTCCTTGCCTTTTCGTAAAATGTGCTCACTGGAAAGGCTGCCATTTTGAAAGGGCAAAGTAAGTTGGCAAGACACACCCCCACACCTATGATGTCATTTCAAAGCTAAGGTCGTCCACTCTGAGGAACATCAGGACTTAAAAGTGTGGCACATATAGTATTAGAGAAATGAACAAGAAATTAATGTGCACTACAGTGCACAAAAATGAATTGCCGGGTCTCAGGAGGATATGTGTATATATATATATATATATATATATATATATATATATATATATATATATATACATATATATATATATACATATATATATATATATATATATAGGCGAGGTATAATTGAACAGGTGTTCAATGCATTTCACTAAGTGTTATACTGTGCATAATTGTGTTTGTGACAAAAGTCTTGAATCTTGAATCCAAACGGCTATAAAACACACATTAGAATATTTATGACTCTACTGTTATTTATCACAGAGGATAGTCAATCAGTAACATTAATTTCACTTTGATTTGGCCATAAATTAAAGTGATATCCTGCATTATGAGACAGTGTGTGACCTAAAGGCACTGCAATACAACACGTGTTTAAATACATGAAGTATAAAGTTCAACAGCTTTATTGTGCAGCTGTTGATCGATAAAATAAATAAATAAATAACGCACGTTTAACAGTTGTCTAGCAGCAGTTCTGTCCTGCATTATTTCCAGTAGCAGGTTTGTTTTAACCGTCAAATACTTTTAAATTCCTCACTGTTCTCCATTAAAACATTAAAACGGCCTTTTAATTCATTGTAATCTCATTGTTTTTTAACTGTTGTGTAACTTTTGTCTGTTGTTTTGTTTTAGTTATTTTACTGTGTTTTTTATCCTCTCTAAAGTGACCTTGGGTGTTGTGAAAGGCGCTTCCAAATAAAATGTATATATATATATTTTTTGACTGCAGCAGCTGCACACGATAATTTATTTATTTTGTGCTGAAGACAAGTGACCTGACGCGTTGAACACCCACTGTTATGTGAACGCGCACAGTCTGAAGTTGGAAGTTTGAGTTAAGAAAGAAAGTTGAAACCCACCTTCATGATACCTGATAACTGACTGAGGATTTAGTTTTGAACTGGCTTCAGCCCTCTCATGTGTCCCAGATGTTTTGACCTGTCTGTCTGACAAAAACTCACCTGTCATGGTGAAGACTCCCACCGCCAGGCTGATCCCTCTGTTGCCCAGCAGGGTGACCTCTGTCCGGTTCGCCTGGCTGCTCTTCTGCTCCCGCTTGGTCTTGAAGGCGGCCCACACGCCGGTACCGAGCACCATCAGGTAGAAGACCACCATCACCACCAGCCCCGGGACGTTCAGGCTCATGGTGCACCGACTGACCGACCGACTGGTTAACTGACTGCCTCCGTGAGATCTCTCCGCAAACTGAAACAAGCAGGTCTGGTTTCAGCTGCAGTAGTGAACAGCGCGTCAAGAAAAAAAAAGACACTGAGGGGGAAAACGGTAAAAAAAAAAGAAAAAAAAAAGTTAAGCTTTATGGACCGAGTCGTGTAGGTTACCTCGTGAAGTAATGAAGACTTGTTAATTTTGCATTTCTTGAAAAGTTACACTTGTTCATTCACAATAACTGTATTTGAGTAACAAAACAAACAACAGTTAGTGTGAGGCTACATTGTTTAAAAAAATCCCAAAACAAACAACAGTTAGTGTGAGGCTACATTGTTTTAAAAAAAATTCCTAAACAAACAACAGTTACTGTGAGGCTACACTGTAGAAAAAACAAAAAAACAACAGTTACTATGAGGCTACACTTTAAAAACAAAAACAACAGCTTCTGTGAGGCTACACTGTAAAAAACAAACAAACAACAGTTACTGTTAGGCTACACTGTAAAAAAGGTTTTAAAAAGTTGAGATTTTTTGCAAATTACTGTTAACCCTTTTTCCTTGTTTTTGTTAGATTGCAAATCATAACTAGTAAAGAAAAAAATCGATCAATTTACATGATAACTGTAAAAACAAAATAAACAACAGGCCATAATGTCACGGTCGAGGTGGCGAACCGAGCAGAGATCACACTACCGAGGCGGAAGCAGGCTGTGAGAGTGTTTTATTGAGGGAAGGTTTATTCGTGAGAAGGTGGGCGATCGAGGGGGAAGCAGGGAGTCAGGGGTGGGTCTAGGAGGGAGTGGTGAAGAAGAGTCTGGGGAAGGGGTGACGGAGCCGGGGATCAGCGGGTTGCGGAAGTCTGGGCGGGACAGAGTGCGGTGATCTGGAGGAGGAGAACGCTCGAGGCGGCTGGGGAGCAGAAGGCTGGGACATCAGCGGAGGGAAGCCAGGTGCAGGTGGTCCGGGGAACGAGGCGGCAGGCAGGGAAGCCAGAGGAGGGAAGCCAGGCGCAGAGGGTCTGGGACGGTGAGGCTGCAGGAGGATCCAGGGGTCCAGGGAGGGGAATACAGAGGGGAGCACGATGGGGAAGGCAGGACGGGAGGAGATCCGAGCAGTGGGGGGCACAAGGCGGCAGGAAGGTCCAGAAAGGTGGCAGAAGGGTCTGGAGGTCCAGGAGGGGAAACCAGGGGGGGAGTCCGAAGGGGAGCACGAGAGGGAAGGCAGGAAGGAAGGAGATCCGGACAAGTGGGCCGTTCTGAGTGGAAGGGAAGACAGACAACGTTAGTATCAGAACTGGTTATGAACGCAGCTTACAATGTACAAACCTAATCATTACATCATGGTTATGGTTTGATTTCTGCAAAAACGAAGCAAATAAACAACAGAAGTGCTGCCAGCACAGTTTCACAATCCCACCACTCTGGTCTACTACACAGAGTACCAGTGTGAACATGTCAAGGACAAAACTGCACAGACCGAAATAGGTTCTTTGAAATAGCCAAAACGGTTCCAACCTTTGCAGATAAGAGTGCATCTGTGGAGGTGCTTTATTGTATCACTCCAGTTATTTATGACTTTGTTGATCATTTTGTTCTTTATGGCCTTATATCACTGTTTGCTGTCACAGTCTTACTCAGCAAAAAACAAAAAATAAAAACTAAATAAAAATCCCAGTGATATCTAACTAAATAACCATCTCATCAACTAAATTACTATAACTAACAAATTGCTGTAAAATTAGCAAACCAGTGACTCCTAATTAAATAGTTACTAAATTCTGTTAATTGACGACAGTGTATGTAATATCATTTAAAAAATATATTTACAGTATTCATCTTGAAAATAACTGTAATTAAAAAAATAAATTTGAAATTACAATACATTTTGAAATAAACATAAATTTGAAATGACAATAAATTTGGTAATAATTTGAATGTAAAAAGCTTATATTTTCTTTTTTTAAAATAACATTTTATTTTTGGTTGCATTTAAAGAGTTTAAATGTATTTTACTTGACATGCGTAGCTTCTATTTTTGTGGTTTATTTGATATTTTTGTATAAATTTCAAAAAGTTAAAACTTTTTTTACTCATTTATTTTTTTACAGTGAGTGCAAATATTTACCTTGTCCTGGTATTTGCCTCTTGCCTCCTTACTCCTGGATTTGTCTGCCACACTGACAGTCAAACTGTGTGACCACTGGCTCTCTAACCATCTCTTTGGTTGTATAAATGCTGTAAATGTAGGAATTAAAGAGCAGTTAAAAACTACGTTGCACCACTAACTAACCTAAGAGTGGGATTTTGGACTTTTGCTTGCATCTGCCCTCTTTGAACTGTCAGACAGAGACCCAGATACTGATCATCACTGAGGAATTTCCAGTTATTCTGAAAAAGAAAAAGTGTCTGGACTGCAGATACTCTTTGCTGCACTACTAACCTGTGATTTAATTGCCTCATTGCACCAGCAAATATGAGCTAAATATAAGTTTAAATGGCCAAGGATACATGAAACCATTTATGTTGCTTCTTCATTCATTATTCAGATCAAACAGATCAACATCATTAGCAATCATAGAATCAAATGAAGAAATCACAAATGCTATAGACAAAAAAAAAAAAAATACAGTGGAGTTATTCATTGATTTTAAAAAAAAGCCTCCAGGGGTCAATGTTAGGACCAGAACATTTTATACAACAATAGATTAACTGGAAATCCAATATTAAACACGCACACAATTAAAGGTCAACAAGTATTATACAAAGCAAAGCAGGTTTTAGATCAGAAGTCACTCCACATTGTTTACTCTTCATTAGTCTTACCACATTTAAATTACTATGTAGACATTCAGGGCAATAATTACTTTAGTTCTTTACATTTACTATTCATTCTCCAAAAAAGGCCAATAGGGATAATTCATAAGGTCGGGTATCTGGAACACACCAACTCCTTATTCTGACACTCAAAATTATTCAAAATCACAGATTTGGTGGTATATCAAATGGCACAAATAATGTACAAGGCCAAAAATAAAACGCTACTAGAAAATATACTGAAACTGTTCAGTGGTCGAGAAGGGAATATAATTTAAGAAGAAACCACAACTTCAGAACTTGCAGTGCTCGTACCACCAGGAAAGGTGTCTGTGTTTCAGTCTGTGGAGTAAGACTGTGGAACAGCAGTTTACAGAAGTTAATGTTTATCTTTTTTCTTATTTAACTGGTAACTAATTATGAATTACTTATTGGTTTCTTGTTCTGTTTTCTTTAGTATAAGTGTAGGTGTGAATGTATATACTGCACACACACACACATACATATATATATATTTTCTTGACTTTTACTGCACTTTTATTGCGTTTTATGTTTAATTTCTATGATTTTAATGTATGATCTTAATGTCTACCTTTGTATCATTTTTATAATTTATTTTAAAATTCTGTGCTGAATATGTTTCTTTGCCATTGTAAAGCACCTTGAATTGCCTTGTGTATGAATTGTGCTACACAAATAAACTTGTCTTGCCTCTTCTTATCAGAGCTGGAGAGTCCTTTAATCTTGTTTTTCCACCACCTGTAATACTGGAATGAAAAACAGTTGTACTGGAATCCTGACAACCAGAATGTAAAACAATTGACTTTATCTCCCTTCCCCTGGACAGCCTTCATTACTCCAGGAATGCTTTGGTAATACTGTATATTGTCTTCTCAATCCCCTTTTACATCATATCAAAGAGCAGAGTAAAAGACCTTAGGTTTGGATGTAAACAGGCTTGCCGACCGGCAAGTTCAGCTCTCAGTGTTCGCCTTTAGTGTAAAGGGTTAATCTAGGGTCACTGTATTACCTACTGGGCAGGCAGGCTGATCCCAGAGCAAGGCGAGGTTTCGTCCCCTCAGTTATACATTTGGCTTTTTTTCAACCAAAGATAAGTTGTTTCTAAGTTGTTTCATGCTATACAGAACGCGGCAGTAAAACATAAAGATCCATCGTCTAGTTAGCTGTTTTAATGTCATAATTTGACAGATCCTGTAAGACTTTTGCTGGTCCAGGAAAACATATATTTTAGTAATCAAATACATGCAATCAACAAACATGCAGACTCAATTTCTGATTTAATTAAAAGAAAATCTACTTATTTTGGAATCAGGATATCTATATTTAAAACAACTTGAACTATAGTGTAATGTGTGCACACTTAACTGACGAGTTCATTAATGTATTTATTCTATTAATGACTTGCAGACAGTCTGTATGAATACATTGACTCAAGATACAGCTTTAAGTTGACTTCACACTGAAACACATTGTTCTTTCTTTCTTTCTTTCTTTCTTTCTTTCTTTCTTTCTTTCTTTCTTTCTTTCTTTCTTTTAATGATTTCATAAATGTTTTCTTTTGTTTTTCTTTTAATAATTGTCATCCTCTGTTCTTAATGTCTTTGTAAAGCACTTTGAATCGCCTCGTTGTTGAAATGTGCTATATAAATAAATTTGCCTTGCCTTGCCTTGCCTTTCTTTCTTTAAAATTACAATTTCCTAGAATGGCATCTGTGCGTCTTTGCTCATTGAAAAATCCTGAATTAATGAATGTACAAATTTACTAAAGGAGTACTTTATTTGCATGACTTGCGCATAGAACAAAGAGTGAAAGAGTGCAAACATTTCAGTCCATGTTTGACTTTCCTCGGCATGATTGAGACACATATTGTGATTCTTTCTATGTCTAAATTTGTAGTATACCTTTTTAATGATGTAGACTTGATTCGACACAAATGAAGCCAATTACCAGCAGGTCAGATCATATCAAATTTGGCAAACATTCACTGTGAAACCTGCTGATAGTAGTAATAACCCCAATGAATAGTAAATGAGATGGTGATTGTCAGATTTTTGACAATTTGCAATGTGACCCAGCCTTCTGTTTTTAGGGTAAAACTGATAATTCTCTAAAGAAAGCCTTATTCCCTGAAAACGCGAGTCCATTTGAAAACAAGAACTTGACTATGAGTTTTCAAATCAACTGTGGTCTATCTAAAGTACACAAACCTGTGGATGGATACCCATAATGCTGCTCTGCAGTGGCTATTGTATTTTCAAACTGCAGGGACAAAAGTTGGACGTGTTTTGTTCATAACAGTGTGACCAGAACAAATCTGACATTTTCATTTGTGATTAGGTGACTTCCACATGTGGCCTCAAAAAAAAATACAGGTCTGATTTTCAGGAGTCTGGACAGTCGCTTGGGGAATCATGCAAATTTCATGTCAATTGAGGGAGACATTATTCAGAGACAACGACGTGGTAAACTTCCTAAGTAACTGACATGACACTTCTCCCACATTCCCTAGCTTCCACTAGACATCAGCTTATAAATGAAAGCATGAATTGTTCTATTCGGGGGCCTAAATGTTCATTTCAGTACATCAAAATCCTGCGTATGGCGTCTTTTTCTTTTGGTCACCTCAGGATTGTGACCAGCTCACACTGATACCGGTTAAATTTAAAATATACTGTGATTAAACAAAGGGGAAAATCAGATCTGAACACTGAGGCGTCCAGTGCCTGAGTATGTGTATGTGATGGAATAATGATATATTCAAATACGTTTTAATACAATCAACAAAAATATAAATGCAACACTTTTGTTTTTGCTCCCATTTTTTATTAGATGAACTCAAAGATCTAAAACTATTTCCACATACACAATATCACCATTTCTCTCAAATATTGTTCACAGATCTGTCTAAATCTGTGATAGTGAGCACTTCTCCTTTGCTGAGATATTCCATCCCACCTCACAGGTGTGCCATATCAAGATGCTGATTAGACACCATGATGAGTATACAGGTGTGCCTTAGACTGCCCACAATAAAAGGCCACTCTGAAATGTGCAGTTTTATCACACAGCACAATGCCACAAATGTGGCAAGATTTGAGGGAGCGTGCAATTGGCATGCTGACAGCAGGAATGTCAACCAGAGCTGTTGCTCGTGTATTGAATGTTCATTTCTCTACCATAAGCCGTCTCCAAAGGCGTTTCAGAGAATTTGGCAGTACATCCAACCAGCCTCACAACCGCAGACCACGTGTAACCACACCAGCCCAGGACCTCCACATCCAGCATGTTCACCTCCAAGATGGTCTGAGACCAGCCACTTGGACAGCTGCTGAAACAATCGGTTTGCATAACCAAAGAGTTTCTGCACAAACTGTCAGAAACCGTCTCAGGGAAGCTCATCTGCATGCTCGTCGTCCTCATCGGGGTCTCCACCTGACTCCAGTTCATCGTCGTAACCGACTTGAGTGGGCAAATGCTCACATTCGATGGCGTCTGGCACGTTGGAGAGGTATTCTCTTCACGGATGAATCCCGGTTTACACTGTTCAGGGCAGATGGCAGACAGCGTGTGTGGCATCGTATGGGTGAGCGATTTTCTGATGTCAATGTTGTGGATGGAGTGACCCATGGTGGCGGTGGGGTTATGGTATGGGCAGGCGTCTGTTATGGACGAAGAACACAGGTGCATTTTATTGATGGCATTTTGAATGCACAGAGATACCGTGACGAGATCCTGAGGCCCATTGTTGTGCCATACATCAAAGATCACCTCGTGTTGCAGCAGGATAATGCACGGCCCCATGTTGCAAGGATCTGTACACAATTCTTGGAAGCTGAAAACGTCCCAGTTCTTGCAAGGCCAGCATACTCACCGGACATGCTCCCCATTTATCATGTTTGGGATGCTCTGGATCGGCGTATACGACAGCATGTACCAGTTCCCACCAATATCCAGCAACTTCGCACAGCCATTGAAGAAGAGTGATATTTTATACTGATATTTTATATACAAGCAAAATACTTCCAGAATAAAAGTAGTTAAACTTTGCCTATTTTCAATTACTAAAAAAATGTAAAAGTGATGGCTGACTCAAGTTATTAAGATACAGTAATAGGTAAAATATTGAAATTCTATACAAAGCAATGAGAAAGCAAATATTAATTGAAAGGACATGTATGTGTCTGAGCTGCAAGTTCTGACTCAAAACATTTTTGCAATGTAGAACATGAATATGCATATTCATCTATTCTAATGTTTTGATAGAACATGTCCTCTTTGATATGTTATGCACTTTGTTACAGTTCATAAGCCACGACGAGCATTGATCTAAGTCACATGTAGCAGCTTTTGTTTGTGTGTGATACTTTTATCAAATTGTGTCATATTTTTTACCTGAGGAACCAGATATGCATCAAAACTGTGTAAACAACGCAGATAACTTCTGTTATTTTTGCGATAACGTAACCTTTGAATCACAAAAGCGCAGTATAATTGCTGCTGTGAAAAATGAGTATCATCTTTATACTTGATGCAAAATAGGGGATCAGGACAAGAGTTGGGCCCCACATTATTGTCATAACACATGACTAATCTTCAACATCCAACTAACCTTCATCAGTGGCTCCACAAAAAAAGAGAAATCTATGCTTTTTGCAGTTCCAATAATCTGGTGAACAGATCACACTAGTGATTGCTGTTTTTATATGGTCTCTCCGGTTGCAAAAGGGATATCAAGAAAAAAAGGACTGTGCAGTGCCCAAGTATTCCATCAGCTCTGCACCCTGGAGAAGAACTACCAATTCCTGATCCTCCAGAACCCTTCTTGCAAGACTCAGATGATGAACAAGATGATGATGAGGACCAGGATACAGCTCATACTGTGGCATCAACATTTAGCTAACCCAGACTTCAGGCCAGCATACCCCTCTACTGAACCACAGATCATATCACAGGGTGAATTAAATGATCTAGTCAGTGATTGGGACTGCCCAAAAGTAGAGCTGTTGGGCACCAGACTACAACAGTGGAGATTAATGGGAGGTTTTAAATGATGTTTTAGGTGATGTTTCAGTTTGTATTTTCCTAATACATTTAGTTACAATAACTGATGAGACTTCTTTTGTTTAATCCTTGCCAGGGTCGCACTTGGACACTTCAGATGTGAGTATTCTTTCAAAGCAAGATTTTTGTATATTTATATACTTAATAAAACATTGTTGTTCATAATCAGGTAGTAATGTTGATGAATGAAAAATCGTGGCAGTGTTTGCTGTCACTGTAAAATTTGCACTTCCTGTTTAACGCAGCAGGGGGCAGCAACGGTCACTAACGTCTGTGCGCAGGCGCATTGGCAGTTCACACAACTGCAATAAGCAAACATGGCGGCGGCCGTCGACAGTGTTGTGAAAGTGTAAGTTTATCTTTATTTATCGTAAGAGTAAAGCGACCAGCGACACAGAGAAGCCCGTTTAATTAGTTGTTTATCGTGTTTCTGCAGGGTGAAGAAAACTGTACACAGTGCGCCCTCAGTCTTGAATACAAAAATTGTCCCAAGAGAATAACGTTATCCTCTGTGCTAAGGTTAGCCTGTTAGCTGTGGGCACAAATAAATGAGCCAAATCCATTGTGGAGCTGCGTTTAAGGCACTATTAATGCCCAACTCCGCTGCTCTGGGGTGTGTTTAATGTAGTGTGACCAACAGCACCATCAGTCTGGTAGCAGTCAGCCGCTTGCAGATGAAGGAGAGAGTTAATTCTTCAGTAACCTGTCAGGTTGGCGGGCGCTTTGTTGTGACGAGAGACTTGCTAACAATCAACCTTTTGTTCCGACTCTCCTGCATCGTTACTGTTAATGCTGGCTTTTGTAATCAAACTAGGCTTCGTCATATGTGTCCTATAAATAAATAAATACGGTCAACTTAAAGCCAGAGCAACAGTCTGTGAGCAGTGTGATACAACAATGCGACAAAGAGAAGCTGAGAATTAATACTGTATCTGTGAGGAAGACAGTTACTCGCATTACAGAGTGATCACTCGTTTTAAACACGTCGAAAATGGCTGCGGTGTTATAAATGGGATTATACTGAGTGGTAATGTAGCGACAAGAGAGACATATTTCAGTTACAGAGTCAAAATGCTGCAATATGCAAGAAAAGTAGCAAAAGGTTGTCTAGTGGAGCCATTTGCAGAGATTTCAGAGCTCCTTTGTGCTGCAGCTCGTCGAAATTCAATTTGTGTGATCACATTTTCAAGGTGCTTTTGATCTCTGCCGCACTGTATCACAGTATCAGGCTCAAAATAACTGAAGATCATGTCTTTTTACACAAAATTTTGCATTAACATAAATGTATCATTATTCTCTTCACATTGTGCCACATAATGAACCTAACTAAAAAATCACGACTGTTGTACATCAGATGATATTAGCTTGTTGCATATTTGCATGTTGGCAGATAAGTAACACAGGGGGATAAGGAGAGGAGAAGTCATATCCCAAAGTTTCTGAAGGACTCCTACATACAGTATGCAGGAATCCTTTTGAAACTTGACAAGTTACAGAAAATTGCATTGACAACAGATATTTTTCCGGTAAATAGTAAATACCATAGTTTGTTGACCAGAGAACACTAAAAGTGTATTTTTACACTCTGTGTGCTATGTTAAGCAGATACCAGGGTCATACTATTTGATTAAACTAATTAAAATGCAACTGAGAGCTTCAGAAAAGTTGTACTTTGTAATTTGTCGAATTATTTTTTACATAGTCAAGAATTAACACTGTAATTAAATATGTTATTTTAATGTATTCAGTGCATCCATGTCAAAACAGAAACAGTGAAATCTATTCAAGACATTGCAGAAATAAATGTTTAAGAACACAGTTGTTAGTTGTTAGTGCTTGCTTGTTACGTGTGTCTAGACATTATTTATTTCACAAAGTGCTAATTGTTTTCATTTTGCTTCACATGGAATATTTGTCCAGCAGTGGTGATTAACAGTCTGTCCCTGATCTGTGTTATTTGACCTGTCAGTGTACAACTTTCACATTTCAGGCTTGGAGAGCAGTATTACAGAGATGCTATGGAGCAGTGTCACAGTTACAATGCTCGTCTGTGTGCTGAGCGCAGCATCCTCATGCCTTTCCTGGACTCTCAGACTGGTGTGGCTCAGTCTAACTGTTACATCTGGATGGAGAAGAGACACCGGAGTGCAGGTATATACGTAGTGCTGAATGATGATCCACTGTGATGAATAATTGTCATTTGTAAATATTTGTATCCTCATGATGTAATCCAATCACGCTGTCATTTTAAAAATGCTCAACCAGCTGTTATTAAGAGGAAACTTAGCTGTAGAACTTCTTGTTTACTATCATGTGATTTCAGAATGATTGATTATTTATAGTATAATTATTCCCATAGCATGCCATTTGAACAGAAAAACATCTTTCAAAACACAAAGTATTTTCAGGGTTTCCTAGACCACACCAGAACTTACTTCACCTGTTGGTTTTACCGTTTGTACTGCTCTGTGCTGCATCAGGTGTAGCTCCAGGTCAGCTGTACACCTACCCTGCTCGTCGCTGGAGAAAGAAACGGCGTTCTCACCCCCCTGAGGACCCCCGCTTGGCATTTCCTCCTCTCAAAGCAGGTACCACTTCTGGTGAATCAGCTTTTAACATCACAGCAATATTTGATATGCTGGCTTTATCCATCCTGGTAGAACTTCACCTTTAATGTCTAGAAAACTTTTGGTGCACATAAGGCCATATTTATTATTTGTTAGCTGGAGACCTGTTCTTTTTATTGATTATTCTACAGGCTTGCTTGTCTGGCTGTTAATATGACATGTCTATGCATGCATTACTGTTGTGCTTCATATGTGCAGCAGATTTGGAGCTGGGTCTGAAGCGTGATACCTTGGGAGCTGTGGACGGCAGCAGTTTGGAGGCGCTGCTGAAAGGGGAGCCTCTTGATAGGAGGAGTGGCGTGTCGGACGCCCGTGGCCCTGAGGACGATTCAGCCACTGTAGAACCTCCTGCCACATCAACAGCCACTCACACATCCTCCGGGCGCATCCGTAAGGTGAGACTCAAAGCGGGCTGAATGTCATGTCTCAGTGAGTTTGGCAGATCTTGAACTGTGCAAATGAACTCAGTACACTGCGATGTTAAAAGGGCAAATCCCAACAAACTGCAGCATCTGACGTTTTAGAAATAATCTCTAAATGATTTAAGGATCAGCTCCTTCTTGTGTGATAATGCTACTGGGTTTGATCATGTTTTTTTAGAAGTACAGTCTGTTTTGCTTTGTGCTTGCCAAGCTATTCCTCATTGCTTTTTTTCCCCAGTGTTCAGGCTAAACCTCTTTGATTTATACATGGTGAGATCTGACATGATCGAAGGCTGATATCTTCCCCAAACCTTTTATGATGTGTTTAGAATCTTTAGCCACAAATGAAATGATGTGACATTTGTTTTTGTATTCGGCTACGACACACTAACAACATGCAATTAACAATACCAGATAACACATTTTCCTGGCAATTTCACAAGCCTTTCAAACGATGAAAGCTTTCCCGTCGTAATTCCAAATACAGATAATTGTAACACACATATTCTTGTTTAGGCACATTCTTGTACCAAACTTCAGAAATGTATTCACAGTGGCTTAGTGTACCTCACAGACAATGAGCAGAAAAGGCCGAATAATTTTATTTGGCATTTGAAATGCAGAACACGGACCTGAGGAGTTTTGTAGCTACTGTTAATTTTCAACTCATGTTACTAGTTGGGCTTTTACATACACTTAAACCACAGTGCACTACAAACATGGAAGTCCAGTGAAATACCAAAAAACAAAATACATGAATTGCAACATGTAAGGAAAAAAAAATGCAATCTTGAACAGTTTGAAGGCAAATTCTTACCAGATGCAATGTGCTGACTGTATAATAAAGTAGAGTTAGTACATTTCATATGGTGAACTAATCCAGACTCTACTCACCGCAGAGAGTACTGGACCATGATGATTATTTGGATGATTTGGATGATGAAGACTTTGAGGATGAAACCCCCAAGAGACGAGGCAAGAGCAAGTCCAAGGTGAGTGTCTTTAGACTTAATCTGCACTAAGTTCCCTACAGATGATCAATGCGGGGATTGAAATACCAGAGTGTCGTCAACATATTTATGTGTGCTCATGTTTAGATTCAGTGCTGGAGCTTTAGCTGCTTCCATAAAAAAAAGAAAAATCTCGTCAGTTTCTTCATGTGTTGTGGTATGGAAATATTTTATTTCTCGTTTTCTAGCAGAAAACATGTCAAAAATAATGATAGCTTGAAGTTGACAGCAATAGTTTTTCTTAAGGGTGAAACTTTACTTAAACACAACATGGGAGTTTTCCAGTGCAGTGCTCCTGGCTACATCAGTGTGTTGTGCAAATGATAGTCTCAGGTAAAAACGTGCTGTTTAATTCTGTAATTTATCAACTTAACAGGTTCCCTCTGACATTGTAAAACGTTGCAAAGTCGATAACTGTTAGGTATACAAACATTGTGACTTGTTGTTTCAGTAGTGCTGCCTGTCTCAATGGGTTCTTTAGGGCCGCAGTGACAAGAATGGCAAGAAGAAAACAGAGGCTGCAGCTGCAGCACTGGAGGAGAGGGATAAACCTTACGCCTGCGACAGTGAGTAGAAGCTTCCTTTGTAATGTCTGTGTGTGTGTCAAGCATGTCAGCAAGAGGCTTTTGCTTTTACTCCCTGAAAGACAAAGACAAGCCTTCTGCCATGCATGGCGAGATCTGAAAGACCCCACCTGGAACTAGTAGAAATTGGAAAAGTTGCTCTACTGGATGCATTTTTTTCTTCTTCTTCTTTTTTTTTTTTACATTTTTTTCTTGAGATGCTGCCCCGTGTGTGCTCTGTAACTACCTGTTGGCTCTAGCTCACTGTGCAAATGCTCACCTCCGCTGTATGAGTTTGCTACTAGCGCGTCTGCCAAATATTAATTATGTGAAAATAAGTTTCAAAAAATGATGGAAAAGCCGGTTTTGGGGTGGTGAACAGCGCACTTCCACCTTGGTTCCACTTGGGCCTTTTTGGACGGTAGTTCGAATGAGCCGCCATCACTGTAACACTTTTGTATGACCGTGTGTGTGTGTGTCAGTCTGTGGGAAGCGCTACAAGAACCGTCCTGGCCTGAGCTACCACTATACACACTCTCACCTGGCCGAGGAGGAGGGCGAGGACCGCGAGGAGATCGAGGCACCACCCACTCCTCGCCAGCCTGAGGAGCAGAAGAGTGAGTCACGCTCTAGTGCTGAGAGAGAGAGAGACGGAGGAAGGGGAGGGAGGTTTGGTTGCATGCTGTGTAGCATGTGTGTGTCTGTTCAAGGGAAGTCTCTCTCTCATTCTTTTTTTTTGTTCCGCTCTTTTCATTTTTTGATTTTCATGATTTTGAATCCCAAATCGGGGATTAGTCTCAGTGCTCCTGACTGAAACTTGCTTGCATAGTTGGGATTCTTGGCCTTTTTTTTTTTGCATATCATCCATCTTTTTTTTCTTTTTTTTACCTCCCCGAACATACCCATCGCATTGCTGTTTTTTTGTTGTTTTTTTCTTTGTGCACGTGACACGGTGTTAGCAAATGCATACAACAAGAGCGTTTTGTCAGCTGTCACTCATTCATTACTTGGATCACATTCAATACATCATCAGTCAAGTACAGAGATTAAAGGTTGTCGTTGGCAGACATGAAATGGGCAGGTTTGTGCTTCAATATTTGCATCTAAATTGTATTAAATTACAGTCAGAGACTTCTTAGTTTTGATGTGCTAGTCTGGAGAAAGAAAGCTATATTTTACTGGTTTTTCTTGGTGGCCTAATGTGCACTGAATGCTGTCTTCACTCATTCTCCTGCTCAGCAACTAAGAAGGGTCCCAACGGACTGGCACTGCCCAATGATTACTGTGACTTCTGCCTGGGAGACTCCACCTTAAACCAGAAGACTGGCCAGTCAGAAGAGCTGGTATCCTGCTCCGACTGTGGACGCTCAGGTATGAACTTGTCACGTTCTCACTCAGCTGGAGCTTCGACCGTTCTGTTATCACCTGGCATAAATACAGTTTATCGGAGACTGGGGGGGGGAATTTACTTTTTAAATACTGGGTCCTTGATTTCAGACAGAGGTAGACGATAGCAGACCTCTCAGTTCTTTCTAGGTGAAATGATAACTGTCACTAGCGGAATTATATTAATATCAGCTGTAGCTGTCTAATTCAGCTTCATGAGTTGGTTGAACAGCCTTCTCTGTGTTACTCTCTGGCTGATTTATTATAGAAGTAGAATCCTCTAAAAGGGGCCTTAAATGTAACACATGATATGCTATAAAAGGCTGAGGCTAAAATTGAAGCCATTATTCTCTCAAGTGGATGATACACATAGAAGACATGGAAATAAAGAGACTTCATTGGATACGTTTTCACTTTAAATATCTACCTGGAGTAACATTGATTTGCTGAAAAGCCTAATTTACAGAAAGTAGTGCAGAGCGGCAAATGGTGACTAAAACTCTTCTAGTGACCTGAACTGAATGTTTGAAGCTAAATCTGTAGCCCTACAAACTACTTATAGTGAGCTAACGATATGCTCTTTGAGCTGAAGGCTTATTTTAGATTCTTGGTTGAACATGGGAATATGTAACAACCTACATTAGAGCAGATAAACATGCCATCCTAAATAGTTTTTAATTAATTTTTTATAGTTTTGTGTGGTTTGTGCAGCAATGTGGTCAGTGTTGCTTTTTTTGTTTGGTGTTTAAATGTGCAGTATAAATAGATTGACTTAAAGCGTTCTTTACACATCTGGAGTTGTGGTTTCAGTTTTAGAAGATCTTGAGCACCACACTGATTGCTTCATCTTGTGGAGAGATCTAAAGTTTCACAAATCTGCTCTGTAGCATAGCTATGTTTGGGAAGTCATCACAGTTACTGGACTGGGGTCGAACAGCAGCCTCCATGGTTTTGTTTATCCAAACATTTCTCCCTGTCCTTCCTGTAGGCCACCCGACGTGCCTGCAGTTCACTCCAGTGATGATGGCCGCAGTGAAGACCTACCGCTGGCAGTGCATCGAGTGCAAGTGCTGCAACGTTTGTGGCACCTCAGAGAATGATGTGAGCCTCTTTGTGATATTTCCAGTAAATGTGTGTTCAGTCTTTCCCAATAAGTTGCACCGTAGTGGTGGCAATCTGCTGCTAAAGAAAAGACATACTGAAGCTAATTTTGCCTGATTGATGCAAAGGAGTGCTTAAAGAAATAGTTTAATGTGACCGAATCAGTGGAGTTTAGGCAGGACCTTTCAGTATATCACATCATTGTGGTCTTTGCAGCAATTATTTAGTTATAAATGGAAATTAAATAGGAATCCAAACCAACTCCCATCCAAATGCTGTTGATTTCAGACAGAATACTAATGATTTACTTTTGAATGGCTGATAAATTTGAGCATCCATCTGCCAGTGATTGGTATGTGTTCTGACTCTGTAAATTTCCACCCTGGTGTTAAATAATATCAATACCCAAAGAACACATGGAAGTAACGCAGAGCAGCTTGAGAACCAGCAGCATTGTTCAGACTCAGTGTAATTGCTCTGCTTAATCTCAGCTTCTCAGACCTCTGCTCAGTCTCCTACTGCTCGTTGTGACGTTTCAATGTGATAAACGTCTGTTCAAATCTTTCCTGATTGTTTTTTCATCAGATCATGAAACCAATGTACTGTATTGACTTGAACATACACGTTTACCCTCAAGACATGAGATCTGAAAAGCATGGATGCAACCTTCTATTCAGTGAAAAGTCATGCGTTGACAGTATCAGACATTTATCCCCGTCGTCTAAAGTGTTGAAAATGAGTTGTTTAGAGTCTTAATGTTTCTGGATTAGGAAGTGTTTAGAATGTTTTTAATCCTGTAAATGTTTAATAAGCCCAGTTTCAGGAGTTTCTGAAGGTTGGAAGGAGAGAAATTCAAAACACATTTGTAGTGTCCTCCAGCGTCTTTAGTGCAGCTCATAATAATTATTATTATCCTGTCAAATAGTGAGTAATTACTGCAGTCAAATCACGAGCTGCTGTCTGGGAAAACAGTCTGTCAGGGGAGAGTGTTAGTATGTGAAAAAACACACACAGGTCGGTTCATACTTCATCAACGTTGTCTTATATTTGGGCTGATACAGTAAAGGTAACAAGTGTTGGAAAAGTTATCTTCTAGGGGAAATAAGTGACATGTTAAAATAAAAGTAAAGGAAATTAAGACAATATAATCATTAAAACCGAAATCTTTAACACACAGGATAAGATAGATTGATTAAACAAAAATACAACACTAAACATGAGCCAGAGACAAAGCAGGTGCACTAAATATTTCAGTATCTACCCATTGTAACGGAAAAAAATGCTGTTCTTAGTAAAACCTGTGTTCAAGTTAACCTTAGTATAACCTCTCAGCATCACCTTTACTCCAGTTAACTTTTGAACTCATAAGTCTTGCTTTTAGTTGTAGCTTTGACTTTCTGTCAGGTGAAGATAAGGTCATCATGTCCTCAGATGTAGCGGTTCCACATTGACCACTTCTGGCTGACAGATCGAATCTGATTCAAGCTTTGGTTTCTCACTTTGAGCTTTGTTAAACAGAAAATTCCACAACACCTTTGAGTGGCATAAAAAGGTTGCACTCTCCTCTCTGGATATTATCCTACAACTGCACTGTAGTCACAAAACAGGGCATGAATGATCAGTGAGCTCCCTGAACTCATAAATTGAGGTGCCTTAGTGTGTACATTTTCAGATACAACTGTGACATGTTGTGGTGATTGAATACAAGCATATACAAGGTAGTCCGCTTTTAAATGACACACAGCTTTGAGTTTTTGTGAGAAATGTGCTCACTGCTCCCACATTTTTCTGCCTGTTCGGTTTCTTTGTCTCTTTTTTGACTGAATACTTTGTGTCTTCTTAGGACCAGCTGCTGTTCTGTGACGACTGTGACCGAGGCTATCACATGTACTGTCTAACTCCACCTATGACTGAACCACCGGAGGGTAAGCCAGCGCCTTCATGTACAAATTCACACACTGGAAGGACATGTGCATGTTGTTAAACACAGCTGATGTCATCCGTTTGTGATGGTTAAAATCCAGTAACGTTTGGAAAAGGTCACCTTAATGGCAGCCAGTAACGCAGATGGTCTGATCTGCTGTCCTGTTCTCTAATTAGTATTTTAGAGACCTCTCAGCTATTTTCACAGGGCTTTGCTGACCTTTACTACATAAACGCATTCTTAAGAGGCCCTCTGTGCATTGGCAGTTTTTCAAAATGCACGTTCTTGACATTATTGTAAGCTAACAGAAGCCAGTCTCTCTTATTAAGGAGAAAGAAAGCTTTTGGAACACAAGGATTACTATGATTTGTTAGCTGCATACTTAAAAATACTAACAGAAAAGTAGTTTTGTCTTTGTATGGTGACCAAGACAGAGTAAAGAGTCATTTTACAAAGACAGAAAATTCTAGTGCAAGTTTCAAACATTTATAGATAAACATTTGTACGTGGCATTATGTAACATTTATTTACTTATTTATTAAAGTTTAGCAAATTACATAATTGTATTTTTACGTCATCTTATTAAATAGGTGTTTCTCAGTCTATTGGTCGTTAAACTACTCATCTGTGACAAGTTAAGTCAGGACACTTAACAAATCTACACTTAAAATTATCAAATTTAAAATCACTTCATCCTACAGGTCGTATTTAATAGCTATCCAAGAACAGCCAGATTCAGTGAAAAACTAAAATTTCTGCACTACTCGATGCAACCGTGAAGCTATTAGTGACTCAGCTGTGAGCAACAGTCACATGATGAAAATTCAGGGACTTTCTGGCTGACTTGGGCTGAACTGCAGGCTGTCTTAGGATAGGAAACACGTATGGAAGCTAAATAATATAGTAGTGAGCAGGAAAATATCTGTACTATGCAGAGCTACCATTATGGCAATATAACGTCAAACAAAATAGATTTTTTTTTTATTTCCCTTTACTTCTCACCGATGTTGTGCTGTTTCCATAGAGATACAGGACTTACTATTGCAGTGAAAATTAACCCATAGTAAGTAAAAATGTGACGGCTGCAAAGAAACAGAGTGAAACTGTTGGGCTTTAGAGAGCTAAAATATCATTGAAGTGTATCAACAGTAAATTGTAGATGTGGAGTCGTATTTGCCAGGAACAAGTTCTTAAGATTAAGAGAATGTTCAGACAGTCTAGTTCCCTAACTAAGACTCTGATGTTTACAAACAATAAACAATATATTTCTATGAAACCTACAGCCGTCAATCTCTGTCTCACTTTGCTCTTGTGCCTTTTAGGGAGCTGGAGCTGCCACCTGTGCCTGGCTCTGCTGAAGGACAAAGCCTCCATATACCAGCAGAACCAGAGCTCCACCCCTGAGTGACATCACGACTACAAACCCCACCCCTCAGCACCAGGACCACACCTTCGATCCAAACGTCAGACCTCCTCTCAGTTCGGAGCGCCAGGCTCTGTCCAGATGTAGCTGAGCCAGACCGCAGATCAGCTTTAGAAGCCTTTCATATCTACAGCCCCAACGGGGCTCTCAGAACTAAAACAGACCTCAGATCAGTCAAAACGAGGATCAACCCGTCACTACCAACCTGCCTGCAAAGTCCCCGAGGCTCGTCGTCAAACATATTGTGTGCAAATACAGTATCAACACACACTTTCTCCTGGACTGTTACACACACTAGACACAGGGACAGAGCGCATGCAGTAACCATAGTAACTGCTGTCTCCATGGGAGCTCCCAGGAGAAAACGGATTAGCATCCCAGCTAATTATGTGCACCCGTTCACACTCAAAGATGCAGGGTGGACTGACGAGACAACACAGTTTCTCTTCTGCCAAATTATCTATTTTTACTCCCTGAAAGTGACGCAAGGAAACGTCGCTACATATAAGGATTATTATTATTGTTATTATTATTATTATTGCTATTGTTCTGGTTACTAGTGGGCTTTTGTAGTGACATTTGTCCGTGTACTCTTGTCTGATCCATTGGGGCATTTATCTTTTGAGAAGGTTTCCCTGAGGAGGAGCCGATCAGTGCCAAGGTCCAGCTTCATAAGAAACACAGTGACTCTGCTCATCCTAAGCACCATTCATCATCTTTGTCTTAAATCAGGGGCACAAAGATGGTACAATTAAGTCTGTTAGCACAAATGCTTTTGGTGTTGCTACTTTAAAAAAAATGATTTTCATTACTGATTCTGTTACTGAGATCAGTTGCTTCAACCAAACACTACACAACTGAGCATAAACTGCAGGCTGGGCTCATTAAAAGTCAAACTTTAGCTATGGTGGCATTTGTTAACTTCGTTTCTCCATCAGACGGAGCCAATGCTCTGGTTTTAGTCAGTGTTACTTAATGATGTTCTTATTGGAGAAACTGATGGCGGTTCCACATTTTTAGCCCATCCAACACATGAAACTAGATGCATCCTTTTCTCACAGATGTTTTTGTGCTAGCTTTTTAGAAGTAGTTTGGCAGTGACATCATTCTTTTGACACGGCGTTTTGAACAGCTGCTGTCACGCCGACAACACACAATCATTCACAAACTGTAGCTGCTTTTATCATTTGTCACGCCGAGGCGGATTTGCATGCAGATTGCACCTGTATGAATGCACACACACTCACATCACAAGTGTTTTTATTTTTATTATTTTCATTTTTTTGTTGTTGTATTGTTTGTATTTTTTTTTTACATTTTGTATTACCTGTATTCCATTGGTATTGGGAGTTTTTTCTAGTAGAATTTTGTAAAGTCTACGGTATAGCAAACACTTCAATATATAGCTCCTAATGCATTCTATGTACTGTATTGACTTTTTCTATTTTTGTTATGACTGTGACATGTTTGAATTTATTTGATTATTCTGATATGTCAGACCTTCATTATGAGTATTTGTAAAATGATGTACTTTGTTGTACTATTTTTATTTTTACATTTCTTTGGTATCAAAACCAATTTAGCCTGACTGAAATAAAAATCACTTTGAATTACGTCTCAATTATTTGCATTTTTAAAGGGATCTAATATAGTTAATATGATTTGATCGGCCTTTTAAAGCCACTTCTTTGTGCTGATTGCAAATTATATTCTCACAATTTGCAAATGTACTGAGGAGATGCAAATCTGTTGCCTCATTTTAGTCTTTGAAATGTTTATTTATATTTAAAGTGAGAATAAATCATCCAAATAAAGGCAACAGAATCAGCTCTGTTCAGATGGCAAAGTCTAAAGACCAAAACACAACACGAGTTGTTGTACATACTGTCTTGCTTTAAATACTGTTGCTTCATGTTGAGGACTTGGTTTTTGCCCTTTTTAGTCTTTCTTGTTTTTACAGCTGCTCCAAAAGACATCAGAACTGAGTCACAATTCCATAGTTCACACTAATCTCATGAGAATAATAGTGTGTTTATACTGATAAATGCACAAAGGAAATAGAGTGTGAGAGCAAAAGTACTACACACTTTTTGCATGTCCTACAATTATCCTGTTGACACAAGTATGTTGGTGTTTTTGAAGACAGCTGTGTATTTATATTTAGTATCAGTTCCACATTCACAACATAAATACTTTACTCACGTGTCAAACTCAAGGCCCGCGAGATCATTTTACATTGATTTATTATTATTGTTATTAATGGCCCAATGATATGAAGCGCTGATCCCCTCCGTACAGTGGCCGAGACCCGCCATCGCTGCAAATAAAAGAAACGCTGCAAATAAAAAAGAAACGCTGCAAAATAAAAAGAAACGCTGCAAATAAAAAGAAACGCCGCTGCAAATAAAAGAAACAATGCAAACAAAAACAAACGCTGCAAATAAAAAGAAACACTGCAAACAAAAACAAACGCCGCTGCAAATAAAAAAACGCTGCAAATAAAAAAAGCCACAACGCAAGTGGATTACTGGGGATTATTTTTGCCGATAAACCGGTGTGAGAAGAAGAAGACGAAGTAGAAGAAGAAACAAGAACAGGAGTACGACTTGGAAAACGAACGAGAAAGTAAGTGAAAATGTTAGTGTTTAATGTGACTACGTCTAATTACCTCCGCCAGGAGGTTATGTAATCATCGGAGTTTGTTTGTCTGTTTTTCTGTTAACAGCATAACTCAAAAAGTCATGGACGGATTTTCACCAAATTTTTACAGAATGTCCAGAAGAGCAAAAGTAACAATCGATTAGGTTTTGGAGGTGATCCGGATCACCGTCTGGATCCAGGATTTTTTTGAAGGACTCTGTACAATTGAAGGCCATCTCTCAATTGTCATCAGTCAATTGGCAGATGACACCACTATATTTCTTAAAGATGCCAGTCAGGTGCAAATCGCATTACAGTATATTGATACATTTTCTAAAGCTTCTGGGTTAGTTTTAAATTTAAACAAATGTCAATTATTGCCTGTCAAAAATTGTAATGAACAAAGTATTTGTAATATAACTGTCCACCGTGAAGTCACTTATTTAGGTGTGGTTATTTGTAAAGGTCAGAAACATAGAATTATCTCAAACTTTCCTCCAATTATCAAAAAACACAGTCCAAGTTGAATCAGTGGTTGCAAAGGGATTTAAGTCTCAGGGGAAGAGTGCTGCTTTCAAAAGCAGAAGGCTTATCTCGATTAACCTATGCAGCAACTTCTCTACATGTGGACAACAAAACTTGTAAGGATATTGATCGGATGCTTTTTAACTTCCTGTGGAAAAATAAGACGCATTATATTTAAAAAAGTCTAATGATGAACGATTATGAACATGGAGGACTTAATGTCCTGGATTTCGCTACTCTAAATAATACATTCAAAATTAATTGGGCTAAACATTTCCTTAAAAACCCTGTCTCCATTTGGAACTTTATTCCTCATTATATTTTGCTGCTACAATATCTGGTGAAATCTGTGAAAAGTTCAATGGAAAGGACACACTCACTTGTGGAATGTGATTCCTTGTGCCCTTGTGTTTGGGTTGCGTTGTATTGTACAGCCCCAGGCCACACAAGACTGTGGCATTTTGAGATTTGTTGTCAATCGGTGTGTGATAAACACGCTTATCGCTGGTTTGTTTACTCCTGCTCGCTCCCGTTCCAAGATGGCGGTGCACTGACGCATCGCTCATTGGCCAGCGAGGCATCTAGTTTCTATTTATATCTATGGTTATGACAGCATACGTGCATTCAAGTTGAAGCTTGCATTGTGAGAGACGCAGCTTGCAAGCGGTGACGCTGCTCATTCCCCCTGTTTAAGAGATGTATGCGCAGCCAGCGTCGATGCTGACATGAGCCAGGACAAAGACAAGATTACGGGATTGCTGTGGGAGTTTGAGAAACGATTTCAGGTCTTTAGTGAACTCCAGACAGAATTCGCAGTTGTTTGCTCACCATTCACAGTCGAAGCTTCTGATGTGCCCTTTGACATGCAACTTGAAATAATCAATTTGCAGTGTGATGCAGAACTGAAGGACAGATTTGCCTCTGTGGGCTTGGAAACATTTGATCAGCATCTCCTTCCAGGCTACCCTAAATTAACAGCAGTGGCTGCAAAAATGTTGTGCACGTTTGGGACGACCTATCTTTGTGAGCAGGTTTTCTCAGTAATGAACATTAATAAAACAAAACAGCGCACAAAGCTCACACATAAGCACTGAACTGACATGCTGAAGTTGGCTGCTGACATGATGTCTGATACTGATGCACTTGTGCTGGCTAAAAGATGTCAAGTTTCAGGAGCAAATACGAAGCAAGAATAAATCCTGTAAAATGCTACTTTAAACATTGTTGTCCTAGGAAAAAATGAAAACTTGCTGTAGTAAATACTGTGAAATTCAGTGTTGGTCATCAGATTCACTACGAAAGTGTTTGGTTGAGTGGAATATTATTTCTAATGGATGCATCCATGTTATGTATGTAGTTTTTTATGTATATTTTACATATACTTTTTATACATAAACAAGGCAGGTGACAACTTTACTTTCTTAACTGTCTGTAGAAAATAGCTGCTACTTAAGATTTAAAGGTGTGCATAATTTAGGTGTTCACAATGACTTTTCAAATGTGGAAAACGGACTTCAAAAATATTCTATATCTTGATAAGTTTGATTTTTTTTAAATTCCAGGACTATGTTTTTAAGTTACACACATACCTGTAACTAAATATGTTGTGCCATTGTACAATCACTGTGATCAGTTGTAATGCACAAAGCACACAAATAAGTGTTAAACTGAGTCATAGTGTTGTTAAAATTGCATTTACTTTAATCTCTGGTTGTTTCTAATATAATTTTTAAAAGGACAGTTCATTACATATAAAGATTTTTTAATATGCTTGTTCTCCTTTGCACTAAAACATCGGAAAAACTTTAGACTTATTGTTACTTCTCGGTAATTATGCTATAAGTTTACTGGTCTGGCCCCTTTGAGATCAAATTAGGCCGTATGCAGCCCCTGGACCAAAATGAGTTTGACACCCCTGACTTTACTGGTTTTGGAACACATATTAAAAAAAGTATCTGAGAAGCACTAAGTTTAGTCTGAGCTACATTACGGTTAACACATAGCTTTTAAATCAGGCTGCTTACACCATATATTATGAAGTTTTGCACATTGTCTAGTGAATAATTTGCTCATTTCTGCAAACTATAAATATTTCTGTCGCTTTTTGTTACTTGGATTTGCTACACTTGCTGCTAATTTTGTCTCATAGCACTATTGATTTGCAGCACTTCTTTTTTAAAATCTGTTCTTTATGCCAGTGTTTATTCTTAATGTCACTAAAAAACCATGACAAATTCCTCACATTGGAGAAACTTATTTGGTAATGAAACTGTGACTGTGATGATTGGGTCCTGGTTTCAGCACTTGGACAGCTCCTTCAACCAGCTCAGAGCAGAGGAGCTGTTCCTGGTGCTGAAATGGGGCAGGTAAACGTCTCGAAGCTTCAGTGTAATTGACCCTTCGCTAAGCCCCGCCCCCCTTGGTTATTGTTGCTACGCCTGTCAAGCTTTCCCTCCTAGCATGAAATATGGAGTTTTTAGCGATACCAGTGAGTGATATTTCTCAGGAGATATGTGCAAATTTCTGGACATATTCTACAGCGATATCAGAGAGAAGCAGACAGAAGGGTCTCCAATATGCTTTTGAGAACTACATTCACCAAATTAAATGTTGATGGAGTGCAAATGAAGAGGACGTTAAAATAGAGGGAAAAGCGCACAGATCTCAGTGTAAGCGCCAAACACCCCATGTATTGTCACTTCACGTCAAAAATAATCACATGCAAGAACAACAATGTTATTGTACAGCAGGGTAAGCCGATATGTATTATATACATTTAAATTAATATTATGTCAACTCTCATTATCATGTGTCTTCCCATTTCTTGCTAAGCTAAATTTGTGTTTGTTTACAGCGTGCCAGGATATTGCTCACATACAGTATAGTGGGGTTTCTCTATACACTTGATCTCATTAAGGCACAGCAAAGCCCAGCAATATCTTGAACAAGTTTGCCACAACAGTGGCACAAACCAAGGGGTTACAAAATTAATGCAGTACCGATCTCATCTGTTGTTGTCGCCAAAGCCAGACGTGAGCGTAGGCGGAAACCCGTAGATTGTCAGTATGTCAGAAGTTGTCTCTATATATCACCAGTATTTATTTTGTTCAAATAATACACAGTAGCTCAAGTTTTAAGAGAAGTAACCTTCCATTGAGACGTCTTTCTTTGCTAATGTTATCTGACCTAACACACAGAGCTACGGTTAGCTAATGTTAGCTAGCAACTTAGAACAGACGTAAATGTTCTTATTGATTTTGGAGGGATCCATCTGATCATGCGGTCCCCCACACTGCTTAATCCACACGCGGCACCTTTCTTCTTGTGTCTTTGGCTTGGGGAATGAAAAAAAATCAGCACCACCCTCCAAGCTTTGCGGATAACGAGTGTCAGACTTGCAAGTACCGTATGCACACCACTTCGGCATATTGTCTTCTGCTGAAAGCTTGACAGACCTCTCGTGCCTAGTTACAGTTGCTAAGGTAGATTGGACAGTAGCCATTTGTGGGAGGGATTAGCGAAGGGTCAATTCTGAGCGAGACAGGTTTACATTTCATCGACTTTCTATGACAAATTTCAACTAACTTTACAGCTTAATTTGAAATAGTGGAGCTTTTCATCATCACCATTCATAGGGCTTGAAATTCCTGATTGAAGTCTGATCTGAACTGTCCTCTTTTGTTTGAATTTTCCCTAAACTTAGGAGTTAATGACAGAGCAGCACATCCAGACTCAGTCTCATTTATGTAGAGATTAAACTTCAGTCATTTATTGATGTTAGTGTCTTTTTTCAGATGTTTGTTGTACATGCTTCCGACCAAACCAGTCCAGGTGGAAGACGATGTGAAGAGAAGCTCCAGAGGATGAACATCACACATTTACGTTGGAAATAAATGTCCTTTAATTAGACATTGTCATGCAAAAGTTGGATTTCCCTTTAATTATGTTCAAATCTTTGAGTGTTTTCTTGATGTTGGTTTCTAAATGTTTTCTGACACTCGGCCCCAAAGATTAAAACCTTTTACGGCTCACAAGCTGCAACAATTCACACATTATCAACTATCCTTCTGACTAAACTAAGATTAAAAAGTGAAAAACTGCCTGATTCCTGCATCATGAATGTAAATCTTTTTGGTTTTTATGACAGGAAACTGAATATATTTGGGTTTGACATTTTGTAAACCTAAACAACAAATGAATTACTGGAGAAAACAATCAACAGATTAATGGACAAAAAAAATGTGTTTTCCAACATTTATGGCTGAATTCCTCCAACATTACAAGATACATACAATTTAAATTCAGTTTTATTTATATAATGCCAATCACAGGTCAAATTGTCTCAAGACGCTTTATTTTTATATTTTTTGTCATATTTAAAATATGAAAAAGTAAGAAATTTAAACCTTTTGACTAATCCAATTTATCATTTAGTTTATTAGAGACTAATCGACAACTAAAATAACTTTCTCCACTAAAACTAATAAACATGAGGTCCAATAGAAGGAACAGTTTTAAATCCTGCAGTTCCACGACGACAAGAATAAAGTTTGTCAACAAAAACTAAATCTGCTGGTGGATTCCATTAAAGTCCTAATAAATGATAAAGTGTGATACTAAAGATTTGTGGTGCTAAAAATCTCAAAGTAAAGATATCAAGTTGAACATCTGGATGGAGGCTGATAAAAGTTGACCTCCCTTCATTTCTCTGGAGCCGACTCCATGGATTTTAGGGATGCTGGTTAAAGACCTGCTCTTCTAGTCGTCTTCCTTCTAGTCGCTGTAAAAAGTTACACCATCCTCGCCGACTTCAACACCTCTTCATGACAAGTTCTTCTGCCTCCGACCTCGTGGAAATTCGAGAATCTCGGGAAACCCGTCGAGACTCGGATTTTCGAAAAACTCGTCGGGTGGGGGAAGGTGTTCTTAGTAAATCTGTCCAGTCAAACGAAGAACATAGAAAGAGGAAATGTTTGAAGAAACAACTTGATGTTTTCATTTCAGACTAGAAAACACTTTAGTACCTTTATCTGTTTTTGCTCTTTTTGATTGTTTTATCGTCTTTTCTGTTTAATTTGATCTTCTAAAGTCTAACTGGTGTCTTTTCAAATGTTTTATCTTTAGTTTGATTCTTCTTAAATGTTTAGTTTTGCTCTTTTCTCACCATTTATTTTCTAATGTCTGATTTTATTTTGAAATGTTTTGTCTTTTTAATGTTTAATTGTTGTTTTTTCAAATGTTTTATCAGCTTGTTTGAAAAATTTCCTTTTCTTTCCCAATGTTTAATTTTTAGATTAAATCTTTAAGGTTTTTCTTTTCAAATGTTTTACCACCTTTTAATGTTTAATCTTCTTTTTAAATGCTTCATTATATTTTCTGTTTAATTCCTATTTAAAGTTTTATTTTTAAGATTTAGTTTTCTAATTACACACTTAATTTTTAATTAAATGTTTTGTCTTTTTAAAGGTTTAATCAAATTAAATGTTTTGTATTTTAATTGTTTAATATCCTTGTTTGTGTTTTTTAAATGTTTATCTAAAATATTTTATCATTGTTTATTTTATTAAAAATGTTTAATTTCATAGTTGCATGTTTTGTATTTTCTATTTAATTATCTAATTAAATATTGCTTGTTTCATGTAAATTAATTTTATTTAATGTTTAAGTTTCTTTTTTAAAGTTTTATTGTATTAAATGCTTTTTTTCCTTTGACTTCATTGGTTTTTTTATGTAATTTATTTCTTTAATCTTTTGTTTCTGTCAAGATTTTAACCCCAACCTTAAAAATGAAACAAACCCTTTAATCACAATGAAAATACTTCT
This sequence comes from Acanthochromis polyacanthus, assembly GCF_021347895.1. Lineage (NCBI taxonomy): Eukaryota > Metazoa > Chordata > Actinopteri > Pomacentridae > Acanthochromis > Acanthochromis polyacanthus. The sequence goes on from NC_067122.1 coordinate 17,069,470, forward strand.
GTTGTCACAATCATGAGTTAGTCAGTTATTCAGTTTATCATTTCAACTTTGTTTAGCACCTTTCACACAGATGACAAAACTAAACAAGCAAAGAGAAAAGTAAGATAAAACTATGATTTAAACTCAAAAACATTAACAAAAAAAAAAAAGATTTAACATGGTAATAAAATATGTTGTGTCCAGGGGATGGAGGGAGTTTATTTTAGTCTTCTTGGGCTCACACGGTAAATCATTTAAAATAGAAACTTGATATTCAGTCTAAGGAAACTGGAATCTGCAGAGTGACAGAAGAACCAACAATATCTCCTGTTTCCTTCTTTAATGAATTGACTCTTCGGGTGCTTTCAGACCCTTCACAACCTGCTCAAACTCTTGGTACAGGACCTCACCACACGGGTCAAGAAGGTTTCCTTCTCAAACTGCTGACAAATGTTTCTGCTGCTCTAAAGTCTGGTCTCCAGAACTTCCTAAAAACTCTCAAAGTCTCTTCTGCTGCAGGTTGCTTTGTAGAACTGTTACAGAAAAGCTCACTAAACCACATGGAGGGGCCTCAAGATAATCGTACAAAAACCAAACTAGCACAACCCAAACACTAAAGTCTCCTGCAGCCTACCAGAGAAGCTCTTTAAACAGAGAATCGGGACAGGAACTCTTACCTTCTGGACAACCAACGTTGGTTCACAAACAAGAACACAGAATGTGTCAGACCAAAAACCTCTAAAGACTCATTACAGCCAAGATAAAGACACAACTCAGCTGCACCAAATCCACTAATCACTGCACACATTAGCACCATGTGCTAACTGTGGCTAAAGAACCACATTTATCAAGACAACTATCCAGTACAAATCCCTAAAACACACCAGGAAACACATTAAAGAAGATTTTACTGCTGGAAACTTCAAGCCAACACCTAAAGAACAAACTAAAGCAACGGAGTAAAATCTGGTTCAGTGGTGAAGAGAAGCAGAGGAAATGTTTGACTGCAGACATAAAGCAGGAAGACACTGAGCTGCTCAGGTGTTCTTGATAACACCAAGCAGCCACCTGGACAGCCAATAGGAACACAGCTTACTGGAAGTCCAGAGGGCTGGCTTAGTGAAGTAAATTTAGTTTAAAGTTGAAGCAGAAAGTTAAAAAAGAAAGAAGTCCAACTTCTTTTGGATCCTTGTGGAGAGTTTAATCTTAGAGTTTGTAAAGCTGTTGAGTTTTTAGAGTCACATGGATTGTTTTGACATTTAATAACTGAGTCCTGAAATAAAATTACAGTTGTGGATTTCTGTCATTTAGTCTGGACTAAACAAATAACAGCAGCATAAATCTCAAACGTCATTATGAGGAGTCTGGATTGAGGTTTCTCACTTGATAATGATCAAAACATTAAATTTAGGTTGGTTTAAAGGAATATTCCACCTTAAATCTTTGAATGTTGACCTAAAAGGTTGGTTTTAGGAAATATTCCACCTACAAGATCCTCACACATCCACCTTAAAGGAACATTCCACCAAAAATCCCTGGACATGCACCTAAAATGTTGGTTTAACCGAGTATTCCATCCAAAATCCTCAAAGATACCTGAGGGGCTGATAAAAAGGAATATTTCACCTAAAACCTCAACTAGGGCAGCATGTGTAGCAGCGATAACCAAAAGAGGTCCTCTCTGGGTGGAAGAACCTCGTCCGAGTGGCAGCTCCCTTTCTGCTCTTACCTTACTCACTAAACTCAAGCATTATGGAGGACTTGAGTAGTTGATGTTTCCTGCTGCAACCTTCTCTTTTTCAGCTTTCTTCCACGTCCGATCACTCCCAACCCGGTTTTTGTTGACGTTTTTTTTATTTACCCTTTTTACGAGCTTTGACTGATCTGAGAACATGAAGCACATCAGCGGTGTAACCAATGGAGGGAAAACCAGTCTCACCAACCGCCCGATCAAGAACCTGCCCAACTGCTGCGTGGTCCATCAGGATGACTTCTTCAAGCCCCAAGGTCAGATTGAAGTTGGTGAAGATGGCTTTAAGCAGTATGATGTCATCACTGCTCTGGACATGGACACCATGATGAGTACGATCTTCGCGTGGCTGGAGAACCCGGTGAAGTTTGAGAAGTCTCATGGCGCTAATACCCTGGACACAGAGATCGTCCCGAAGTTCGACCACAAGGAGGAGGAGGAGACTCACATCCTCATTGTGGAGGGCTTCCTGCTTCACACCTACAGGCCTTTGATGGACGTGCTAACTCAATGTTGCTTTATTTCCATCCCATATGAAGAATGCAAAAAGAGGAGGTGCTCTAGGAAGTAGACGGTGCCAGACCCCCCCAGCCTGTTCGATGGCCACGTCTGGACCATGGACCTGCAACACAAGAACATCTGCTCACTGTGAAAGATTATTGAGAGCAGCTTTCTGTGATTTCTATGTAGAACACTATGATGTTTGCTGAGCTGTGTACTGTTAAATGATTTAAGAATATGGAATATTGCTGCTGTTTATTATTGTTCCCAGATTTACTATTACATGTACAGAGTGCTACTTACTGTATTTTATTGTATTTTAAAATGTACATTCCTGCACAGAACATTTCAGATTATTTTACCACAGATCAAGGGTACAGATTGTTGTTGTTCACTGTGTATTGGGTAGTACTCATTTTGATTTAGACTGATCAGTATACAGAACCCCGTGATGTTTATGGTATACAGCTGAGAACTGGTTGCTAAAAGTACAGAATATTATATCTTATTTTAGGTGTGATAATTAGCAGTAAACATTCTAAGAAGTGGAAATTGACAGGGTTGTATATAGTGCTGTTCTTGCACAATATTTGTCACTTAATTGCCCTCAGGATTCTGTCGTTGAGCTTACTAGTTTTACATAACAGGCAGATCTTGCAGCTGATGATGCTGTAATTCACATAAACAAGGAAACAAGTCCATCATAATTTGAATGTTAACAGTTCAAAATGAAAAGGCCATATACAGCTTTCCTACTGGGTTAATGAGGCAAAGAAAACATGAAAAATACTTTCTAAAAGTGAGAGGTTGGTTGCAGCTTTCATTTTCTTCTGACATCTTTTCGGTGCCCCCCAGAATATCTGTTGTACCCCCCTGTGCCCCTCCACTAAAATTAATCTGGATCCACCCCTGTTGTCCTCATTTACAGGCACCAAAATATATATATAATATTGTATTCTTGTCTGAAAAAAATCCAAAAATTCAGCAAAAAAAATCCCCAAATTTCTGAAATTTGCAAAAACCTTCAGGAAGAAAAGTCCAATAATTCCTTAAAAGTTTCCCTTAAAAGTTTTCTTTTCAAAAAAAAAAAAAAAAACAAATTTGGCAAGAGAATTCTTGTAAGTATTTTCAAGAAATTAGTAAAAATCTTCCAAAAAAATCCTAAAAATATCTACAGTGATTACATATATCAGTAAAACTTCTAATATTCTCGTTGAGAACTTTCCCCCCAAAAATCAACCAAAATCCAGCGAATTTCTTAACAAACATTTTTAACATTTCTTTTTTCACACTGATAAATGTTCAAACATTCCCAAATCAGAAGTTCATCACTGTGTAAATATATATTTTTTTCCACATTTTCAAATTTTAAACTAGGTCTATTTTGACCTGCAGGACAACATGAGGGTTAAATAAGTTCAGTGAGAACACTACTACACGTCACATCTTCTCTTTATATAAACTGTATTAATAAGTGCTTCACACTGGGCACATGCCAACTGAGTCAATTAATACAACACTTAAGATTAAGGGTTATATAGTGAGCTAAGAAGTAAATTACAACACATTTTATGGTATAAATGCTTCCCTTTTGGAGGTCCGTCAATAAACCATTAAGTTTTAAAGCATCCTTCTACACCTTTGTTTGGAAAACGTTGAAATTAAGACTTCTGTTTATTATCATACCGTGTTGCTCTAATTCTCGTCGTGTTTGTTAACTTTAAAGGCAAATAAAGGAAATTTCACAGAGATCATGAGTGGGGTTATGACATTTCAGTCACAGAACAGAGACCTCACAGAACAAAGCGTTTTATTGCACTCATAACTCAAGGACTTTTACTCAAGGACTCTCTCTCCACAACAGACACTCAAATAGACCTCATAGCATATAGTCACCTTTAAACAAAAACACAACCCTTTGCTGAGAAGCTTTTAGGAAAGAGGGGGGCCTACGGTATGTACAAGGCCAAGACAACAGTGGCTTAGTGCAAGTATCTGGAGCGTGATAATCAGCCATGCTACACCATTTACAGCTACAGACACAAAGGTGTGATGACGTTAAACTTCACATAAATGCACAAACTGAGAAGCAACTCTATAAACTCACATGTATAATCATCTGGTCGTTGAGGTTACTTGTGGCAGTTATAAAGTAATAATAAGTAAACTAACACTCTGGGGTCTGTTACGCAATATTCTTGGTTTCAGAATACAAATTCGATACTTCACAAATTTGCTGTGAGACATAGTGCATTATCAATTGGGTTTCATTTCACAAAAGCTGGGCTGGAGGTGCTTCGGTACAAAACTGTGTAAAATACTCATTTATCAAAGGTAAACAATGTCGCTTTCAGGCAGCCGGTATCATTGGAACGCTGCTCAAACATGTACAGCTACTGTGAAATGAAATTAAAATTCATCTCTCCGTACATTTGATTAATAATGGCAGCAGGGAAAGTTGAGAACAAGTTGTCTGTGCATGATGAGTGTGTGTGTGTGTGTGTGTGTGTGTGTGTGTGTGTGTCCTCTACAGCCTCTCAAAGCCGACAGAGCAGAGAAGGAAGACGGCGTAGAGCAGCAGGAGACAGAGTCCCAGCCTGCGGTCCAACCTCCAGCGGTTCAGGTGGACACACAGGACCTGAGGAGGGACAGCCACAATTTAATACAAGACAAACTTCATTTCCTGTTGCGCTGATCTGAAAACAGCAACAAAAACAACTTTCCCAGTGTCTGAAAACAGAATCAGTGGCTCTCAGGCCATGACAGGAATAAAGATAGGATCAAAATAGGCGGCAAAGAAAAACAGACAGCAGACCTGAGTTTGTTTACCGCGACACAATCTCTGTATTAAATCTGTGATTTTTAACAGTGGTGGCCAGCAGGATGGAAATCTACTCACAGTGAGCGTGACTGAGGCCAGCAGCAGAATCACTGAGTAGACCAGGCCTTTGCTGTTTATTGTCACCTAAAAACACACAAAACAAAACACATGGCTTTGAAAAGTTTGGAAACTACATTAAATATTAATTCATGTTCACACTTTCACACTAAAAGATATTCACATTTAAGATTTCTGTTAAGGGACACATTTTAAAGCTGCAATAATTACATTTTTTGTCCACTCTGAGGCAGCAAAAAACTAATTGTGGATGCACCATTGACATCAAAGCCTTTAATGAAGTTAAATTCTTACCAAACAGATGCTAAAAATCAGCCTTACCAAGTTTCCCGACACTTAGGTAGCAGCATTAGTATACATCTGGAGTCCTGCTTCTGACCACCTCATCAATAGAAGTTCAATATTTGTCTCTTAGCTCAGTTGTTTTTAATGAGCCGATAATTGTACCTGTCTACCATTTGTGAGAAATTCTTCACTAAAAACAGCTGCCTTGTGTATCTACAAGCAACACAATGACAGCATTACATTTACAGACCATTAAAGTTTGGCTTTGATGGTACCTTGTTTGGATATAACGCCGTAAATACACAGGTTGAGGACCTTGTAAGTTCTCCAAAGACCTTGAAAGCAACATTTGACAACTATCTCAGAAGTATATGGGTTGTGTCTTAACTGGAAGGCCACTAGATACCTCTCAGATTTATACTACAGTCTTAAAGAGGAAATGTTACACCACCATGTAAGATATGAGGTAGAGAGCACAGCTGGTGTTACCACTGATCCGTAGCTGACTATGAGAGTCCTCAGCGCCCAGGGGAAGCCCAGGCCCAGCAGCACATCAAAAATGTTACTGCCAATGGAGTTGGATACGGCCATGTCGCCCATCCCTGCAACGTTTGACAGCAAAACAACTTGAATTTTAGCACATCTGCACGTGGTATTCCAAACTAGTCTGACATAACAGTCTGACCTCAGGGTCTATTTTTCGAGAGCCAACTAGCGACACAAAGCTAATTAGCAGATCTTAAAGGTGTTTTATTCTGTTTTTTTATTTTATTTTGACAGCTGTGGTATTGTGGCTGTTCCTCGGTGTCACTCAGCTGCTTCTCGACTGAGTCTTTCATCCCACAGACTTCTCATCTTGAGCTGCAGCTGACAGCATTAGTCTGGCGTAACAGCACATGAGCCGCTTGTTCACCTGTTACAGATTCTCACTGGAGTAACCGTACAGTTTGCAACAGATGCCCTCGAGAGCAGTATAGAGACAACTGCCACCAGCTGCAGTTCAGCTCAGGAGTTGCAATCTGTCTGGAGAGCAAAAGATTCATAGGAAAGACACTGAGGACCTCCACAACAGCAACCAGACCAGCCTACAGTGACTGAACTTGCAATATTAAATATTTACTTACTGTATTTTTAAGACTTTTTTGTCAAATTAGTATATCCGAAGATCAAAAGTGAACCCTCACGTGGAATATTCTGATTTAGTTGGACCAAAACAAATTAATAAATGGTTCTTTTCAGCAGTGTAATCATGTGAGACACACCTTGTCGGGCAACGATGAGACTCGCCATACAGTCAGGGACACTGGTGCCGGCTGCCAGAAAAGTGATGCCCATGATGACTTCTGGGATTCCAAGAGTGTAGCTGATTATGGTCACCTTTACAAAAGAAAAGAGCATCTTTATGTGGGTTTTAATGTGTGTGAGTGCATGTGAGCTGCTGCTGCTGCCTCTGCTTGTCTCATACCATCCAGACCATGAGGTAGGAGAAGAGAGCGATCCAGAGTGTGGAGGACAGAAAGGTGAGCAGGTACCAGCGCTCCCATTGTGGAAGGTTACAGTCGGGGATGGTGCAGTAAAGAAGGACGCTCACAGGCCAGGAGAGAATCCACTTCAGACGCATACACCAGCCGTCTGAGGAAACCATGAAAACACACATGAATGCACACACAGACACAAGCACACGCGCACATGTACATGGCAGCTTTCCTGCAGGCATCATTACAGATTCATCCAAACTTTTAAATTATTCACGGTGCATGGCCTGGATGTGTCCGTGAGTCTTTGTGTTTAATTAGCTCCATCAGCCGTACGACCATCTATCATGCTGTGAAACATTAAGGAAAAGCAAGATGCAGCTCTGGTTGATACAGAAGCTCCAAAGATAAAAAATAAAAAAAAAAGCTTTTTCAGAAGATTAAGGTTTAAGCTGCAGAGTTTCCAGGTTCTGTCTTTTTAATGGAAAATAGAAATTGATTGGCTACAGAAGATTAACAGACATGTTGAGGTGCATAAATGCAGCTTTAGTCACAATCTGAAGTTTGCAAAGTCTATTGAGTAAACACAAAATATGACGAAAATCCTCTTTGCTGCGGTAGTAAAAGATCAAAAAAGCTGTCAGCTAGAACCAACACATTTTTTTACTTCCAAACATTTCTTTTGGAAATAACTGTTGTTTATGTTGAACATCTCTTTGATCCTCTCCTAATCTTTGCCTCTTTGCATTTCAGTTTCCCAGACACATTTACCTTTGGAGAGAAAATACTTCAAATAAACTTACTGGAAACTTTTTTGCATTTTAACTGAAGGAACTGTCACGGCACAGTCATTCATCACAACAACTCAACATCATGGCACTTCAGATGAAAAGAAAATGCATAAAGGAATGTGTAAAATATATATATATTAGTTCCTGAGTTTGATGGCTGCTGGAGTCATGGATGGTGCTATTCTTGACTGTCCTTCATGGAGGTTCTAGCAAAAAACATTAAAACAAATGATAGTTCAAGCAGAGATCAAACCCATCACTAATATTACTAACATTCCTGTCTTAAACTACTAACCTAACCTACTGTTGTTCTAAAGAGCCACACCACAAAGTTACACTGGAAGGGCAGAAGGATGACTGTTGAACACTGTGACAGTCTGAATACCTGTACAAATAAGCTACAATCTGACACACACATGTAGATACACATAAATACACCACCAGCACCTGTCTCCAGATTAGCTTCCTCATATAGGATGCCCTAGTGCTGTCGACAATTTGTCAAAAATGGGCTACCATTCAGTCTCACCTTATAAGTAAGCATTCAGTGTCCACAGCAAATCTTAAGCTCACTCTGCTTGCAAAAGGCATCTGTTCATGCAGCTGGCTGGTGGGTGGCATGTCGGTGTTTGAAAGGTTCTGTGGTGCAGCTTCTACTTGTTTTTTTATTTTAAAATAAAGCAATAAAAATGAGCATTTAAATGAGATTCAGTGTGATGTTAGTCAGATAAAGAGTTACCTTCATCGATCAAGTAATTTCCTTCTTAGCATACCAATGTGAAATAGATAAACCCCCAGTCTGAAGGCTTTCATTCATCACTCACCTGGCAGGACAAAAGGTTTAAAGGGAGTGTTCTCATCCTCCCCTTCCTCCTGCTCTTCCTCTTCTTCCTCTTCTTCTTTAGGCTGTGCTTCCCCACCTGTCTCTCCTCCCATCTCTTTACCCCTGTCCCTCTCTCCGTCCATCGTCTGTCCGTCCCCCTCAGCCACTGTCCCGTTCTCCCTCCCCCAAGGCCCGCTAGCACCCAAACCTTCCTCCCCCGAGGCTCCCCCCTCCTCCGGGCCGACCCGAGCACGAATCAGCCTCTGCCTCTGTGGGTGATGGAGGGAAGCCATGTGAAGTCAGAAAATAATAGGAAATGAAAACAGAGAAAAACAAAATAACATGAGAAACACTGCTGCGGGTTTATGGAAATAACTTTATCGGCTAGCAATATGAGAACTGGCGTGAGTAGTGACTAGGCAGCCAGGCAGGTCTTCACATTCAGCAGAAAGGGTTTGGAAAGCATTGATTAGGGGCATGAAACAAAGCAGGGACAGCACTGGCAGGTGCACTTTAATTTGGCATTGGAAATGGCAAGCACACATGCAGGAGAGCTGAGAGAGTGAGGAAGCAGATTTAGAGATTGAGCTCTGGTGTGCTTTTGTGTCTGGGATAATATTATGCATTAGGCAGTGTGTGTGTGTGTGTTGTGTTTGTGACATTATTAGAGGGTGTCTGTATAACAATGGCAACAGGTTGCTGCTTGATATGCCAGTACATATCTCTGTTTCTTTTAGTTTCCATCAACAACAGATGCACCCGTACATTTTGTTCTATTCTAATACCAATTCCAGCAGCTCGACTGCTGAGTGCCGCTCTCAAGCAGATGCGACTCTGTGTTTTGCAAATTAAAAATCTGTTTAATTGCATATGTGAAACTCACTGGAAACCTATTTTTTGTGAAGTGTAAACATATGACCAGGGTTTGTTGTGGCACTGACAACTGAGTTGAGGGCCAGTCATGACTAAATGAAACAAACTAATTTAATCAAAACTAATCTCTGGATTTTTTTTCACACTGACAAAGAAACTGTACTTAATTTAGACTTCTGATATGATGCCTAATCTGTGTCCATCTGCTTAATATTGGTTGGATTCAGGGACAGTTGGTGTGCACTGAACCACTATTTAACTGGACTAAAACAGTCATTATCACACGTTGTTATCAGCATTTATTCATAAATATTATCAGCACGTCGACATTAATTAATTGCGATGTTTAGAATGCAGTGTTTCCATATTTAAATACCCACCAACATAGCCGGAAAAACCAGGGGCACTTGATGTTATGTGAAGGGTGTGGGCACGTGCAGTGTACCTCGTTGATGACCATGCGTCCTGCCATGCGCAGGCGGGTGAAGGGGGGAAAATGCGGGGTGATGAGAAGGCGGAGGCTTGCCTCTGAGAAGGTGAGTTGGTGGGGGTGTACGTTCAGCAGCTCATCCACCATCACCACCCCTGAGTCCTGACCGGCCACCACGCACGAGTCTGAGGACAGTGGGAAGACACGGATGAAGATCAGTGGGAGAGAACAGGTTAACGGGACTGAAAACAGAAAAGAAAGAAATAAAAAGACAGAGTGATGGAAGAAAAAAACTCTTGTCCATCAAAGTGATCTAGTTCTATTTAAGCCTGTTGGAAATCCACAAGGGAACAGGAATGGTTTTGAATGGCAGTCTAAACTGTGTCACTGGGTCTGTTGAACGCTGCTCAGAGACTGATGCTTTGGACGTACACATGCACAAACACGAGTTCTTTCACCTGGCTTCAGCGGCACCATGTCATTGTCACAGTCTCCAATGTTTCCGACAGCAGTCGTCCGTCGCAGACTGCTCAGACACGGCTGACCTGCCCTGCTGCAGTGTTTCTCTACCAGGGAACACAGAGATCTGTTGAACCTACAGAAAACACAACGCACACTAAGATTTCGTGTCTTCAGTGGGGATAGCGTGCGTGGGGCTCAATACCTGAATGATGTAATGTAAGAGGAAAAGAAAGCGACTTACTTCATGATGATTATATAGATTCCATACATAGAGATCAGGATGATGGTCTCCCACCTGAAACCACATTGGTCGTATTAACAGTCAGCTATTTTTATGAAAACTGATCGGATTTCAAAAATGACAGTTGTAATTAAGTTTTATTAGAGTCTTACCACAAGACTTTTTCATCATAGATCACCTGCAAATAAAATATAAGCTTATAATCACAACTCAAAAATGTATTTTTCAAATACTTGTTAATACTAGCTAATATACTGGCTAGTGTTATCGTCACAGATCTTCACACACAGGCAAAAGACGGTGTTTAAAAACTGAACAGATGAATAACGACCTCAAAATTCCAGTATTGGTCAAGTCATATTGCTCTGTGAATTAAGTAGTTTTGCTCTGCTGGTTGTCATATACTGTATTCTGTACTTTGTAGGCTTGTTAGTGGAGGTGGTAAAGGGAAAAACTCCACCTAATTTATGCTATTTCTAGTTTAGTTCCTTGTACAAACTTGTTGTCTGTTGACTTGTACAAAATTACATTTTTGATTCAAAGTTATTGCCATTGAAACAACACTGCTGCTTCTTGTGCTCAGATCTATTCCTTCATCTCTGAATAGCACTGAATTATCCAGAACCTGGAGCTTGTGTCTTGCTTTCCTGTGTGTGTAATTGGTCCAGTTATTAGTCAGTAAGCATCGAACACTGGCATCATACGAGCCACTGATAAAACTGAGTTTGTTTGTTTTTTTTAGTTATATCTATTCATCCAAACAGTGAAAATAGCCTCCTATTAAAGGCGAACTAATTTTACTGGAGGGATTTCTCACCAGAATAAGCACCACTATGGACAGAATGTAGAAGACAGCATCACGGAACAGTGGCCACCAGCTCAGAGAGATGGGCTGCAGAGAGAGAAGGGGCACATTTTGACGGCTACATGGGCCAAAAAATGGTGTTTTTGTTTGGCAGTAAGAAGTAGTCAAAAGAAATCAATCTGTAACAGAATGCTGGGATGTGATGTCAATGTCTGGACTCAGAGGGAATGTACCTGTCCAGAGAAAATCCCACAGATACCGATGATGACCAGGATGTTAAAGACAGCTGATCCCACTATAGTTCCCACACCAACATCTCCCTTTGTGATAAACACTCCTAAAGCCAGAGCAGGAAAGAGGAAGCCATGAATCATCAGTAAAAGTTAAGACAGCGATAATGTGTGTGGGTCCAAGAAATAATGGATTACATCTCCCTTCCATACATATTAAATTTACAAGGTTAGACACAGTTTCTATCTTCTCTGAACAGAAACATTGCATTTTTGGTTCATCCCCTCAGGGACCGGGCTGACGTCTTTTATGTTTTGCTGCTGGTTGTGTAATATTTACTGCATATTGCCTCAAGCCACTCCAATACTTATCAAAGGCATTTTTTTTTTTAGAATAAAAATGATTATTTCAGAGGTGATATATGAAGAAATGTCCTTAAACCATAAGGATTCAGAAACAAAACTTTCATTCTGACAAATCACAGTATTTTTCCTGTTTCTAGGTCATTTTAAGAAACTGCATGCAATACTTTCCACCACAAGCAGCAATACAAAGTAAGTCTCCCAGGCATGGCATATCAGCCCTTGTGAAGTTTTTGATAATAGCCATTCTAAAATTTCTAAATATTGCTTGAGTATAGTGTCCACAGTTTCAAAAGACATCCTCTGAACAACAAGCTTTAATATGGCTTACATTCACCTTGCAAACTTTTATCTTACTGATTCTTTTCTTTGATCATCTAAATCCAGCTTGACTGAAACTCCATCGGCTTTGTGAGAGTTAAAAAGAAAAACAAAACATTTGAGAAAACTGGGACACAGTAATAAGTAATTTACTGGTGAGATGGCAAACCATCAAGCAAAATGAAATGTGCTGGTCTTGGCATCTTTGCTAACGTTTACTTAATGCTTGAAATTGACCAATCAGTGTGGCTGCTTACAGAAAATTAACGTTTCTCGGCACATATGATTGGATGATAGATTGCAGGCAGCAATCATCAGACTAACCCGTTTGAGTGAGTGACTGATTGGATGAACATCATACTAACCAATCAAAGAGGTAAAGAGCTCAGGGGCAGAGCTCCCAGCTGCCATGAAGGTTGCCCCGGCAACATCCTGACTGAGCTGAAGGTTCTAGAGGACAGAGGAGAGGCGGTTAAACTGGTAAAAGGATATGATCGATGATACTCCGCCTTTTACTTATTGTCAATGCACTGATGCCATTGATGAAAATTGTCTGTGCAGCCAAAGACCTCTACTGTTGTTCAAAAAATAGGCAAATGAGCCACACTGTTACACTGAGTAAAGATCCTTTAATCCAGTAAACATGGACACTATAGTTTCATGTAATACAATACCAGAAACGATAAGTAATCACTGGTATGCCAAATTTGCATAAATTTGTAGTGAAAAATAGTTCAGATGAATTTACTCTTTGCATATGTTTGTGTAACACTCAGTTGTTCTGGGAAGTTGTTGAGCTTTCTTTTTTAAAACAGTCATAGCTAGGGGGATCAGAAAGAAGCCGCAGAAAGACAAACACTGTTGATTTCTGCATTTTCAAAGGAATTAAAAACAGCAGTAAAAATAGATTAAGTAATGCCTTCAATGTTTGGCGGTATATAAAACAAAGAGATGCTTTGATATAATTCCCACTTAACAACCGAAGAAGAAAAGAACAACAGTAATACTTAATGACTTGGTTTGTTTTACTTTCAGCCTGATTAGATTTATTCAACCAGACTAGATTTGTTCATACCTCTGATACTTTTTCCAGTGATGGCACAAAGTAAACATCACACACGATGGCCAGTGCATGAAACATGTAGATAGCCTGTGAAATGTAGGACACGCATTACTCTAAACTTGGTTTATGTTTGCGAGTTTAATATAATGTAAAGAAGCTCGATGCGAGCTGATACTCACACAGAGAACATGAAGGAGTACCGCTCCCTGTCTCCTCTGATCCAGAGTAAAGATGTCTTCAGGAAACTCACTGATAGCTGAGAGAGAGATGGACAGATTGTGATCTAATGATGCATGAAATTAGGGAAATTCCTGAGCAACAGTTGAGATCACAGAACCAGTTGGTAATTATTGTAAAATCAATTACCCTTTCAGATCACTTTCTATGTAAAGTAGCCTAACAAGGGCTTGTTTGGGCTTCCGAGATCTGAAGATTTGTTGCTCATCTGTCTTGGCTAAGGAGGTGTTGTGTCCTTTTCCCTCTGCGAGAAGTCTTGGTGCACAATTTAGGGTTAACCCAAGGCAAAGGCTAAAACGTAAAGATTTCTGATTGTATTTTTGCTGCTGTTGCTCCTTAGTTTTTGGAGCAATCTTTCATAAAGTGTCAGAGATGTCAAACCAATAAGCACCATTTAAAAAGCATCTTAAACCACATTGTATGGCACTCTTGAACTGAACATCTGTACCGAAAATCTTTGGGTATTTGGGACTGTCGGTCAGAAAATAATATCAACAACAACTTTGGCTTTATGGAATTTGTGAGGTCTTTTCAATGCATAAATGACGAAAAATAATCACCAGATTCATGAAAAATGACAAAAATCTTTATTTGCAGCTTTGAACCTGCTGTCACTTGTCCGTGCAAGTGGGGAATCTGTAAATCTGACTTTATCAGATGTGTATCTAGCTGTATCCCCTGGCAACAACGGCCAGACAGCTCGAGGTTAAAGCAGTGGCCCAGTCATATGACGAGCAGTACAGCTGCATTACAATTGAGTTTTTCATCCATTTACTCAAAAATAGTTTCTCCTGTAATTTCACACTATCCCTCGTGACAACCACATCCAGGTATTTACATCAGTTATCCTCTCCAGTTCCTCCCAAAGTGAGCATTTACAATAAATTTAACGTTCAGAGACATTTAAGTTCAACAGTGCATGACAATGATTCTCTTTGCAGCTGTAAGGAGTTGTTTTGTTGACTGCATCGTCATGCTCACAAGCTCAACTAAATGCCACGACTCACTGCACCATAAAAAAAAGGCTTTTTATTAGTGAGACAGGCAGAACTACAATTTGGAAAGCTGCCTCCTATGTGATTTTCCTCACAAAGTTTCCTGATTTAGTTGTGAGTCAGGATTTATCCACTAAAGACGAAGGTTAAAAACAGCTAACTGAAAACAGTGTGACCAAAGCAAGCGACCCGGCACAGATGCAACATTGTGCAGTTATAGGCAACACAAACCATGTGTAGAGATGAAGACATAGAGAAGGTCTGACATTATGACAACCTGTCACATGATTTTGTTTGGACACCCTGATCAAATAGGATATTTTTATCTTCAGGAGGAAGGCGATGCTCTTGAAAACAGAAACATAGTAATTTGAAGAATATGTCTTTGAGATACTTAAGTTAATCTGTATCTCTCTTCCCTACGGCAGTAACTAGGTAATATACTCTCTGTAACTGGCTACAAAAATCTCTTCATCTCAGCGTTAGACAATAAGATGTCACTGTTTCTCTTTCAGTCTTTTAACCAGCCAAAGAGATCCAAGCATACACAAGTGACGAGAGAGCTGCTGATGAGAGGCTACTAATCAGCAGGCCATAGAACAGGGCAGGCACTTTGAACAGCTCCGAAGGCACACAACATCCAACCACAAATCTAGCATTCAGTTACCTAGCAACTGGCTCAAAGGCCTAACTGTGTTTAAACATCCATATATGTGGAGAGTTTGAAGAAATGAGGGATGAGATGGACCTGGGAGGCAGAGTGACGCACAGAGGAGATAGACTTGAATTAAACAGACTAATAGAGATGACACACACACACACACACACACACACACACACACACACACACACACACACACACACACACACACACACACACACACACACACACACACACACAGAAAGGTGTCACCAAGATCATCTCTGTGACTACACACTCATTACTTCATGAATATCTAAATCTAGGACAGTTCATGTTTTACAAAATCAGTCGTCTCACTCAACACACACACACACACACACAGGTGAATGCAGTTTCTAATTCCGTAACGATAAGACAGCAATAAAGTACACATGTACAGCACAACACAAATAAAAATACATGGGGAAATGTCTTACCTGATTTAGATATACTGTCATTCTGGTTGTTTTCTGTTTGATGCATGAGTTTTCTCTTGGACAAGGAGACACTGGAATCCACAGCTGGACCATGGGAGCCTAAAAGAGGGATTAACATTTAAAGCAAGCACTTCTGATAAAATACACAAATTATTATAATACTGTATTAGCGAAACAGATTATATTCAACAGAACCTGCAATTAACTTCACGGTATTTCTGTTGACTTGTGGTTTGCTACAACACTCATCAAGGCAGAAATCTAACACTTAGTCTCAATGCTGCAGTTTATATGGTTACAAACAATCCAAGTAATGATTTTAGAAATAATAATTCAGTTTCATTTATTTATAGGGTGTCCATGTTTTTCCTTGGGAAGCACCTGTATTGTCATGGAAGTGAAGGATCCAGGCGGCTGCGAGCAGACCGACTCCACAGACGCAGAACCGGGGGAGGAGCCGCGTCTGCCTCGGTCTCCTCGGAGCCTTCATCCCGCCAGCCGCAGCCGCTCGTCGGTTCTCCTCAGAACATGTCGTCGCCGCTGCTGCTGCTGTCACCGTTGGTCCGGATCCCAGCTTTCAGACTTAACGAATCTGGCCTGTTGCTCTCTTATTCTGATTTATCGTGTTTCAGTCGCTCTGGCTTGGAGCTCCATTCACAAAACGGGAGGATGTTCCAGCGGCTCGGTCTGTCATCAGCATCTCAGCATCCAGACATCAGTCAGCAGCGGCGGTCCAGCATCCGCCAGCTGCAGCTCGTACAGAAAATGAATCACCAGCCTCCGCCTTTCTATAAAAATATTTCCTTGATTCAGACCGTCCGCACAGCCCTGCTGCCCTAAATCTGATGCCCCCTGTTTGTGATTCCCTGTCCAGGAGGGGGTGGGTGTTTTCCTGGACTCTGCCGAGAGCGGCTTCGGCTGGGTGGGGCGACCGTCGTCAAATATCTGATAAATGAACGACTCAACATCTTTAAGTGTAATTTAAGTCACGTGAGGCCACGAGGACCTAATCACTGGGGGAAATGTGAAATAGCAGCTTTAAACATTAAAAAATGCATATATTGGAGTGTGATATATTGATAAAATAAAAGTGGGTCAATTCAAACAAAACAAAAAAGCTGTCTCACACACTATATCTCCATTTCTCTCAGTAAAGCTAAATGCAGATTTAGAAGACAGAAAAGAATGATGGAACTTGGTCACATATTTCCTAGTCTTGGCAAATAATACCTTTGCTGATATAAATTCTTGCATTTATAAAGTTTCTACCTGTATTGTCTTTTCACCAGTAACATCAAGAATACCTCGGCTTTAATTCAAGTTTAAGTCAGTACCAGGTGAAATGAAGCAGTTAAAGTCCAACTTAGTCACTAGTCATTTGACATTTTGTTTGTCTCACGTCAGTTAATGTAGTTTGTCTAACTAGTCACACATAGAAACTCAAGTATTTTAAATATAATCTTCATTTTTGTGTGTACAAAACAAAGCCAACCACAAAAGCAACCCACAATCAGACACATGAACACTCATAACATGTTTATAAGAGGGAGTGTTTAGGTCAGATAGGAGGTAAGGCCCTGTAGTGGATGTGGCAGTAGGGCTGAAGCATCAGGCACGCACCGTTCCACAAAGAATTGATAGAAAAGAAGTCACAGTTTCCTGAACAACTTCCTAAGGCCATGAAGACCAAAACAGTGAGAATGAAGAGGCACACAGTGAACAGCCCTGTTTTCTGGATGGATGTCTTTGAAGTATCTGCACATCTTAAACAACAGAGAAACCAGAGGGACAACGATGAGTGAGGAAACGCAAAGAGAAGGACAAATATATAAATACATGATACACCAGGAATGCAGGAGGGAAATGTGCTGGATGCATCACATATCAAAGTCTATCACAGCTGATTTATGATCTGAAACTAAAATACCTTTTGGTCTGAAGGTCAGCTGTGACACGACAAGGTTTCAGCAGCTCCTGAGCTTCACCTTCCTCCTGCAGATACAGAACAGAACCGATTTCATATATTTCTTTCTGACAGTGTTTGAATGTGGGCACACACTTGTGGCCACTTGAAGAAGTACAGATAAATTAAATGTTAAAATCTACAGTACAAATCCTTCCCCAGTGAATTTTAGGAGGCTCTATTTTTGTATGAGACATGAGTTGATCCATGTGCATGTTCAGTCATGGTCAACTAGACTTACTACAGGACTGTTGTGCTTGTTTAAGCGAGGCGTACCTAATAACTGGAAACTGAGTGTGATTTACATTCTTTCCTGTTCAAAAGCCTTACCAGAGGAGTTAAATGCAATACATGTCTGAGCTCTGTGGAGTACGTCATGCCGAGTTTCACTTCAGGTGATGAGGCCTGCCATATTTCCTCGGCTAAGGACGGAGGGGGAACGACCGATCCTTCGTTTTCTCTCATCTTGTCAGTCAGACTGTCACTAAAAAAAACAAAAAGCGACATACACAGTACAGTTGAGGGCTCAGACTATACTGTGTACATTTATTTGAAGCAAGAGGATCTGTGTGTCAGGTTTACAAATAGGCCTCGTCTTGTCTGCCCTCCATCTGCTTCCTCAGCTCCTGGTTTGTCAGCCTGAGGTCCTGGAGCACAGAAACAGGGATGAATGCAGTGCATGTAAACAGAGACAATATTGGTTTGTTGCTAGGGGATAGTTTCACAAATGATTGTAGAGCTCTGTTTATGCACAGATTACAAGTGGGATCAAAATCACATTTTACAAATGACTACCACTCTTGCACCGCAGACGACCGAATGCAAAACCTTATGTTCCCCTGGGCAAATTACATATTTTGTTTGACAATCTAAGGGAAAGTAAGTAAACATGACCACTACATTAAAAAAAGTACATTTAATCTGCCTTTCTGCAAATGTTAATGCACTTTTATGTTTTACGTCAAGAACTTCAAAATAAAACTCATGCAGCAAATGATAAGTTCAGTTAGCACTTACAAAGGCCCTCTTTGACAGATACCGCAGCAAACACTTTGTAGCAGCTAAGAGCCTTTCTATTATTGATTTAGCAATTTTCACCCACTCTTCTGTGCAGATCACAGTCTGAGATATTACTAGGTTGTCTTGCACACATAACACGTTTAAGATCTCCCCACAGACTTTCAGTGATGTTCCAGTCATGAGAGGTAACCTTCAGCTCACATTCCCTAAAGTGGATTTTAATGCCAGATTTGGATAAATGCCCTGCTGTAGAAACCATCCTCTTTTCAGTTTCACTTTCATGATGAACATTTGCATCCAGAATTTGCAGATAATTAGTGGGATTCATTCTTCGTTCTACTTGTGCGACTGGCTACCAAACAACCTCACAGAATAACATTTTCACTTGCAGTTGTTAAAGTGTTCTTTTCATGCTGTTACTTTTATCTCCAAACATAACTTGATGACTGCAGCTAAAGAGTTCAACTGTTTCCTAAACAAATGGGGTCTATTACTGATAGAGACGTCAGATTTTGTAAAGAGGCTGCAAATAAGGTTTCCTTCAGATTAATCTCCTATGCAATTCTGGTTTGTGCATCAGTACTGACCACCATTCATGTGTCAGCTGAACTCTTCAGCAGTGGCCGTTAGAAAGGGGCTTGTTTTCCTTTCTGGTCGGCAGAGATGCAGCTTTATCTGAACATTTTTTCAGTCTTCAAGATATTGTCTTGACTATCAGATTTCCCTTTACGTTCCATTTTTAATGACATTTTAGATCAGAGAAATTGTAAGCTGGTGGTACTTTGATATTTTTAATTGGCTTCCTCTGATGCCCTGGCACTCGTTTCAATAATGATAATTCTTGACTTGCCTTACAAGTGGTTACAAGTGAAATAAAGCACAATGAGTACCTAAACTTTTTCATACTGCTGTCCATTTCCAAATCTTTTGGGACTAAGGCATTGTCACATATCGTCACACAGAAATAATCACATTTCAGATGTAAGTTTGCACATGTTTCAAATTTAGTAAAATAGGGAACTGTACATGTGTAACTAGTCAACACTGACTAGCTTTTTAGCACACTTGTTGTTTTCTCGATGCATTGAGTGAATGTACCTCTAGAATTTCCTAGTTATGTTAGGATAAGTTACGTATGATGAACAAGTTACATAACATGATTAAAGCTGTTTAAGCTTAAATAATGCTGATTTATTTCAGAAATCTTTTAGAAAAACTAGACAGAAATGGATAAACATCTTTACCTTCACAATGTAGGCACTCTCTTCAACAGTTTCGTTCAAATGCTGTATCTGCAAGTTTCTCTATCAAAATTAGATAAAAATGTGATGTTTCAATCAACAACCGTCAAATCTTAATTTTGAACTCTAAAGAGAATGACCTATACATGTGAAAAAATGTTGACACAGCCTAGTACTGATCCTCTGTTTCTACCTGATGAATAATCTCATCCCTATGCTGCAGCTCTAACTGAGCTTCTTCTATTTCGACCTGAAGAAAAACACAGCATAGCAGATCAGGAGCTGGTGCATCATTTAAAGCAACTAATGCAAACACTGGTAAGATGACTGGAGAGATAGAAATAATTAAACTACTCCAAGTAGAATTCATTGTGTTACCTCAAAGTTTTGAAGTGCAACCCCGAGCTTACTTAAGCTGATCTTGTCCTGGTCTCTTTCTTGCTGGAGGTTTTTGAGCTGAAATGGTTAGAACACAACTAAATATTGAAATGTTTTCAAATTTCAGCACCATGTAAAATGTAACTGTCAGACAACTGGCAAACAAAATCAAAACACATGTAAACAATCCAGAGTAAAGTATTTTGCGACATGAAAGTATCAGGACTACTAACCCCTTTTGGCCTGTTTCTTTCTTACTAAGCATGCATCATTACACACCTCAAATGATGCTGTAACATATGACGACTAATCAAAGCGAAACACATCTTCACCTCTGAAGTTAGCTTCTTATTTTCTTCTGTCAGTATGATGGCTTCCTTCTCCTGCATACAAACATAACAACATAGGGGGTAATTTAAACTTAAATCACTGATGAGTAAAACCAACAATAACCTGCCAAAGCATGTCTCCATACTAAGAAGCTTAAGTATTTCATTATAATGGAAAAGCAATTCTGGTGACGCACCAATTTCTGAATCTTTTTTTCTTTGGATCTATTCGCGTCAAGGTCATCAGCCATGAAAGAACTGCAAGGCTCTGCTTCAACCTGCTGTGCTTCAGCCATCATCTTCTCCAGCCTGCACACACACAGCTACAAGGTCTTAAAAATTTCTCCAACATGATCTTAACAAATGAGCAAACACAACAGTTCTCACACAACTAAAGAGAGTAATAAAGAAAAAATATGTCTACAATAACATTCAAATAGCAAAAGACAAGTTTAAAGGTACACACAAGCAATGGTACTTTGAGCTGTATGAAGTGATATGGGAATGTTTTTTTCCACATTTCAGTATAATTTTTTCCCCAAAGATGTCACAGGGAGCACAATAAACACAGCAATGTGCCAGACACCCTGTCCTGCGTTACGTACAATTTTCAACCTATGAGGGTACAAATTATGTCTATAACAAGAAAACTTTACTGTGACAAAAACAGACAGCAGGTATTAATAGTTTAGATTAATGATATTCAGCAAAAAGAAGAATGCAATCTGTTTTTCCCCCACAAACCATAAACAGGTGTCTAAGCTTTGCTTGTTCCTTCCAGCTGCTTCCAGTTTTCCCTCTGACTTTATCAAATACCTGCAGCATCAGAGAGCAGCAGGATCCATGTGTGTGTCTACAAAGCAAGAAAGCTGCACATTTCTCCATGTGGAACAATAGATCCTGTAACATCACTCAATACTTAAAATAATAAATTATTGCCATGCTGTTTACTTTCTTTCACATTAGACAGGTGGCATTTATGTAAAACGTGTCTGAATGACAAAATGTTGGTACTTTAGCTGCTTGATAAAACAAGCCATGTCCCATGTCTGAAAAAGCTGTAAGGAGTAAAGGGACCCCTCTCCATGTTGAGTAGTGACAATAATGTACAACCAACATACGCTTTAACTTGTTTGGTGAGGGCTGAATTCTCTGAGCGCAGCACGGCCATGTCATCATCTGCAAACTCCAGCCAGCGCCTCATCTCAGTATTCAGATCCTTCAGCTGACTCTGATTGTAATCCAGCTCAGCTATTTTCTCAAGCATCTCCTTTGGTGACCTGTGCATAGACACACCGCAGAAAAACTATAATATACTTCTATGTACCAAACCCAGTGTTTATTGTGTGGGTTTCCTCAGTGAGCTTTACTCACATATTTTCCGCTACAACGTTCATCCTGATGGCTGACTCCTCCCTCCTGTTGGTGACCAACCTATGATCTGTCAAAATAAACATAGAGCAGTGACATACAGCTTTAAGCATATATTAACCAATTTTGTTAGAACTTTAATGTATTTTTACTTAGGCACATGACAACTGTAGCCTACTGAACAATGTTGACAGTGTCTCACAGACAAACTCAGGTTTTGCCTAGAACTACAGATGTAGTTAACTAGCTTGTAGATTATACTTGAAGCAGAAATGTGCACAAATATTTCAGGCATTTTTATTGAGCCGCTTAATACTAATTTCTTCGACCTTTTACAAAGAATGACACTTTGGGGATGCAATGACTGTCTTGTAGTTTATGACAGAAAAACAGTGATGCTACACTGAGTTAAAACAGTACTCAAGTAATGTAGAATGGCAGTACCCCTTACTTGAAAGATAATTACTGTCAAAATTAATGCTACATTGGTCGATAAATATATACTTATATGAGAAAAGTCTATTTTAACATCAGCTTTGATGCTACTTAAATGTGCTAACAGTGAGTACCAACACAGCGGTAGTTCAGCCACCTAATTAACTCAAAAGGAAGCGGTCTGAAATACTACCGTCTAACGTATAGTAATACATTCTTGTGTATTTAAAGCTGAACACCAATTTTTACATCCAGTAACTTTGAGTTACACAAAGAAAAACGAGTGCTAACACTTCTTATGCTAACGCTAAACTACAACGCAACTATTCACAACTAGCGTTACTAACGTTAACGGTTTTTCAGTTAGCATTAGCTAAGCTAAATCACGGAACAGTCAAAAACGACCCAAATGTTTCGATAATTCACTCGTAACATTGCTCCATATGTAGCGGCTCCCTGAAGTTACTGATAACACTTGTAGAAATGAACATATAAAAGCCTTACTATCAAGTAATGCTGAATTGCAGCTGGCTGTTAGCACTGCAACAGCTACGTTGTAGAGCTAGCTGCCAGGTTGCCCAGCAGCCGTTGGTTCAGTTTAAATGTTCACTGGTGAAAACAAGAGATTAACCGATGTTACATTTATGACTCCGACATGAACTGTGAAAATGCTACTATCAGATAAATATAATAGGTTCAAACAGAGTGGTTTCTCACAATAAAGTCACTGTAGGAAATAGAGCAATGACTTATTCATTCATACATTCAATCTGTTTTGGAGTAAGTCATTTCAAGTTCAGTATTTCCATCAATTTAACAGATTGTATCCACCTCATACAATATAATGATATAAATTAAATAAATAAATATAATATTTACTGACCCTGCTTAAATACCGTCTCCTTGCATTGAGAATTGTAATTAAGTTTTGACTGCTCACTTCAGCTGTAATTCTTTCTAAAAGACATAATTATTTCATTTGACTAATCTCACATACACAAGCCAACATTTTCAAGATCACTCCCCAAATGTTGGTGCTAATTGTATTACTACAAAGATATGTTGAAAGGAGTTACTGAAATGTAATGTGTTATTTGCTTTCATTTCTCAAAGTGTTTATATGTAATGCACCGTTCCCCCCAACATTTTGGAAAAAACTATACAAAGAAAAATATAGAAAAAAAATCCTTCTGACTGTATTAGGCACATTGATCATATTTCAAAAAACTTTGTAGTGGATCCTCTCTTCATCAACCTCTAAAGACATCACATAGTCTAAGAATTGGTACCTTCCTGCAAATTAACAATGTAATTGTGAATTAGATTTTACTGTTTTTTCACAAGCATGTGTGTTTGAAATGATTTAAAATACAGAAATTCAAACTCAGATTTAATCATTTCAATACAGGTTACACCACAACAGTTTCAAGGGTGCAAAAGTCACAATAAAAAAAATTATATTTTCAGCGAGCTGGTACTTCCCTTCATACAATTTATCCAAACACTTTTAAATTACAAAATCAAACAATAAATGATGGGACCCATAAGAAACGCCATTGAAAAAGGAATTAAGCAGACATATATGATAAGCAAAACAACCAATACACTTGCTAATAATATTTTTGGTAATAATGTAAATTTATTGGCAAGTAAAAGCACCAGTCAAACAGAGGCTTGAAATTTTCACAACACTTTAAGGCCAGGAGAGTTAAAAACAAAGCAAAAGGTGCAGAAGAGTAAAATAAGGACTGTTGTGAGGTAATTCCAGATTGCATCAAGTGTTGTATCATATTCTGGATTGAAGCAGATGACAACATGAAACACGCTTAAAAGTAGTCCGGTAAACTGCTACAGGAACACCTCAGAAAAACAAATAAACTTTAAAATCTTTGGAAAAACATTTTGCTGTATTTTTGATTAATTTAACTGGAAGGTACAGTCTGACAGTATTAGTATTGTATCAAATGAATTGCATAAAATAGTTCAGTATTTATATTATGTTAGGACACAGATGTTGCTATGGACTGAAACAGAGACAAAGTAATATGACACATGGAGAAAGACTGTTCATATATCATGTCAAAGGACAGATTTGAAATACTGTATTTACTAAATGACTTTACATTAGTCTGTAAACTGCAACACCACATTTCACGCCATGTACTGTGTTTTTCTGTTGTTTGCTTTCTTTAGGGCTTACATGTGTGTTGCCCTGCAGGTGTTAAGACATCATTGTGAACCTCATCTCTGTGCTCTCACTGTTCCATCTGGCACACTGACTACCAGTGAAAAGGTCAGTGTCATAAACTCAGCTGGAGCTCAGGAGTGGATGCAGAGAAGTGAAAAACATAAGCACATCGTGGTCCTAGCAAGTAATACACAACAGCAAATAGGAAGTTAATGACTGTGTACTTTGTGATAATCCTGTGGTCCAATCAGGAACAGTGCAAGCCACAGTTGTGTGACTTTGAGATTCAGGCAGCATAAGTGCATGGGAAACATACAAACAATTAGCCATTATCACCACTCCATTTACCCCCATTCCCCTAGGAGTCACTGTCAGGGATTGCGATAGTTTATTAATAAGGATTTTTAACTTCTACATTTTTTATGATCAATAAAATACATTCATTCAGTATTTTTTTTAAAAACATATATTTTCAGTGCTCAGTATTTCAAAGGATCACAGTTGATTTCTGTGTTAGCTGAGGCCTGCCTCAATGAGGGTACAGATTGCCTCTAGGTCAAGATCAATGTACCTTCAAAAGAAGACCCTTAATTTCTCAATGTGTCAGCACAGCAAAAGGCTACAGAAAGGACACCAGTTGACGGTTATAACCAGCAACATCTGAAGCAACCACACGCTATTCTAGCTTCTTCCCATCCCAAGCCACCTCTTCAGAAACTGAGGTGATATTCCCTACTGCTGCTACTCATTAACCATCACCACTGAAGTAAGGGCACGTGGCCTGTTCCGACTGTCAGCTGTTACCGGGAGGGTTCCAGGGATCCTGTGACCTCGAAGTGTATCCCATCTCCGGGTACTGGTGATGGGATGAGCGGGGAGAGCCAGCAGAGGTACCAGCGAATGCCCAGAGTGTGACGCAGGTTGCCTAGGAGTCCCAGGCTGTAGGGTCGGCGGGATGAGTACCACTCCCTGGTGGTCTGACCCCGAAACAGCAGGAAGAGATGGAAGAAGAAGAAAGCGGAGACCAGCAGAAACCCCACCACGCATGTGTCAGCGATGAAGGCGAAGGCAAAGGCACGTGCTGAAACCTGGCCTGAGGAGAAAAGAACAGCGGTGCCGATTAAATATATGAAACCAGGCTCAAGACAATTTAGAGCTTGACAATGACGTCTGGGATCTCTCTCATTTTCACATTCTCTTTTCACGTTAAAATTTACAGAGAACTTAGGGAAAAGTAATCCATAGTGTTTATAACATACATCCTTGCTATTATATAGATTATTTGTGTATGTGATGGCATATTTTGAAGTTTCTGGAAATTATTCATAAGAGTGTATATTTAATTGGATTGCTTGTCTCCAACATTGAAAATGTCCTCAATTGTCATTATTCAACATCCCTCTTTTGAATTAGTGATACTGCCAACATCTTGAAAAACCAGCTGGTCAATAACAGTTTGGTTCTCGAACATTGAGGGATATAATGGAGAGCGCAGACATCTCATACTGAAAGTTTTATAACTAATAAGGGCGATATCTAAACTTTATTTTATTTATTTATTTATTTATCTAGCATTATGTGAAACAATTAGTCAATTCATTACAGAAAGTCAACTCACAACTGTTCGTATTCACTATATCAGTCAAAACAAGCCACACATTTGATTTGTTTAGCTTGTCTATTGGGAGGATTTATGTCTTTTCCTTGTTTTGTATTCTTGAATATTAAAAAATAGATATATAGTTGCAGGATTATATAAAACACTGCACATGTCAAAACCAAAAACGGCTTTAAATGCTTTACACTGACAGTGGTCACAGGTTTCTGATCAACTTTCTTCCATCTAACAGATGTAGATCCTGTGTAAGAGCTCAGTCAAATATAAAACAGATCAAGATTAAAGGAAAAAAGCTGTGTCTCATATCAGCAACTCTTCCTAACAATAATGAACACAGCTACAAGGAATAGCAGCATAATGGATCGTAACCAGATTGTACCTGAAACAAGCATGATCCAGGGTATGAGCAGCAGCAGGACGCTGTGCACCGTCACGCCCTCCTTCAGTATGACGATGAAGACCTCTGCATTCATCAGCGTGGCGTAAAGGAGCCCCGACCACATGAACAACAGGCAGCTCAGGAAGTAGCGGTAATTGCGGAAGCCCACGCACTGGCCGAAAAAGACGCAGTGGTGGTCCCGCCGAAGCACACACACCTTACAGTCATAGCAGTGGGAGCAGCGTGGAGGAGTGTGTGTCTCGCAGGTATAACAATACCTGTGTGGGGGGAAAAAAAGAGAGAGAAAACACTCTTAGTTATGGTTGGAGATGTTCCTGAACAACATTTCACAGATGACATTGGCTACCATTAACTTACTTCATTCATCTGAATGGGTCTGCAGAAATAATTGACATGAAATCCACTCTTGGGACAAGTGGAAAATAAATATACATTAAGAAACGTCTACGACAGAGAATCAAGTTTCTTTGGTGTGGCTTAAGTTTGGTGTGTATTTAAGTTTCTTATTGTCATAATTTCCCATTTAATAAATGTCAAAAAATCCATCAGCTGGTTTAGTGGTTAATAAACACTGTCTTTTCTCCTAATATATATGGAAAGTTATTGTAGTACATTTCCAATTTCCCCCCCCAATGTTTCCATAGCTGCAAAATGGGATTTACAGTGAATTAATCACATCAGTGGTTCATTAAGATACTCCTTTGAATGCAGTGCACACTACCTATTGCTGGTCATGTTAAAATTGCTTTTGTATTAGGCCATATAAATAATTCTCACATAGAATCATACACTGAATATTATTGTATATATGTGTATTTTTTTTTACCATTACCAACTACTGTCTTGTATGAATTGCTAGAAGAAAATCTGACTGGATCCAGTTCACTTTAAATGTGCTATTATAACTGTACTATCTATTTGCAGTGGTTTCTGGTCTCTCGTAGATACTACTATCCACGTAACCATACGCAATATCTCTTTTTCTTTGTCCTGACAATTTCTAAAGTGGTTGGACACAAGCTGTTTTAATACAAAGCCCCTTTCAGTTGGAAGAACCTCTCTCTGTTTCTTAAATCTACTATTTCTTTTTGCTCCTTCTTTACTTTCTCATCTCCAAACAACCTGCTCATGCTTTTAATTTGAATGTACTCCCATTTTTTTAAGTTGGTTGTGCTACAAGGGATTTAAAATCAACTGCTTCAGTTGCTCTCTACGATGATGTAATTGATGTACTATTTGGGTCTTTGTAACTGATTTTTCTTTTACAATAGCAAATATCTGGGTGTGTGGGTAGAGAGGATGAGTGAGCTGTCTGTATTTGTAGTGTATGTTATATAATGTTGTGTATTTGTGTTTTTAGGACACATTATAAATGTGATGTTACATCTCAAGCACCTACCTTAAAAATAAATTTAAATGGCCAAGATGACATAGTGTCCTCTGCTAGTTCATTTCAGCTGATTTTCTATTGAAGCTGCTCCAAGTCTGACTGCAGGAAATTTCTTTTTTAACTATTCAAGCTTTCCCTTAATACTATAAAGCATGCACAACTATGACAGAAATCAATTCTATACAGACTTCATGAGGTACATTAAACACATACGTAGCAGTGTCCACACACTTTTGGCCATATATGTTTATGCATTTACTAAACAGCCTGCTGTATTTGAAGTCTTAAAGCTTAAATCTAATGGCAGCTGCTTCTTCCTTACCTCCAGCCCTGCCCTAAGCCGTCCCCTCCCAGGAACACCCCTCTGATGCTGGGGCTGGTTTTCAGGAAGAGCAGGGCGTTCCAGCAGATGTTTCCTAGCATGAAGTACTGAGCGAGCAGGTGAACCATCTTCCACCACGAGGACCACACCGTCTTCTTCTGGTCCGCCTCCAGTGGAGCCTCGACCAGCACCAGGTAGCTCACCTCCCCGGTGATGGAGAAGACCAGGAAGGTGTTGAGGGCCACGGGCAGGTGCTGACACAGCCTCTCCACCCTGCCGAACACTTTAGCGGCGAAACTCGTCATGTTTCGTGCCCGTCCACCTCGTCCTGATGTTTGAATTACAACTCAAAACACGAGCAGTGGAGGGAGCGGTTTGACAGGCGCACAGCGGTGACGGCTGGCTAGCTTAGTTAGCCGAAAAACCGTCCATTATCCGCCCGTGTGAAGTTTCATCAACCGTATGAATTATTAATAATATCTATAATATCTTCCGGACAGATTACTGTAGTGTAAGAGATGAAATGTAACGCCTCCGGTCTCTTCTCTCACTGCCTCGAACTGAGCTACTGGACGAAATCACGGTTGCTAGCCGGTGTTACATAAAAATACTTCCGCATTGAAACAAGACACTCGTATTCCGCCCCTGATATCCCATGCGAGGAAATGCTATTCAGCTCATTCTGTCAAGTCGGCCTTTTTTGTACATACTGGAGCGAATGGTGATTTTTAAAATTCATTTATTTTTTTAATACATCCTCATCATCTGTGCTGCTGCTGCTGCTTCACTGTATTTTGTCCCCATTAACCAACACTCAGCTCTTTCAGTTCAATTCAGTTCAGTTCAGTTCAGTTCAATTCAATTCAATTCAATTCAATTCGGTATGCTTTATTGGCATGAACATTTCTGGTCAGCATTATCGCCAAAGCATCAAAGATTTTATAAATAATAGAGGAAAAATGAGGTGAGAAAATGACAAGGGGAAAAAAACACAAATTATTAAGAGCAATAAGGAAATAATTCAATTACAATAGACCCTTTATTTGTTTACAAACATTGTGACGCTTTTTGTGGGCGGGGCTTATGCTGGAGGCAAAAGTGGAGCGAGAAGTCGAGCGGGACTGGGAGTATATAGTTTGCGCTGCAAACTCGAGCATTTTTAACCCGTTAAACCTCAGTGCACCGCCGGCGGTACACTTACTAATTTGCATAGGAATTTAAAGAATGTCCGAAGGCTGCAAACACGATTATATAAACACTATACGCCGATGGAAAGCTTAGATTCTCCTGAATCCGCCGGTATAAACCACTTTCAGATGTGATTACCACAGCGGGTAATATAAACACATTTGTCCGACAAACAACGAATATCCATCCATCCTTTCTCTGTACACGGCTTTAACGTACACAGCGCGACTCACATTTCCGGGTTCATTATTACACACAGATGAAAATATTCCACAAAAAACCAAACCTTGGACATCCAAACGACACAAGCCAGTAAACTATTTTGTCCAAAACATGTCCTGAAGTCGGTATATAATCCACGAATCGGTCGTTTTCAAGGAAATGCACCTCGCGATGCGCGTCCAATATTCCCTGTATTTCTCGTCATATTTTTTATTTACAAATAGAATATTAGCGATTTTTTTGTACTGAAAATGGCTGGAATTGACTGCAGCTGATCGTCTCTGTCCAGTCTTTTCGCCTCAGTGCATTTAACCACAACTGTCTTCGTTCCCTCTGAGCACGAGTGTTCGGTGGAATCCTATAAAACTTTAATTTGCGTTCGCCAATGTCATTCCTCCTATTCTGGCATCCAAAAACAGCAGGACGACATTTTAGAAAATTTGATAGAGCCTAGTTCTTCAGTCTTTCGCCTTTCGGTCACGGCCGCGGGCTTCCTCTTTTGCCTCCAGCTAAAGCTGTGACGTCATTCGTGACGTGGATCATTAAAGGGTCTATATAGTAATAGGGAAAATCAATAAAATCATTTTAAAAATGAAAATGCAAATATTTGTATAGTAGGCGATGTGAACAATAATTGTTTGAAGATCACTGTTAAAATTGTTAAAAATGCTGTTCTAATTGTTTTTCCTGTATAGAGAGGGTGAGGAGACAAAGCCAGAAACAGCAAGAACAATAGAAAATTTTGATCCCCTAAAAATATCTAATGCAGAGCGAAAAAATAGTGAACAACTGATAAATCTTACTTTGTTATTAAAATAAACTTCCTGTGTATGTCACACTGTAATCTGAAGTTGAAAATGCTAACCTAAAGTGCTTCAGTTTGAAATGCCTGTTTGTTTTATGATATGAATTGAGCATCAGATGAATTAAAGTGGTGCCTGCTGCACTCTTCCACGAATCAGATATTAGGAAGAAATAAATTTTGATTTTGTGGTAATGAACTGACATATTAAAGGTTTTCAGTCATTTAAATGACAGGGCCACAGTATACATAAATAGCTGTGTCAGTCACTTTGTAACCTGTCTGACAGTAATGTTGCTCTCACTGCTGTATAAGCCCATTACCATACCCACATCTGTGGACTGGCAGCATGTCTCTGGTCCCTCCCCCTCTAAGCGTAGCCTTTAATCCCTGATAATCTCTGCATCTACTGAAAGTCTGCAGTCATGGCTGCACCGAAGGAAAATTTACTGTCTCTTGGGCATCTGACCAGCACCAAACAAAGAGAGCACTCCACAATGAAGAGGTAAGACAAGTGAATGCTGCTAATGAATGAATGAAGTGACATATACAGAGTTCATACTTTTGCAGTCTTTAAAATGCCAAAGGAGACATTCACTAAAAACATGGTGGAATTACTGCAATGTACTTGTATACATGGGGATTTGTATTGTGTGGGTAGAACGTGTTTTAGGTTTTTATTACCTTTTTATATGGAAACTTCAGTAAGCAATAGCTAGACTAGGTGCTACTTTTATGGGAGAATCTAACAAACAAATGCTATCATGTCAGCTGGAAAGTTCAGCTTTGTTAGCTCTGGGTTGTATGAAGGTGATGAAAGTAGTGGAGAGATTGTGTTTGGTTACTGTCATTTGGTGTTATAAAAAAAAAACTTTGTGTGTCTCTTACAGTGTCAACAGACCAATGTTGGTGCAAACTGACTTTTCAACTCTTCAGAGCCAACAACATCTGTAAGTGTAAAGAGAAAATGCAACAACATGCTGACATGGTGATATGCTGTGTACTTTACAATGGTGTAAATGCCTTTTATCTCTTTGTGCATTTCCTTCAGTAAAAAGATAAACCTGCAGCAGCGCTGGCAGGAGCTGAAGGAGAGAGAGTGTGCAGCACAACAACACAACAGGCAGTTGCTGTTGCAGTTTGAGAAAGCTCAGGACACACTGAAAGAGATGCTGGTCCGCAACGCTGCCATGAAGACTATTCGGGTACACAGATATATAAAAATACTCATAATGCACTGGAAGAATTTAGAAAATAGTGTAGAAAAGGAATCCTGGCGACTGTGTAGGTTGTAAAAACACTTCTATTTTCCTCTGTGCTTTGTAAAGCTCTGGTGCGAAACCTGCCAGTGTGACCTTTGACCCCTACAGGTGGAGTATGAGAAGTACCTGGTGGAGAGCTCCCCCCGCTGGCAGAAACAACTCGAGGAGAAAACACAGACTGCTCAGAAGAAGGTACAATCAATGCACATTATGCAGTGTCAATTTGCCCTCTACCTCCCCCCAAAATTTTGTATCTAAAACACATTTTACTAGAGAAATCAAAATATCCACCTTAAGAGACTGAAAAAACTGCATTTTCTGCTTTGCTAATCATACATCATAATTATTTTTGATGTATAAATTTTTACCTCAGTTCTCATGATTATCATCTCAAAAATATGTCTGAGAACTTATCATTCATGTTGTTGACACTTATGTTGTCCTGCTAGTGTCTTCAGCAGAGGATGGAAGACTGTTTGAGGTCTTATCGAAAGATAACAGAAGACGAACTAATGACAAAATCCTCTGCAAACCAACCTTTACTTTCACAAGGTTTGTTCTCTTTATCGCTTATTTTAAGAAAAAGGATATTGTTACCTTCCTTCTTTCATATTCATGGTGTGTTCCACACTGGGAAATCCAGGAATCTGACAGGTAACATGGAGGACCTCAACAGTTTTCCTTTTCAGGAATGTACCGATTTATGGAAAACGTATTATCATGCATTTGTATCTCCTATCTAATATGTATCTATTTATAGGTGCTACTAAGAGGCCACAAAAAATTGCTGCGCCTCAATCGCACTCTAGCCAAGAGTACTCAAACTACAACCAAGATGGCTTCGCTCATCTTCCCTACTCACAGTCCTCCCCTCTGACCCACTCTCAATCCCATACAGGTAGGTTTCCTATCAGAGTGCCCTTTCAGCCCCACACTTCCTCTCAAGTGCCCCCGTCTTTCCTCCAACATCCTCACCCATTTCCGCTCCATCACCTCACCCCCACGCCTGGTCATCATCATCATCATCATCATCCCTGGCTCAGGCAGGATCCACCGGGATGGGCTTCCCCACAGCCCGACTACCCCTGGTCCTGGTCTGCTGGAGCAGCTGGGATCCCCTCAGGTCCCGAGGCCCTGTGGGGGCAGATCTACATGGAGGAGCCTCCTCCTGAGTCGAGGGTTTCACAGACTGTTGGGGAGGATAAGACAAGCAGAGTGCCAAGCTCAAAGGCAGAGAGAAGTGGTGGAAGCAGGAGCAGCCATTTGTCCCAGGAGCTGGACGTTAAACCAGGTGGGAAGACGAGCATTGATCTCACGTAACTGTGAATCTATTGGATTTACTCTCTTTAGTTAACTGTAAGTTGTGCACATTCTGTGTCCAGTTCGTCTGTCCAGTGGTCAGGCAGAGAGCAGTGAGAGCGGCAGAGACTCCAGTCTGGCCAGCAGACAGACAAGGAAGAGGAGGGAGAAGAGAGGAAGAACACAGCGTAGCTCCTCAGACAGAGAAAGATGCAGCTCTCAGGAGTAAGTCATTTTCTTCACAGATTTTTTTGAATCTCACCAACACCACATACACACATTTCCTTCCTATACGTTGCATAAGCCATGCAAACACATCTTTTTGTTATCTACC
Source organism: Acanthochromis polyacanthus (assembly GCF_021347895.1). NCBI lineage: Eukaryota > Metazoa > Chordata > Actinopteri > Pomacentridae > Acanthochromis > Acanthochromis polyacanthus. The sequence continues at coordinate 17,102,874 of NC_067122.1, forward strand.
AGTTTATTTGGCTACTTCTGCTGCTATTCTGGGTTGTGCGCACATTTCTAAGAGATGTTTATTTTACATTTTTTTCACTAATTTGTCAAAATAGCTCCAAACAAGATGTGTTTCGAAAGAGAGCAGAGGGATAACATGATGGGAATCAAAGTGGAGCACCTTTTAAAAAAACATTGTCTACTTGAAGCCACTTGAGGCTACATACATTTCCTCTTTAAGTTATCTTGAAATTTTTAACTGTAATATACCCACAGCAGAGAAGAGCACAATGTACCTGAGCCAAACAGCAATAGTCTCTTCTCACATAGTTTCTACAATCCTGAAGAGGCAAAAAATCTTTCAAATCTATTTCTCTTTCAGGTCTTCCAGTGCTATTGTCATTGCCTCAGCCGCAGTGGCACAAAGTTCAGAAAGTGATGCCTCACCAGAGAAAGACTGCAATAGCAGCAGCAGTAGGACAAGGAGAGGTGGAGGGCTCACTGTTGGATCACCAAGATCTGAGAAGATGGCAAAGGAAAGGACCAGCAGCAAAGGAGATGATTCAGAGAGTCAGCATACTGGTGAAGAGCTGGGAAGTTCAAATGAGGAGTCCAAAAGGGAACATCTGGGGAATCAAAGTCACAATGACAAATCAGAGAGCTGTAAAGAGGAGTCGGGTTCCCAGAGAGACGAGGAATCAAGGAGCGAGAGTGTAAAGACTGAAAATGGAAATGCAGATGAAAATGAAAAGGAGAGCAGCAGGTCTGAGGAAAGCAGCACAGAGGAACAGGACAAAGGAGAGGAAAAGAAAATTCTGGTTGCTGGAGAAGATGATGGAGATGAAGCGAGCAGCCAGAGAGATGAGCAACAAGAAGACAGAAATATGGAGGGAGATGATGAGCAGGTTTGTGCCAGAAACAATACAACAGAAGAAGACGCAGCAGAGGAGGAGATGGGGGATCAGGGGGCCGATGAAGAGTCAGACAGTTTGAAGAAAAAAGATGAGGAGAACATAAAACAGGATTCTACCTCTTCCTCTCAAGATGAAGAAGAGGAGGATGAAAGTGAAGGTAGTGAGGATAAAATAGAAGAGGACAAAGAGGAATCAGATGAAGAGGAGGATGAGGATGGAAGTGAAGGTATTGAGGACAGTGTAGGAGAGGATGAGGAGGGATCAAATAAAGAGGAAGAAGGGGAGAGTGAGGATGAAGAGGAGCACAGGAGGGATGAAGAAGGAAAAACAGAGGACAGAGATTCAGACGACAGCATCATCTGCCCACAGGAAAAGAGGTAAGATGACAGAGGAATTAAATAATATTCTACATAATGCCACCTGATTTACGCAGTTCTTTTTTTTAGGTCAATACAGGTGCAGGTTATTCCTGAAGAAGCAGCCGAGGTTGATGAGGAGGAAGAGGATAAGAGTGAAACAGGATCCAGTAATGACTCAAATGAATTCAGCGACGAGGATATTGAGGATCTCCTTGCACCTCAGGAGCAAACAAAGGAGTAAGTACTGTTTTTTTGTTTTTCTATTGGCACATATTAGATCATGAAATAGAAATGTTTTTTCTTTTAGAGAAAAAGACCCAAAAGCTGAGGAGAAGCCCAAAGGTACAGTATCATCATTCATTACAATCATAAGGTGACAAGAACACAGAAAATGTGCCGTAGATTTTGACTCTGACTGTTTTCCAGCGTTTCCTGACAGTATGAAGATTTTTCAAGTGGAGCGAGACACATCATCAAAGACAAATCACCCAAATAACTCTGATGACTTTGATGACTTTTATGACTAAATCTGTAACTACCTAAGCTCGAGATTGAAGGACAAAAACCTACCTCGGTTTCCTAGAATATAACTTCAGAGTAATATATTTTATTATATAATAAAACCATATATGAAGAAAGAAACAGCAGTGTGTGGTTTGCTATGCTTTTTAGGCCTTTTAGTTGGGTATGATTATATCATCTCTATAAGGATGTCAGCTTTTCACTCCATGATTAAAATACTATTATTGCAGTATCTCTAAAAAAAATCTGAAAAATAAAAATGCTACCAGTTAAATTCATCTTTAACTTTGTTTATTGTGTGTTTTGTCTCTTTTGGCGCCAATATTCAGATACCAAAATTAACATCTGGATACCGCCGTAGCGAACGAATATTCGGGTCCAGCCCTAGTTTTTTGTGCTGCAATCTCAACTGGAATAACTTCTTCAGACTGCTGAACACAAACTAAACAGTTATTTTATTTTTGGACTACAGTTTTAAGTACAACATACATACACACATGGAATTTTTGGCAGGTTTCTTTTCCCGCCTTAAACCTAATATAGAAACCTAAAACACCGCCAGAGTAAATAAGATTGTGAAGAAAAGGAACATTTCAAACTCTTTGAATGAAACCACAGAATAACAACATTCAAGTAGAAAAACTGTACAGTGTTGATAATTTATTGAAGACATCGTTGCTCCTGTATTTGAATGACTGATATCCCACAAGTTATGGCATCATCAACCAGAGCACAGCACATTCTGACATGTGTAGTATAAAAATAAATCAATATGGGAATTTGTTTAAACAGTACAGTGAGTTATTATTATTTTTGAAGTTTTTTTCTCAGCATACCTGGAGAGAACAGTGCTCAAAGCAAAACTGGTCCTGGCTGAGTCAGCTCACAATGAGAATTTAAAGTTTCTACTCCTGTTATATTTTCACCACCTGAGCAGTCAAACATGGGCTCACTCTCTTCCCATCCTCGGACGTATTGCTGCTTTGAATGAGCAGCCTGCTGTACGTCCCACCCACCTGGCCTTTGGTCAGCCGTCCAGGATTGACACACACACAGCCGACCACATCCTGAGGACAACGGGGGGAAATTTTCTAAGTGTTTCCACCCAGTGAAACTTTAAATTAAAAGCTTTAGACAAGTAAAAAAATGTTCCCGTACCTTTACAAAGTAGCGCAGTTCAGAGGGAACGATGAGAACGTCAGGGGTGAGCGACATCTGGCCGAAGCTCTGGAACTTCTCGTAATCCATGTTCACCTCCTCCACAGGCGGGTACAGCGGATAGTAACTGAAAGTGAAAACAGACACAAAGGGGTTATTAACGGTGTAGGCCTTCAAAAAAAACGAAGTAGAGCTCATATTTTTAAGGACATGTACCTCCTCTGGGTCAACATGTGCTTCAGAATACGTGAGAATCTGTCCGATCCGGTGCCACTGCAACACAACACATCTTTAATTTCAACAGTGAAGGCATCAACTAAAATATACAATATAAGTCAATCACCAACTCATTTTGATCTCAAATTGATTTCCTACAGATTTTCATCACTGGATGAAAGTATGTGGGTAACAACAATAAATATTTCTACGATTGCTCAGTCTTCCTCACCAGCTGATTTCCTCTGCACTCATGTGGAACAAAATGTCTGTGGACGTCACGCCAAAGGTGACGCCGTCAATCAGCAGGGTGCAGGGATCAGGGACCAGTGTGACACGCTGCAGAGTATAAAGAGAAGCCTTACGTTACACTGATGATAATGTGTTAAAGTGCACTTACTTTATTTCCTCTCCCTGAATCTTGTTGATAATATAGTCAATGTGGGATTTACATCTTGATGTTTAAACAAACAAAAAAAATCCTTCCTGACTTACTTTGTGATAAACACAAGCAGTTAATCTAGTTTACATGTACAGTTCAACAGTCAGGTGTTTGTGTGTCTGACCTGGGCCTGGTCCTTGCTGAGGTTTGGGAGGCTGAAGGGTGGCTGTGGGTAGATGAAATGATGATGAATGTCTCTCTGAGAGGGCACAAACACCAGGCGACAGCCAACACTGGATACAAGAAAATGAAGCTTCAGTGTGGTAAAAGGTTTCTGATTTGGGCACGTTACATGATACCATTAAGAAAGCGCTGTCATCAGGGGCCCAAATAGTGGAGCTGATGGGGTCAGATTATACTTCATCAGAACTAGGTTGTATGATGTGTTGTAGAGCCTCAGAAGTCAAACGGGTTTATATTGCTGCTGCTGACTGCTGCATTTAAAAGACATCAGTGACGTTCATAGTCCATCCATCTATTGTCTATACGTCGCTTAATCCAAATTACAGTCGTCGGGGGGCTGGAGTCAATCCCAGCTGACTTAGAGTGAAGGCAGGGCACACTCTGGACAGGTCACCAGTCTATCACAGGGCCTCACATAGAGAGACAAACAAGCACACTCACACCTATGGACAATTTAGAATCACCAGTTAATCTCAGCATGTTTTTGGACTGTTGGAGGAAGCCAGAGAACCCAGAGGAAAACCTGCGCATGCAGAGAGAACATGCAAACTCCATGCAGAAAGATCCCATGCCGGGACGTGAACCAGGGATCTTCTAGCTACAAGGCGACAGTACTAACCACTGACGCAGTGGGCAGCTGCATACATAGTTGTTCAAGCTTCGCACATTTTTTTCCCTTGGTGTGAAAGCCAGTTTTGTTAAGATACACAAATGCTCAAACACAGATCCACAATCCAATGTCGCAAAGGTATGAGGAGAGGGAGTTTTCAAAGCTGTTTGTGGCTTTTTGAATGGAACTTGCTGGGATGAGACCTACCTTTTGGTGCCATCTACAATGCTTTCGATGCATCTTGAGAAAATGGCCTCAAACGTCTCGGTCACCTGAGCTTTCTGTTTGAAAGAGAGGTGAAGGTCAGAGATGGTGACACATATTCAAGATCAACCAACATGATTTGAAGAACTGGACACAAGCAATAAATATGCAGAAATCAAGGAATTCATGTCAGATCGTTTTAGCAGAACATCAGACTAGCAGCAGAGGGTGCTGTCCACTATGGACCAACCTCAATTTGTTCATGTTTGGAATCCACAAATGGGCCCAGCTGGGGAAAAGAAAAGCGAAAATCAGGATCATGTGTCTGTAAAATACTACAAGAGGTTTTCTAATTGCAAAACAAGAGAAACTGTACCAGCAGGCAGACATCAGGACGATCCCTGATGATGATGGAGATTAGATCCAGCAGAGGGTCGAAGGTCAGGCTGTCGGAGGGAGTGTACGGTCCACAGGCCACCAGCACGTTCATTGGTTCTGCAGTTATAGGCAGATAAAGAGCGTAAGGAGAAAAACAAACGTAGTCGACAGGAGTAAACAGCAACGATAAGCATCCTTTTAAAAATGAAAGTGTTCTGTGTGTATATGATCCTCATGTAATCACTTCTGAAAGTTGTGAGAAGAGTTCCAGGCAGAAGTTAAGCAAGTCAGCAACAGGATACACGTAAAATCTATTATAAGGCGGTATTACTGCTTACCTTCATCAGTCTCCATTTTTATGGTAGAAGTGTAGAAAGGAAGAGGAACTCCCTAAAATGACAGAACTGTTACCAAAAGAAACCCAAACAGGCCCATTTTTTTTGTTGAGATGCTCTGAACTACCTAATTTTAAAACTCATAGCTGACCTCATAGAGTTTGGAAGCCACCAGTTTTCTTCCTGTAGCGTTCATTCCCTCCATCACTACCACCTGAAACAAAAGACTCCAGGTTTAATGTTTCATTATATGCGGCATCTCTGGATACAACTGCAAAAAAAAGTGAACAAATATATGTGAAGCAGAAAATTCAAACAGTTGTCAGAGTTCTCGGTCAGACTCTGGGTCAGTCTCCAGCCCATGTCCTTGGCATGCTCTGTTACTCTTGGTGGCCATATAACCTGCTGCACACAAACTTAAGTGCACAGGCAAAGGAGAAACCACCGAAAATGAGACTTATAATGATGAATGAATGATTAGCAGACATGGCAGTGATGGCTGTACATTGGATCCAATTGTTAGTGGAGCATTATAGACATTCTAATTCATAAAATAATCAACAATATTTGGCACTAAAATTTAATAAAAGACTTTTAGTAGAGAATCATTTGTAGCTCGAGCTATAAAACAAAAAAAAAAATCCATCAGCTCACCTGGCCAGGAAAGAGGGAATACTCTTTCAGCTCTGCCAGGTCGACAGGTACTTGCTGACCACCCTGCTCTGGTCCTGCCTCCAACAGAACCGACTGAGCGTTTAGTTTGCCGTTACCGTCGCAGCAAACCTGACCCAACACTGTTATACTGTCCTGGAGGTGGAGACACGTTAACACAACAAACTAAGTTGTTGGGTAAATGACTATAGAAAAACAATTAATACATGCCATATATATATTGCGCTCACAAGGATCCACAAATCATGCTTTAATATTTAGTGCACCTCAACTTTCATGTGTCAAAACTAGTAAAACTATGGGACAATTCGGTAATTTCATGCTCGCAAAAATGTGTAAAGTAAATGTAGGACTATCCTATAGGAGGAAAAAATTAATTACTGGTATATTTTCAGAACTGTATCTACTATTTATCTGCAATTTTGAGGAATCACAGGTTGAGACTTGGATGGTTTTATTAGGTTTTCCGCAGCATTAACACTCGTGTACCTGGGCAGGCAGAGAGACGGGGGAGAATTCTTCAATGCTGAAGTGAGTCCTTAAGTTTTCTCCCAGCTCCTCAATCTTCTCTGTCAACACTGAGGGGGGAAAAAAAAATCAAAAATATGAACTACAAGCTTCAGGTGCTCTAAATAATTGATAAATCTAGACTGATTTGTACTGCCTCTATTTGTCACGTTTGTTCTACTTTGATGCTTTCTCGTCTGTACACACTTGTTTACATTAGTTCTGACTAGGTATCAGTGTTGAGCCACAGGAAATGGTGCTTGACATTCACGGCCATGAGTAACTGTACAGTCTTGTACCATTTCGAATATCTCGCAGCCTCTGGAACATGTATTTGTAGCTGCAGTGGAGGGAGTCCTCAGGGCCTCCCAGGAGCTCCAGCTGGACGCCTGCACCCGGATTCTTCCTGCCCACCCAACGGGTTCCCTGCACGGCCCCAAACGTGACCACCACCTCACCTTTCCCACCTCGCTGGCTGTACTTCTGTGAGGGTGTGGTGCTTCCAAAAAGAGAACGGAAAAGGGCAGAGTTGAGTCATTGAGCTACAAATGACTATCTTAACAAAGTAATTATTTTAAAAGACAATCTTTAGTTTCTCTTTGTTTTCTTTCTTTCAATAAAAGTTATATATAGCTTAAATTCTACTATTATACAAAGAGGGAAGCAAACACAGACTAGCTACAAGTTAGTCCTAGGATGACAAGAAAAGAATAAAACAGGGCAATCAAAAATAAAAAGGACGCTTAATTTAAGAGAATTCCAACTGACATCCTTCTTGTCCACTGACAAGAGAAAACTAAATTCTTATTATCTCACATGTTTGCAGTGATTCCACTGTTTTCCAGTAGCTCCCTAACAGACTATGCTCTGTAATGTACCTGGGAGAGAAGCTGGCTGGAGACAGCAGCAGGCCTGGGCTGGCTAACAGAGCTGTACTCCTCTTCGAACGAGGATGCTCTGGAGTGGTTAGTGCTCGTTTCTGAGATCCCTGTACAGAAACAAAGTCAGAGCAGAGCAGTTGTGTGACCTGTTAGTCACACATAACTTGGCACTGAAAGTGCAGAGATCAACAGAAAAAGAGTTCAGAGTAAACTGTGGGGAAAAAAAAGTTCTGTGAAGCCTGAAGTGGCACCTCACCTTAGCAGGAGTAGAGTAGGCGTCTAAGAGGGTCTCCTCCTCTTCCTCAGCTTTGATTCTGGGAAAAAACTTGGTCAAGGTTTGTAGTGCAACAGTGTTACCAGACACTAATTACAGACAATAGATCACTCAAGAACAAGGTGTTGCTGGACAACTAAATTAATCCAAGTCAGATCAAATAGGTGGCTTACTATGACAACATTACAATGACAATTTAAACCAGTTGGAGGTGATTAACCATGTATAACAAAGGTGTATAACTGACATTAAGGACATATGGCACAGACAAACTCTCCTGACTTAGAGACACTCTCAGATACAGATCATTCTGTCTACAGGAGATTTGCGTCTTTCATCCTGATCGCTGTACACATCCCTCCTCAAGCCGGGGTACAGCTGCAATTCTTCAGACTATTCATCAGATAAAGACTGAAGGTTTATAGAGCAGCAGTGAAGAGCATCCATATAAACACATGGTTCATAGAACGTCCAGCATTGTTGGATACAATCTCTATCCTGTAATGGAAATATAAAAAGCTGGACTAGAAAAGAAGGGCCTCATAGTTGTAAAGGTCCTGTCTTTCTTTTGACTGACAACATTTTTAATTTCCTTCCTTGTCCCAAAAGACAAAACACTGAGAACAGCACATATCCTGAACCCTCTCTCACTCATCAGGTTTAAATAACTGCAAGACAGCAGATGTTTTTAATGTACTTGAACCACTTTATCTACTGAGTCACTGATGTTGCTGCTAATTTCCCTACAGCTGCCAGTGTTTTATTCACTGTGTTCACATGGACTGGATTGTATTTTCTCATTTGTTTAATACTTAAATGATGATTTTCTTGGCTGACTTACACCCACCAAAAAAGCTACATAACTGACTGACTCCAATTAGTTATGCTGATATGACAACAAAGTATTAAATCTCAATCTGTATTTGATTATTTTAGTTTGCGGTCAAGGATACAAATCCTGTAACGTGTGAATGTCTCTGGTTCTGCTATGACTCTCGTCCTTTCTGAAGCCTTGTTTGGATCTGTTCCTCTTCTTTAAAATCTGCCAAGAACAATCAAACAGGACAGGACAATCCAGATTACATGCTAGTAAAACAAAAAATGTAAATCTGTTACCAGTATGGATGCTCTTGTTACCTCATGTTCAAACTGGTCCAGGGTGTCAATAGTGAGCTTCAGTCCATCATTGGTGGAGCTGTAGGCCACCCACTGATGCAGCATCTCATCTGCTTGTAGCCTGTAGCAGATGCATTGCTCCACCACTGAGACATGAAGGAAAACAGGAACAGACCCAACGTAAAGAAGAGACAAAAACTGAGCCACAAATACACTGAAGCAGAATGAATGTGGTATAACAACAGTGACTAGAAATGCTGCTCCAAATCAAAAGCTGAGGGTTAAGACAAGACAAGTTTATGATGAATTTATTCGAGCAATCTATTAAGAATTGAAACCCAACACAATTGAAATAAATAAAAAATTCCCCTGACTCAGGCGGGAGAGCAACTGAAGTCAAGAGCCAACAAAATATTGATGGAATTCAGGGTATTTCTGGCCAGTGCAATTATTGTGCAGAAATGAGAAATGAGAGCAATCAGTTATGAAAGTTCAATGGAAACATTTTTCATTTTGTGACCTAGTATTTCATAATAAAAAGTATTCTGTACGTTTTATTTTCTATTCTCTGCTTTATCTTCTTCTACAACATGGGTTCAAAGATGGGACGTTCCATGATTTTGTTCTTTTAATTTATCTCATCAATAGTCAAGAGACTATTTGATCTAGTTGTCCAATATTGTAGATTCTGAATAAATGGTATGATGACAAATTTCAGGCTAGTTTCTGAGATACTGGCATCCAAACATAGCCTTCACTATAAACATAACAAAAAACGTGCTGAAAGTGGGTCCAAGTGCAATTTAAATAATAAAAAAACGAAAAGTATTTTATATAAAAAAAATGTAACAAATATCTGTAGAAATAACCTTATTTTATCTATAAAAAACACCAGACAGTCGAGCAGAAATTGTACTAAAGATATGATGATTTTGTAGTAAATATATTGTTGCATTCTGTCTTGTTGTGTATATTTGTTGTATCAATCTGTTGTCTGTAGTTGTACATACATAACAATGTAAAAGAAACTTAAAGGCACATAGGCGTATAAGCATCATAGTTTCATGACAACAGATTGTAATAAATATGACAAATATGATGTAAAGTACACCACTGTTATCCTGCTCCCTGAACTCTGGGCTTCTTGCTGACTGAGGTAACAGGCTACTTAGCTACTTTGGCTAACAACGTCCTAACAATAACACTTCAGTCCAGCTGAGGTATAAGATTACCTGTTAGCTGGCATTAGAGATACTTACTCTTGTCGAGGACGGATTCATCCTGGCAGGGGATGCCGAACATGTCCAGCTCTAACTGTAGCTCCTCAGCGCTTACTAGTGCCATTGTTCAGTGCTGTATGTGGTCAGACGTCAGGAGGCTCAGTGCTGTAATGTTGCTAACGCTAGCTCTGCTCTCTCTGCATAACAACACCGACGACCTGCTATCTGGACAACACGACTTTTACGCTGTAGTTACAAGAGTTCGATAGAGTTTAGCTGTCAAGTTGAAAAACTCTAAGTAAATCTGCCCGACATCAGTTGATCTGTTTCATTTTACCGCGAAAAAACGCTGTCGCCGTTGGCGGCCGGAAGATACGTCACATCCGAGACGAAGACGACAGGGGCACCAAAATAAAAGCTTCTAATTCTTAAGTAAATTCAGTCTAAATATTTTTGTTTGTCAGTGAAGCAAGTTTATTTATATAGCACCTTATCATAGACAGGGGGTATTCAAAGTGCTTTACAGGAAAACGTAAAAAACAAAGTGAACAAAAAGATGTCCATCAAGTTGAAGAAAGCATAGACACAGAATTATTAAAACTGACTAAAACAACATAAAAGGACAGCAGATCAAAGAGATAAAATATACAATAAAATAAGGAAATGTATTAAAATTAAGTACTTAAAGGTTAAGCCAGTTTTGTAAAACTACAGATAGTTTAGACCAGACTTTAAAATAACATTTATTAATTAAAAGTGGGCAAAAAAAGAACAATTGTCAGCTCATTCAGCCTTTCATTTTGTCTGGTTTGAGCTCTGTGCATCTCCAATCAAATCAAATTGAATTTATTTGTTACATACACAGTTGTACACAGTACAGTGCATAGTAAATGTTTTGTGTAACTGATCCAGCTTCTGCGCACAAAACTGCTCTAGCTGAGCAGTTCATGCAGCATTAAGGGACCTACCATGCTTGTGCTCAGCAAACATATCTCCCAGACCATTCAGAGACTCAGAGACAACAAATAGGGCATTAAGTTCAGTTCTATTTTTAACAGGAAGTCAGTGCAGTAGTAGCAGCATTTTAAATGTGTTGCAAATATCTGATGGTCTGGTGAGGAGGGACAGGAAATGTTTTTGAGATGCCAGAATGAGGTCGATAACCTAAATATGGATGTACACACTATAATGCTACACACAAGTATTTTATCAACTTGTAACTTTATTTTATTTTATTTAGGGGAACATTATAGAAAGAAAGACAAAAAACAAACAAAAAAAATTCAGTTTGATCATTTTGAGTCATTGTTAAATTACTTCACATTTAACTACAATATAAGAAGTGTAGTTTTTGAATAAAGTTAAGCAGCCAGTGCATTCAAAGAAAAAGTTGTATGCCTAATTAGCACACTGGAAATTGGAAAACCACAGATTTTAGCTTGAACAGCCTCTTCAACTACAACAAAACTTCTTCCAGACAAACAAAGATTTGCTATGCTCATTCAGTCTGGTTCGTCCAGCTTAAATTGTTTCACACCTCCAAACAATGTTGTGTATCTTAGCACAAAATGATGTACCCCTCAGTTTCAATAAGGATATGCACACTGGACAGAAACACTACAGATGTTTATCTATCATTATACTGAATAAAAAAGAGAAAAACATTCAGTTCGATTAAGATATCTTTTCGAGAGTTTGAATTATTGAGTGGTGTTCAGTCAGATCTTGTTAAACACAAACTATAATAACAACTTTGCTCTTTTATAATTAAGGGTTGAAGAGTGAAAAGCACATCTGCAAAATGAATAACATACACACTGTAAAGTGTACTAATTACAGTTTGACTTGCCTCTGCAACCAGAACCAAACTCTTTCCTGACATTTTCAGATTTCTGTTCTGCAGAGTTCATCACCCTCAGGAAGTTCATCTATCTGTTGAAACGATGAAGCTGTATTAGATTGCACTTCAAAATTAGATGCAAATCCCACAAAAATAGCCCAAATGTTCATGTGACGAATTCGGATTATTAAATTACAACCACTATGAGGGAGTAATTTAATGTTCTTGGGAGCATCTCTACATAGAGTACGGACTATATTTTTCCGGATGATTAAAGTCACATGTCTAATGGTAATGAGGCGCTGCTATAGGAGCTGGCTGGTAAAAAGCAAACACTCACCTGAGTGGAATAGCAGCTGCCCCTGGGAATGAATTTCCATGATGTCACTCTCCACAGTGATTCCCGGAGGGAGGCTGACAATTCACGAGTGTCATGCACCTGACAAACACACAAACACAAGACCATTAACGCTTACATTTTACATGCATACCCCTGTACGTAACAGCTATGTACAGTGTAGCACATAATGTTTTAATAGATCTGGCAGTAGTGTCTCAGCAAAGAGGACATTTTTTAACTTTAAAATTAATCAAAAATACCTACATGTACAGTTTAATTTTTTCCCACCTTCATCCGGTTCAGACAGGTGTTTCTGAATTCCATATTACTGCTACTGCTCACGATACTGAGAGATGAACTGATAATCACCTCAGCAGCTGAATGCAGCTTGTCTTGGTGCTTCAATTTCACACACAACAAACAAACACAGACTATTAGGGGTGTATTATTCATTTTTTAATCATTCTTTACAGTATTGGTTATTTTTTGACTCAAATAAATGATGAAAACACTAATTGTTCGGTCCATAAAATGCTAGAAATTGAAAAATGACCATTACAATCTTACAGAGTACATGGCAATGTTTTAATATATTGCTTGTTTTTACACTCCAAACCTAAAGATATCTTGTTTATACTGAATTAAAACAGAGAAAAGCAGCAAATTCACAGATAGGAGAAGCCAGCATGAGGATATGTCCTAAGAGATCAATGATGCTATCAATCAGTTAGTCAAATTATCATTAGTTATGGGTGCTACAAACCACCGTATACAAGTATACGTAGTTCTTGCCTTTTTTCGGTGATTCTGTGCTGTCAGTGTGTTCCTCAGCTCTGTCTGCAGGGCTGTTGTGACTGCCTGCCTGTTGTTGTTCAGAATATCCTCCAGGTGGTGCTCTATCAACACCTCTGTAGCTGTAAGAAGATCAAAGGATCCTGATCACTGCTAGAGCTCCAACAATGACTTGCACTGGAATGTGGCCACACTGGAAAAAATAAGAGGATTCTATCTTAAAGCCAGTGCTGGCTGATTGTACGCACTGCAGTGGTCTCTCACCCATAATATCAATGAGATGGGAGATGAAGGGGTCACTGTGCTGTAAGAAGAGGAAAACTAGGAGACTCTGTTGCACTGATTCTTGCTCTGGATCGTCCCAGTTTTCTTGGTCCACAGCGTAAACAGTTCCACCGCCGTGCATAAGGTCTGCATTGGAAGTTGTGACATGTATGACAAAGTAAATAAAAAAATGAAGTAGAGGAGAAATCAAATTACATCCATTTAAACACTGTTACACTGTCTACACTTGATGGTTGAAAGCATGCTGGTTCATCGCTAGGTCTTATAACCATCACAACATGACGCCAACATTGTCGCAATGGAAGACACACCTTAGGGTTGGGCAAATGAATGTTGTAATATTTGACTTTGCAGTTCTAGGTTTAAAACTTCTTCTAGATCTTCTCTTGCATGTAAAGACTTTAGCATCTCAAATGTGTCCCTTCTCACGCCAAATCAAGCTGCACTAACACAAAAGAAGATCTTATCTCTAGCTGCCAGTGACTGGAACAGGCGGTGTAATGGGGTTCTTTCAGGTCACATGGTGTCCTGTAAATGAATAAGCTGCTGGTGATTTATGTAGACTTGTGGTTTTGCTTGTGGTTGTGATTCACTGTGTAATTTACAAAGGGTGAAAAAAAGACATTATGAAAGACAAGTTTCTGAGAATTTAGTCAGTTTCATCGTTATCGTGATAAAGCTTTTAAGTGTCATGCAATATACAGTATCCTGCTTTATGTTGAAGACAAGATTACAAAATGATGATTACTGTCCAAATTCAAATTAGTTATATCTCACATGCTTTGAAGTAGACTGAGATTTAGCTGAACATTTAAATTATTTTTAATCAAGATCTGGTGACTGCTGTCAGGACACACGCAGCTTATTTAGCATATTTTATAACCACAAGTTTATCTTATGGGATGTCCATCTGTCCCTCATTTTTGTCCTGACTAAAATCTGGAAAACACCAGTTGGATAGACTTCCGGGAAATTTTGTCCAGACATTCATGGTCTCTAGATAATGACCTTAAATGAATTTGGTAAGCCAACTCTTACTTCAATGTCATTTTGGTTTTGTTGACATGTCTGCACAATTATTGGACAGACAGCCACAAATCGACCTACCACCCTCAGGACGATTTTAAATAACTTTGGTAGTCTCTTGATTTTTCTTCACACATCATCATCGAGTTAAAACTTTAATTTGTAATTGCACAATGCCTGGCTGTATGACCAAATACCTGCAAACCTAAACATACACTACACATGCTTAATATCATGTTAGCATTGTCACAGGGATAATAAAATCATGCTGATGTTTGTGTTAAACTGCATAAAATACAGCTTCTCCTGAAGCATTGTCTATTAAAAAAATATTTAAGTATTTGAAAAAATCCTAATAACTTTGGGTGCTTTATTTTAACAAAAGAAAATGAAGGCATGGGTATGATATATGTTTAGTTTTGGCAATTAACCTTAAGTTAAATATGAGAAATGAATTGATTTCAAGTATTAGACCGCAACAGAACCCCAGCCTCCAGTGCCACACAGTATAACACACTGTAAAACACATTCCTCACCCCATATCTCCGCCGTGAGAACACTTTGCGATGTGAATGGAAAACTAAGCTTAATTAGAATCAAATGTTCACAACAAATGCAAAGTGCAAATTAGTTGCACATGAACGTAACTCACAGGAGACAGTTGTGGTCACAACTATTTTGGTTGAGCACAGATTTGCAGTACTGTCACATTAAGGAAAGCCTGTAGTCTATTTTCCTCGAGCACTGTCAGTTTAAAGTTTTTTTTACTGTATTTTGTGTGTTTTTTTCTTTACCCATTGTTCGGTTTTGTTTTACTCTGCTGGTTTAAATTATAGGTTTATGGGATCCATTAAAATTTTTAGCAGCAGCTTCAGGCCAGCGCTCTCTACATATCCTCTCACAAAGATACACAAGTGGTTGAAATTAGCCTTCATCAACTCAGACCACATAGTCAAGAAATAACAAATCAAAGTCTTCATTGTTTCAGAAAGTGTCCTTTTAAAACAGGATTAACTGTCCTGGGCTTTAGACCTGCCCCAGCTTCAGTTTCCACATTTTTTATTAGAAATCCATCCCTTCTGACAAAAGAGCTACAATGTTTTCTGGCCATCAGTATGTGTTGTTCCCAGCACTGGTTGCTGTTTACCTTTAAAGGAGGAGCAGTGCAATCTGTCCAGGCCCAGTTGCTGACAGTCCAGATCAGCAGGAAGGGTTTGGAAGAAGCCAGAGGGGCCAGAGATAGGAACATTACTGGGGCTGTATACCAGCACCTGGAAACACGTCATGTCAAGGAACCCAAATGAGATGCCCAAATCGCCTCAACCGAGTAAACAAGCAGCAGTTCTACTCCGAGTTCTTCCCAGATGTCTGAGCTCCTCACCCTCCTCACCGTGTAGCCCAGCCACCCAGCTGTATATTATAGGCTGGGTGTATCTGTGATTTCATGGCCCAAGGTGAGGGCTAGATCACAGACTGAGCCAGAATACTTAATCTGAAATGCTTTCCGTATGTTGGGTAACTTCCCGAAAATGACAATCTGACATTCACACTTCACGATGTGATTGGCCAGCTGTGGGGAGGCAAGAGCTATCTGTTTTTTCATTTGTTACACAACTAGTTAGGGCATTTTTTTCATGTGTAGGACTGTGTGCAACACTATGAGTAACTTCCAGTTATCCTCATATTTAACCAGCATCCTGACTGCCTTCTCTATAATAATGGTTTGCCAATTAAGTCAGACAATATGTGTACAATCCAACCTTTATCCTCACTCAACTGCTTCACTTCAGACAGTGTCTCACTCTCAACCTAAGGGGAACAATACACCACTTTTCCTGCTTCCTCGTTTAGCCACAACCTGCACCAGTGCACTCTACAAGCCACCATCTGTTTAAGCCATCATAGGTATGTCATTTGTAGAAACCAGATACACAATATGGAAACCACCACTTGGCTTACAAATTCTGTCCATGAACGCCACAAAGAGTATTATCTCAAAACCAACAAAGGATATTTGTATGTGAGTGAGTTCTGTAGCTGCATTGGGGTACTGCAGCACACAGGGGCTCAGGAGTGTAACAAACTGGACACTGAGCTCCCCGAGCAGGCCTTGGTCCATGGCTTGTGGTGGGATGCTAAGTGGCAACCTGCCTCCAAGGACAGGATGTCCTCCCTGACACCAGCGTCCTTTATTCACACACAGTGGAGACCTTAAAATGCAAGAAAAAACAATTCCTTTGCTTTACACAACAGCGTCAATAATACACATCATATTTACAACATATTTTTGGGGTATTTATAGAGAAGGATAAAATTATTTTGGTTACACATCCACACCTGTTGATCAACACAAGCAACTACACATCAAACAATATTAAAACAAAATAACTCACTTTCTAGAACAGGTGACATCTAATTTCAGTGATGGTTGATTTGCCTGTACAACGTTGCTCTTGATCTTGACTCTGCAAGAAAATAAACATAAGCATTAATAAAAACAGAGACATTTCAAATTATGAACAGTTATGCACTGTAGGGGGTTTACCTCAGTCAGCCTTTCTTATTATGTTCCAACTCCAAAAGTCAAAATAATGCAAGCAATTATGGAACTGTGATCTACTGCATTAATTAATTGATTAGTTGTCAACTAATAAATTAATCACCAACTACTTTTACAATCAGTCCATCAGTTTGGGTAAGTTTTTAAATCCAAAAAACTGTAAAAATGGTCTAATTGCAGTTTCTTAAAATTGAACATTTTCTGGTCTCTTTATTCATCTATAACAATAAACTTTATATATTTGGATGGAACACAAAACATGACAGTTGAGTACATCATTTTGGGGTTTGAGAATTACTGATATTTTTCACAATTTCTGACATTTTCATAGATCAGTCAACCGCATCAAGAAATAATGAACATCTATCCATCCACCCATTCTCTATACACCGCTTTATCCTCACTAGGGTCGCGGGGGGTGCTGGAGCCTATCCCAGCTGACTCGGGCGAAGGCAGGGGACACCCTGGACAGGTCGCCAGTCTGTCACAGGGCTACATATACAGACAAACAATCACACTCACATTCACACCTACGGGCAATTTAGAGTAATCAGTTAACCTCAGCATATTTTTGGAGGAAGCCGGAGTGCCCGGAGAAAACCCATGCATGCACAGGGAGAACATGCAAACTCTATGCAGAAAGATCCCAGGCCCAGGCCAGGATTTGAACCGGGATCTTCTTGCTGCAAGGTGAAAGTGCTAACCACTTACTCCACTGTGCAGCCCAATAATGAACATATTAATCTAAAAACAAAAAAAATGTTGCATTCCTACTGCAATACACTCTTTTTTCCGTGCGTCATTTTTGTTTACATGTTTAGGTGACTTTACGCAACACACACTAAATAAGAAGTAAAATTCTGTGTAATACCAACTGACATTTTAATGAAGTTAATGAACCCAAAATAAATACACAGCTCTGAAATAATCTGCTGTGTTGTAAGATAACCTAACAGTTTCAAAAATGGAAGCTCTGACTTTTACCTGCACAGCTGCAAACTTACTTAAATTCTTGTTGTGAGTCCAGCTGACTGAGTCTGAATTTGAGATGGACATTTATCTGCGAAAAAAAAGTAAATATAAACTTTTTGTGGAGTATGTTAGCATATGACTATTAACAGGGAAACAAATCTTTGCATACCTCGGCGTTAGCCAAACTAAATGTGCGTAAAAATGCCTCTATATGGGCCCGCCACTCTGAAGTGCAATGTCTTGCATCTTTCATCTGAGAAGTTGCAAGAGATAAGAAAAGATAAGATGTCACTCACCAGTTTGATAAGTGCGTGTTAGAAAAAAAATAAACAAGAAATGTCACTGCAGGATTTAATGTTAATAGTTTAGGCTCTTTATAAGTTTTATGCAGTTCCATTAGTTGACATTTAGGCAATATTTGTCCACTTACAAAGATCAGAAAAGTGAAGACATTTTATTCTGTTTCTATAGTGCTGAAAAGATATATTCAAAGCACAGGAATGATTTTTGACAATAACAAAATGCAACAAAATGATCTCTATTTTTCTACCTGAAAAGCCAGAAGTAATCCGAGGGAACCATACAGATCAGTGAAGGCACTCAGCTCCTTAGGGTCTGGTTCAGGACATGGCCCCACACAGGGAAACATTCTCTCCTTCAAATCTGACAGGACTAATGCAGCAGGAAATAAACGATGAAATGCAGACTGGAGATGTGTGTTTATGTTGAAGTGTTTGTCTACATACCAGGCTGGAGTGCTTTCATTTGAATCCCTGAGCACCAGGGACCAGCAGCTGCAACTGCACCATAAAAGGGATCATTAATATAACAGTGTCCCAAATTTGAAGCCTGATTGTTTTCAAGATGCATTAAATGTTGATTTTATGTGGTTTACTTCCATAAAATAAATGTACACTCAGGCCTTAAGAAAGACCAAGCGATCATCTATCCATCCATCCATGATCTATATACTGCGTAAACCTTGTGAACCTGGGGTCGCAAGGGAGTCTATCCCAGCAGACTTAGGGTGAAGGCAGGGGACACCCTTGACAGGTTGCCAGGGCTACACATAAAGACAATGGTTGGAGGAAGAGAAAACCCACGCTTGCACAGGCGCAACATGCAAACTCCATGGAGAAAGATCCCAGGCCAGGACACAAACCTGAGATCTTCTAGCTGCAAGGCGAAAGTGCTAACCACTGAGACACTGTGCAGCCCCCCCATTGACCATGTAATTTAATTTTTTTTCACCATATTCTGAAGCTTGTTACCTGACAGGTCATTTCATTTATTATATGTATGTTAATGCTTATGCTACCATTGTTGTTGTTGATTGATGCAATCTTGAATTAATTCATTACTTATGTTTACTTTACACCTTACGGACAAGTCTGTGAAATTGTGTTATGATGCCTTTATACTTAAATGTCACCGACTTAGTTACCAAAATGTTATCAATTTTATACTCAAAATACTGGTGATCAAATATATAGTATTTTTATGAGCACAACTTAGTCTTAATAGGCATTTTTACCTAACAAAAAAGCAGACAGAAGAATGGCTCAGAGCATGAGAACACAATAAACTGCTACAACTTACCGGTGCAGTTTATCTTTTGACCAGAAAGTTCTGTTTCAGTCCACAAAAGTACCAAAAGCCCCCCTGCAGTCTTTAAAACACGCCGCTGTTTTTGCTTTCCTGTTAGCATGATGAGCCGCAGCACCTGCAGATGGTGATTGGAAAGTCAAGCTATTATTTAGCAAGCTAACGCGAACTATGCTAGTTTCATTCTGACATCCTTTCTAAATTAC
Source organism: Acanthochromis polyacanthus (assembly GCF_021347895.1). Lineage (NCBI taxonomy): Eukaryota > Metazoa > Chordata > Actinopteri > Pomacentridae > Acanthochromis > Acanthochromis polyacanthus. Next base: position 17,122,469 of record NC_067122.1, read on the forward strand.
AAGCAGGCTAGTTAACCTGTAAATCATGTTTATACCCACTAACACCGTGGTTGGAGTTAGAATAACTTCAATTTAAATCATTACCTGCTGTATTTCTCTTGACATTTTAGGTTGTTGGACACAGTTATTAAATATGTGCGCTGAAAGGCTCTGAGCATGCGCACAGGACTAGCGTAATCCAGGAACTGATTATGAAAGAGCAACAGGTTTTCTTTTATATGCAGTCGATGGTGCAATCACACACATATGATTAATTATTAATAACCTTTCTTCACCCTGTTTATGAACCATACAAGTGGGGAAATTATGACAATCTATAAATCATTAACAAGTGTAAGTCTTTGTTGTAGTGGAAATATCCATGAGTACATCATTTCATGCACCAGGAAACAGAATTGTGTAAGTATTGAGCCAAACAGGTTGTCTCCGAATGTTAATGCAATTACAAATTACGAATGATCAATTCAATTATTTTTGTACATTTAATCTCTCTCTGTTACAGTCTAAATAACGTAAAACTTTTCTCTTCTCTGTCAGGCATGACTTAGTGTAGAATACTCCTCTAAAACCCTTTGTGTCCTTTGTTTTAAACTGTCAAAATTCAAAGTGCAAAGAAGAAAATAATTTCTTGTTAAGACATTTGTCAAAATCAGTTACAAACCATGAATGTGAAAGAGAAAAAAATAAATGTAAAGCTCCACCAGACACTCTCTTAATGTATAGTTAATTTACTGTATGAGTATTTCTGTTATATTTATGATTCTTCTTATACATTATAGTCTTCAAACAATGCATAACAGCCACATATGTAACTGTAGAATGGAAGCGTGTCTTTGTGCAAATAAATCACACTCAAAAAAGTATGGAGCAACTTGCTTAATTTATCATTTATATACAATATATATTAACAATTTACCTTACATATCTTCTTATTTCCAATATTTTTTTTCTCAAAAAGAGAATCACAACCATACATGTAACTAGATTGGAAACCACACCAAAAAAGCATCTAGCAAGTGATTTTCTGTTTTATTTATTTGTATTTATTCATTCATATAAAATAAAATTATGTACTGTATGAAAACAACACAATACTCAAATATATAATTGTAAAATGTTACTTATTACACTTGTCTAGGTTTCACAACTCCTATTTGTGCGAATATATTTGAATTTCTCCTTCAACATGAATCATTTTCCTTCCTTCTCAGCCCATGTTTTGTATCCACCAACAAAATTGCGTGCACTGAAACAGAGGACAGAGAAAGACACAGATGGTAACTGTCGTCAATATACAGTACATTTATAAAGCACAAATATAGAAAAACAAAACAATGGACATGTGTTTACAAGTTTATGACAGTCCTGTGCTGTGTTTAAAGAAAGATGGGGTGTATAGTAAGTAATCAATTATTTACTTCACATATCCTAGTTCATGGGCCTTGTTCGTGGCAATTCCCCCTCGCCTGCCCATCATGCAGTGAAACACCAGCTCTGGTGCATCCAGTGGTGGCTTGGTTACTCCATACTTGGCCTTGAATTCTTCTGGACTCAATGAAAATTCAGCTTCTACTGTATCAACTGAAGGAATAATTAGATGAAAGAGAGAACAGAAAACATGAGCATCTAATGCAAAACATACAGAAACTGAAAACCCCAGCAGAGGTTTATTTTTATAAACTAATAAATACAAACACTGAAGGAAGAAAACCGCACGTGCTGTATGTACTTTAACCGTCATTATCTTTCCCTCTGCCATAGCCAAGAATTTCTTTTAAAAAAAGCTCACCAGGAATGTGAACCGATCCTGGAATATGTCCTCCAGCCACTTCCTCAGGACTACGGACATCAACCACGAGGAGATTCTGGCTCTTTCCCACAAGAGCCTTCAGCTCGTCATAGTAGATTTCCTTGGTTCCTTGCAATAAGATAAGGGAACACATTAAAGGCTTTGACAGCCTTTGATGAATACTCCCATAAAATTGCACCATTCACCTGCATAAAAGGTAGCCCTGGCTGATTACGATACATCAAACAGTAATGCCACCAGATATCAGCCATGACATAACTGATTTACTTTTTTTTTTTTTTTGCCCAGATCATTACAGAATTCTGTGTTTCTGCAGTTAGGTAAGAGGACTGCTGACCACATTTTAGTGTCACAGCAATTCCAGCAGCACATTTATTTACATAAAATTATACACAAATAACCACTGGTTTACACAGACACAGATATCCCAACTCATTTACAGTGTTGAAAAGAACGAGCTGGTGCTTTCAGTCACTTCAGATTTTGTACTAAACTGGACAGACATACTGACTTAAGATGTCAGAAAGTTTGTCGGAATGGTAGATCACACTCAACTGCCATTTGGTTTCACTTCATAGTTTGTTCACATTTGATTGAATTTTAACTGCTGAGAAAATCATGGACATGAGGATTAAAGAGGTCTGGAATTCGGTAAGGCTAAAAAAAAATCTGCTTTCGGGATACATTCCTCACCAGAAGATTGTTCCCTCATGTTGGCACTCATTATTTTTCTTATCAGATGGTGTGTTCAGTGTATGTCTGTGTGTGTATGTGTGTGTGTGTGTGTGTGTGCCCGGAAATAAGGAGTGCATTCCCTGAAGAGGCAACCAGGTAGCTTCTGGTTCGACCTTAATTGTCTGCTGAGTCATAGTGAATCATATCTTTGTGAAAAGTGTGTGTGGGAGCAAATATTACCAAACCAGTGGCTTTACATATTAAAATAATAAAAACAATACTGCAATTTTCTATTTGCAATAAAGTTATTACAGTTCCTACATCTTGACTGTAAAGTTATTTTAAAAACTCAGGTGTGACCTTTATTGTCTGATGAGTCATTCTGATTATTGTGGGTGGCAAAAAACATCTGCAGGAGCAATTATGCATATGTTTCTGCATTAGTTCACCTGCTTTTTGTCATTTACTATTATCAATCCATTTTTTGTGCAGATTGAAATAGCTTTGAGGGACTTTGAAGGATTGCGACTGACATGTACCAATGCATCAAAATGACTTGATGCCATTCATGAAGGACATTTTTTTGCAGATTGAAGCCCATATTACAGCTGCAAAAGAGCTATTTTTTTCTAATTTTAGTATGGTAGTCCCATCTGTAAATCATGTTAATTACAGTATATAGATGAATTTTACACATACAGACTAAACATGGGAAACAATACTATAGGAATCCATATAATCATCCTAATGTCAACTCGGGGCTGCATTATGCAACAAGCTACAAATATTTGGTTACCATTATTCTACTGCAAGAAACGTAAACGTTTTATTTAAAAAAAAAAACGTAGCCAGGACAATACATTTTTGTATATTAGCACGTTATGGCTGTTTAATAAATAACACAACTTTAGGTGTACATAAACTGGGAAATACAGCTGGAGCATAACACCTGTGTAGTTTTCAAATAGAACTAAGAGAAACTGGTTAAAACAAAGACCCGTTTCAGTTAATACTTATTAGCTATCTAGAAAAACGTGAATGCGAAGTGAATAGTTCACAGCTTGGACACAAACTCGAAAATCGTTAATGAAAATATGTTTAGTGTTTCCTCGTCACCTGCCATTAAGAGTGTTGAACAAACGATTACACTTTATTTTATTGACGGTTCAGTTCATTCATAACAGTCAGACAGGTATAAACAGTCTACGGTTACGCTAACTGAAGTTAGGTAAAGTTAAAAAAAGACTCACCTGTGGTTGCCATCCTGGTTCCTCCGTAGAGAAGTTACATACGGTAAGCATTAATCAATTACGGTATTTCCTTATTAAGAGTACACCTACTTCCTCAAGTAGTTTGTGACACATCATTGGTTCAGATAAGGAGGGAGGGCGGGTCTTAACTAGGAAGACTTCATCTGTTAACCAATAAAAACAACGCATTGGTAGAGATGAGCTTTTAAGGACTTTCAGAATAAAAGTTGAAGTTGCATAAGTGCAGACGTTGTAGAAAGTAGAAATTCTATGTACTTTCAAACCTGCATGAGTATTTAAAGAATCACCTGGAAATTATTTTGAAGGTGTGACCTACAAAAGTGTTTTATCACTTACAGTCCGGGTTAAAAAAATTATAGAAAAATCTTTTACCCTTTGACCTCTACCTTAAGGGGAATCTGGTGGCTCTTTTTAGAGAGCCGGTTCTTTAATTTTAAAAAAAAATGTAGAAAATGAATTGCTAATGCGCAAAAGATACATTATATCAAATGTTTATTATTTTTATTGCTTATTATACGCAACATGTAACAGAGGGCTACAGAAACGAAATTTTAAAGTACAAAAACAAAAAACATCTCAATTTGACCAAAAAAAAAATCCAATCTCTGATTCTGTAATATTTATAAATTTTCAACTATTTACAGTGAAATAACATAGAGGAGTTTAGAGAATCACTCATAAACTGTGTCATAGACTCTGGGTTGTAGGTGTAGGTGGTTGTGGTGATGAACTTTTTCACTGGTAGCACCTTGTCAGAGGCAAAACACATCACTTGCTTAACATTTTCTTATCGATAGACCCTACAATTTACCAGTGGTCCATAAATGCTTCACATTGTAGACTGTGGCAGCTGCTGCTGGGTAGCTGCGGTGTTCAGATAGGTGTGTGATCAAAAGTGACCTTGAAAAGAGTTTAACTACAGCATTCTAATGACATATTTGTCCAGTACATAACTGAGTGATTTTTTTTGTACATAAATCGTTTCTATGAGCGGAGAAAACAGCTCAAGTAGTTGTGCTTCACATTTCAGGAGAAGACCGCATTTATAAGTGTAAATACCACAGTACACCACATTTATTAACGTACTACTTTCAACCACTGTGGTTAACACAGTTGCTGCCTATACCAGTTAGAGTAACACCAAAGCTCAATCATCATCATGACCTGGCACAATGTGACCACTTGAAAATTTAATGCTCATAGTCTCAAAAAATGTCACAAATGGACCATTTTGCTTGCAGTCTGGAGCCCTGTTGTAGACACAGCAGCAGTAGCAGCAAGAGACAAACTGACACTTTCAATAGTAGTAGGTCGAATAGCTTGTATTTTTTCCTTCAGCTGCACTGATGGATGTACACTTGCAATGTTTCAGTGCAGGTTACTTGTAGAGCCTGCTTGACATGAGGCTTTATTCACATATGCTGCCTTTGCATTATGTAATTGAAATGCATCCAGATTTTACTGCAGTCACTCATGTTCTTACCTTTCCAGCGTGTTGTCTCTGTGCCATTCGCTCTCTCTCAGAGAACAGAAAAAAAAAGAATAACATAAAGAGAGAGGGGGAAAAAGTGGCTCTAGCTCCTAGGCACAGCCCAGCTCCAACTGTGCACTTCAAAGAGCCGGCTCTAAGAGTGATTTTGTTTGCAACCGACACATCACTACCTAATAATATGATGGATATTTTGCTGTTACGGGGTCTACTTGTCTAAAAATAAGAGTTACTGCAAATCAATACAAAGTTGTTCTAAGGGTTAAACAAGAGTAGCCACTCTGGCATAACAGTACCATCATCCACAGGACACAAAGGGTCACTAAATAGTTTGATGAGTCTAAAAATGATGCAACCCTTTGCAATGACATGCTTAACTGTGCTCTCCACCACCACCCAAACACCAAATGATTGACTATCTTTTAGTTGAATCATATTCCATCCCTCCAGTAGACTTCCAGACACTTGGAGAATCATTGCTAAGGACCACTGAAACTGTTCTGCTGTCATGCGGTGGCCCAACACTTCACTTAAAGACTTGTTGCTGCTTTTTTTGTTTTGCTGCTTGTCTGTAACTGCATGTTATAAAGTGTAGCATATGCATAGCCCTTTCAATGAAAAAAAACAATTTAACCAAGACATTTACACAGAATTTATTAAAATAATTTTATTACAAAATAACAAAGTCAGTACCCATATCCTAAAAATTAATATGTACAATTTAATTCAGTCATGACAGAATAATAAAAAAAACACTACAATATTCTACAGAGTTTTATTTGCCAGCAAATAGTAATTCTGCAGTTTTAATCCCAAAATAACACAGTTAATCTTTTGTTAGTTATTCCATGAGTATCACTGCTCTTTGTACCATTACGTTTACAGATTCCTTGAACCAGGAATTTATTCAACTTCCTAATTCCATAAACAATGACAGTACCACTCCAGAATTGTTAGGCTTTTGTTTTTGATCCTGCTGTGCTCCGTATCAAGGAGCTGGTTCAGTGTGACTGGGATGGATTGCATTTGTTGATCACAGCGTTCCCTCTGTGCTGTAAGAAGGGTTCCCTAATCCATCAGCAGAGTCTCTCTTTGCCTTTCGACATATTCGACATTTCCAGAGAATCACAGCTGCTATGACAAAAAGTAGAAGGAGGACGACTCCTCCTCCTATGACCCAGGCCAACAGTTTTTGGTCTGAAGATTCAGGAGCTTCATACCGCTTGCATGAGAATTCTGAGGCGGTGCTTTGTCCTGCGTCATTCACAGCCTCCACGCACACCTTGGTCCCAACCTCCAAAGATCCCACCACACCTCGCCGCAAAGCATTCCCATATTCCAGAAAGTTACCATCGTGTCCCTCGACCACCACTCTGTAAAAAGACACCACTGAAGATGGAGCGCACCACTGCACCTCGATCTTCCCTTTGTCATTCCCTTGACTGACAGGCAGCAGTGTTTCAATGCGTGGCGCGTGTGGAAGCTCATCAGGTCCACTCACACCAGGACAAAGGCATCCAGTCGCTTCTGAGAGAAGGGCACAGGGCTCCTGATTCTCTGAGCAGGAGTCATACTGGCAGAGCTGAGGTTCTCGGCGAAGAAGGGGAGTCCTCATGGAGGACAGCACCTTCGGAGGAGGACTGTGGTTGTCATTATAGTCATCTTCATAGTCATCGTCTGAGCCCAAGCCATTTATGAAAATGATCCGTGGACGAGTGAGTGGCGGGGAAGTCGAGGCAGCGTGGATGAAGTGGTGGGAGTGCATGAGAGGCGAGAGGAAAAGGAGAAGTGTAGCCAGGTTCGCGCACAGTGACGTCATTTCTATGCACAGAAATGACAAGAGGCATGAGAAAGGCTTGTAAAATACTGGTCATAATAGAACCATAAATAGACCATCAACACTGTTATATTCAGTCTCAGAGGAGGAATACATCTTTAATGGCCATTGTTTCTCAATTGAGCATGTGCTGTATATTAAAATTACACTTATAGTCCAAATAAAAAATAAATTTAATGAGTAGATAAGGTGGAATAAATAAACTGAACTCAAGAGTCTGAAGTTACTGAAGCGGTCAAAAGACAGTAATTAAAATAGTGAAACTAGTGACAATAGGCAAAAATGACAAAAAGGATCCACAGTGGTAACACAGATTAAAAAACAGAACATATGAGATTTTGACTGGTATTTTGACATAAAAACTATGGTCTGTTGTGAGTGGTAAGAACTAAGACAAAGTGTTTTGGCCAGATGGATGTTATTTACTGCAGTTTATAGTTCAGAAATGCCTGAGTGTACAGTCAAGCATTTGCAATGTTCTAGTTTCAGTCCTGTAAACACCATTAAATAAATAGATGCTGTGTCCTAGATGAGGACGCTATTAGGTTGGCCCCATTAGCACTTTCATTTGCTGCTGGCAGTAAGCCACATGGGTTCTATGGGAACCCAAACCTGAAGACAAACCACAAACGATGTTTGAGTTTCAGTGCCGTGGATAATTTTTAAGTAAACAACAATAGCTAGAGAATCTTTTCTTGTGACCTTGACCACTAATATTGACGATTAATCTCAAAGAATAAACATGTAACCATCCCATCTGGTTAAGACACAGTAGCTTCAAGTGAATGAAAAGAAACATACTGAAAAAAGTTGTCTGTACCTGCTGAATGCTGATGGTTACTTCAGGTCTGTAGTTTCTGTGTCCTTTGTTCCCGCTCTGGCTGCTCACACTGTGGGCTCTCAACTGTCTCCAGTTCTCACCGTCTTAAGCTGTTCCTCTCAGACTCTCTCCTCCTCCTCAACACCCCCTCATTTCTCCCCTCAGTGCCTTTCCCTCCCCCTTTGCTGCTCTTTCATGCTCTGGCTTTTTTCACTTCTCAGTGTCTTCTCTCTCACAATGGGGCTCCAAACAGCCACCACTGCTCTTATTATTTATTTATTTTTTTTGTCTCGTTTGGAATTCATGTGTAAATGTGTGCTGGGAAGAGAAGTGGGGAGTCACCATGTGCCTCTGTGCTGCTCAGCATATTAATTTACTAAGCAACAGTGGGAGGCAGGCTTGTGCTTGTTGCAGTATGTGTTTGTGTAATCTGTAGGTGTAGCTGTCTGCTTTTTGTTACTTCTTTTTAAAGCCTCCCTTCGCAGGTGTTCTGGTGGAAATGATCGGGACAGAGGGTCACTTCATTGTGTGTTTATGTGTGCCTGTGAGAGTGGGGGGTCAGGAATGCATGCATGTGTATTTATTATAGACCCCCTCCACCTTCTGTAGTCCCCATTGTGACAAGCGAGAGAGGAACGATAAAGGCTTTCTCCTTTCACGTCCTTTTATGGGGTGAAGCTGGCAAAGTGGGTGCATTTTTTTTCTTTTTCCAAGTACCAATGTGGCACAGATGGGAGGAAAAGTACCAAGGCAACAGCCTCCTGTCAGCTTCAAAGGATTTACTCAACTTTGACCACTAAAAATCTTGATGAATTCTCCAGAGTCCCCAGTTTTCAAACAATGCTTAATTGAAATGACCTCTTTTATACAGCTGGAGAAAATCTGTTATACAAGGGCCAACTTAGAAAATCGTACCGATTCGAGGCCATTTTTTGGACACAAGAAGATGTTGATCTCATGCTGATATAACGTCATTTTATGCTTGTTTGTTTTGTGATGAGCAGGGGATTTCAGTTTGGTCTGCCTCTAATGACAATAAAAGGATAAAATACAAAAGCAACAATAAAAACTACTTCAAAACATTTTTCTTTTAGAATGAAGGGTTTCAATTAACGATGACTTGAGCTGAAACCAAATCCATTGACTGTTATGCATGTGTGCATGTTCAAGGACAATTTTGGAGAGTTCCTTGCCAAGTAGTACAGAGCAAAATCTACAGTTATGGGAGGTTGTGAGACAGTGTGTAGACTTCATCTTGTTATGCTCAAATAAAGGGAAAATGATTTAGTGACATATGCACAAGATAAGGGCTGAGCACACAGGAAAAATAAATTTTCCCAGATGGCTGAACACTGGAGCGACTTAAATGTACAACATTTTAAATTATGCAGCATAAACAGTACAGATTTATGCACTGCTGCTCTATGAGTTCAGATGTATGAGGATACTTCAAAAAGTTCTCTGCCTCATAATGAGCATAACTCCTATTCTGGGACATAACTGTGTGCTATAAAGCCTTATACTGCTGTCCACAGAAACTCTAGTGTTTGAAGCAATCCAAGAAAAAAGGGAGGAAAGTTTGAGCTGGTGTGCTGTTGCTCCAGGACAATGTGCTTGTCCACACAGCAAAAGTGGCAGAAGCAGCCAGATGTGGCTTTAAACTGTTGCCCCACGCACCTTATTCTCCCGGCATAGCACCCTCTGACTTCTACGTGTTTATCAAACTAAAATCCCTCTTGTGTGGTCGCCATTTTCAGAGCTATGATTCACACTGCTGAAGAGTATTTTGAGGTTCAAGATGTGACCTTCTTCTCAAGGGATTAAAGCTTAACTTCTGGACCAAGTGCATTTCACTTTCAGTTAAAAAAGACTGTGCTGAAAAATAATGCAAGAACAATCTTTCTGCTGTGACATTTGAACTAGATACAGTTGTGTACATGTGTGAATTAGGAAGCCAGAATGATTAAAGGTATGTTGCACAAAAATATTCAGCTTTTGTAGAAACTAAGGCATAGTTTTGGATAACATCTGCAGTCTATCCTAATTCATGAATTTGATGAAGCACTTCATCTTCTTGTTGCTTGTTTGGTTTTAGTCTGCAACGCATGTGTTTGTTTACAAGGAGGATGGATGACTCAACGATGGGGAAATTACAGACTCTCAATAACAAGTTCTTTTGTAAATTTGTTGTTCCTGTTATTGCTGTTCTGGATAAGGAGCGGTTTTCTTTAACGTAGATTAATGCTCATAAAAAGGGTGCCTGAGGTGAGAAACATTACCAATGATGTTGCACATTTTGGTATTAGATCCAAACCATCTTGCGACAGCCTCTTGACAGCCTTGTTCTCACATGCTTGGTGGCTGAGTGCCACACAGCTGTGTAGCTACAAGGAAAAGGTGAACTGCATGGAAACGGAAAACTACACCTGCCTGTAGCAGAAACCAGACTTTTAAACAGATCACAGAGAAAGCTGATATTATTTCTCAGTTTTAGATTTTAGGTAGTCATTCAGTCATCTCCTGACTTTTGAATGGGTGCTAACATGCTAACATCACTTAAAGTTGAAAGTGATGTTAAAGTTAAAGTTAACTTTCTTAACGTGTTTGTATGGCGTTAAGAGAAATGAGCAGTTACAGCTACGTAATTCCAACTGTAGTGCACCAATGATCGTCTCAAAAACATGTATTTGAACAGTCATGGACTGAAGTTACAAAGCTGAGAAAACAGTTCTTGAATGGCAGAACTTTTTGTATCATTACTCCTCTGCAGAATCAATCTAGCTTAATCTAGTATGATTATATTACTAATATTACAACTTTTCATTGTGTAGTGTAGGTTAGCTGGTGTGCTCGAGTTGCAGAGAGCGCTGCTACTTAGTGGCTATGGGTGGGTGTAAAAAGAGACTACTTAGATATGCACATTTAAGTCATTTTAAGGTAGGAATGGATTCATGGATTGTTTTCATGTGAAATACAGTGCCTTGTGAAAGTATTCGGCCCCCTTGAACTTTTCAACCTTTCGCCACATTTCAGGCTTCAAACATAAATATATAAAATTTTAATTTTTTGTCAAGAATCAACAACAAGTGGGACACAATCGTGGCATGCAATATTATTTGGCCCCCTTGCATTAATACTTTGTAGCGCCACCTTTTGCTGCAATTACAGCTGCAAGTCGCTTGGGGTATGTCTCTATCAGTTTTGTTTGCACATCGAGAGACTGAAATTCTTGCCCATTCTTCCTTGCAAAACAGTTCGAGCTCAGTGAGGTTGGATGGAGAGCGTTTGTGAACAGCAGTCTTCAGCTCTGCCCACAGATTCTGGATTGGATTCAGGTCTGGACTTTGACTTGGCCATTCTAACACCTGGATACGTTTATTTGTCAACCATTCCATTGTAGGAATTCCATTGTGCTTTATGTTTTGGATCATTGTCCTGTTGGAAGATAAATCTCCATCCCAGTCTCAGGTCTTTTGCAGACTCCAACAGGTTTTCTTCCAGAATGGCCCTGTATTTGGCTCCATTCATCTTCCCATCAATTTTAACCATCTTCCCTGTCCCTGCTGAAGAAAAGCAGGCCCAAACCATGAGGCTGCCACCACCATGTTTGACAGTGGGGATGGTGTGTTCAGGGTGATGAGCTGTGTTGCTTTTACGCCAAACATATCATTTTGCATTGTGGCCAAAAAGTTCCATTTTGGTTTCATCTGACCAGAGCACCTTCTTCCACATGTTTGGTGCATCTCCCAGGTGGCTTGTGGCAAACTTTAAATGAGACTTTTTATGGATATCTTTGAGAAATGGCTTTCTTCTTGCCACTCTTCCATAAAGGCCAGATTTGTGCAGTGTACGACTGATTGTTGTCCTATGGACAGACTCTCCCACCTCAGCTGTAGATCTCTGCAGTTCATCCAGAGTGATCATGGGCCTCTTGGCTGCATCTCTGATCAGTCTTCTCCTTGTTCGAGGTGAAAGTTTAGAGGGACAGCCGGGTCTTGGTAGATTTGCAGTGGTCTGATACTCCTTCCATTTCAATATGATTGCTTGCACAATGCTCCTTGAGATGTTTAAAGCTTGGGAAATCTTTTTGTATCCAAATCCGGCTTTAAACTTCTCCACAACAGTATCTCGGACCTGCCTGGTGTGTTCCTTGGTCTTCATGATGCTCTTTGCACTTTAAACAGAACCCTGAGACTATCGCAGAGCAGGTGCATTTATACGGAGACTTGATTACACACAGGTGGATTCTATTTATCATCATCAGTCATTTAGGACAACATTGGATCATTTAGAGATCCTCACTGAACTTCTGGAATGAGTTTGCTGCACTGAAAGTAAAGGGGCCGAATAATATTGCACACCCCACTTTTCAGTTTTTTATTTGTTAAAAAAGTTTAAAATATCCAATAAATTTCGTTCCACTTCATGATTGTGTCCCACTTGTTGTTGATTCTTGACAAAAAATTAAAATTTTATATCTTTATGTTTGAAGCCTGAAATGTGGCGAAAGGTTGAAAAGTTCAAGGGGGCCGAATACTTTCGCAAGGCACTGTATTAAGCAATAATGTAATTTCATGCAAAGAGATGAGTTTTTTAGGTGTTAAATCAACACAGATAATCCAGTACTTCAGTTTATGATTAAACAACTGGGAATCAATCAAAATTCCCGCTAGTCTTAGCTACATTTTGTGTGTACCAGTAATTACAAAATGTTAACCTGTGAACATTTTAAACTGAGGTTCTAAACATATTTGCTTGCTGACATTAGAGTTTAGCTCAGCTGTGGTTGCTGAGCCACCCTTTATAAAATGCGAAATTCACGTGTACAAAAGCCATTTATTGATTTAAAATTAGAATGCAACTCACTTCAATCGAAAATTCAAATTTTTTTTCATTTTTTAAAAAACTGCATTCTATAGAGAAGGATGCATTTTATTTGAAAGCCAGATGGAAGATTTCTCTACAAGTCTCCCCTTAAGCTTTAGATTGTTTTGGCTACATGAGACAACTATCTCTTCCATCTCCCATCTGTCCTGTCTGCAGCGTCATGGGCTGCTGAGTTTCAACAACTCGCCTGTGACTGGCTGGTACAGGTTGCTGTGACATACCACAAGTTTCAGTGATTCATTTAAACATTCATTCTTCAATGGCACAATCCATCTTCGGGAACTCTGACAATGTTTCTGTCTTACTTATGTTTTAACATTTTCAGCACGTTAGTAGCTATTCGGTCATTTATCCGGCTTTATATGTTTATTTCCCATCATAAAGCATTTTAAAATAACTTGGGGCAGTTTTTATGACAATAATGATGTGTAATGGTGATGGTGAGTGAGAGAGTCTGAAGTAAATAGAACCATTTTAACAGACATTTTGGGACTCTTAAAGTCTGTCTATCATTGTTTAAAGAGCGACACTAAGTGCTCAGATGATATAGAGAGAATTTGACAAGCGTATGTGCTATTTGTATGTGTGAGCTCATACTCATGAGGGAAACATTACATCAGAGAACGAAAGAGCTCATCTCATGTTCAAATAAGGACAGATGAATTGACAGAGAGGAATACAAACCAGTATTTGCTTATTAGTCTGTTTAAAGGATCCCATTAACTGAATTCCAGAGCAATCAGTTAACCTTTTTCAGTGAAATATTTACAGGAACCAGAAACAATGTGTGTATTTCACTTTAATTAGATTATCTCTTGTGCTCTATCTCTGACTGTCGAAGAGAGAAGGACCAAGACTCTAGACCTTTTGTTAAACGTCATTTCTTTATGATTTGCTATATCCCATATAACCCAAATAAATTCAGTTTATATGACTTGTAGTAAGCAACTTTAAACGAATCACACACAGTGTACATATATACATATTAAATATTTTACAGTGTGGTGTCAGTGGCTGATTCTGATCAGTAATACTCATGATTCTCTGGTGGTGGTTCCTTTCCGGATGTACGTCTAAACACACCTCTCAGGTGAAATAAAGCACATCACAGGTGTCCGATACGTAACTGCGTCAAGATTGTACCACAGATACGGTTCACTGTTTTGTCTCCATTGGTTTTGATGGGTGAATTATTGAATAGATTTATCAAAAGTGGACAGCATCACTGAGGAGAACGTAATTTGTGGTTTCTGATTTCAGTGGCGGGTTAGTGTGCTGAAGTTTTGTACAAACTGTGATTCCAAGGTCCCTGAGGTATAAAAGAAGCCATACAGCGTGAGTCATACAACTCGAGATAATGACTTGCCTGCCAGTGCAAATTCCCTCTCCCACCATCACAGCATGTTTGAGCACGCAGCTGGACATGTATCAGAGAACCTGCACGTATCACCACCACCATGAAGGCACCATCGAAATTTCACCATCACATCTTTACATAAACAGAATGTACTTATTTTAACCCAATATAACCATTTACAACAGGAATTCCCCTCAGCTATTTGTTTAGCTAGTTAAAACAACAGCGCTTACTTTTACATTCAGTCGGCGTCAGTCATGTGTGAGCTAATCAAACTCAGAAATGTGTGGGCCTCATGTCCTACCCACACCTCTCTAAGGATTTAAGCTATTTCAGCTTAAACAGGAAGCACTACTATTGGATAGACCCCCGTGACATTTGACCCCTGCCTCACTGAGCAGGAATCCCAGGGTACCGTTATAACCCGACCCTGTGAAGTTGTGCGAGTTGCTATTTTCAGTTTTCGGAAAGAGACTGGGCCGTTCAGTCTTACTGATCCTCAAGCTAATTGGAAGCAGGAGTGTGATGATGTAGCGGCTTCGTCTGATGTCAAGACCCCACATTCCTAACCCCACTAAATTAGGCTTTTATTTATTGTTTTTCTATGTATCTGCTTTTAAATCTACATCAAGTTTCCTGATGTACTTGCAATCCTCATGTATAATGTATTATTGATTTCTCAGTGTGGTCTTGTTGCTCAATGTGCAACCAGCTTCTGGAATTATTAGTCATTGGTATTGTAATAATGTCAGAAATCCTCCTACAGCATGGAGGAGTTTAATTTCCCACTCACTAAAGTGAAATTCCATTTATGGTGATATTAACATGGAACCAATCCTAAAAAGTCTACTGTTCTCTGGGAAAGGTAAATCCTAAAGCCATTATATGGAACAAAACATGCTACAATCACTACACTGTGAGTGGAAATTGGGTTAGATTAGATGAGAATAAATATTTAGAGTATATGCTAATGGCCAAAGCAAATCACAAAACTGTAAAATGATCCTAATCTACTTCATATGAAAATATACACTGTAGTACTTTCCCCTTTGACTGTTCCTGAATCTTGCCTCTCAAATTGGCAACATCAGTGTTTTCTTCTAGACATTCATGAAAACTTTATTTTGCCATAAAATCTTGTCGATTGGTTTTATTGTGGTCATTGTATTTTACTATGTCTGTCTGCTTTAAAAAAATACCCTTTATGTTGTGTTTTTTTATGTTGTTCTTTTTTTTTATTTCTGGTGTTTGACTGCTGTCCAACTCGTATCTTAATGTCTGCTTTGTGCAGCACTTTTAAACTATGTTTGAGAAAGGACCTATACAAATATAGCTTGTTCTTTTCGAAAAAGATTTGTAGGTGGTGAGTATAAATGTTTTTTGTGTGAAGGTATAACACTAAGACTATGAAATTAAAGCAGCTAAATGGATCATTAACTTTTTATAATGAATAACTGCATTTTTACTACTGACATGTCAAAATGTTTTCAGTGAATAAGAACTGTGTCTTAATTTAAAAAATGACACAGCTTTAGTGTTCAGATTGAAGCAAACATAAATAAACGGGCTAGGTGAAGTCTATTAAACTGTAACATATTAAAAACAATCTGTCTTTCAACTAACTAAACTCAATGACAGCTGCCGAGTAACTTTCAACCTTTTTCTTGTCTTCCCAATCTTGAACAACCTGTTACACAGAGTTGTAGCTCCCCTTAGTGGTGAATGTTTTGCACTTGCAGTGGTCTTAAACGTATTTTAGCCGAAGAAGAGAGTGATGTCAAAACTCAGTAAGATCAGACTTTTAAAGGGCAACAACTTGAGGTACTTGTTATTCATATGAGTATTACCATTTGATACTTTTTCTCAATACAATACTTTATAGATGAAAACATTGTACTTCTCACATCAACATAATTTCACAACAGCCAACAATTGACAATTTGAAGCTAAATATTTTATATACAAAACACTCAATAGATTCTTAGAATAAAATAAATTATATGATAATGTCATAAGATGCAACATTATCATATAACCTCATCATGTATTTATATTACAATACACTGAAATCAGGCATTGTGCATAACGACTGCTTTAAAGTCTGATATTTTAAATGTATTTTTAAGAAGATTGAGGCAAAACAATACAGGTTAAAACTATTGTTTTTTATGCACTGTCTAATTTTTTATATTGTTGTGCTTTAGTAACATCTCATCTTTCCCACTAATGGAAACATCCAAAATACACATCTAGATGTTTATTTTACTATATTTGGTGTATTTGGTCTGTAAGTTTCAGTTGTATTATATATCTTTAAAGGCTGTTCTCTGTACCCAGCCAGAAATCTCCACAAAGTTAACACCAAAACTTCCAGTTTTATTCCTATCTAAGTATATTCTGAAGCTTTCTAAAGAGGATTATGCATATCAATCATAATCTTATTTAAATGACATTTAGTTAATTTGCATTCATTTTTTAAGTCATTTTGAAATGATTTTTCTGGCTGTTGACAGCATTTTGTGATTATTAATATTGTTTATTAATAACAACAATAATAAAACAACAATAATAATTATTGTTGTTATTAAATGACTATAACAATAATAATCTTTATTTCTATGGCACCTTAAGGAATTTTGCATAATAAGGGAGACAATGAAATAATAATAATAATTGCCCTTTTCACTGATTTATTGACTATGATTTATTGGTAAAGCCAATGAAAAAGGAAAAAGGGCAACTTACACCTCAACATTGAAAACACTTGAAATACTAAAAAATATCCTTGTCTTATTGTAAGAAATGAACTCTGAGTTTCACAGTCATGTGTGAGTTAAAATGTGACTCCATTCACCTGTACTGTCTCTTTTTCGGCTAAGAATGTCGAATTAAAAGTAATAATCAGTGATTTTACATCATAGTAGGCTACCAGAGATGTGGGTGAGATGTGAATGTGGTCCCTACTGAAATATCATTGCCCTCTGCAGATTAAATGGGTCAAGTTCACTCACTGAAACTCTGATGTCCAAGTTTCATTGAATGCACTAGACCACCTAAGTGCAAGTGAAGGCAACACTGATGACTGTAACAGCTGTATGCACCAGCTGGGGATGTGCTGTCATCCATAAATCTTACAGTTTGCACTTTTAGTTGACCAAGCAACACAGGAATCTCAAATCATTAACAAGATGTGAAGTTTACTCGTTGCTTCCAGCTGTTTGTAGGAATCTTTCTTTTTATTAAATACCTGCAGCATCAGACAGCAGCAGGATCCATATGAGTGTCTGCAAAGTGAGAGAGATAAACATTTACGCACAACACAGGAATAACTTAATCAGTTAGTTAAAAAAAAACATTTCTGGCATGGAGATAGGTCAGGGTCTAGCGGCAAATAACACTGTTTACTTTTCTTCATTTTGGACAGCTGTCACACATTTTGAATTACTAGTGACACAGCTGGATATTAGGTAACAGTAGAAGTCTGAGCCACCAAAATATTTTTTCTGTCATTTCAAGCTTTTTGTTTGTTTGTTTTGTTTTAAATAGAGACTTTTGTCCTTTTACAGCAGGATGTAAAGATGTAAATATGACAACAGTTATGTGGTTAGATCATCATCACAAATGAATAGAATTTTCAGGATTAAACTCATAAATAAAGTATGGATGTTTTGCCTATGGATGAACTTTCTCCCTCTGATTCACTGCAGCATCTATTCTAATAATAATAATCATAAACCTTTACTGAATAAGAAGCTAAAGCCTAACAGTAGGCCTATGTGATGTCTTAACTCGAAAGACCTTGTGACATTCCAGAAATTGGTATTAAATGTAGCACAATAAAGCTTCTGTGGACCAATAATTCTGAAATACATGACTACAGTAATACAAGTATTTTTCCTGTGTGCTTGAACTAGAAGCATCCTCTTTAGGGTCCTATCATAAACTTTGTAAATCATCAGATTGTTCTCCCCATTTACTTATTGCTTTAAGCTTATTTTTCTATGTATAGAAAGAGGAGCAGCAGGGTGGAAGGCAGAAACCTTCAGTATGTAATGTCATAACTCCCCTATTGTTTTCAACTAGCCTCCATATTACAGCATAATACAATTCCTTTTGGACCCAAGAGTTGTCATCCAGAGGAGGCGCCCTTGTAAACTTTAGTAAATTTAACTTAAATGGATGTTTGAATATTTCTTCCACCGCAACTCAGTTACAAGCAAAAGTTGTCCGCTGAGGTACATAATTGTCAGTAAAAATGTTCTTCGTATGTAACTATTAGAAAACACAGCTGCAACGGATGTGCAGGTTAGCTAGCAACAGGATGTTGCTCCGAGTCCAGTCCGAGGTCACACTCGGGTCTTTCCGTGAGAAGACACGAAGTACAAACTCGTCAAACGACATACTGTACTGGAGCTCCACCATTGGCTCCAACCATCCATCCGCCGGGGAAAGGGGGCGGGGGCGGGCTGCTGAATGACGGCTGGAGCTTTGTTGACAGTTAGGAGCCGAGACTGCCCACGGGACTAACTCAGGCCTACCGACATTACATCTCCACCGTGTAAATATGTCACACAGAGGAGGAGGAGCGCTTCTTCATCGCTTCTTGTAACACCGGGAGATGTTCCGCGCCGTGTTCGGGCTGCGTGTCAGAACGACACAGTGTAGAGGCGGAGCGGACGCGTTCACAGGTTGATGATCCGCATTTGGCAGCGAGCAGAGGAGACGGCAGAAGTAGCTGTATGGGGTTAGTGTCTATAGGCAGTCCCTCGAAACGCAGCGTCTATAGGCAGTCCCTTGAAACGCAGCTTCATGTTGTAAGGAACAGAAGGCGGTGCTTGCTAATTCCCGAGAACTCCGACCAGAGTCACACATGCTGCCCAACGTCCGCCTGTCGGGCTGAAGTTGAGGCTCACACTTCGGCTACGAGCAGGAGGCTTGTCTGCCCCTAAAGGACCGTCTTGCACGTTTGACAGATAGCCAATCAAATCTGGTATTCAAATCGGTGCTCTTATGTCAGTGACCTATATCCCATGCATGCACGCCGAGAGCCCACAGTAACCTCTCCTCCAGACCAGACAGCATGGGGATCAACGGGCTAGACAATCCAACACAGCCGTCCAGCGGAGTTTCCCGGACTGAGCAACCGGCTGCAGATCCTCAGATGGAGCACACAAACGCTCCCCCAGAGCCAGACGCCAGCAGAGAGGAGCAGGCGGCGGGCGGCGAGGTTAAGATCGCGAAGGAGGACAGCGACGTGCAGCTGATCGAGGCCGGGTGCAAGCCGTCCCCCTCGCCGGCTTGTGAACCCGAGCCGGGGGTCCAGGTGGAGAGGCACGGCCACGAAGGCGGATTCGTCCCGCCCGAAGGAGGCTTCGGCTGGCTTGTTGTGTTCGCTGCTACCTGGTGCAATGGCTCGATCTTCGGTATCCAAAACTCTTTCGGCATCCTGCATTTGATGCTGGTGAAGGAGCACACAGACCCGGAGGACCAGACGTCTCAGTTCAAAG
This sequence comes from Acanthochromis polyacanthus, assembly GCF_021347895.1. NCBI lineage: Eukaryota > Metazoa > Chordata > Actinopteri > Pomacentridae > Acanthochromis > Acanthochromis polyacanthus. Next base: position 17,142,122 of record NC_067122.1, read on the forward strand.
TGGGTGAGTACCGTCTGCTCAGGTGAGCTGAAACACTCATCAGCTGGTGCACAAGTGAAGTTTGTGCAAGATGCATGGAAAATGAACAAGTAAATAGTCATGCTGTCATTTGAGAGAACATCAACAAAGCAATGCAGATTACATTTTCATTTGACACCAACTTATTTGTAGTTTGTGATGTGTTGGCTGTTATTTATGAGTCACTCATGCATTAGTAGCTTTGAATTAAGTGTGATATTTTGCACTCCAAATTGCCCTGTAAACATAGTATTACATAACACCCCTGACTCACCAATACATTTAAAGTAGAAACGTTATTTTTATTTACGTTAGGGTTCTGAAATTGCTCCTTACCCCTAGTAAGAGTCACATATTCTGGATGGCACCTTCATTTTTTTAATGAGTAACAGCCACTCACCATCACTGTATTTAAAAAAAAAAATCTATTCATGAACATGCAATACATTCTAACTCTGCTAGCCGGCAAACAGCAAACCTACTTCAATTTGTTTTGAAAGGACTTTTGATAAAGTCTGCCCCTCCAGGGTTTTAAGTTATAATGAGCATCCATCCATCCATTCTCTATACACCGCTTTATCCTCACAAGGGTCACGGGGGGTGCTGGAGCCTATCTCAGCTGACTCGGGTGAAGGACAGGTTGCCAGTCTGTCGCAAAACAATCACACTCACATCTACAGGCAATTTAAAGTCATCAATTAACCTCAGCATATTTTTGGACTATGGGAGGAAGCCGGAGTGTCCGGAGAAAACCCACGCATGCACAGGGAGAACATGCAAACTCCATGCAGAAAGATCCCATGCCCAGGCCGAGATTTGAACCGGGGATCTTCTTGCTGCAAGGCGAAAGTGGTAACCACTATGTCACTATGCAGCCTATAATGAGCATATTGTACCTAAAAAGGGTAACGCTATAAACAGCTTTATTTGATGTTTTTTGCACACCCTCAGTGTTCCGCATGAAGTAAACTATTGCTCTTTCCCTTTAAAATACAGGAAAGACTGACAGAGGGATGCAGCATGTGACAAAAATCTTATGCTGGATTCCAACCCGAGCTATTTCTGCCTCATATATTGTAGTATATAGTCAATGCTAAAAGACCTTGTGACATTCCAGAAATTGGTATTAAATGTATAACAAAAAAGCTTCTGTGGCGCAATAATTCTGATGTACATGACTAGAGTAACACAAGTATTTTCCCATGTGCTTGAACTAAAAGCATCCAGTTTAGGGTTATATATCATAAACCTTCAACAGAAAGTCATTGCATTATTTCTCTTCAATCACCTCACTGAATGCTTTAATCTTAACTTTGATGTATAAAAAGAGGAACAGCAGGATGGGAAAAAAAAGGACTGTCTAAATGTAGAAATCATTTATGTTACTTTGGAGGAATGCAACAGTTCAGTTTTGTTTTTGCATACAAATTAGCCTCTAAATGAGGAAAGCAAAGACGTTATGAACCTTTCACTCATCTTGTTATAAACTGCTTCAACAGTTCACAATCTGTAGTTTTATTATTCCGCAAAGTCCGCATTCAATTTATTATCAATGGAGAAGCTCTGAGTTTGTTCTTAGATGGTGTTACATATTACAATAGGCATCATGTTAACAGCTACTGACAGATTAATTATAGAATTTTTTTTGGCGGTCACTGGATTCCTCCTTCCCTTCTTTCTCTTACTCCTCTATTCTAACATCATGGAAGCTGGCTCTGTCGTTTACAGATCAGTCCAGATTGCTGTGGAAATGAGTGTTTTGAGCAGGCGGCATCATGTAGCAACAGGAGTGGATATTTTCCTTAAATTCCTGTCCAGTTTCTCAATCACCAGTAAAGGTTAAGGTCAGTATGTGGGAAGGGATTATAGTTCTAAGACTGTTCCCTGAAAAACATTTAACCCTTTATTGTGGTCAGTGTGAAGACTATTACGGTAGGAGGGAAATAAACAAAAGGCTGAGACATGAAGTGTCTTATTTGTATCTTTGTTTATGTAAATGCAAGTTAATCTGCTTAATTGCATCTTGCACCTTGTCATTTCGAGGAAATGACTGTGTCTGGAGGCATCACATTGCATTCAGGTTGCCTGAGAATCATGAACTTGTTGGGCCTGGAAACAGATACAGTATAACTAGTAGGTGCTTTTCCAGAGTCATCTGAGACCGGAGGTATTCTTTATATGTTGCATGCAACAGAAGGCGGTTGTTGTCGAGCTGTCTCTGTTCTGTTTCTCCCCCCTTTTTTGCCTTGTTTACATTTCATCACCAATGGTTTATTGAATTTAATTCTACATTTTACTCAGATATGAAAGGATTAAGTGAGCTGGCTGAGTCCTGACCTTTTTCTCTCCACAACAGAAGAAAACAAAGTGAAACGGCTTTACTATAATAGCTGGAGCTGTAAAGACTCCTTTTGAACTGTCCAGTCTGAAATAGTTAAGTCAGTACCAGTTAAATTCACACATGTAGGGAATTTTAAAACATGTCAAACTGCTTCACTAGCAGTAATTTAGAGGATCATAAAGGGAGCTTTGAAAGATCATCACCTGGTCCTGCTGAGCTCATTAATGATGGATATTTATAATGCCTTGTGGGGTAAACATGAGATTTTCAAAACACCCTAGGAGTATCAAGGTGGGGGATCCGGACAGTCTGTTTTTTTTAAATCAAAAAAGGGTAATGAAGGAAAGGTGAGTAGGTTATGAGTCACAGATGTTCGTTGATGTTGTTTTGCTCAATGATTAAAGCATGGGACCATCAGTGCTTTCATTCCTGTTGTGGCCTCACACGCACAGATGTTGAGATGTCAAGGTGTGGAGCGGGTGCACATATCCAGCACAACATTCTTTTAAAATGAAAAACAAAAAACTGCTGCTTTTATAATCAGTGGGGAGCGAGCCCCTCGTGAGGTGATGCGTGGTTGAACAAGGGAGGACCAAATGCGAGAGTGAAATTCAAAACGCAGCGCTGCGTCGGCTGCAGCAGAGTTAGCAAGACAAGAAATGTGTGTGAAGGGGAGGAAGAAAGGGACTGAGTGAGTGAGGAATTTAATTTTTCATCGATTCCTGAAATGATTTCCATCTATACATCGCTAGTATGAAATGGAGCAACAAGAATATGGAAATAAGCCAAAAATCAGACGCCCATTGAATCACATAGTGTTCTATTTGTGCCTAAATGTAGAACTAAAGAAGTTCTTGAACAATATCAACTTCCATCTTGATTCAATTCTTTTTATTTTATTTTTTTCATCCATCCATCCCTTTTCTTCCGCTTATCTGGGGCCGGGTCGCGGAGGCAGCAGGCGAAGCAGGTTGTTCCAGACGTCCCTCCCCCCGGCAACGCTTTGCAGCTCTTCCTGGGGGATCCTGAAGTGTTTCCATGCCAGATGAGATATATATAATCCCTCCAGCGAGTTCTGGGTCTACCCCGGCGTCTCCTCCCAGACTGACGTGCTCAGAAAACCTCCGAAAGAAGTCTCCCTGGAGCATCCGAATCAGATGGCCAAACCGCCTCAACTGACTCCTTTCGATGCGAAGGAGCAGCGGCTCTACTCCGAGCTCCCTCCGGATGTCTGAGCTCCTCACCCTATCTCTAAGGCTGAGCCCAGCCACCCTACGGAGGAAGCACGTTTCAGCAGCTTGTATCCGCGATCTCGTTCTTTTGGTCACTACCCAAAGCTCATGACCATAGGTGAGGGTTGGAATGTAGATGGACTGGTAAATCGAGAGCTTCACCTTACGGCTCAGCTCCCTCTTCACCACGACAGTTTGGTACAATGCCCGCATTACTGCTGACGCCGCACCAATCCGCCTGTCCATCTCTCGCTCCATTTTCCCATCACTCGTGAACAAGGTCCGGAGATACTTAAATTCCTTCGCTTGGGGAAGCAACTGCCCCCCAACCCGGAGGGAGCAATCCACCGGTTTCCGGCAGACAACCATGGCCTCGGATTTGGAGGTGCTGATCCGCATCCCTGCCGCTTCACAGTCTGCTGCAAACCGCTCCAGTGCATGCTGGATGTCACGGTCTGAGGACGCCAACAAAACCACATCATCCGCAAAAAGCAGAGATGTGATCCTGAGGCTCCCAAACCGAAAACCCTCCCCACCATGACTGCGCCTTGAAATCCTGTCCATGAAAACCACAAACGGGATTGGAGACAAGGGGTAGCCCTGACGAAATCCAACACCCACCGGAAACGTGTCTGACTTAGTGCCGAGTATGCGGACACAGCTCTCACTTTGGTCGTACAGGGACTGAACAGCTCGTAGCAACAAGCCCGGGACCCCATACTCCCGCAGTTTTCCCCACAAAGCCCCTCAGGGGACATGGTCATAGGCCTTCTCCAGATCCACAAAACACATGTAGACTGGTAGGTCATACTCCCATGACCCCCTCAGCAGCTCCACAAGGGTAAATGGCTGGTCCGCTGTTCCACTACCGGGACGGAATCCGCATTGCTCCTCCTGAATCCGAGGTTTGACTATCGGTCAGATCCTCCCTTCCAGCACCCTAGAGTAAACTTTCCCAGGGAGGCTGAAAAGTGTGATACCGCGGTAGTTGGCACACGCTTTCCGGTCCCCCTTTTTGAAAATAGGGACCACCACCCCGGTTTGCCACTCCACAGGTACTGTACCTGATGCCCACGTGACATTGTATAGACGTGTCAACCAAGACAGTCCAACAATGTCCAGAGCCTTCAGCATCTCAGGGCGAATCTCGTCCACACCTGGCACCTTGCCACCGAGAAGCTTCTTAACTACCTCGGGGACCTCTGCCACGGATATGGATGACGATCCCCCCGAGTCTTCAGGCTCTGCCTCCTCCATAGAGGATGTGTTTACCGGGTTCAGGAGTTCGGGTCAACAGTTCTCCACCCCGACTGAGCGAAGCCCTGCCTCCCCTTCCTGAGGCGTCGAATGGTTTGCCAGAACTTCCCCGAGGCCAACTGGAAGCCCTTCTCTATGGCCTCCCCAAATTCCTCCCACACCCGAGTTTTAGCTTCCACAACCGCCACAGCCGCCGCCCTTTTGGCCAGCCGGTACCTGTCAGCTGCTTCGGAAGACCCCCGAGTCAACCAGGCTCGAAAAGTCTCCTTTTTCAGCCTGACAGCCTCCCTCACCGCTGGTGTCCACCAGCGGGTCTTTGGATTGCCACCGCAACAGGCACCAGTGACCTTCAGACCACAGCTCCTAGCAGCTGCTTCTGCAAAGGAGGCTTTGAACATGGACCACTCAGAATCCATGTCCCCAAACTCCCCCGGGATGCAGGAGAAACTCTTCCAGAGGTGGGAGTTGAAAACCCTACGTACAGGGTCCTCCGCCAGACGTTCCCAGTTAACCCGCACTACACGTTTGGGTTTACCAGGTCTGTCCAGCAGTCTTCCCTGCCATCGGATCTAACTCACCACCAGGTGGTGATCAGTTGACAGCTCTGCAGTCAGAGTTTTCCCCTCTGCAACATGAAATCGCAGAGAGGCGACCCTCTCATTCTCCGGGGAGAACTCCACCAAAGCGGCGCTCAGCCGGTTGCTTGTGAGTATCCCCACACCCGCCCGGTGCCTCTCACTTTGGGCAACTCCGGAGTAGGAGAGAGTCCAACCCTTCTACAGGATTCTGGTTCCAGAACCCTTGCTGTGTGTGGAGGTGAGCCCAACTATATTTAGGCGGTATCTCTCCACCTCCCGCACCAGCTCAGGTTCCTTCCCCGCCAGTGAGGTGATGCTCCACGTCCCCAGAGCTAGTCTACACCACCAGGGTGCGGCACGCCCAGGCGCTGGCTTCTGCCTACTGCCCGGTGAACATAGCACCTGACCCCGACTTCCTGCCCTGTAGGTGGTGGGCCTACTGGGCGGTGGCCCCGTGTTACTTCTTTGGGCTGTGCCCGACCGAGCCCCACGGGACCCCAAGGCTCGGCCACCAGACGCTCTTTTCATCGAGGTCTTCTGAATCGCTCTTAGTCTGGTCTCTCACCTAGGACCAATTTGCCTTAGGAGACCCTACCAGGGGCTTATGCCCCTGACAATATAGCTCCCAGGATCACCGAGACACTCAAACCCCTCCACTGCGATAAGGTGGTGATTCGACGGGGGTTATTTTTTTTTTGCCATATTCTAAGACACTGAGGCAGTAGTTTGCAGGACTGATCCATTAGAAACACTGCTCCATCAGCAGAGAAACCTTTTTTCTCTCTAACGCCTCTATACATTAAAACATTTTACCATTAAATGTTGAAAACACACTGCAGAAGAGACCTACACATACCACAAACAAGCTCATCGACTTGGTCTTGCACTTAGTACACAAGCTTTCAACAACATAAATGGAAAAATGGAAAGATAACAAGCACCTATGCTCTATGCTTTTACACTGACACCCTAAATTGTGTTTAGTTCAGAGTAGTGAATAGTGACTGCAGGACAGTGGTAAGATGTAAGAAAATACTAGAGACTGGATGTATTCTAGAATCCAAAATTGCTAAATCTGTTCCAAATATTGAATTGTGTGTTTGCTCACACAACTCGATGTTTTCTTGATGTGACCTTGTTCTCTTTTATTTGGCTTGGCCATCATTAGTAGGGTGAAATGTAACTTTTGAACTTATTTTTGCATTGAAAGCTGCTGATATTTAGCAAGTGTTTATTACCTGAGAGTTTATTGACAGTACTTGAATTCTTGTCAGAGTGGAAAAGCCTTTTCACAACATCCAGAAAATAATGGGATACTAACAGTTGACTGAAACTCTGCTATTAATATTTGTACAGAACTAGCAGCTAACAAAAACACAGTGTACCATGGTACACATTCATTGATGGAAGAAACTGGGCATAACTCCAAGGCATTCAAAAAAACAGTGAAACAAAGTAAATTCATCACATTGTGTGGTCAACTCTCATTACTGGACATTTTTCAACAGCACTTTTTAAAAAATTGTAAACTGTAAAATCAACACTATATGCTGGATTCAAACAGGTGTTTGTCCTGCTACAAACTTTGTGTACTGAGGCTCTGCTGCCCCAGATTTCTCCAGGATCTCCAGGGCAGCTGTAATTCCCAGTTTGGCAGATCAGGGTGTACTGTGGCATTTTTGGCATTCCAAAGGGTAGGGGAATGGGTTCAGATTGGATCAGAGTCTCTTGAAACTTAACAACCTCATCAGCAGGTACATACAGTCTGCAGCTGAAGTAACTACACCCTTTTGCAATGTAATGTATACGCCATAAGATCCAAAATTGTGTCACCTCCCCATAACTCATACATTACTTCTAATTACAACATAATGTTATTTGTGCTTCTTTAAAATGCAAAAGTAACACTTTCAATTTATTATATCAACAACAGAGACTTCACAGTGGGAAGTCATCGCAACAAAAGTCAGTGCCCCTTTATTACTGGGATTCACATATTTTATTCCTTTCAGTATTCTGGATGTCAAACTTTATTTTTAGTGACAGATTCAATCTGCATTGGTTTGAAATATAGCAAATTTTTAAAGAGATTCTCTGCTATTATTCAGACTATTTGTCGTCAATTGCTCCTTACTACAGGGGTTGTACTGCTCTATTTTTTTTGTAATACTTTGAAGGTGCTCTGCTGGATTCAAATCAGGTAGTATACTTGTTCAGTTTTAACTTTTTTATCTTTAAAAACTCTTGTGTGATTTTGGCTGTGTGTTCTGGATCTTTACCATGCTGAAGTATTCCTCTTCTACAAAGTTTCTGCACATTGTAAAGAATCTTGTCCGTCAAGGTTTCAGCATGCCTACAGGCAGTCGTGGTGTACTCTATAATGCCATCTCCTCAGCACCTTTTGCACTTTTACTGCCGTGCTCTACTTTTAGGACTACATGCACAATAAACAAATTCATCTTTGTGCCATCTGATCAAAGACTGCACACCCAATATTTATTGGACTTCTTTTTCAATGTATTTTAGCGAAATCTAAGCATGTAGTTTAGTGCTAAAGAGTATGGAAAGTTTTTTTTCTTGAATGCTGTCCATAGAGAGACACATTGAGCAATGTCCCTCACACTGTCTGAGCTGTCACAGAAGCTCAAATTTCAATTGATAACCCCTGTCCCCAGTCTGTTTTTCAGAGGTAGATTGTGAAAGCAGAGCACTGTCTGTGTCATTTTAGGACAGTCCCTGCGGCTGTGACTAGTGGTACTATGACTCATTCTATACCCCTTCGATTACTGCTGCTGCTGTGTTTTCACAGATTTTCAGCGGGTCATTATTCTTCCTATATGTTTTCGGTTTTTGTGAAATCTCACAATCAGATTTTTTAGCTCCTCTGGCAGTTCTTTCTTCTCCATGTGGAGCCATGATGCAGGCACAGTCTGTGCCTGAGAAATCTCTGGTGGTCACAGGTCCTTTTATAGCCATGTTCATGCAGTTAGTCTAATTGGAAAAGCGTATTTCATTTTGTGTGAGTGATAGCAGGTTTTCTCATTTCTGTGCCAGTGAATCACAGAACCAGCTTGATAACACAGAAACGGTGATGTCTGCCCACATGCTTTGATGGCCAGATATTACAATGACACCACATGAAGCGTCATAGACTGTTCAGATAATAGTTAGTGGTGAGTTCATAATGCTGTGAGAAGGAAGTCACAGTATCTGGGAAGTTAGACTAGTCTTCATAATATCATTTCTGTGGCTTGCATATTGTGTAGTGTTTTAAAAGCTTAATCCTACTCCTTATCATTCCCAGTATGACAGTGACTGTATTCAATATGAACTTAAACAGAATGTGTCAAACAGAAAGATTTATTTAAAAAAATAGATTTCTCCAAACGCCTTCAACAGAGATGCGCGCTTTAATGAGTTTTTCATGGAGTCACAAGTTTAGAGTTCAAAGACGGACTGGTTTGCTTGAGGAAAAAAATCGACCACAATGCTCTCCAGTCACTTGGGTGTATTCAACCCAGCCAGCTTGAGATGAAATAGTTGGCGCTTATTCAAGTACTTGTCCTCAACAGTGTCCTCGTTGGTCTATTGCACCTTGAAGGTACTGCTCAAGTGCAACTGTAGTTGATTGGATTTGCTCCATTCCTCTTCCTTTCTTTGTGAACAACAAGTTGGCTGCTGGTGCAGTCCTAGAGGAGAATTGTGAAGGGCTCCACAATAAAAATGTCCTCCTCTGAAATACTTTTTGGAACCTTGAACTCTGTTGCCATGGCATCAGCATTCCAAATATGCTTTCTTTCTGCCCTGATTCTGAATGCAGATACAGTGTCAAAGCCGGATGAAAGCAAGGAACAAAGTAAGGGTCTTAGATTTGTCAGGACCCAGTGGTAATCTTATTGAGAGGTATGTATCTGAGGTCTTGCCAGTCCCAAAGACCACCCTCAGCCCCTCAATACACAATCTTTTTCTTGCAGTATCTACTCCATGGAGTTATTTTTAATTTTCTATAGCGTATGTTTGTGTCATGTGACCTTGGGACATGTGCAATACTGTTTTATGTGCAATACTGTTTTTTTTTTATAATGTGTTTTATGTGCAATATTGCTTTTATGTGTTTTTATGCACAACATTGTTTTTACGTGTTTTTTGTGCAATACTGGTAGCACAGCTTTAAGTCCAACACAAATTTCCCCAAGTGGGACAATAAAGTATATTGAAATGAAAATGAGTATCATCCTTGCAACTACCTCTTCATACATGCAAGAGACATTTTAATCTGTTGTGGATGATGGAACATAGAGTTTTTTAGGGGAAACTAACGATATTTTTGGTGGTCGACCAACAATTTAGACAGTAACGATGTTGGTTGGATGTGGTGGACAAATTCCGTGTGGCTGTCACATAATGTACAAGCCAGCATTATGGGCAATTCTGTTGCTTTCATTTAATAACCCCAATCATGTAATCATGCATTTTTCAGCACCTTGTTGTTCTGGATTACTCATCTAAGGTGTTCTTGTCATAGTGGGTGTACTGGTGTTAAATATGTCTCAGCTGTCATAGTTTAATCCTGGCTGTTGTTGCATGGTATGTCCGTAAATGTTTCACTTCAAAAGCCCTGCTGAGAAATGAAGACTTCTGGTACACAAAAGCACTAGAGGGCTTTTGAGATCCAGCGGTTAGTGGAAACTTTGAATTTGCAATGACTTTTACACGGAAAATGCATTTTGTAACAAAATACGACCAGTTGTTTTTGTCAGACATTGAGAATTAGGAATGAAAACCTGCTTCGAATAAAGGTCGTTTAACATCTGCAGTCGATGTAACGTAAGGTCACCGTTTGAGGAAATAGGTTATCCTTTTTTTCATTTAAAAATACAATGTGCGTCACATGGCTGCATGTTGTGCGACCAGAGCACCTGCTAATGGCATTTCATGTGGCCTTGAGGGAATGGACTTCCATATCAAGTCCAAGTTCTTGTTAGTCCTCCTCGTTTCCGCTAATAGTACAAAAACATGTATGGCCATTGTTTCTTTTACACCGAGTACCCAGGACAATTTTAAACACAGTACAATGCATTGTTTAGCTGAAGGAATATTTCCCCTCTTGTCTGCATTACCCACAAACAGTGCTGTCAGACAAACATTTGCACCGTGATGTTTTTTTGATTGTTTGGCACACTGGCGTTGAAATGGAACAGAAAATATGAGGCCAAGTGAGTTTCTTATGCCCTACAGTGGCATCTAACTAATCAAATGGTTTCTACTACCACCTGATACATTGGAGATGAATACGATATTGTCGGTGCTACGTATAGCACTAACAACTATGCCAGCAGCAACATGTCTTTCCAGGAACAATGTTTTTGTTGTTCTGGACAATTCACAGAGTGTACTGTGAACAGTTTGCTTTGAGAAGACTTCCTACTGAACTTTCTGTCCACTAAAACTAAGTGGTATAAAGTGCTATAATTAAACATAATTGGTCATCTGATCTGAAAGTTGACACACAGATGAAAGCATAAAGCTGGCACTGCATTTCAAATTCAGTGTGGTGGAGAGCCAGGGTGAGATAACAAAATATTCCTTTCTTATTGCTCTGCAGCTTCTCACAAGCAAGTGTAGCGTGCTTTGCACTTCATTTTTCAACTGCACTATTGAACTCATTTAAACACTGGTCTAAATTTCAGCTTAGTTTGAAAGGGGTCAGAGGACCTGAATAATTCAGTGTTAGAGTACGTAGGATGCTTATGAAGACACTAAAGTCAAGTAGGACAGCTGTGTAGCCATACCTGACTTGGATCAGTTAAAGTAAATTTCTTTGAGGTACCGTTTGTGACTGGTACTGTGTCATCAGACAACTTGACATATGTTCCAAAAGTACACACAGTTCATAAACCAAACAACACATATTCACAAAGCACACAGCTATCCTGTATGCCTGTTTACATGCTGGCACTGCCTACCGCAAGCTGAACTTGAGGCTTGAGTGAAATTCTTTCTGCATTAAATAGGACCACTTCTTTAAAAATATAACAGCCTTTCCTTACCACAGCATGTGTGTTCCTCCAGTATACAAATGGGTCCTATACAATCTCTCTCTTGCTGTCAGACTGCATCTATCATGTGAAGAAAGGGAAGCTTGTTAAGGCCCCTTACTAATACCACACACAAGCACATGCACACACATCTTCTCATTTTGCTTCACTCTCCTTCACAGTGTTCTTTCCTTCTGTTTGAAAGTGTTTAGACTAATTCTCTCTAATGAGTACACTGCTCACAGTCTATTCACAGACCTTTGCTTGTGTCAAGCCAAGGGGAGCTGGGGGTTTGGTTGTCCAGAGTAGAAAGTGCATCATAAAGCACTGGAACATGGATTTTCATTGTCCGATTGAACACTGGACCTTTGTGTGTAGTTTACTGCACTTAAGTTTAGTCAAGTTAATGGTACTAAAATTAGTGCAACAAGTATTAGTGTATTGCCCAATACCTTTGAAAAAACCTTCTGGCTTTCTTTGTTTCTGTTTAGCCATGATGCGTCCCACTGCTTTTTCTGAGCTGTTTACTCAGTAATGGGAATGAATAATGTTCCCCATTCTGCAAAGAAGCACACAACATGTACTCCACATAACACAGCACAGCAATATTACTGTAAGTGCAGGTTTAGTTCAAGACTTCTGGGGTTTGGTACAAAACAATTCTAAGGAACCAGTCATGTTTACTTGTGGGTTGGGTCTGTCTGAATTATATTCTTCCTGAGAATCTGTTTTCAGTTCTATGGCTGAATTACAGCATTATATCTTGTCACTGTGTAGCACAAAGTAATTTTACAGTGTAAAAATCAGAGTCATTGGTGAGCATGTGGGCTTGAGTTGCAGTGAGCGGGGAGGAGGGTGTGATAGAGATTTCATAGGGACTTTACATCTTCACATTGAAGATGAAGCAATGTGCAGAGTTACGTCTATGCCATCATCCAGGCATGATGTGATTATTTACATGGAAACATTCTAAATATGAAACTTTGATACACAGAGAGGATTTTTTTCGAGGTTTAGTTATTAACCAAAGGGGGACTTTAAAGTCAAAATTCAGCATTATTGGCGGAACACACCATAAATATTCAAGCATCATAATACCAGACAGGTCAGCCACACTGACTACAAAGCATTTTACAGCTTTCCACAGATAAACACTAAACATTAAACCATGTGCAAGGCACCGAAGGACACAGCATGCATACTGTGTGTAGCAGTGCATTTCCAGATGGGATACTTCCGAGTGACAGACTGAGAATGAGTTAAGCCTGTGAGCCTGTGATTGTTCCAGACAAATGGACTCGTCTCATGGTAGTGGACAAGTTACTGGTGGTAGATTAAGTTTACAGCAAGAACAATATCAGTAACAAGAATATGAGAAGCTGGAGAAATAGCAGGGTGAGCAAAAGCAAATCGCAAGGTAGAAACTCTCAAGGCTGTTGCAGTTAATTTCTTAAATTTCAAACACCAGAAGAATGCAACTAATACTGACCTGATTCTGTCAGCTGTTTTGAGCTGTGTACATTTTTTAGTGATGAACTTTTTAGATTATGCACATATACCATTACATTTAAGGTTATATGTTATATATTTCTGACTGTCTTTACACCCTCAATTGAGGCTGAAAGCTAGGTTCATGGACTATATCTTTTGAAGGTTCCTACAACTGATCCGAATTCCAATGTAGCCACGGGGTGACTGAGTGATTAGCAGTTTGAAGCAGTGCTTAAGGAATGTAGCTCTCAAGATCAGTGATGCAATATTGTACAATTGTAATGCTAAGGTGCTTATTGGAAACCCAAACTCTCTCTGTTGAAGAGAAGAATCTTATCTCATACAACTTTGCCATTGATTTCCCCCTTATTGGCATGTATTTCCATCTGTAGTGTTTCTATCAAGTTATGTTGGAAGAAGTATGTAGAACAATCCTTTCTAATGCAACAAAGCAGGATTTAGATATTATACCATGACATCCAGTGAAATTGATCCTGAGGTAAGTATCAAGGCGGATATGAGATGGGAAATGCTTTTACTAAGACCAGTTCAGTGTTTTTTGTGAGTGTTGTACCTCAAAGTTAACCTTTTGGTAGGAAAAGTTATACAGTGGTGGGTGTTCATGAAGTACAGAGATATCAAACTACAGAAATTCCCCTCTCTTGTTCCGTTTAGGTAAATAAACTATAGGGAGACTAGGATGCAGTCCCATCCTTAAACAACTCAAAATTTGACTTTGCAGTGCACTTTATGTAAAAGCACATGTATACATGTTCAGTACAGAATATTTAGCTCAATCTCCACAACAAAGACTGTTTGTATTGTTCTGTAGAGCTCGTGTTTCACCCTTAACTCAGTGTGTGCACATGTAGGTAGACAAATCAGTCCACTGACCTGTTTATCAGTCTCTCTACTCTCATTTCCATTGAGCTGTTAGATGTGTGTGACCCACAACCCAGACAGCATGGTAGACATTAAAGCTACCTTTGCTCCCTTGGAGACTGGACCCAGACGTGTGTTTGTTTGCTCTACAGGGTACGCACTGTCTCCGCTAGAGCATTCTGGTTTGCTATGTTTAACACTGCATGGATATTCCACCACAGGCCAGAACTACCCACTTTGATTCAGTTTTTGATCTGTCTAATCACCATGAGAAATCTCATGGAGTGTGTCTGATCTACGCGGTGTAAGAGAAGACACAATAAAAAGCAGAATTACATCAAATCATATTAATAGCAGTTCACATCAGGTGGTGGAGAGTCACAAAGAGAGAGAGAGACTAGTACAATGCATACAAAGGTTTCGTCTGAGTTAAGCAGTGTCAACAAACCAATCGTAGTGCCTGATTCAACATGAAGCACATGTTCACCTTTGATTGTGGCCCCCATTAAAATCACAGGTAACACATGTGCCAACAGCTTGCAGAGTGTCGAAGAAATCCAAAAACATGCTGAGGTTAATTGGTGATTCTGAATTGTCCATAGGTGTGAATGTGAGTGCGCTTGTTTGTCTCTAAATGTAGCCTTGTGATAGACCAGATAGACTGGTGACCTTTCCAGGGTGTCCCCTACTTTTGGCCTAAGTCAGCTGGGATAGGCTCCAGCCCCCTGCAGCCCTAATGAGGATTAAGATGATGGATGTATAGATGGTGGATGGATATGTTTGATTGTAGTAAGTAATAATAAAGATGCTTTAACCTCTTAAGCCCGGTCAGCCCACGGGTGGGCCGAAGAAATCCCGGCGTTTTTTTCTGAAAATATGGCCAGGGCTTAAGAGGTTAAGCAAATTCTCCAGTTGCATGGTGTGTGACGAGGGCTTAATGGCATAAAGAAGAAAGAGAAACCATGTCATCTCTTCTGTAATGCACAATAATGTATCCTGTGTGTCTGTTTTCAGTTGATTTGCAGCACACAGTGCATTTCATGCTACACTAGCTCATGTTACATTATGTTTTCTCAGAGTACAAACAGCTGTAAGCTTGTGTTTTATTTTATTCAGTGACAGTTACAACATTCAAGATTTCCACATGTTTCTGATGATGGATTCTCTCTCCTCTGAACTCCTTCTCCAGCCTGGGTCGGGGCCTTGGCTATGGGCATGATCTTCTTCTGCTCACCTATCGTCAGCATGTTCACAGACCACTTTGGCTGTAGGAAGACAGCTGTCAGCGGCGCAACACTGGCTTTTATAGGGCTGCTCAGTACATCATTTGCAAAGTAAGACATGTTCCTTAGAGATACCACTTGCAAAAGTCACACTGCAGCTAATTTAAAAAAAAAAGATCCTGAAAAATCCAACCGGCATACTAGATGTATTTGAATACTGTATTAATAATTTTTCATAATTTGTATATCAAAATGTAAATCTGAAGATGACTCAAAAAAGATCAGCAAAAACTCCACTGACTTCACATTGCACTCATTCGGCATTAGTGAACTTACAGTGGACAGCCAATAAAAGGATCAAAGTCAGAATCGGAGATGTTCTTTATTCCACACATTCATCTTGTGCTGGTAAAAATGAGGCGCCAATGTTAGTGATAATAAAACTAGACTGCTGGCAATGAAGCCTCACATTCCGGTATTTAGTAGTGGCTAATGTTGCTTTGAACCACTTGCCAAACACACAGATGAGGAGCGTTCCACAGAAGTCCGATAAGCTCACTTCTCTGTAAGTCCACAGCCCTGTAACTCATCTCCCTGTGGAGTCACCGCTGACTTAATACAACTTTTTGGGAATATAAGGTAATATTGCAAAAGATCTATAAATAGACTTTGCAGATGTGTAAAATCAATGGAGTTCCTCTGTAAGCATTAGACAATACTTAATTCATCTCAGTGACACAGATTCCATCAGTCAGTCCACCAGAATAGTGCAATGCACTATTTTACCCTGTATAGTTCATCCTAATTCATTTTTTGTGTGGTAGTTAAACTAGATAACTGAACAACTAACTTAGCAGACAATTAAGGAGTTGCTTATACTCAATCTAAGCTTTGAAAGTAAAAGAATCCACAAAATCACAAGCAATTTGTTGGTTTTAGCCACAAGCCAGTCTCACCTTTTTCTGATGTTTGTATAAATGTTGTATGCAATTCTCAGTGTTACTTCCTATTTATTTTAGGCTTTTTCTTACTTGCCATGTTGTGTCTTTTTTTCTTGTTAATTGCAGCTCCTTGATCCTTCGCTACTTCACGTATGGCATATTGTTCGGCTGTGGCTGCTCCTTTGCCTTCCAGCCCTCGTTGGTCATCCTCGGACACTACTTCCGCCAGCGCCTGGGTCTGGCCAACGGTGTGGTGACGGCCGGTGCCAGCCTCTTCTCCATGGGCCTGCCAGTTTTACTTAAGAAGGTGGCAGAACCTCTGGGCCTCAGCAGAACCTTCCAGATCCTCAGCCTCTTCATGCTGGTCCAGGCCCTGCTGGCATTAACGTTCAAACCTCTGCTCCCTGCTGGGGGAGGCATGGGCCCACCAGGAATGAGCCCCGGCCCTGCTGAATCCCAAACCCAGGCCACCGCTCAGGGTGGGAGCAAGTGGAGCAAGGCGATGGCCCGGGTCAGGAAATACTTCAACCTGCGTGTGTTTCACATCGTTACATACCGGGTGTGGGCGTTTGGAGTGGCCACTGCTGTATTAGGATACTTTGTGCCATATGTCCATCTGGTAAGAGCATGTCACGGGTATGCTTCTAGTCAGATTATGTGTTGGTCTTAAATTAAGTGAGACAGATACAGCCATTAAAGAAAGTTTACAACACATAGTCAGAATCAATGTTTTAATATATTAGACCATGCTTATCATTATATTTCTTGACAAAAGGAATAGCAAAGGCATTTACAAAGAAAATGTTTTAATAAAAATAATGAAATATTTAGTTTTAAAGTTTATTTTACCAATTTATGTAAATGTGCCTTCAAGAAAGTTTACAACACGTGTGAAAACTGACAGAGACGCTTTTTTTTTATCACAGTTTGATGCATATAAACATTTGGATAACATGCAGTCAGCAAACTAACAGTTTGTCCACCAAACAATGTTGGCTGAAATGTATAAATTGGGCTGATAACATGGGCAACAGTCATTGCAGAAGTAATATCACCATGGGCAAAGCAAAAGAACTGTCTCAAGAGATCAAAAAGAGGATCATTAGCCTTCACAATTCAGGATTAGGCGACCGAAAGATGTCTAAGATATTGGGAATTCCTGTTTCAATTATCGGGACAATAATAAGAAAGTGGAAGGTACACAACACCACGTCGACATTGCCAAGGGCTGGAAGACCGTCAAAGATCTCTTCACATGCCAGGGCTAGCATAGTTAGAACAGTGAAAACCAGCCCACGAACAACACTCAAGTCGCTGCAGAATAGTCTGAAGAATGCAGGAACAACTGTGTCTTTGACAACAACTTCTTCAGTCTAGCACAGTGCAGACCTTTTCTCCAGAAGGGCAAGGAAGACTCCACTTCTGAAAAAAACGATATCTTCAAGACCGTCTAAACTTTGCCAAGACTCATTTTGAGGACACAGAAGATGACTGGGCTCGAGTTTTATGGTCAGACGAGACCAAGATTGAACTTTTTGGAAATAAAGGTCATGACCGTGTATGGCGTCAGAAGAACGAGGCTTACAACCCTAATAATACCATTCCAACTGTGAAGTACGGTGGTGGCAACTTGATGTTCTGGGGCTGCTTTTCAGCATGGGGAACTGGATGTCTTGTCCGGATTGATGGAAAGATGAATGCAGTCAAATACAAGGAGATATTGGGGAAAAAAAAAACCTCTTCCAGTCTGCAAAGCAGCTCAGGATGGGTCGTGGATTTATATTTCAACAGGACAATGACCCGAAGCATAAGTCACATTTAATGGCTGAGTGGTTCAAGAAAAAACATCTGACAGTCCTGGAATGGCCAAGCCAGTCACTGGATTTGAATCCGATTGAAAACTTATGGAGAGAACTGAAGGTAGCGGTTGCCAGTCATAATCCTGGCAGTTTCCAGCAACTGGAAGAACTGTGTAAGCAGGAGTGGTCCAAAATTCCAGTAGAGAAGTGTAGGAAGTTTATCTCTACATAAAAGAAACGATTACAAGCAGTTATAGACAACAAGGGACATATTACAAAGTACTGAGAATATGTGTTGTAAACTTTCTTGAAGGCACGTTTACATAAATTAGTAAAATATACTTTAAAACTAAATATTTTATTTTTTTTAATAAAAGTTTTCTTTGTAAATGCCTTTGCTGATGTTTTTGTTAAGAAATATAATGATAAGCATGGTCTAATTTATTAACACATTGATTCTGACTATGTGTTGTAAACTTTCTTTAATGGCTGTATTTTCAAGAAATATTCATAGTTTTTCAAAGTTGCAGTTTTTTTTACCACGTCTACTCTGTGAAGACATCTAGCTGTGCTTTATGTTGTTAATTGCTGACAGATGTCCGTGAAGAATTATGTAGAGCTTTGTGTAC
This sequence comes from Acanthochromis polyacanthus, assembly GCF_021347895.1. Taxonomy (NCBI): domain Eukaryota; kingdom Metazoa; phylum Chordata; class Actinopteri; family Pomacentridae; genus Acanthochromis; species Acanthochromis polyacanthus. The sequence goes on from NC_067122.1 coordinate 17,160,551, forward strand.
TTAACAGTCTGCCATTTTTGTGCTGAAACATTACCTAATATGGAGCACTTACTGTACCGCATTGTTTGTTTATTTTTGGTATATGACAGTGAAAATGTAGGAATTCTGATCTCTTGAACGAGAACACAGGTTTATATGTCGATTAGACTTCTAGAGGTTTGCTGTTCAAATAATATCCCTCAGCTGGTTTGGAAAATGAAGAATGGTGGAGAGGGAGGGAGACTGTTTATCGGAGCTCCACTGTGGGCGGTCTGATGCCATTTGTTTTCTGTGGGCCTTTCAGACAGAAGCCAGTGGAATGCATGTCATCAGAGTAAATGAGCAGTGAAGGCTGAAGATCTGGATTGTCCCTTTCAATGTGATAATAGAATTTGTGGGAATAATTGCTGTGTGCGCACATGAGCTGCCAGGTTTCTGATGATAGAATTAAGTGTGCTTTTCTCAACTTATTTTCTGCCACAGCACACATATCTGCTCCGGAAATCAAATGTTCTGTGTCCTTCTTTGAGAATGAAATCAGAAACCAAAGGGGAGACATTTCTATTTAATCTTTCTTGTTCCACGACTAGGCCCATTTTTTTGGTGTGGACCTTCTGGAACACTGTTGGTTGTCTATCTACAGTACATGCATCAATCAGATTTAGATTAAACCATATATACATAAAGCAGTAGCTTCACTATTCTGTGTGTTGGACAGTGTAAGTTTATTTACTTTGTCTCTCATTCCTATGCCGGAGCTCTGCTTAATAGCTGCTGTCAATCAACCCAGACATGCTCTTTTAGGGGCTGGGAGTAAAAGAAGTATTTCTGCTATTTCCCAAAGAACTTGTTTTCTTTGTTTTAATTCCTAAAAACACATTTCAGTACATTGAAAATTACACAAGCACATTTTTGATTGCAAAAAGGGACTACATGACATTTCAGTTGGGACTATAATAACATAATAATGGAGGAAGAAATGAAATCACTGAGCTTTCTATGATGTTTACAATCCAAATTTCAACAATATTTGCAAGATCTGTGCTTGGCTTATGACCGACTTTGGTGTAAGATAGTGAGGATGAGTAAGTGTAAAGCTGCCGCATTGAGTTGTGAAGTTGATCTCCCTCTATCCAGATGTCGGATGTTCCAGCTCCGGCCTCCCTCTGTCAGGTCTGTTGTTTCAGGCCCGGGCCCAGATGTAAACACAGCCCCGGCCTTTGTATTGGCTCGACCACCTCAGGAAACCTCTCCTGTATGGCCTCTCTGTATTCCTAAGTATGCCTATCCTATGGCCATTGATGAATGTAGAGCCCTTCAAAGCAGAGCAAATATTTCACAAGGGCCAGCATGTTCAGGAAAGACTTCAGAGGGTGGTTTCATGTTTTGGATCTGATTTGAGGGGTCATTGGCTGAGGGGAGTGGGAGGGTCTGACCTATATGCGTTGGGTCTTCCTGTCCTGCTGTTCCAAAGGTCTGTGGATGAAGATATTTTGTAATTGTAAGATCTTGATTTTAGATTATGGATGACCAACTCTTCCACTCCACCAAATGTTGAATTAATTGAATTCTAAGCTTAGAGCACAAAGCATAAACGTAAAAAAGAAGTTCAACAGCAGGTTGCATGCCATTCATCATCCATTATTTGTAGCTGCTGAGTTTCTCGTGCAGCACAGTCACATCATCCATCTTTACAAATTATCAAAACTTACACATTAGTGTCTTTTTGTGTCTCTCAGATGAACTTTGTGGAGGAACAGTTCAAAGAGACTGAAAAGGAATGGGTGCTACTGGTTTGCATAGGAGCTTCATCAGGGGTGGGACGCCTCACGTTTGGCAAGATCGGGGACCTCATTCCTGGTCTAAAGAAGATCTACATGCAGGTGAGGGAATACCTGAAGATGCCAAATGAATGTGGTTCATTTTCAGTTTAATGTTTATGTGAAAGCTCATACAGTGAAAAGCAGTTTGTGGGTGTGGATTATTTGCTAGATCTTTATTACAGCATGCAGTCTCAATTTTAGCCTCTGACTAAGATGAATGTAATGATTTGTTCGTGCCATTTTGTCTTTACATGTTAACAGCCAGCTGTAAGTGTTGTCTTTGTTTCCTCATTACTAATTTCAGACTGTTTCTAGGAGCTCTATAAACACTACAACATGCATTCCTGAATAATTATGTTATTACATTAGCTAATACCACAGTGTGTTGACAGAGCTAATATTTCAAATTAAAAGTCTGCACATCAACTTGAGCTGAAAATTAAAAAAAAAACCAAAACTTGAGCTAGCTATTACCTCTTATGTGGGAAGGCTCTTTTCAGATACTGTGTACTTAATGTACTTCCTTTGTTTTACCAGCCGCCTGGTGTACATATTTATCCACTGACTCTATGTTCGTTCTGTATAATTTAATTAAAAATGTTACTTACTGTACTATTACTATGGAGATTCATTTGCAGTAATGGCATTAATAACTGCAAAAAAACATGACTCGGACGCTAATTTGCACACACACATACTGTAACCAGAACGAAAAGAAGCTTTCTTGTTACCAAAAGCATTACATGGCAGGGATGATTCACTTCTGAGAAAGTGTTTAATGTGAGGTAATGCACAGCAGGTGAGAGCAATTCAAGAGATGAGTAGAAACAGGGTTTGTCATTTCTTGCTGTGTATCTGCAGCTCCAGCTGAATGAAAACACAAGGATGACCCACTGGCTGTGTGTTCAGAACCAGCACACTGTTGTTAGTCAAGCATGTAGCTTCAGCAAAAGGACACTGAGTCGCAGATTCATTAAAATATAAAACTGTGTGACACGCATGCTTACAATGAGTTGGTCTATACAGAACTCTAAAATCTACATTTCTAAATCTTTACTTAGAAATGCATTATTTTCCACTGAAAAAGAGAATGTATTTACAGTGTGCTGGTCAATAGCCTCCTGCTGTCAGAATTAAGAAGCTCTCTGATTACGAAAAAGTCTTTAATAGATGGAAAGCCTTGTTCTTTCTTTAGTCCAGTGTTAAGCACTCCCTGTATTTGTAAGAGTCGCTTTCTTGTACAGTGTGGTAACTGTGAAAAGTGTTGTAAAGTAACACCTTCTACCTCATTGTGAGGACAAAGAAACGCCTTCACAGGTCACAGTATTAATGTCACACAATAAAATATAGTGTAATATGACAGCACTGGGTGACTGTTACAGGGGAACTTCGTTTTTTTTCAACCTGGGGTCTGTTTTCATATGTCATTTCATACATGTGAGTGATGGAGAAATGAATTTTCAACATAGCTCCAGTATTTAGCCAGGCAGGCAGCTTAGCAGCTCAGCTAGCAGCTCAGCTAGCGAAAAGTATGGGGCAGTAGCTGTCAAGTGCACAAAGCACTTAGATGAATACCATGCTTAGCTTATAGGACAAATGGTGTTATTGTGATTTCTACAAATTACTTAGCCTTATGTTAATTAACTTAGTTTTAATGCCCACATAACTTCAGATTAGTGGTGGCACCAGTTTCCTGCAACTCAGGCTAATTTAACACTTGAGCTAACCCTGCCCTGCTGAACCAACATATTCAATCAAAATTTTACAGTCAAAGGAACATACTAACTGATGCAATGTAAAAAAAATACCAACACTCTTAATAATTTAGAATCAGTATTTTCCACACTTTCCCCTCAGTGCTTTTTTCATATATAGTCAGAAGACGTACTCACTTGCACAAAAGACCAAAATGTTCACAGTAAAGGCCTGGAGGCCAGTTTTAAATGAATTAACAAGGAAAACAAGGACAGAAAATGAGTCAACAAAAAAACTGTATGTTCTTGCCTTGATGTCGTCATTTGTACTAAAGATATCAAACATGGGATTGTTTGTCAGTAAGGTTATCAGCTAATAAAGACAATCAAGACATTAAAAGCTTGATAAGTGATTCTTGCTGTCTGTTTCAGGTGGCGTCCTTCATGGCGCTGGGCCTGATGTCCATAATGATTCCTCAGTGTTCGGTGTTCGAGGGGCTGGTGGTAGTGTGTGTGTTCCTGGGGCTGTGTGACGGGTGCTTCCTCACCATGATGGCTCCTATAGCTTTTGAGCTGGTCGGGCCCATGCAGGCTTCGCAGGCTATAGGGTACCTTCTTGGCCTCATGTCTCTCCCTATGACAGCAGGTCCACCTATCGCTGGTGAGAAATGTGTATTCTTTGTTGTTTTCCTTTTTCTTTTTAAACATTGTGTTGATTTAACTGTTTAAATACAGAGTGAATGTGCAGTGGTCTTACACTGAATTCAGGATGTTGCAAGTCACGACACACAACAAGTTGTTTGATAAAGGCACAGAAAAACGGCTGGACAAAAGTAGAAAAAATGTGGGGGGGAAAGGGAGAGTAGCATAAATGCACAGCAGCCTGGACTATATTTAAGACATTTGGGCTCATAGCCAGCTGCAGGCTTTCCCGAGGGATTTGTGTTCAGGAAGAAAGCACATACAGGGTGAGCACTCAGCATACTTCAGGTCTACTCTTCTTTAATAACAAATGTGTATGCTGTATAAAAACACTTCTTGCAGAAGACTAATTTGATAACTCAGACATCCTTTTGCTCTATTGCCAAGCTCTTTAAGCTCTCACGGATACCTGGAGGGCTTTTACCAACCAAACCTATAACGCTTTTGCCTCAGCCAGCATACTGGAGCTCTGACATCAAGTATAAGAATATCCATGGAAATATACCATGTTAGAGGGAACTAACTATTAAACAGATAGATTTACTGAAATGAACTCTGGAGCTCCACTAAAAATGAAGATTTTAGTTAGACAGTGGAAACATTTAGGCTATACAGGCTATCATAAAGAGGAGCATTGCAATTACCTTGTGCCCTCTCATGTTGCTTCAGCTTTTCTTGGTGTCTGTCTTTGTACTCAGAAAGACTACCTAAGTAAATGATTGCACTCTTCAAGGCAGCACAGAGTGACCTGCTTTCAGACTACAAGAACAGTAAAATGGCATATTATTTCAGTGTAAATACAAACCTTATTTCCTGTAGTTTGACAAAATATAACTTAATAGACATGACGCAAACTGCTCCAATGTGCACTATACAGATAACATACTGTATTTGCATTACATATTGTATTGAATTGTGTGACTTTATTCTTACTGTACAATATACATTTACTCTACAATCCAAACAAAGAGAGCCAAACCCTTCAAAGTCTGAATGAGGTTATCACTGTATCAACATATGTTGTTCTGTACAGTCTGTTCAGTTCATGACCAAGAACGCATATGTAACAGGCAGCGTTGTAAATGCAGCCCCCCTCCTCCTCCCGCTCTAATGTCACAGGCTCAGCTTGTTAAACTTGTTGACCTTGAGTCGTCACTGTACTGAAAGGTATAGGTTTAACTCTTGTAGGTAAATATAGTACATGGACATACCCACTGTAAACAGGGTGACGTTTCAGTGCTATACTGTATCACAACAGTACAATCTCCTTGTTTATTTCCAGTTTATAGTGCATGGTGTCAGGTGCTACTGGAGATGACCTAAACAATTTCAGTTACTTGATTAAAAAAATTTATTAGTATCAAAGTGGTAGGTTACAAGAGAACACAGCTTTTTTTAAAGACCCCTTTAAACAGGCTGTAGCGCAGTGATTATCCAAAGTAATTGCTTGCTGTGTTCAGTGCTAATGATGCTTCAGTGCACTGAGACACAGTAAAGTACACTTCTACGTCATTGCAGAAAAGAGAGACATTAAACCAGATGAGGTCAGCATTAACAAGGATTTCTGCTTCTGTTATGCTGCTACTATAGCACAGTGTTTTCAAAATTTATATGCTTATTTTGTTTTGCTGTGGGAGTTTAACTGACATCACTCTCAGACTTTTGTGTGTGTTCAGATACAGATGCTATGACCGACTCACATTGACCCTGTATGATGTTAGAAGATTGTATGTTTTATGATGCTGTAATGCTTTATGTAACTTTATGTAAACCTTATTTAGACAGTTGGGCCTGTAATCTGTTAAATTGTGCTGCTGCCTATTTTGGCCAGGATGCACTTTTAATTCAGTCCTAATGAGACTTTTCCAGGTTACATAAAGGTGAAATAGAAAAAGGAAATAAATCTACAAAGCTGGAGCCAAGATGTGATTGGCTTTGCAACAGCTTTTCTTTGTCTTTCCAAAGTTCAAAAACAGGCCTCCTAGCAACATTTCTGATTAATCTATTATACAGATGGGTGACAGATTAAAGGAAAAAAACCCTGAACCCTTGACCTCTTCAGTAAAGGTGCCCAGCAGTTCCGTTATGCTGTGTGTGATGGTGGTGGTGGTGGTGGGGGATTTTCCTGGGATAATTTGGGTCTACTTGTCTTCTTAGAGAAAAGAGTCACTGCAAATCACAACACAGCTGTTCTGAGTGATCAGTATTTGTGCTTGTGACAAAACATTTCTGTCTTGAGGGAACTGGTCTTTCCAGGATCACACTGCCCTCTTTCATAGATCATGAGTGATGGCTACATGGTTTGATTAGTATGAAAATATACTTATTGAGACACTTGCTGGTTTCCTTTTTTTTCATTTGTCACCTGTCTGTATGTGTATGTGAACCGTGGCTGCGTGCTTTCTTTTTGGTGCCACAGGTTGCCAAGAACATCATGCTTTTAACACAGATATGTATTGTTCTTTTTCGTTCAACTCTCCAGGGAAAAAGGAAAGCTGTATTTCTCTTTAAATTTGAGGTATTTCAGCCCTTTTTCTCTTTTCTCCTGCAAGGATGCTTCATGTTTGACTTTTCCTCTTGATCCCATCAGTGACAGACGGCATGATGCTTGATATAAGTAGTGGGAGTCCTGATGAAGAACAGGATAACATTCATAATGCCTTCCTATCTCCACAACTCAGGTCTCCTACATGGTTACTTTGGGAACTACACGGTGGCTTTCTCCCTGGCTGGGGTGCCTCCGATGGTGGGGGGTGTGGTGCTGTTCTTTGTGCCCCTGATCCACCGCAAGCTTCAGCGAGGCCAGGCATCACCAGAGGAGACGTCCACCACTGCCCACATGTTGCCCACTGCCCCACCAGCCGACGAGCTCAAGAGCTGCTCCAATGGAGACATCCTGCCTGGCTATACTGACGTAGAGACACACATCTGAGTCTCAGCTTACAAAGGTTAGACACACTCACACATAGCAAGCATAACTCATGTATTTAAGGCAGGAGGTACACCCTCTGTCAAAAGTTTTAGGACACTGTCTCATTTAAATAAAGTAGAACCTGTCCTAAAACTTTTGACAGGGCGTGTACTTCATCATATGGATGTGATCAGGGCAGGACTCTGATCATACATGTAAAGTTTCAGGCAGATTGGAGCATGTTCAGGGCATTTACACAGCATTTGAAATTTCATGGCGAAGGATCAAAATTCCAGAGGCCGCCACGGACATGCCCTTTGACTTTGGAAAAAGATTTTAATAACTTTGGATCATTAAGGCCTCCTGTATGTACTGGCTGAATTTGAGGTGAATTGGAGTTTCCCCCAAGGAGGAGTTCGCTCTAGAAAAAATATGAAAAATGAGCAAAATCTGACATTCAAAGCCAAATAGCTCACTTCCTGTTGGGTTTGGAATGTGGCCGTCACTGACTTTTTTGTTCAGCCTGATGTGCTGCATATGTGTACCAAATTTGGTAGATACACCCCCTGTCAAAAGTTGTAGGACAGGTTCAACTTTATTTGAATAAGAAAGTGTCCTAAAACTTTTGACAGGGGGTGTATGTAATCACACGTGTTCTTCCTCATTTTGTTTCCCCGTGTTTTTCAGGGATTCAGCCCACCAGCACCTTTTCTCATGCTTAGATTTCCCTCCTCCTAACCGAAAGTCTCAACTCTGGGCTTTCTGTTGGCTAACTTTTAACCTCTTACCTTCCCGGATCCCTGTTGGCTGTTTGCTTTTTTCATGTGAAGTCCAAAAGGGCACTCTGGCTACAAGCAACAGAGAGGAGGACAAGAAGGCACATCAGCACTGAGCGATGGAGGAGGATAAGCACAACATAGTCTCAACTAAAATGGTTGGGACTCTGTAGTAACACGCACCTCCAAGAGGAAAGAAATGAAGATGGTGTCAACTGAAAAAAATGGTAGTTTCTGATTTCACAGCTGTCAAAGCTAATTAGATTCTATATAAACACATTGTTAAGATGAATAAAAAATAAGAACTAGTGAAGGGAGAATATCACAATTTCTTTTTGTAGTACTTCGCACATCTATGGTTTTTAACACAATGCATTATATTTAGCTTGTGTAGTTGAAACACAGTGTCATCTTGATTGATTTGCAGGTTCGCTGTATTCACGTCTTTTCTACTGCCTGTGTTTTCTGCTGTGACAGCTACAAGAGAAATACACGTATCAGTTGTAAATGTCACAGGAGGCGACTGACACTTTTTCTGACAGATGAGCCACCAGACACAATCACCTCAACTCAACTGCACACAAGTTTTACACCATGGCTGCTCTCTGTACTCACAACCAGGGTCTAAAACTTGATCAAAAGGACTTTTCTCTGCCAGCCTGCCTGCATAAAAGACAGATGTGTGATTCTGGCAGCTGTTGATTCCACTAATTCATATGCAACAAACTCTAGCGTGTTAGATCTTACAACAATTTTCAATTTAGGTCAATGACTTGAAAGCATGTGGCAGGTTTATTTATGCAGTCAAAATTCAGAAGAAAGGTGAGCTTCTGCTGCCTGAATTAATGAAACTAAACACTACAGCTGATACAAGGTCTTCTCATGACTCTGTAGAGCCTTAATGTTTTATTTTTTCAATCACAGATCTCTACAGATTGTGTTGGCCTTTAAATGTTTGAGCAGGGTGCTAGACAAATCCGCATAAACTGTGTTTGTTACAGCTTTGACAATAGTTTTGTATTGTGTGGACATTGTGTAGTTGTCTAAGTGGGAATCATGCAGTTGTTGCAGGAGCTTGATGGCTGTTGACAGCGTAGATTTTGGTCAACTTCACAAAAGGCATATTTCTATTGTTTAATGTTTCCTCTGTTTGAATGTGCGTGCATCTGAGAGTGTGTACGTGTAGCACCTGAGCATCTGCATTTTGATACTAACGTCAGTTATGTCATATGAAACTACTACGTTTGAATCTGTGGATGAAAGGGAACTACTGGGATTAAACCTGCCAAATTGCCCCATCCCTCTTCAGACTCATCACACAGATAATCCACTCAATTTGCTGCTTTAGTTTAGTCTCATCATGAGGGCGTCATTTACTGTTCTGGCAGTAGTGAAAACATCACAGCCTCGTTGAGATGTCCCCTCATGGGGGCAATTTGCAATTACTGTTATGTTTCATAAACATTTGGTCCACTTACCTCTGCACTCTTCGATTACAAGTAATCCTGAACAATGAACTTTAATGAACATGCGTGAAGTAGCTGCAATAATCAACAGTTTGAGATATACTATGTGGTTATATGCATAACTGAAAAAGCAAGGAGGGAAACTGGGAAAAGGAAATGCTCTGGTATTCCTGCCTGTCAGTTCCCCTCTTTGCTTTCACTGCTATTATTCAGTCTGTGTCTGTGCTACAACACTTCAGAGCCTAAAAGCTACACAAACCTCACAGCTTAGTGTAGCTCTTTGTGGGTATTGCGATAGGACGAATAGTTCTGAAATGGAAACATACGTCTATACCTCAGCAATCAAACAATCCTCAGCAGTCCAGTTGAACACGTTGACATTCTTCATCACATTATAATTTTTGCTGTTCTGTGTAGTGTCTGTTTTTGTTGCAATCTCAGAGCCACAAAGCTGCCAAATGTCAATCAGCCTTGCTTCCTCCAACCTAGTTAGTGTCTGTTTAGGTACCACAAAACTGTGGAAATGTCAAACTTCCATTTACCCAAACAGTCGGTGCACAGTCAGTTTTATTCTTCCTCCTTGTTTTGCCTTTGTATCCATTTGCTCAGTTGTTTTCCATCCTCATCATTCCAGCCCTCTTCTTCCTCCACAGCTACTAAGTGTAAATTCTATAGAGTCTCTTTGTAGCAGCCTATTGTCCCTGTCTGTGTTCGAAGAAATGCAGTGATTTAAATATCTAATATTCTTTACAAAGGTTAGAGGAGACGTAAGACTACAAGCAGTGGAGCGGATCCATACAATGATATATGAATGTTGGAAAGCAAACACATAGGTCTCTAGTTTGACGAAGGTAGGGTTACATTTAATTAGCAGTGCAAACAGTTGTTGATGCTATTTGTAGCTGCTGCTACCAAGATATCAAAAGGTAGAGGTAATTAAAACGTATGGGCTGCATGACTAGTCCTGATACCAGCTATATAAGCTAACAAAAGTCCTTTATTTAATGCAATCTGTGTCTTTTTGTCCAACTGTAAAATTAGTTACAGGTTTTACAATTTTGCGTTATGAAAGGTTGCAGGAGACTCTTTCTAATAAAACAAGTAACTTCAGAACCGCATGCTAAATCAGTAACCCATAGCCTTAATAAGTAATTTTTAACTATGTGAACTGCATCCTCTTATGCATAAAGACAGCATTTCTACAGAAATAAATAGGCAGCATTTCATATGCTCCTGTACAGCGCTAACTTACATTTCTGCTGCTGCTGCACTGAAAACACAGATGTTACTGAGTTGCACTAGTTTATTGCAATCAAACTAGGGGCCTATGTTGCTGAAGTCCCCGATTAATGAATGAATGAGTAAGTGAAAACTATTCCAGAGGGTGTTTCCTTTGGCAGTCGTGTTGGTGGACCTCAGCCTTTTGGTTCAAAACCAGCTGTGAAAGGCTGCTTGTGTATGCACAAAAATGTATCCGTCTCAACAGAGTTAATAGGATTGTTTTGTTTTTTTGTGTCTTATTGACTGTGAACTTATATACTGTGTGTGTGTATATATATATATATATATATATATATATATATACAGTATATATATATGATTTTTTTTTCATGTTGACTAAGTTGGCACCTTGTTAATGCCATTGCTGTTTTCTTTGAAAGACGAGGACTAAAAGAAAGACATTTGAATCACAGCAGTAACCTCAATTTGAAAACAAATCTGCCTTACATTTACTAATGGCCGGTAGCTTAGCTGTGTACCAGAACGGAATTTGTTTATAGATTTGAGAATAAATAAAGCAAAGCTTGTATAGAAAATTTTTCAGATCTCAATGTACCTTTGTACTCATTGTTTTTCTTTTTGCTGGTTTCAGTATAAATTCTACTTTAACTGCCTCTTTAGCTGATTCCATCTGAGTCAACGTCTCAGTTTCTGGTCAGAACCAGCTGAGTGTTGCTTTTTTTTATTAACCTAAATGTAGATTCAAATAGAGAAAACTGACATGTATCGATCTAATTTGTAACGGTTTTTAATTAACCATAAACTGTTTTTGTTTTTATTTGTTGGTGTTTTTAGTGATACTACTGGAAAGAGAACTGCTGAGTTGGTCTTTTTGTTTAGAGTTGAGATAATGTAAAAGTGAAGGAGCTGAATGAATGAATGAAGAATGATACAGTACATCTGGATGGTTGCATGGTGTCTGCTCTACCAGTGTTTGGCTTGCCAAAGTCTTTTCATCTATGCAGCATCACTACGCTCATGGTCTCCTTCCTGTGAGCGCTTCACTTTCTGAGGTCTGAACATGTCAGTCTCTTAATGACAAATGTTTACTTGGACACCAAGTTTGCATTTTCTCTGGTAGCAGTCAAAGCTGTAGCCTTCAGTAGTTCACAATCAGCTAAGCGTATAGTAGAGCCCCTTGTATTTTGCCTAAAGGATGTATGTACTACTAACCCTACTACTTGTTCCCCTTGTTTAAAAAGACATTTTTATATTAGAAAGTTTTGGAGCTGTTGTTGGACTTCTAGCTGTTTCCCAAAAAATGTCGCATTTCTCCCCCTGCAGTTGCTGTTCTTTATCTTCTGCTGCTTGCCTGTGGCTGAAAGTTTGCAGGTCATAGCTTCAAAGAGACGCATTTGGTGGCATATTTTAAACTCTGTGTTACACAAGACGAAGGTAGCGCAAGGCAGTGTTTGTTTTCTTGGTTTTTACATTCATGAAAAACGGATCAGATCAACTGAACGTGTTACTCTACATTTAGTGTTCAGTCAGTTTACCATGTTTTATTCACCTTTGGTTTCATTTCATTCAGCATTTGCTTGAATTTACAGTGGATATCTCTTTGTTTTTTTCTCTTTTGGCTTTCCTTTGGCTGATAAAACCACCTGATTTCAAGTCAATAGAACCTATTGCAGCACCAAGACTTGTTCTTCTACTGTGCAATGTGCCGTTTCTCTGCTCCTCTGACCTCACCACCAGCTCAACTCTGTGACTCGTGTGCTTTTCCTGAAACCATGCTACCGATATGTGAAACAGGATAGCTGAAGGTCTGTATGTTACAAAGCTGAGCCACAAAAAGTCAGCACCTCATAGACTAGCCATAGATCATTTCCAGCAGGAATACTTTTTCAGTGTTCATGCCAGCGTAAGTCATTTCTAAATTTTATGGCTTTTGCTCACGCCTGAATAATATTCTGACTTTTCTATGCTCCGTATTTTCTACAAACCCTGTCTTCATGCATATTTCTCATTGTCTTGACTGTACACGTCAATCTTCTATTGTTTATTGTTTTGATGGTCATTTATTCTCATTCGTGTTTCTGTATGCGGCAACGCTCGGCGCAGGCCTTCCCCCAGCCTTACATGTTGAAATGTTCTGCTAAATGTTCTCTCTCTAACCTCCAGTAAGGCTGCTGCAGTTAAACCTCTACTGCGTCACTTTACTTCTTAAAGCTGCCAGCTTCTGTCCTTCTGTCCCACACAAGCTCTACCTTTTTATATGAAAACCCATTTCTGTCTTTTTCAGTGATCTAACAAGGCCAGTTACATCGCAAAATCTGAGATTCATTCATGCTGCTAGAAAGATTAATGTAATTTTTGTGTTTTGGTCATAATTTTGAATCTGTATCAAAAGAGGCACATGTTTTTTTCTATTAAACCAACAATAAAATGTAATATGAGAACTCATGCTGCTGTCGCCAGTCACTCTTTTGTGAGCTGTGTGATTTCACTCTTCAACTGTTCCACGTCAAACACTGCAGGTGCTTTAGACAAGCAGTCATGTCGGAGATTAATTTCAGACCCATTTGAATGCATAAAGGCACGGAGAATCAAAGAGAAACGTAATGCTGCAGTTTTTCAGGGACACGCTGAATCTGTCTTCAAATGTGCAAAGTGCTCATTATCACCACAGCAACATGGCTGAGAGCAGTGAGGCATCACGTCCTCCCTCGACTCCCCATCCCCCGGTTTAACCTCAGCGTTTCACATCCAGGCCCCCAATTATGCTGAATCTTAAAGATCAGGCTTCTCTGGATCGCTTTCAGAAAACAGAGCTCTTTATGTACATACAAGGAAATTCTTGTGTGTTCACATTCCAAGGCACAGAATACATCACTTGTTGAGCTTGGCTCTGAGCCTGAGGCCATCGGTTTTCTTTTTGATAGATAAGCATAAACACAGCAAAAAGCTCTGTATCTAGGATATGCTATTAAGCAGTGGCTTAATAGCAATGAGATCTTGCAATGGTCTGGTACAATTATGTATAGTGCATTCATTTCATGTACCCTTTAGCACACTATAAAAAGAGGCAAATGCACCTTTTTCTTCAATACATTTTTCTGACAGTTATTCAGAGTAAAATTTAACATGAAAAACAGACAGTTGAAAAACTACAATGCATTGTTAGAGATTAACCAGTGGTTTCAAATCTTTTAGCTTGTCGCCTATTAAAAAACAGCATGTTGTTTTGCTATCTTGTCACATTTCAGATGTCTGTGTTTTTGTTATTTTTTTACAGTATCATCCAAGACTCTCCAAGAGGTAAAACTCAATATTACAGTTGAGAAGAACAGGGAAAAAAAATGTTGTGTTTTTAAAGGTTCAGGTTTAATATATCATCCATCCATTCTCTATACACCGCTTTATCCTCACTAGGGTCGCGGGGGGTGCTGGAGCCTATCTCAGCTGACTCGGGCGACCCTGGACAGGTCGCCAGTCTGTCGCAGGGCTGCATATACAGACAAACAATAGCTCTCACATTCACACCTGGGCAATTTAGAGTAATCAATTAACCTCAGCATATTTTTGGACTGTGGGAGGAAGCCGGAGTACCCGGAGAAAACCCACACATGCACAGGGAGAACATGCAAACTCCATGCAGAAAGATTCCAGGCCCACCCCGGGATTTGAACCGGGGATCTTCTTGCTGCAAGGCGAAAGTGCTAACCACCACGTCGCTGTGCAGCCCCGTTTAATATATCATTCATAAGCAAATACTGTTATCAGTTGAATGACATTTGCTGATGAGACTTCACGACGGTTAATGAAGTATTTATTTGTTAAATGAAGCACTTTTATTGTAGTGGAGTATTTTTACGCCGCAGATGCCTGACGGTGACAGTAAAGATCTGTTCTGATGAGCGATTCTTCCTATAATAATCATGTTTACTTTGCTGTACCAATGAAAGTATAATTTTTTTGCATAAATTTGATCTGGCTTCGCCACGTTTGGCCTAGATTGTATGTGTATATATATATATTTATATACAATCCAACTCAGGGAAAAACTCAGGGAACCAACCTCGGAGCCTCTACAGGCAGGGAAGACTAATAACAAAACAAACCCAAAAGCTAAGGTTAACCCACTGTTGGTAACAGCAAGGCAGGAGAACAAAATAACAAGGGAAATCTAACTAACAAAAGCTAAGCAACCAGAACTCTGCACTAAAACCCAAAAGCTCAACCCAAACTGCTCTTGACTATAGGGAGCTAACACAGCCGCTATGCTAACCCAGGAAGATCAGACCTGCGTCTGATAACACCAGGGCTGGGGGGACCTTGCTGCCTCTGGGGGAGGGCTGACAACGGATAATTTTCCCTTGACTCAGGGGAATCCACGGAGGACCAGGAGCAGACAAGGAGCCAAGTAACCAAAAGCAATGTCCGGCATCAAACCACGACTGACGACAGTTCTTCTAGGACGCCAGGACCTGGTTAGCTGGCCTCCACCGGCACATGTTCTACTGATGACGGATGACACACACCTGTACTCCTCCAGCACAGCATACACCCGCAAAGAGAGAGAGAGAGAGAGCCCTGCCACAGCTCACAGCCTAAGCTGTGGAGGTAACAAAATGTGAGTTTGCATGTTTTAACGCCTTATTTTGCGAAGAAATTAACACATTCTTGCCATCTGCAGATTGCACTTTTAAAAAAAGAGCCTTTATTTGTCACGTTGAGATAAAACAGAATAAAATGTTCCCTCTCCAGACTTTACAGTAGAGCCTGGAAGTTGCCTGATCTCAGTGATCTCAGACCAGCTCTGTGTCCCAGCAGGGCCATACATTCATCATGCCTGTTTGCCTGTAGTGGGAAAACAAATATATGTAGGGTGACCATATTCTGTTTCTCTGAAAAGAGGACACACTTCCAGCTCGTCCGCGAAAAATTTTCAGCCCCCCCCCCATATTTAGGGGTTTTCCGTGGGTCAGGGAGCTTTCTGTGCTTCAAACTCAGTTAAACAGATATTCTCAATTCCCCAGAAAAGAACACTTTACCTGGATATACAGAAAAATAGCCCAAAACACTCACAGTTGCTTTATAAATAATATATTTATTAATTTAAAGCAATTCTCCTAAACAATATAATCAGTCACATACAAATATGGCATGCTCTAGTCTTTAGTAGTTATTGACTCAGGTTGTGTAGGAACACATGTATTCAGATGTTTAACAAAATAAGAAATAATCATCTCTCTTAAGTCTGACACTTACACCTTAGTTAGGAAAAGTGAGGTAGAGTACCATTCTTCAAAATAACCTCCCAATTATCAATTCTGTAAAAATAGAAATAATGCCTCAAAATATTAAACAAAAAGAAAAAAGAGAGGTAGCCTATTCTTCAATGTTCAGTTAGCCCATTCTTCAAAATAATGTGTCTAATGGCAAATGAAAAAAAATAGAAATAATGCCTCAAGTCAACAGTCCTTTTCTTCCTTCTTTTTCCTTTTCTTATTAGCTACAGAGACATAAGTCCCAGCTTTGCCGACTGTACATTCTGCCTCCCATTTGACACGACCCGGACGAAAACAGGGGTACTTTTTTCGCATTTCATCAGTGAAATGACATTTGCGTTTCGGTATTTTCTTTCGGTTCGAGTGTTCTCTCGCAGTGTGCCTACCTGCCTGTCAACCTGCGAGGAGTGAGTGAGTGTGGAGCGCCTCTGTACTGCTTTGTGAATGATTAATACACGTTCCGGGGTTCGTCTCAAACTCCGCCTCTCAGAGCGTGTTTCCAAAGGAACCATTCAATGTGAATGATAAATACACTGGTCTGTGACGCGCTCAAGCTAGGCAAGATCAAAAACTCTGGCTGTGTCCGAAATCGCATACTAACGTACTACATACTACATTCTCAATGAGTATATACTGTATACTACGTACTATAAGTATGATTAGAATGCCGACCGTTCACACTGTAGTATACTACTCCGTTTCCCATAATGCATTTCAAACCTCCAACGACAAAAACCGGAAGTACGGCTATCAAATATCTCAGCTGAATGCCAGCTTCAGGTCGATTTTACGCTAACAAACAGTCGCATAATTAATGTGGCAATTTCAAGCCGGCACTCCTATGCAGTTATTAGCCAGATTATGCGAATCGTTTCAATTGTAGCTGCAGGCTACTGGAGGTAGCTGCTACTTGTTCTGTATGCAAAGCGAGCTGCTAGCATTCAGTAGCACGTTGTGAGGCGTCTGACAAATTTAAAACGTTGGTCAGAAAACGCCTATTTCTCAAATCTGTGGGGTGATTAGGATGACTACTTAACCACATAAAATAAAATAAAAATCGCCGCGGTCCGGCCACATATCCCACGGAGGCTTGCATTTTGGTGGATAGCTCGCAAAGCATTATGGGGCGGTTGAGTATGACTAGTGTGGTCACCGCGCATACTTAAAAATTTTCCGGATATAGTATACATCCGGGTATTTCTCGCGTACTCAATCTATTCATACTATCCAGTGTGAACGCACTACATACTTATTTTGACGTCACATTTAGTGTGAGTAGTACGTTAGTATGCGATTTCGGACACAGCCCCGGACATTTGAAGGACTTTATAAACGCCGGCCGAACCCGCCGGACAGCCTCTCAAAAGAGGACATGTCCGGGCAAAAGAGGACCTATGGTCACCCTAAATATATATCAATATAAGTAAACAGAGTGCGAGATCTCCCTGGTCGATAGAGTGCTTTGAATTTCATTATGCAACAAGCTGTCCGGCCGTTATAAACTAGGCCCGTGAAAAAGAAGTGATCGCTGGATGTGATAAAGATGAAATGTAATAGTTTACGCCACCATGAGTCTGATTGTAACGTCCACACTATTTGAAAGGCCAATCAGAGCTTTTATGACTATTTGCTTTGTGTCATAAAGGGAAGTGGCCTGTTTGATTAATACGAGCAGCTTGCCGGCTCCAGGTTCAGCACATTCTGATGTTGAATATAACTTACAGAGGTGGTAATGAGCCGGTTTATATACTAAAATGTGATCTGTCACACATGTGCGATAAGCATAATCATGACTAACACATTCTGCTTTTCCCTCAAGTGCTGCGTTTGATATGCACGCTGTGTAAACGTGGGTGAGTAATGCTTCTGTTTTCACCAAAGAAATATTCACTCGGGTGACAAGATCTGCTAATGCGTTATCTGCTAATGTGTTTTTTTTAAGTGTAAAACTGGTTGGTTTCCTCATTCAAAAAACATATAAATCTTGCTCAGATTTACACTGCAGGGATGGATTATACTGAGACTTCACCCATTCAATCAGTGTATCAGCTCAGCAGTTTTTCTTTTACATGCATTTTTTTTCAGCAGTCTTGCCAGTGAAACAAACCAGTTAAGGTTTAAGCTTTGTTGAATTTACCTCTGGATTAATAAAGTATCTATCTATCTATCTATCTATCTATCTATCTATCTATCTATCTATCTATCTATCTATCTATCTATCTATCTATCTATCTATCGCTATCAGCATGTGAATGTGATCAGGGCAGGACATTGATCATACATGTAAAGTTTGAGACAGATTGGAGCATGTTCAGGGCAGTTACACAGCATTTCCTGGTCCATGGCAAATTGTAAATTTCCAGGGGTAGCCATTTCTACGCCCTCAGACTTTTGCGGAGCATTTCGATAACTTTTGATCAGCCATGCCTGCTGTACATCCTGGCCAAATTTCAGCTCTGTTGGAGTTACCTTGTTTGAGTATATAGCTTTTGAAAATGTGTAAAAATAACTGAAAATCGTCAAAAATATGACACATAATTCAAAATGGCCGACTTCCTGTTGGTTTTTGGGCATGGGTGTCAATTACATTTTTGTGCCTCTTGACCAGTTACATATGTCTACCAAATTTCATAACTCTGGATGACACGCACTGGCCGTAGTAAATGTTTGAAATGTTCCAGGTGGCGCTGTGGAGCCATTTTGCCACAATCAGATGAAATTCCCTTAAAATATGAAATGGTTTACCAATCCAGATATGTGTGTTAATTTTGGCGAGCTTTTGATGATTTTTAACCTGTCAAAAAGTACTTTGTTTGTCACGGCAACGATGCGTTGCCAACGCAACAGCATTTTATCCATCCATCCATCCATCCATCCATCCATCTGTCTATCTATCCATCCTCTATACACCGCTTTATCCTCACTAGGGTCGCAGGGGGTGCTGGAGCCTATCCCAGCTGACTCAGGCGAAGGCAGGGGACACCCTGGACAGGTCGCCAGTCTGTCGCAGGGTTACATATACAGACAAACAAAACAGCGTTTTATGAATCATCAAAATTTTCACACTGTGGCATCATCTAGGTGAACACTGAGCTGTCAAATTTCTAGAATGATATGACAAAGTATCGGGCAATGGGATGTGCAAATTTAATGACAAGAACTCCCTGTTGCCAATAGGTGGTGCTATGAGTATCTCTAAATTCATGAGTGGATGTGTTCTGACCTGGACTGACGTCCATCATGTGAAGTTTGGTCCAGATTGGACCACATGCAGCTGAGATATAAATAATTCGATTTTCATGGTGAAACATCGAAATTCGCCGTGCCGCCACAGACACGCATTTTGATGACGAGTCACCATTTTCTCTGGGAATCATCATCAACGTGTTTAGGCTTATGTCAGAGTCTTTCAAATGTGCAAAATATTCATAACTCACGCTTTTACATGCATTGATGTTGCACCAGAGTGAAATATAACAAATTTCCTATATGTGGTCTACTGGGAGCAGTGCTGGTTGTAAAGTGCAACAGCAACAGGGAGGAAAGACCTGGAGTGTCTCAAAAAATTCTGAAAAATACATCAATGCCTCCTACTTCATTGAAAAATCCTACATACGTTCATATATATTAAATTTAAAGAATTTAATTCCCTTATGTTTTCTTCCTTGTGTCCTTCCTTATATTTATGACTGCAGGCCTGCACTGCTGTGTCCTTGAGCTCAGTAACACAGTAGATTGTCCAGTAGGGGTCCCCACCCTCATTTGTAACAGAAAACTATTGCAAAGAATGTGGTATCTGATGAACAAGTTGTCCTGCATGAGTTATACTTCAGTTAAGATGCTAAGAAACCTTTCTGATTTCAGCAATACAGCTGCACAGTCAAGATACAGCAATTTCTTCTTTCTAGTCCATGCTATTACTAATAATTAGGCATATAAACATCTACAAAACAACTGCAGCATATGCAGGATATAGTCTGGTAACAGCTGAAGATACTACAATAAATAAAAAGAGTTGGTTGATAGGTTTAACCCGCAGTATTGTGCTGTAAAGACACATTATGCAACAGTTTCCCGAGGCCCAGGGATCAAAGAAAGTCCAGCACATCTGGAGGCTGGTGATGAAAATCTTGAACCCACCCACCATCTTACATTCCATACAAGCGACTCCAAAATGATATGACACTAAAGGACAGTATATTTCCTATAGCATTTAAGATTCATACTAAAATACCAAAAAGAGATTATTTTTTATTAATAATTCCTTTTTCATTATGAGGTTATATGACTTTTCAACATCCAATAGAGCTTGTTAAAGCTGAAGTATGGAGGATCATGGAAGCAGCAAGAGTAAGGTAGACTTTGAAAGCATAAATCTTCCATCCAAAGCCCATCCTCCAGAACATAAGACCATGCACTGTGTGAGAACAGCTGGTGATGTAAATCCATGAGACACAGTGTTGGTTGGTGGGAAGTGTTGCATTAAAACTACATCACCACATTTGGAAAACATCATGTCCAAATCCGATTTGCTCTACCCAAAGATAAATTCCATCAAACAACGCTTGCTCACAACTTGGCCACAGTGCAGACAGATGGTGAACATACACACAGACATGCACAAATACAAATGGACTCAATAATCTGGCGTGCTTTTCAGTGCAAGACGTTGTAGGTTTGGGTCGATCTGTAAAATCTAGCTACACCTTAGTGGCTATTATTGTTCCAACACATTGCTAACTCTGGTCATGTGTTGACTAAAAGCCTTGTATGTCTGTTGTGTATCCAGGTGTGTAGCAAGAAAGGGCAGGTAAACAAGTCAGTCCTCTCCTGCAGACCAAATGCAGTGATTGAACTCCTGCCACAGAAAACTTTTTTTTTTTCAGAGTATTTAACTAATTAGTCCCTGTCAGGATGTAATCAGACTTTCAACAGTATATCTTGAGTCTATTAATTCTGTACACTCTGGCTTTTACTTTCAAATTTCCTGTAAAGTTTGATGATGTTCATGAGGGTTTTCAGTGATTGTGTCAGAAAAGTTTAACTGTTGTCGTCACAATGGAAACTGATGAAGCTGCACGTAAACTGCTGAACAACAGATTGCTCACTGCAGTTCTTAAATATTAACAAAAAAAGTATAAACTGTTCTCTTCCAAGGAGGCGCTGATTCATGTTCTTGGCAAATCGCAGTTTTACTTGGACAAATTAACTTTTTTCTTCCCGTCACTGACAGAAACTATTGCTGGTGTTTAACATTTCATTTCACACAACATGCTAGTGTGGAGGCTAAAGGTCAAGCTGTATTTATTAGTAAGTAAAAGCTGCTAAATACATAATTTTGCTACTATGCAGAAGATTTTTCTTGTAAGATGCATGGAAAATTATAGCAAGAGTGAAAATGTTTCCTCAGATGTTCAAGGGATTATAGTTCTACTGTATTCTATTGTTACACTTCTGTTTAACATGGAACAAAACATGCAGTCACACATGTTGCCACTTTAAGATGTGTCGTAAATGCCACCAAGAAGAAGAAAAAGAGGAAGAAAAAAGACCAATTCTGTTTTCTTTTTCTTCTTATCTACAGTGCCTTGTGAAAGTATTCGGCCCCCTTGAAGTTTTCAACTTTTCGCCACATTTCAGGCTTCAAACATAAAGATATAACATTTTAATTTTTTGTCAAGAATCAACAACAATTGGGACACAATTGTGAAGTGGAATGAAATTTATTGGATATTTTATACTTTTTTAACAAATAAA
Organism: Acanthochromis polyacanthus; assembly: GCF_021347895.1. Lineage (NCBI taxonomy): Eukaryota > Metazoa > Chordata > Actinopteri > Pomacentridae > Acanthochromis > Acanthochromis polyacanthus. The sequence goes on from NC_067122.1 coordinate 17,182,174, forward strand.
AAACTGAAAAGTGGGGTGTGCAATATTATTCGGCCCCTTTACTTTCAGTGCAGCAAACTCACTCCAGAAGTTCAGTGAGGATCTCTGAATGATCCAATGTTGTCCTAAATGACTGATGATGATAAATAGAATCCACCTGTGTGTAATCAAGTCTCCATATAAATGCACCTGCTCTGTGATAGTCTCAGGGTTCTGTTTAAAGTGCAGAGAGCATCATGAAGACCAAGGAACACACCAGGCAGGTCCGAGATACTGTTGTGGAGAAGTTTAAAGCCGGATTTGGATACAAAAAGATTTCCCAAGCTTTAAACATCTCAAGGAGCATTGTGCAAGCAATCATATTGAAATGGAAGGAGTATCAGACCACTGCAAATCTACCAAGACCCGGCCGTCCCTCTAAACTTTCACCTCGAACAAGGAGAAGACTGATCAGAGATGCAGCCAAGAGGCCCATGATCACTCTGGATGAACTGCAGAGATCTACAGCTGAGGTGGGAGAGTCTGTCCATAGGACAACAATCAGTCGTACACTGCACAAATCTGGCCTTTATGGAAGAGTGGCAAGAAGAAAGCCATTTCTCAAAGATATCCATAAAAAGTCTCGTTTGAAGTTTGCCACAAGCCACCTGGGAGACACAGCAAACATGTGGAAGAAGGTGCTCTGGTCAGATGAAACCAAAATGGAACTTTTTGGCCACAATGCAAAATGATATGTTTGGCGTAAAAGCAACACAGCTCATCACCCTGAACACACCATCCCCACTGTCAAACATGGTGGTGGCAGCCTCATGGTTTGGGCCTGCTTTTCTTCAGCAGGGACAGGGAAGATGGTTAAAATTGATGGGAAGATGAATGGAGCCAAATACAGGAGCATTCTGGAAGAAAACCTGTTGGAGTCTGCAAAAGACCTGAGACTGGGACGGAGATTTATCTTCCAACAGGACAATGATCCAAAACATAAAGCCAAATCTACAATGGAATGGTTGACAAATAAACGTATCCAGGTGTTAGAATGGCCAAGTCAAAGTCCAGACCTGAATCCAATCCAGAATCTGTGGGCAGAGCTGAAGACTGCTGTTCACAAACGCTCTCCATCCAACCTCACTGAGCTCGAGCTGTTTTGCAAGGAAGAATGGGCAAGAATTTCAGTCTCTCGATGTGCAAAAGTGATAGAGACATACCCCAAGCGACTTGCAGCTGTAATTGCAGCAAAAGGTGGCGCTACAAAGCATTAATGTAAGGGGGCCGAATAATATTGCACGCCCCACTTTTAAGGTTTTTATTTGTTAAAAAAGTTTCAAATATCCAATACATTTCGTTCCACTTCACGATTGTGTCCCACTTGTTGTTGATTCTTGACAAAAAAGTAAAATTTTATATCTTTATGTTTGAAGCCTGAAATGTGGCGAAAGGTTGAAAAGTTCAAGGGGGCCGAATACTTTCACAAGGCACTTTATCTGTGGGGCCTCAACATGAAGGCAGGACGTGATGTAAAACTGTGGTGGTCATTTAGTGTCTCTCTCATTTTTTTGGCGTTTATGTATAGTTACTGAGTTTCTAGTGTGTATTTTAGGCGTTCATGAGTGCGTCCGGGGTTGATGGGTATTTTATGCAAATTAGGGAGGTCAACAGCCAATCGCTTTTAAATTCAGCATTTATGGGGGCTGTTTTGTTCCAGACTTTTCTGAAATGTTTCTGTGTGGGGTGATTGAGGGACTGTGACTTTCTGACTTGCTTTTGCTTGCATTTATGTATAGTTTTTGAGTTCCCAGTGTGTACGTTAGGCCTTCAGGAGTACTTCCTGGGTTGATGGGTAAATTATGCAAATTAGGGATGTCAAAAACCAATCGGTTTTGAGTTAAATGTGACACCTACTATTGTATTGTAAATTTTATGCATGTTTTCATTTGAGATGCCACATTTTAATATAAAATGCAAGCTATTGCAGTGACCCAGTCATTGTGTGTCTCTGTGGTAATTTTGTGTCTGTTTGTGGTCATTTACTGTCTCTTTGTGGTCATTTTGTGTTTCATTTTGACCATTTTCTGTCTCTTTGTTGACATTTAGTGTCTATTTGTGGTTGGTTGTTGTGCTGTTGTTGTCATTCTGTGCCTTTGTGGTCATTTTGTGTTTCTCTGTGGTCATTTTGCTTCTCTTTCTTGTCACTTTGTGTCACTTTGTGTTTGTTTAGTGTCTCCTTGTTTTCAATTTGTGTCTCTGTGGTAATGTGTCTGTGGCCATTTAGTGTCTCTTTGTGGTCATTTAGTGTCTATTTGTGGTCATTTAGTGTCTCTTTGTGGCCATTTTGTGTTTCATTTTTGACCATTTTCTGTCTCTTTGTTGACATTTAGTGTCTATTTGTGGTTGGCTGTTGTGTTTTTGTTGTCCTGCAGACCAAATGCAGTGATTGAACTCCTGCCACAGAAAATAGTTTTTTTTTTTTTTTTAGAGTATTTAACTAATTACTCCCTGTTAGGATCTAATCAGACTTTCAACAGTATATCTTGAGTCTATTAATTCTGTACACTCTGGCTTTTACTTTCAAATTTCCTGTAAAATTTCATGATGTTCATGAGGGTTTTCAGTGATTGTGTCAGAAAAGTTTAACTGTTGTCGTCACAACGGAAACTGCTGAAGCTGCACGTGAACTGCTGAACAATAGATTGCTCACTGCAGTTCTTAAATATTAACAAGAGAGTATAAACTGTTCTCTTCCAAGAAGGCGCTGATTCGTGTTCTTGGCAAATCGCAGTTTTACTTGGACAAATTAACTTTTTGCGTCCCGTCACTGACAGAAACTATTGCTGGTGTTTAACATTTCATTTCACACAACATGCTAGTGTGGAGGCTAAAGGTCAAGCTGTCTTTATTAGTAAGTAAATGCTGCTAAATACATAATTTTGCTACTATGCAGAAGATTTTTCTTGTAAGATGCATGGAAAATTATAGCAAGAGTGAAAATTTTTCTTCAGATGTACAAGGGATTATAGTTCTACTGTATTCTATTGTTACACTTCTGTTTAACATGGAACAAAACATGCAGTCACACATGTTGCCACTTTAAGATGTCGTAAATGCCACCAAGAAGAAGAAAAGAGGAAGAAGAAAAGACCACTTCTGTTTTCTTTTTCTTCTTATCTATCTGTGGGGCCTCAACATGAAGGCAGGACATTGATGTAAGGGTGGGTGATAAAACTGTGGTCATTTTGGTGTCAGTTGGGTCACACAATTTTCCTTCCTGCCGCTTTATGAAAAGCAGCTCACACAGACACAGATTTCAATAAACTGCCATTGTGAAGGAAAGTGAGGCAATCACTCTATGAGTTCCACCTTCTCAGACAATCTAAAAGTCCCCATCTTGAATTGGTTAAATCTGGAAATTTCAGATCTGAGTCATCATGAGGCTTTAGCAGTTTTAATTTTTAAATATCAATAATTTCCTCCTAACGTGACTAACAAAATTTTGATGATTTCTAACAGGATGACTTGTGAAAATACCAACATTCCTTGAGTAAAGAAAAGATAAAGAAACATTTGTCCAAGGACCTTTCTGTTACTTTGTCTTTATTGGTTGTGGCAAATTTTTGCATCAGAGTAGAAGCTCAAATTTGCCACAGAAATGTTTTAGATTTACTTCCTTCTTTCGAGGCAACCACTGCTTTTCTATATTTCAAGTAAGGTCTCAAATGAATGTGTGGGTGTGGGTGGGGTGTGGGGTTCTGGTGGGGGCTGGGGCGGGTGTGGTTGGGGCTTGGCGGGTGGGTCCTTGTGCCGTGGGCAGCCTGGGTCGGTCTTGGTGCGCTGGGGTTGTCGGTAGCTGCTCCCTCTTGTTCTCGGGGTCCGTGTGGTTCACGGTGGCCCCTGTGGCCCCTGTTGGCTTGGCCCTGCCTTGCCGTGATAGCTGTTCTGGGCTTCGGGGTCCTTCATACTTGCAATGTTTGATCAGGTCTTGCCAGCTCCTGTCAAGTCCCATGGTAGACAAATGATGGGACCCACCAGTATGTGCTGAGACTCTCTCCGAAGTCTCTACACTAAACTCAGTCTCTCTTTCACTAGTATCCTCTTCTGGCCTATTCTATTCTATACTGTCAAGACATCCACAACTATGGTGTTCAATACTGTTTGTTTATTTATTTATTGATTGTTTTTTGTTTTATTGATGGGTAATTAGTAGTCGGGAATAACACAACACCTGACACTCCAGTTGTAATACCACCGCTTGTTAGATCCTATCCCTGTTCATTCTGTTTCGTCCTGTCCTGCCTTTGTTTCCCCTGCACATCACTGAGGTGTAGCACTGCCCTCCTTGGCTCATAATGGGGAATTCAAATTAAGAATATCAGCTTAGCTTTCAGGGAGGGCTGATCATGGTCACACACATGCAATAAATATTAAACTATTTGGCTGCAAGACTACAATATGCATTAATCTCATAAAATCTTGACACCCCTTCTGTGGAGTTAAACAATGAGAATGAATGCAGACAAAGGAGAAAAAAAATATCAAATTAATTTACAAGATCTGAAACTTATTTGAGACAGGCAAATACTTCATTATAGATTCTGAGAAAAGAATTACATGAATATTCTACTTTCAAGCAGGTTTCTGATGGACAGTAATCCTATCTATGAAGTTGGTCTACCTCCATCTGTCTTAGAGTTGAAAATATTATCTGTTTAAAGGAATAATATGTAACATTTCTACATCAAAATGTCTGAGCCAGTGCTGCATATTCCGTTGACTTGAGTCCTTATATTATCCTAAATGATAACAATATACATATATTTATAGATAGATAAATATAAATTTATATTGATATATGTATATATCTTTTACAGTTGCTGATTGACAACATCTTTAGCAATAAACTCATCCCCTAAATTCTTCATCCCACAAAAATACCAATTACTGCTTGTCACTCCTGTCAGTGATTCACATAGCACATTAGCATGGAGGTTAAAGGTCAAGTTTTTATTAACAAGTAAATAGCACTAAATATATAATTTCACTACCATGCAGTGCATTTTGTCAGTAAATTAAATGAAAAGTCACAGTAAGAGTGAAAATGTTTCCTCAGATGTACAGTACATTATACTTCCAGTGTGTCATACAAATTCCATGCTGTGCTTTAACAAATTTATTTAAAGTTACTTATTGGCAAAATGTTAATCAACAACAATTTATCACTTAAATTCTTCATCTGACAAAAATGCCAATTTCTGGTTATAAGTTTTTAAACATGACACCATTCTGCTTTTCTGCTTTGCTTTTATATGATTGTTACGTGCAACATGCAGTGTGAAGATCCAAAATCTCCACTGTTTTCTGAGATTATATAGACTGGAAATGATCAACAGTAATAAGGAAAAAAAAATTATCACATAATCTGTAATGAAATGTGTTTCTCTGTTTTGAATTAACTGTGTAAAGTAGCACTCTGCAAGACTGCATTAAGGTGAAATATAAAACTAAAACCAATTATGTAGGGAAAGATGCATAGTTTTTACAAAATTTGGAGCTGTTATGTAAAATCCTCTGCATTGTTATTTGAGCTCTAAAGCAGCCCTCTATAGTGATATGTCGGTCGCAAATGAAACAGCTTATGGAGCCGGCTCTTTGAGGTGAACGATTGGAGCCGGCTCTTGCCTGGAAGCCAGAGCTCTTTCTTCCCCCTCTCTCTCTATATTAATATTTTTGTCTGTTCTCTTAGAGAGAGAGAATGCTACAGAGACAACACGCTGGAAAGGCGAGAACATGAGTGACTGCAGTAAAATTTGTATGTATTTCAATTAGATCGACAATGCAAAGGCAGAGTGTAGAGTATTTAAGGTGAAAGTCTCGTATCAAGCAGGCCCTACAAGTAACCAGGAACATTACAACTGTTAAAAATACAAGCAAGTGGACCTGCTACTAATGAAAGTGTCAGTTTGTCTACTGCAACTGTTGCTGCTGCTGCAGTGTCTACAACAGGGCTCCAGCCTCCAAGCAAAACAGTGCATCTGTGACCTTTTTTTGAGACTGTGAGAGTTAAATTTTCAAGTAGTCACAATGTGCCAGATCACGATGATCACCAAGCTGTATTTGTGTTACTCTATCTGGTACAGACAGCAACTGTGTTAACCACAGTGGTGGAAAATAGTACTTTTATAACTTTGGTGTACTGTGGTATTTACACTTCTAAATGTGGTCTTCTCCTGAAATGTGGAGCACAACTACATGAGCTGTTTTTTCCACTCAGACAAAAAATCGCTTGGTTATGTACTGGACAAATATGTCATTAGAACGCTCTAGTTAAACTTTTTTCAAGGTCCCTTTTGGTCACACACCTATCTGAACACTGCAGCTACCCAGCAGCAGCTGCCACAGCCTGCAACGTGCCGAGCCGTAAGAACCGGCTCTCTTAAAAGAGCTGGAATTCCCATCACTACAGCCCTTATGTTCAGGCTACCCTGTACCGGTCTGTATTTGTTATAGTTGCTTCTTTCACATGCTGCGAACACAGTCTGAGCAGCCGATAGCTGATGGTACCTGGGCTGCAGGCCACAGCGTCTGCTTCATTTGGTTTAGATTGTGTGTATCGGCTGTTATCCTCCTGGAGATGTGTACAGGTGCTCTGTCTGTTTTTCAGATTACAGGCGGCCTCTTATTGTTTTCAGAGAGATAAAGTTTGAAGTGTTCGTGCCACATCTCTGCCAACGCATGTCCTGTCCAGTATTACTCTGTCCTCCAAATAAAACACAACCCCCCCTCCAGCCTGGAAACTTCCTGGCTGATACCGAAGTGATAAAGGGTTGGTTGGACCTACAAACACTCACGCTCCAAACCAAGAGATACAACTTTGACAAAGGCACGCACACACCTTGTTGATCTTAACATTTCCCCACCAGTTGTCCAGCTTAATCGTTTTATCCTCAAACTTGTTTTTCTCCTGTTTAACACAACTGCATATTTTAACAGAACAACAATGGAGCAGCGCTGTTCATTGTTTCTGCCAGGAGGTTCTGGAGGAGGTGGATAAGATAAAATAACATGCCGGGAACATTTAGAAAAAACAGGGATAATGGACTGGAAAGAAGGGAGAAAAGGGAAAGGAAAGTGTTACATCTTTGGAAATGAAGAGCGGCACAAAGTGCTGAACTTTCAGCTATGTGTCTTTGTATCAGTATGTTAGTAGAGTTATGCAATAAATGCCAGTGAAATTCCATTACATTGTTTATTAGAACTCAAATAAAGCACAAAAATACATTGTCTTCCAATGATATATAACAACCAGCCAAACTATATTCATCCATCTGAGACTCAAATATTTACACAGGCTTACATTCATAAAGTTAGCTTTGTAGTTGGCATAGCTGTGTGCAAATACATAAATACTGTGTAGCTCAACTAAAACTGGCTTTTTAAACTAAATATTCTTATACATCAACATATTACATCCATTTTCCTGACCTCAAATATAATCGTCCTATACAACAAAAATAATCTTTGAACAACAGTAGGGGAATGGTTAAATAGCACACTGCATTGGCAAACGAAAAAAAGGTGAAAATGTAAACAAAGTTGTGGTTGCAGAAGAAATAGCTTCAGAAAGTTCAACAAGTGCTCTGCATAACAAATTTTAATTTATCAAGACTTGAAATCAAAAACTTTAAAAATCCTTCACTGCTACTGAAACGCTGCTTTATGCTGCTGCTGGTTTCTGTTTCAGATTCCCTGCTGAGTGTCGCATCCGAGCACCTCCAGCCGCAGGGCGATGTCGTTGATCCAGCCCCGCGGGTGGATTCGGAGGAAGCGTCCGAACAGAGGAGGATTGAAAACATTGAGGGCTTCCTCATCTGGATCGTTGTTTCCGGTAAAGATCTGAAGAGAAGTGAAGAAACAGTAAAGCAGGAGGAGAGGTTAGCAGATGAATACAAGCAGGATGCATTCGATAAATCTCCACATACAGGCCTTCTGCTGCTTCCACTGATCTGGCTTTTTCAGTTCATACCAGCATTCAACCTACATACTCCCTTTCCCAGACAGATAAGCCTTGTCCTAAACTAGAAACTGTTATGTAGTGGAGATCTTCATTGAATTTCACTTTTAGTCCAGAATCAGGCTTAAACCAAATCTTGGAAACTGTCTGAAGACACTTTAATTGGATTCTTTAGTTCAGCTTCATAATACAGAATGACTCATCTACCTGTGTAATAGTATGGGAAACTCTGAGGTAGGTTACACCCTGTGCATTCCTGATTAATTGTGGGAAGAAATGAAACAAGCACAGAACTGTAGTCAATGCCGTTTTATAGCCTGTTTTATACAGCTGTAGTCAGGTAGGAATCTGGATTCCCTGGAAGTCCTGACGCAAGCTTTCTTTTACTGCAAAACACTCATTATTTGTGCACTACATATACCTTCTCTCTTTGGGAGTTCTCCTCTAACACACTGCTCCATGACTGCCCATCAGGACTGAAGGTGACTGAGAACTCGGTCACCATCATTTGGGTCAGCAGTGATCGAGCTCCTTGGGTGATGACCCCTGTGATGCGCCGGACTTTCCCCAAGTCAACCTGCAGCCACTCATGGGGGTTGTTGTTCTGAGATGGGGAGGGCAGAGGAAACACCGTCAGTTAGCAGCACGGAAAATATTCAGATGGAGGGGGGGGGGGAAACAAACTGCTAGACTAGGGTTTCCTGATAGTAGGAAGAAATTAAGGAGGTTTTCTCACAAAACAATGACTGAGAACTGCATCACATTGTGTGCAGAAGTACATGTGATTAGCAAATAACAGGACCAGAAATTTAAAAGTTTGTAGTATAATTCGTAAAATAAAACTTAAAAATGCTAATTGCAGATAGAGACTTCTGAGCTGTCTCGAAGTAGACAAAGCAGATGTCGACACTGCCAAAAAGAACACTACCCACTTTCTCTCCCACTCTAAGGCAACTAGGAAACTTGTAAACTTGGAACTGCTTCTGGCAGTGGATCTTCCTCCTCCTCTGACTAAAACCAGATGAAATCTACTTCCTTTACTCCTCATTCGTGGAAAACGTCAGGTTTGAACTGATAAGGAAAGAGGAAAGGTTGGCAACGGGAAAAGTCCAACCAAAACAAAAAGAAAGATAGAACCTAGTGACACGAGCAGCAAAGCACGAATTTTCTGCTCCAAATTTGAAAATCCCAAAATGAAGTCTTTCACAATTATATAAGCAAAGGAAAAAAAAGTATATTCTGTATCCTGTGGCACATTTGCAGGAAATGTTCCTGTTTTGACTAATTTTGAGAACAACGACAAAACTGAACGATGCATAAATGATCAATGCTCAGACTCAAAGGATGTTAAAAACATGTTTAAACTGAATATTAAAGATCTCACATTGTGCCCATTTTCTGCAAAAATAATCAAAATCTCATATGCATAACTCATGGTTTGGGCCTCTTCAAAATAGACTGTTTTGTTTTGAGAACTGTTGAGTTGCTGCTGTTTCTTTTGCCTTTAGAGAGAACATGATGTCTGCTTCAGAGCCGGTGATTATTGGTTAGTCAGGCGTAATAGCATCTGAACTAAATTTGCATTTCCTTGTAAAGCTGTGAGTCTAACTACTTGTAGAGGATCTTGAGGAATGGCAGAAGTATCTTCATACCTTAACAGCTTTTATTTTACGCCTCAGTGTATAACAACCACAAAATGCAATAGAAATGGATTTTCACCGTATGGGAGCTTTAAGTCATTCGTTCAGGCCTTTGCAGTCTTTTAGGACACTGTTCTAGATAATAATTAGATCACAGTTGTTGACTTTGGCCCACAGCTCACAAGTGCTGCGTGACCTTAAATAACAGCTCAACAGTTTGCCAGAAGAACAAATCACACCTCTACTGCTGCGAAGTGTGAAAATGATAGGTTGAGGAGGAGGAAATGAGAAACTACATTCCAATATAATAAGAGGAGACAGGAAGCAGAGTGAAAGGTTAATAAGCCTTATTATGCACATCACAGGGTCCTATCACAGTGTGAGTGTTGTTGAGACATTTAAAAGAAGTTTGTTAACGTGTTTTTAAGAGTATAAGATTCAGACATGGTAAAAATGATGTGTTTGTCAAACATTACTACATCTTTTTTCACTGGTTAAACCTCAGAGCTCAAAGATCAACTGAACACCAGATAAGTAAGGTGTAGAACAGAGTACTCTTTAATTTGTGGGATAAATTAAGCATGACTTTGTAAGATAGGACAGTAAAACTGATGAGGGTCAGCAAAACGCGACACAGAAGTAAAATCCAACTTTCTTGCAATCCAACTTTGTTTTACAGGCAGTATGGAAATGCTGATGTGTATTTTGTCACTTTTCTTTGTATTTGAGTGGTTGTTTTAAGTCTGTATTTGATGGCAGATTTCCCCATTAATCCAACTGAACTAGCAGAGACAAACAGGATTTGTTTGTCTGAACTGCATCTTGGATAGAGTCAGGGTCACCTTCCACACACACCTTTACGACATTCCATGGGACTATAATGTTCCAAAACCAACAAATCAGCATTCAAATGTTCTTCCCCCTTTGATTATCCAAATATACTTGAGGTCAGAGAGAAGCTGTCGAACCACTGTAGTTCTCTTTCTGGCCCTCTGTTTTCCTTTGTTACTCAATATTTTCCCTGAGTACAACCCAGTGCACGCCTGTTACAGAAATGTTATTACTCATTTTGCGAAAAATGTTACTCCTCCTTTCTACATATTCTCTTCCCACACTCGACAAGTGTGACCAAAATAACTTCACCCACTATATTACACGTCATTTGCTGTCAGTGTTGACATCTTTAGTCAGACTATTGACTAGTTTTAAACCTATTAGATCAAGTCATGTTATACAAAACACCACAAAACAAGCTAATGGCAGGACAGACTGTTTGACTGTTCTTCCATACACATGTAGCTTTGTCTGTGTAGTAAATCTGAATTGCGTGCAGAATATTCTGTATGTGACACGTAAATGAATGTGTGCATGTCCACCTTTGGCCTCCAAGCGTTGGCACTGCCTTCCAGATGGAGACGGGCGAGGTTCGGCTTCCAGCTACGCAGCAGAGACGAATAATGTGAGGAGGCCTTAAAACTGGTGTCATTGAGCTGTCTCTGGAGTCCAAGGGGGAAAGAGCAGCCTGGTCACACACACAAACAAATACGCAGAGTTATTCTCAGCACTTTCATGCAGTAGAACAACGCTGAGATCAATTGCGCTACTGTTGGCATAACTCACTGTTGAGGTCGCAACCCAGCAGCTCCAGTCGTAGAGCAGGCCTCTGCACAAATTGGTATGGATGAATCCTGATGTAGCGAGCCACCAGTGGCGGAAAGAAGCGGTTTTCTTTCACCCTGGAGCTGTCCCTGTTGCCACGAAAGCGCTATACAGAGCCAAACAAATCGACTAGGGTCAGGTTTGTAAAATGGCACATTTTTCTACGACTGCTGTACAAATGAATAACTTCTAAGCATTCTCCAAATCACAGCCCAAGGTTTTTGTGTTGATTTACACATTTCTGAGCCTTAGCATCTGCTTGAGATAGACAGCACATTACAATAAACAATTTGGTGCCTTTACTGTATTTATTTTATAGGGTAATGCAGTATCATGCCGTGGTTATGCAGCCACTATCATTTTATAAATGTGATTTGTGCAGTTTTCTGCACAAGAAACTTTCGCCACAAGACACTCAACACAAATGGGAGGTTGGTCGGAGGTTAGAAAATCTGTTTTATAAAGAAGCTGCAAAAACTATGTAGTCAACTGAATTTGTTTGTAAGGAGATCGGAATTGGAATTTAAAGTACGTTTAGTCATCAGCTCTGGTGAATAGCTCAATATTCTTCCTTGAGAATACAAGAAAAAATGCGACTTGATGGAGCTTTTTCCCCACGGAATATTTCATGATGAATAATTTCACATTAATATTTATTCCATGCCGTATGTCTTGAACTCTATTCTCTTTATCATCTGGGAGTTGCATGTCCTACAACTGCCTGTGTCCTAGGTTCAGCTTCTGCAATGCTGGGAATTAATTTCCAGAAGATTTAACATCTAATTAGTGTCATATGGCAACTCTAGCTGTATCAGATATGCACCATGTGGACATACACTGGTTTGCCTGGTGTTATTTCCAATGTAAGTGGTCCAAGACTCCTGGTCTAGGCTGTAGGACACTGTGAAGAATGTGATGTAGTGGTCCCTCAGCTTAGACCGTACTCCCTGTGTTAACAGACCATGCAGCAGAGTGGGCCTCTGAAGGTCAACCTGATAACACACACAGGCACATTCACATTAAAAACAGAATACTGATGTGATTTATTTCAAGACTGACTCAGATCTTGCTTTAACAAGAGCATTAGGACACCACTCACTGTAGCAGATTCAGTGTAAAAGCTAAGAAAGCTGTACATCTAACCTGTATCCATGACTTGCTGTTTCTGCCCATCCAGGCATTGATATAACCGGACTGATCCAGCCTCGCCAGCGAAGGCTCCCAGCTGTCTGGACACAGCAGTGGAAACATGGTTATAATCCATCTCATTGTGGGCAATTTCCCGACTTTCAGATTTCATAAAGCTGCTGGTGGCCACAAAACTGAAGTATTGGACTCGATACTTGTAGTAAGCCCTTCTGCTCTTTTAATATTGACAGGTATTACAAGGCCTCTTGCTGTGTTTATTCAAGTAAAGGTAAGAAAAACTACTGCTGCCTTACCTATGTGATCTGATGCTGTGATCTGGGAATCTTCGATCCACCCTGATTTCATTCCCAGTCGCATGACACACCCTGAAATGTCAATGACATGAGATTTCATCTCATACATTTCAAATTTCATCTGAGCAGGATATTTTGATAGAATATAGTGCAGGGAATATTATATTGTTTGTTTTGACATTTCTGTAACTGATGCAACCTCAGATATCTAAGTAACATGGGAAGTCTGCATTAGAAATAAAGCCCCACCATAAATTACCAACTAAATTCTTTACAGTGTGGAAATTGTGGGAAAATCCTATGACATTATTCATACATTGGGATGACATACAAAAAAGTGATGTGATTGTAGGTTTTACAGAGTGTCTATACACTTATTACACAATTAAAAAGAACATAAAAAGTACCAAAAACCGAAACAACTTTGCTATTCTTCACTTCTTAATATTTTTATAGGGAGAGAAGTGAAACTAATACTGGTGTCGACATAATAGGTATGTTGCAACAGGTCAAAAGGTTTGAAGTTCTGTGCAGTTAGAACTTGTCCGACTCTATATGGCATGCACATTAACAAACCCAAAGAGATGAATTTAATAATTAAAATGCTAATGTCAGCTTCAAAACACACCTGCAGTTTGCACGCATGCTAACAACTGACATTTAACATCAGTGTGTTATTCAAAGATGGTAGCATACCGTGGTTACAGTTTGTGGAGCTATTAAATTAAGATACAAATGTTTAGATAGATTAAACCTTTATTGATGTCACAGCGGGGGAAATTTATTGTTGTGTTTAGCATGTTCCATTTTCTGAGAGTCTTAATGAAGCTGCTAAGCCCAGAATGCAGCAACAGTACCCCTGCACTATTTTGCAGTCGTACTGTTGCTGCATCCTGGGCTTAGCTGAATTATGTCCTTAATTTATTTGTAATTCAAAATATATCTATTTATCTGCATGATCCAAATCTTTGGAAAAACCTGCCATTTTTAGCATGTAAGTTGCTTTTTCCTGTAACAAAGCAGATTTTTGAAAAGTTAACATGCAGATCATGGAAGGGGACGAGAACACTCCCTAAAATACACCTTGGATACTTGCAGGCTACACTAGGTGAGTCAGACTATTTATATATCACCCTGTATAAATTATAAAGAACATCGTTCATAGATATGGGAAACATGCACCTACCTGGATTATAGACCATCAGTTTAGCCCTCATACCAGCCAGCTGGTTGTCTCCTATTGAGCACTCCACCAGCCATGTGCCAACCGTGGGGGGTTCCATCTCAACTGTGCCAAATACGCCTTGAGAAGGGAGGAATAGATGGATGATTGGAGAAACACAATGTACGAAACAGCACTTAAAACAAGAATACAGTTACATAACCAAGGAAACAAATAAAAAGCCTTTGTTTTGTTCCACCTCAGATACATTCCTTCAATTAAATGATTCACTTTCCCATTCCATTTTTATTACAAGGAAAATTGTCCACCAGGGAGTCACAAAACTCTCTTGATATGAAATAAAAGTTTGTGGTTCAGATCAATTTGTTTAAACACACAGTCATTTTTGTGGAACACAATCTTGCCACTGAAGATGTCATTACGGTCTAAATGAGATCACATTCACTAATAGCAACCATATGGTTGTTTGGAGTCATCTGCTGGGGATGATACCATCACTGACACTAACACATCTGCAGCATCTGGTTATGTTTTCTGTGTGCACGCATGTCTTTACAGACCATGTATTATTATGTGACAGAAAGTGACAGAATCTGAGAGAAGTGAAAGAGAAAGGTTAAAAGGTACACACGTGGACAAAATTGTTGGTACCCCTCAGTTAAAGAAGGAAAAACCCACAATTCTCACTGAAATCACTTGAAACTCACAAAAGTAACAATAAATAAAAATTTATTGAAAATTAAATAATCAAAATCAGCCATCACTTTTGAATTGTTGATTAACATAATTATTTAAAAAAACAAACTAATGAAATAGGGCTGGACAAAAATGATGGTACCCATAACTTAATATTTTGTTGCACAACCTTTTGAGGCAATCACTGCAATTAAACGATTTCTGTATTTGTCAATGAGCGTTCTGCAGCTGTCAACAGGTATTTTGGCCCACTCCTCATGAGCAAACAGCTCCAGTTGTCTCAGGTTTGATGGGTGTCTTCTCCACATGGCATGTTTCAGCTCCTTCCACATATGTTCAATGGGATTCAGATCTGGGCTCATAGAAGGCCACTTTAGAATAGTCCAACGCTTTTCTCTCAGCCATTCTTGGGTGTTTTTGGCTGTGTGTTTTGGATTGTTGTCCTGTTGGAAGACCCATGACCTGCGACTGAGACCAAGCTTTCTGACACTAGGCAGCACATTTCTCTCCAGAATGCCTTGATAGTCTTCAGATTTCATCGTACCTTGCACACTTTCAAGACACCCTGTGCCAGATGCAGCAAAGCAGCCCCAAAACATTACTGAGCCTCCTCCATGTTTCACCGTAGGGACAGTGTTCTTTTCTTCGTATGCTTGGTTTTTGAGTCTATGAACATAGAGTTGATGTGCCTTACCAAAAAGCTCCAGTTTGGTCTCATCTGTCCAAAGGACATTCTCCCAGAAGCTTTGTGGCTTGTCAACATGCATTTTTGCAAATTCCACTCTCGCTTTTTTATGAGTTTTTTTCAGCAGTGGTGTCCTCCTTGGTCGTCTCCCATGAAGTCCACTTTGGCTCAAACAACGACGAATGGTGCGATCTGACACTGATGTACCTTGGCCTTGGAGTTCACCTTTAATTTCTTTGGAGGTTGCTCTGGGCTCTTTGGATACAATTCGAACGATCCGTCTCTTCAATTTGTCATCAATTTTCCTCTTGCAGCCACGTCCAGGGAGGTTGGCTACTGTCCCGTGGGTCTTGAACTTCTGAATAATATGAGCCACTGTTGTCACAGGAACTTCAAGCTGTTTAGAGATGGTCTTATAGCCTTTACCTTTAAGATGTTTGTCTATAATATTTTTTGGATGTCCTGGGACAATTCTCTCCTTCGCTTTCTGTTGTCCATGTTCAGTGTGGTACACACCTTTTCACCAAACAGCAGGGTGACTACTTGTCTCCCTTTAAATAGGCAGACTGACTGATTATGAGTTTGGAAACACCTGTGATGTCAATTAAATGACACACCTGAGTTAATCATGTCACTCTGGTCAAATAGTTTTCAATCTTTTATAGAGGTACCATCATTTTTGTCCAGGCCTGTTTCATTAGTTTGCTTTTTTAAATAATTATGTTAATCAACAATTCAAAAGTAATGGCTGTTTTTGATTATTTAATTTTCAATAAATTTTTATTTATTGTTACTTTTGTGAGTTTCAAGTGATTTCAGTGAGAATTGTGGGTTTTTCCTTCTTTAACTGAGGGGTACCAACAATTTTGTCCACGTGTGTATATAAAGACAAATGTGTGCAGACATTTACCAGGAAAGAGGCTGTAGACGCCCATACGATGTTCCTGTTGAGCGTGAACCGTAAACGGCAAACCATGGAAGTGCACAGCGTGGTACTCTCTGTCGCTTCCTACATTCAGGAGGTGCCACCTGACAAGTTGGCGCTGAGCTACCCTTAAACCAGGGAGAGTCTCCGCCACATAACCGTTTATAGCTAAGGAAAAATATTGGCATTATTTCTGTGAAAAAGTATGGCATGAAATCAGCAGCAACAAATCTGACAAAAGCAATCAGCCCTTTAATCTGTACCTGCAAACTTATTGCTGGTGTGATACCAGGGGTCTTCTGTGTTGACCTGGCATGGCGGGGCACAGTATCGCTGCAGGTTTTCTTCCAGGTACCAGCTTTTAGTTTCATCAAAGGTGTGGAACAGAAGGGAAAACTCCCGAAGGTCTTGCTGTGCCTTCCCATTAGTTTTGAGTGTATCAGACTTACAGATCACCAGTGGACCGATCAGACCGGAGTGAAGGTCTCTCTCCTAGAAAATAGTAATAAAATATACATATTAACTTTAAAATTAAAATGGAAAATGTTTCTTTGATTGCCATTTTAATTTCTTGGAGAAAAAAAAAACAAACAGCTGTGAGGTAAAAGCAACTACAACACTATGCTGCTATAGATAAACATGCAAAATATGCAAGGAATATAAACTGGAATGGGCTACAAGTGAAGACCTGTGCAGACCTTGTCCACAGTGGAGTAGTAAGCTCCGGTCTTGCAATCAAATTTGGGGTCAGTGGGTCCTTGCTTTCGGGTTACTTTCCAATTATATGTCCGGGCTTCCCCAGGAGGTACAGGTTCTCCTGGTACTCCTGGTGGGGCAGAGGAAGAACTGGTTTGGGCAACGCCGGCCCCCTGACTGCGGTCATAGACTCCGTGAAGGTGAAAGGAGTAAGGTCTCTGTGCTTTGTTCTTAAATATCACCTAGAATAAGACAAAGAGGGACAAGACAGCAATAAAGAGAGAGTTTTCACAAAAGCAGACACAGCTGGGGTCATAACTTCACCAGTGCAACACCAAAGCATTTGGGTTCAACTACAGCTTGTGAAAGGGGTAGTAGTTACTGGGGCTGCAGAAAAACTATTATTTTGATTTGCTTAGGTATAGTAACGCTTACAGTGAGCACATCATCAATCTTGGTTCTGATGAACGGTCCCATAATTCCCAGGTGTTCCTCAAGCTCTCCTCTGTTGACGGGTTTTAGGAAGCGTTCATCTTCGTAGGCTCGAAACACCACCTTCTTGTACTCCGGCAGGAACTTCCTCATGCCTCGACGCATCTCTCTTATAGAAGAAAATTATTCATCAGTCAGAGTACATTTATTCTGAGACAGTACAGTCTACTATCAGTGTCACTTAACATTTCTTGGACAATCAATTGAGCTTTCCCAGCAAGCGGGCAAAGTTCCCACAACATTGGCTATCATTAACCACAAGTTCTAACAATATTTTAAAGAAAACATTTTTGTTCTAATGTTCTAAGGTTATTCCTCATTCCAGATAATGTTGGTTTGATGTTAAATATAATAACTGGAACATTCGGAGGATGTTGTCAGGTTGTCAGGTTGTACGATGACAAATGAATGTGACATGCTAACAAAGATGGAAGATTTTACCTGTAATTGTCTGAAGATGTTGTTGAGAGAATACATACAGAACAATCTTCCATAAAAAGTTAAAAGAATGTCATACCATAACAAAGGAAGAATGTTCTCAATGCAATATTCTGCAAATGTATTTTTTTCAAGCATCTTTACAGAACTTTTTCCAGCCATAATGAAGAACATTCTAGGAAGTAAAAGAAAATCACCCACTAAAAACATTACTAGAACTTTGTCAAACTGTCTCAGAACAGTTTTGGAACAAATAATTCTAGCTGGGTTGTTATAGACACGTTTTTTGTGAGGTGCTTGTTTTCACCATTTTTGCTTAAAACCATTCCAACATTGTTTGCAACATTTTCTTGTTTTGTAAGTTTGGGTGAAGTAAGGACAGCGGTTCTTCCTACTTTCAGTCTTTGTTTTGAGCTTATACAAATATAAGAAACATTAGTGTTCAGTTGTCATAGTAAGAATGCAAGGAAGCAAACAAGACTATTTCCCAAAATGTTGAACAGTTCCTTTGAATTTCTGCTTGGTAACTTGGATGAAACACTGTTTCTACCTGGGTTGAATGAGCTGATGTGGTTTTCTGATGCCATAGTCCCAGGTGATCTCCTCTGCTGCAATGTAGTAAAAATGGCCATGGGGGCCACCACCAGAGCGAGGGTTAATGGAATTGGTGCCGAATATTTCTGATGTGCCGTTCATCTGTAAATGAAATTTTGCATTTAGTGTGGTGAGAGGAGAGTGTTTTTGTTTGTGCCATTTGGAAGTATATGTACTTAAAACATCAGATGATAGTACCTCCTGATTGTAGTCATCATACTCGAGAGACAGATCCATCCTTGTTGTATTGGTGTTGGCAGCAGTGAAGTTGGGTTTCAGACCCATCACAGCATCTGTAAGTTTCTCAGGTTCCATCTTAACGTTGTTTTGTGGTAATAAGTTTTGGTCCATGTCTTCTAAATTGCTTAATTCTACAGTTGAGAACTCCTCACTCAGCAGTGGTTCGCTGCCCAATAAGATCTCGTTGCTCTCTTCAAGTCCTACTGTAGTTGCATTCGCTTTACTTGGCATTTCACTCTTTACCTCCCGCTTCACTTCAGCCTCACTGTCAGTAATATTTTCCGTGACTTCTACTACAGACGTTATTGTAGTTCCTGCATCTTCAAAAGCTCCAGAACTTACATCTCCATCTGTCCAGTTTCCATCAGTCTGTCTTCTCAGTCTGCTGCCTCTGTTTTCCAACGGCTCTGTCTGATTCTGAGGAGCTGTCAACTCATCATCTTTCTCGATGTCATCCAAGATATCCTGAGGGATTCCTCCCTCTAACGGAGATTTCCCTTCTTCCGCTGACGTTACTGTAACTTTCCTCAGCTGACATGCTTCCCCAGTCCCCTCAGTTTGAGTGTCATTTTGACCAGAAATGTTTACTGACTGAGTATTGTTGCACACTCGAACCAACATTGTACGATTTTGAGGTCTGAATCCTCTTGGCCCAAAATCCAACTTATCAAAATAGTCGGAGATATCATCATCGTCGTCATCATGATCAGCTAAAGGGAGACCTGCATTGTTGCAGGGACGAACGGTGTAACGGATGCTCATCCCTCGGCTCTTGAGGCTGCCATCAAAAGCACTGATCTCCCACTCACCTTCAAGGAGGGAAAAGTGAGACTGAATTTGACTCATGTGAGGGTGGTGGTAACAGATGCATGTCAGAAATGTCCTACTGCTATCCATGTAAGCCAAATACCAAATGACCAGGTAGTACACTAGAAAACACTCAATGCTCCAAAAAAGCAACAAGTTTATCACATTTATGCATCACATTACACTGTCATTAGCAATGTTTTGTGCCATTAAAGCACCTAATGTCTTCTTCTCTGAGAAAATAATTGTAAAAGTTTCTCTGTGACATCCTACCAATCAGCTCGGTCTCCATGGGAACAGTCACAGCAGTCATTGGGAAGAGGGTGAGGACAGACCGGTAACTGCCTTGGTACTGAAATAGGTTTCCGGTGAAGTAGACAGAGAGGAAATCACTTTGGGCCCCCACGTTAGCTACATGCCAAAAGGGGACATCAGTCTGACACATCACAAACTGACGCTGACTAAACATGATGCCATTTACACCTGCAGGAAGGGGAGGGAAATTCAAAGACAGCATGTTTTTGGTTAACTTCAAATGATTCTCTTGCAGTGTTCAAAAATGGTTATAATTCCACTAACAAGCATTAGGAAGAAGTAAAAGTAAAAATGCAACTTACTGTAAATGACATTTGAGTTATAGAATTCAGGGTCAGTGATGTTGAAGGACTTTTGGTTGGACTGCTGCATGTTTTCGTCAAAGTACCAACTTCTGTTCTCATCAAACACAGCAAATACAAGGCTGAACTTCTTGTCTGGTCCCAACTGCAGGCAGCAACAGAATGAAATAAAAACAAAATTTCATATTAATTTAGCACATGTTAAGCTGTACGTCTGAAGCTTGGCACACGCTAGCCTTCTTCTCACCAGGTTTCCTCTGACATCGATGGTGTCAGACTTGCAGATGAGCAGTGTGCCCACCAGACCAGAGGCCAAGTCCTTCTCCAGGGACACAGTGCTTTGATACAGTTGGGTCAGACATGGAGGATCTTCCTCCAACGGCCCGTCATCTGTTGTTAGCGACCAAATGTAGCCAAACGTCCCATTCGGTGGAACTCCCATTGAGCGCAAGTCCTGCTGTGCAGCTGTTCATTTAAATTTGAATAAAATTTGAGGATGAGATTAGTGGGAATCAGTTCAAACTAACAAATTCAGTCTTTTACTACAGTCTACACACAATGCCTTTAATGATGGAGAGAAAGATACATCCAGTTCCGGTTTTCATGATTTATCTTGCACTCTGGGGTGTATAAATAGCTCAGCTGATTCTTGTCATGAAAAACAACACGTGACTAGCTAAGACAGGACTAGCATAGTTAAAATGAGGTTTAATTAATAATCTCCTCATCCTCTGTTTGCTGAATTGAAGCCATTTATCATCTATTGCTTGTCTTTGCCAGGAACTCACCAACAAACTAGAAACACCATCATCTTAGTAATCTGTTCAAGTTTATTGCAGTAACTTATGGACAATTTGAAAATTGTTCTTGAAATGATGAAACTCCATTCCATTTGTTTCACTTGGAAAAATGCCACATTAAAGAACATACGGACATTTCACCTGCATCTAAATTGAAAGCCATTAGTTTAGACTGCTTTGTTAATATCCATGCTGAAGCTTACCATTCGTGGTCTTCTGCAGTGGAATGATCTTGGTGAGTCCATTGGGGAAGATATTGAAAGGATGACTGGCCAGGTTTCTAAAAATGATCTGGAAACAAT
This sequence comes from Acanthochromis polyacanthus, assembly GCF_021347895.1. Lineage (NCBI taxonomy): Eukaryota > Metazoa > Chordata > Actinopteri > Pomacentridae > Acanthochromis > Acanthochromis polyacanthus. Next base: position 17,203,368 of record NC_067122.1, read on the forward strand.
TCAGATCAATGGGTAATCAATAAGAAAGTCATTCAAAGAGCCACTGCATAAACACAGCACTGTATAAATTTCGCTCTGCACTTGACTGTGACTATTTTATTTGTTTTTCGGTCAGATTTGTTATATAACATATACTCTGTTTTCTGAAATTTGCTTCACTCACATGCAACTGATCATTGACTTTTCCTTTCAGAATTGGACCCAGCAGTGTGTTGTCAGGATTTTTCCTCTGAGTAAAAGATCCGTCTGTGTACTCCGCATACACAACCTTTTTATACTTGTAGTCGAGGTGATGGGGAGCAGCAGGCAGATATTTGGACTGCAAATTGCTGATGTAGCAAAGAGAAAAGAATCAATTTAACTCTCATCAGTTCAGCATCGACCTCTCTGTTCTTCTTCTTCTTCCTCATTCCTTGTTTTTCCTACCTGTCTGTGGGTTCCAGATGAGGAGCGTAGTCCCAGGTGACCTCTTCAGCAGCGATGTAATGCACCCAGGTTTTGGACTGCTGTCCTCTGCTCGCTCTGGCTTGAACTTGTGGCTTCTTGGGTTGAAAATTGAACAAATCATCATAGTAGTCTTCATCATAATTTTGTTTGACTTGACGCACGTCAGGCACCGGCGGAGTGACGGGCTCAGGGCATTTCTCCACATTGAACAATGCGTTCATGCCATCTGTGGGAAGAAACAGTGCAAATAGACAGTTACAATTTAATTTTAGGGACACAGATAACTTTAGATTTGTGCATTTCTGATCGGGTCTTTCTTACCATGATGATGAGAATTTATCTGACAGTTGATGAGGAAGCGTCCTGCTGAAGTGGCTCTCATTTCCGCAGTGATGAAGGTCATAGGGGTCACCTCCACTGTAACTTTACGATGGCTCAGTACCTGACAAAAACAAATCCAATACACTGGATTTGAACATAATCATGTAAAACAATAATCCGCTTTATTTATATGATGTTTTCCAAAACACATAAAGTCTAACATCTAACGTTATTAAAACATTTTATTTTTTTTAACCACTGAATGACTGCAGTAGCCTAGCCGCGCTAGACCCAGGTCTGAAGACACAAGGGTCTAGGAACTCTCGACAGGGAGGGAGGCAGGCTAAAAGGTTGTCTTTCAAATCACTCTGCAGCAGTTGGGTAGGTATACAACCAATCAGCGCAACGAATAGGCTGACGTAGTTCCTAGAGCGCCAGAAATCAGAGGATGCGGGAGTTCGGTGAAGCTTTATTTATACAGTCAATGGGTGAAGCTCAAGTATATTACAGACATTTTAACAGAAAGATTATTCAGAGTCGGTGCTATTGGAGCTCAATGACTGTTGTCGTTTTTGTTGTCGACCCTGGCAGAGAATTAAATTCGTTGCGGTGGGTTGTCTAGCGCGGCTCGGCTAGTTGTTTCCGGTTGTTTCTGTCAGAATCGTCGCGCCTCTGTCGTCACTTAGTTACGGCCGCCTTCTGACTCTACACTTCATGGTGATTCGTCAGCCAGTTTTAGGAGCATCCAACCTCGAGGCTTACCGAGGGTAACTAGACCCACCCTGGCAGAGAATTAAATTTGTTGCCGTGGGTTGTCTAGCGTGGCTAGGCTATGACTGCAGCTCTTTCACAAAGCTTTTCAAAGCAAAGCCCAGGTGGATAACAAGCACAGTTTCATGGTATTAGTGTTATTCTACTTCTGCTGTTGAATTCAGTGTAGTTTAAGCACAGCAAAGAAGAAGTCAGGAAGTAGCACGAATTTTTCTTTATTGTTATACTGAACTTATCATTAATATTTTAGGTCTGATTTTGACAGACTAGTGAGACAAGAGTTGCATTCAATTTATTTCTTAATCAATTTTATGTTAATGAGTAAAATATCTAGTTGAGTGAACTAAAATATCTCTTCCAAACTTTAAATTAGTTTGCTGTGACATTTTTTCATGTGCCCTAAATTACCTGCAAAGAGTGATCTTGAAACTGAATGGAGTGGATTTCTGGAGCTGTGCCCACTCCAATCATGTGCCAAAACACAGGACGGCGGCCCTGACACACTGTCAAACCTACACACACACAAACAGAGAGAGAGAGAGAAGGAAAATGAGGCCAAATTCCTGTGACAACACACAACACAGCCACTGATGCCACAGCGTGACTAACACTTAACATTACAGCACGGCTTCATGGAACAACCCTGCCGAAGCCAGACTGCTTCATTACCAGGTAGCGTAGAGTTGACATATCCATTGATGGTGTGGTATTCCTTCCTGCCGTCACTCCTCTTGAACTTCTCCCTGCTCAACCGCTCTCCTACCTCTCCATACCAGCTCTTGGTCTCATCGAACACTGCAAACAGCAGGACGAACGCCGGATATTTCCTCTGCCCATCCATGAAGGCACCTGAGGGAACACATAGAACATAAATGTGATGCAGGGGGAGGTATTACGCTTGCAATAGAATTATGTGGTGGAAAATGCTACATGTTGTCATGTAAAAATGATTTCACATTCTCTCTAAGTCTGTGTCAGATGGAGTTTTGGCCTTATAGATGGCACTGACACTTAGAGATGTCTGCTGGTCAGGTCACCACTCAGCTCCACACCAGTGTCTCCACAACAGTTGTTTGGATTACAGTGGAATTTGGTCTGGTATACGTGTTGGTCAGGAGGTAACTCCCACTGACTGTGATGCAACTTCTCCCCCACACATTGCACAGATTTAAGTTTGTGATTGTGAGGGAAATTAAATATGATACCAACATTCATGTCCTCTGCAGAATGATAAACATTATATTCTCTAGTGGCATCACTGAATCAATTTGACCAGTACTTCATTTTATGATCAAATACCTGCAAAACTAATGACATCAGCCTCAGCAGTACTTTATGCAGTGTGAGCTCAATAATGTGAAATTATGTCAATAAAATGTGTGAAACTGACATGGCAAGCACTGGAAATATTATATCTGATTAATATCAACATGTTGCCATTGTTAGAATATTATCATACTGATGGTAACATTGAGATTAAAGCATCTAAGTACAACCTCACAGAGAAGTTTACATGACTGTACCTCTTTTTCTAATCCCCAAATAATAGTTAAAATCAGTTCACACCTACATTTGGCTCATGGAATGTTGGAAAATATGGAAAATCAGACAAAGACAGTAGAACAGTTGCATTCAATCATTATTAACTCGCAGCACACTGACTTGGTTTACAGATGAGCAGGGCACCGATGAGTCCTGAGTTGACGTCTCGGACTGTATCCACCTGGGACGAGTATGAGTACGTGAGACAGTCGGGGTCACTGGGGGTGGGACTGTCTTTATAGTTGATGTCCCAAACATACTCATAATATCCTCCAGGAGAGATGGCATCATCCTCCTTCTCCTGGCCTGCTGTGGAGTCATCATAACCGGCTCCTGGAAAGAAAGGAAAATTACTTCTGTCTCGTCTTAGAGCAGCAAGCGGTTCAAGGAGGTAGAATGACGTCACTGTGTAGTAAAATGGAAAGTATGAAGTTTTCTCCGGTCCTTCGAGGGAAAAACAGGGTCTTTGATGACGTTAGGGGGATAATGCACGAAAAATTTTTAACAAATCCTCATGTGACATTGCAGGAAATGTTTGTTTAAGTTTGCCTTTTTCACTGTGGAAATCAGAATGAATGAACAACAGCAGTGAAGTGATTGTAGTGGATGCTGTGGTCAAAACCACATGCATGGGAAGCACTGACTCACAACAATGTGCAATAAAGACTTCTCTCAGACACGTGCACACACACATACATGCCCGCTGGCAGCAACCTTTTCTTCACCCTTAATATTGCACATCGATGTACTTAGATCTACTTGGTCTCATTCCTGGAGCAGCTTTTCAGATTATGGTAATCTCAGTTATAGGAATCGGCTCCATGTGAAGCCAAGGAAGCTTATGGGAAGCGACTTTGTTGGATCAATGGCAACATCACAACATATGCCAGTGCTTCCCAAAGATCGTATTAATGCTCAAAAGCTTCTCAGTCAGGGATATTCACTTATATCCTCGTGAGAAGCTGCTGAGGATGTAAGAATGACTCACTGGCACTGACAGGCTGCACAATATCTGCACACACAAGATAATGATAACCGTTCTCTGAAAATTCTAAAGAATGAGGAGGCAACTATTGGGCAGATCAGTCTCATTTCTCTGTAATTTTGGAATCATTTGCCACACTGTTGTAGAATAACTGACCCAAACTACTTTTGTTCACTTTTGACTAAAACAAGTCTAAGTCACAATAGCGGCGGACAGTGAACTTCAAAGCTGTCTTCTTTTTGCCACTGTCTCATCTACAACCTGGACTTTACATCAAAAGTGAGTGATTCAACAAGCTGAGTCAGGCTGTTGCTCACCACTTGACCAAGAAGAACAGAATGTGTTGACTAACATAGAGTTTGTGACTGAGCGCAACAGAAAGTTCCTGACAGCATGCGGCTCTCTGACCTTCTGACTGTTTCCAGTAGGTGATTCCTACGGGGCTGATGCTGTAGGGCTGAGAGGCCAGGTTCTTGAAGTGGACCACCACTCTATCACCCGCCTGGGCAACGATCACCGGACCTTGAATACCTGTGACCAGAAGACATGAAGTTTGTAAAGGATTCCAACATATGAGCCCCATACCGCAGGTGAAAGTATTCATACTCATTATTAGTTGGGAAGTTGCTTGCAAACATGCTGACTAGAATGTCTTTGGATGTTGATAAATGATTACAAAATGTGATATACAGAGAATATCAGAAGAGGAAACCTACAGTACCTGTCCAAGCTGGTCTTGGCACAGGAACACTGTATGTGGAGTCTGTATATTCCCTGTAAACTGCCTTGATGTATTTTTGACGAATGCCTTTGGATCTCCATCTAAAAAAAATAAATAATGGAGAGCAAATTATAACAAAACTGCCTGAAAACACTTTAATTACCTTGTTAAGAAACTTACACCCAGCAGAATTTAATAGAACTGTAAAGAAAAAAGAATAAAATCCAACATCATCAATCTTGTTAACTTATGACAACTTAATGAAATTACGTTCATCTAACAAACTCTTCAGAGGTGCAATTCCTGGTAACTCAAATGACCAATTACAAAACAATTGGTAGCATAAATGACAGATTTTTTAGTTTGTAAGAGCTCGAAATCTTAAACTGAAGGTGAAGAAAAAAGTTGCCAAGCTAATTTTGTTAGTTTTCTTCAACTTCAACTTACTTTTCAAACAGCAAATGCAGAAATGTCAGTTTAAATGAACACACAATATTAAGTTGGTGCAATTAACATTATTATTATGCCAACACACCTCATCTAATTAACTTAGAACAACTTTAAAGGTTTATCCAAGTTTTTAACCTGCAATCTCATATCTAATTTAGTTTAACGCTTATGCAATATAATTATACTAATTCTGATTTAGTTAAAATCTTTACTTTCGATTTAGGTCTGAATCTGACATCAGAGCATGTTGGCTCAATAAAACATGGAGATGTTCACCTTTGGTCGAGCGCTGGGTCAGTTTCATCCAGGTAGATGTAGTCCCAGCCGATCTCTACAGCCGCTATGTAATATTCTCTGACAGCAGATTTCTGAGTTTCTCCTCCTGAGCAGCAGATCAGCGGCAGCAGAAGCACCAGAGTCGCAGTGATCGCACCTGTCCGCTCCATGGTGTCCGGGTCAGGCTTCCCCGGCTCTGGTGCTCCTCCTGCGGGCTGAAGTATTTAAGGGGAGAGGGGTGGAGAGCGGTCCGTTTGGGGGGAGTGTGTCAGGGACGTTACGCTCCGTTATGACGCCATCACACAACACTTCATTGTCTTGGGAAAGAAATCTGATTTTTACGCACCACTTCGGCTTAACGTCGCCAGAAAGTACAGTTAATAGTAAAAAAAAAACAATAACCAGCCATTATTAAAGGTTGTCGTGTTACTGAATAACCACTGATTATTAAGAGAATTTTAGGTTGCCAGCTTGGGAAAAACATCTGACATTTATCCTGCTACACTGTTAAAAAAGAGGAAAACTATTAAAATAGTTTTCAACTTCAATTTGTGGAGCAGTTCACTGTTAGTTTGCAGGTGTTTTGTTCAATTGTTCAATTGCAAATAATAACCAATAACTAAGTTACAGATTTTCCCTGATTGTTCAATTTCACTTAATCCCTGCTAAAAGCTAAGAATAAAAATTCATGTACCTGTTGACAATTAAAATAAATAAATAAATAATGAAAATTTAAAAAAATCCAGCTACGTTGTCGAAAGTTTTAGGATTTATTTATTTTTTTAAACATTTTTTAGCTGTAACTTTTGGAACAGTTTGACTAAATAACCACTTGTTAACAGTATTTTAGGTTGCCAGGTTGTGAAAAACATCTGACATTTATCCTGCTACACTGTTAAAAATGAAAAGAAAACGTTACATATTGTTTTGAACTTACATTTTTGGATCAAGAAGTTTGTAGTTTGCAGATAATTTGTTCAATTGCACATATCAACTATCTTTTGCCATTTTGCAGATTTATATGAAATTTGAATCATATATATCAGGAACTATCATTTAACCAATTTCCCTGATCATTAATTACACATAATACCTAGAAAAAGCAAGGGAAAAAGTATTCATTTCCACGTTGATTGTAAAATAAATCAATAAAAAAAACAACATTGTAAAGAGGTTTTAACAGTTTTTAACTGAAGATGTTCCCTGTTTTGGTCAGTTGAACATACAATTTTTACATGTATTTGCATTTAAAAAAAATGTTTATCAAGGATTGAAAAATGGTGAAGTGTTATTTTACAGATTTCTCTAATTTATTAAGTTACATACAATATGTAGTAAAATCTGAGAATTAGGGTTTACTTTAAATGTTGACTGTAGAAAACAGCAAACAACAGATCAAAACTGTAAACAATGTCAATATCAAAAGTGAATATTTTTACAAGTAGCAATTTGTTCTTTAGTTTTACTATATTTAAATTAGCTTAAAAATGTTTTCATTTTACATGTTTTCAATATTTGAAGTATTCCACCACACTTTAATGTATTTTTTGTCATAGCTGCCAGATTTTCACCATGTTTTTAAACTTTTTAGAGACTTTTTTGTTTGTTTTACAGTGTACAGCTTGATCCTTGCTGGAGCATCTCTACTACAGTTCATTTATCAACAGCTTGTTTACTTTGACATTACTTGCTTACTTTGCTATGTATTGAAGTATTGGTTTGCACATTTTCTGAACTGCACAACTGTTGTTATTAATAGGCTATAAGGAGTTCAGAAACCAGTACTTTAAATTGCTTGTCGTAATAAACTTTAATTCTACATGAATATGTCTTGTCACCTTTAGTAGTGCATGCAGCAAATAGCTTCATATCTGCTGCTGTATAGATGTTGTCAGATAACAGAGAAGTTCTAGCCTCTAGCAAACCTGCCAGAACGTGTGGTGCACTGTTAATGATGGACTACAATATAATAACATACACACTACACTAAACAAACAATACAAGTTAGTTTTCACACAATTATACAGAGAATGACTGTATTGTCAAAATGTGGACATGAGAAACACGTTTTCTTTAGCAGGCTTTGCTGACACCTTTTGGTGAAAACAGGTACTGCACCACACTGATGTAGAGCACATGGTTTAAAAGCTAAGAGGCAGTAAACAATAAGTAGATTCAGTATTTTAATGCAAACATGTGGATTCTTCTTTATTAGTTATAAGTAAACAAACTACTTCATCAGTTAGATAGAACTGATGATAGAAAACATAAGTGGTTTATTTCAATAAAACAGAAGTAAAACAAACAACAGAACAACACACTTATCAAGACTTCGATGCATTTGAAACACATCAACCAACCATCTGGATGGTCTCCTGCACTACAATGAGGAATCTTGAAGTTATTTTTGGACCAGGTCATATCCTTTCACTCAAACATGACACTGACTTCCAAGGGAGCATTTAAAGATAATTACAACAGCATGCTGTATATGTAGCTTACACATAGTTGTATCAAACCAAACTTTGTATAAAAAAATTACAAAAAAAACAAGTCACTAAAGACATCTTCCTCTTGAGATGAGTCCTGATCATAGTTTTAGTGAGTTGACCTCAATGATCTGCTGCAGGATGTTGTCTACATCGGTGGTCTCCATACTGATGCCGGCCAGGTCTAGTTGGGGCAGCAGGGCCGTGAGAAGAACCACCACGTTGTTGCGGATGTCGCGGAGATTCTCCTGTGCTGATCTGATTGGACGACAGCTTCATTATTAAAGCGAGGAATGGTAATAACTCAACTCCCTTCTAGGAAACTTTTTTCCCCACAATGTATAAAAGGACATCACTAAATAATAATTATACAAATGCATAGTAATTATAATGAGGAGAATTATAATTTAAAAATTTAATTACATTTAATTACGGTGTTTTACATGTAAGTCATAATTTTTTTCTACACTAATGTGAGTAATAGGTGCATTGAATACTTGTTCTGTCACTGATTATTATTACTATGAATATTACATCCATCTACTGAAAGGGAATTGTTTATCTAAACTAAAATGTGCTTATTACAGAGAAAGCTTTTTGTTTCTTTGTTGGGTTTTCCAGGTATAATGTTGTCAGTAGGGCTGGACCTGAATATCCCGAATATTCGAATATTCATTTGCTATGGCGGTATCTGGATATTAATTTTGGTATCTGAATATATAATATTAAAGGGCCAGTCAGGTATTTCATTCTACATAATATTGTATTTTACATCATATTATGTCATGTTAACCTTCAATTTTAAATTAGCAATGTAAATTTCAACAGTATATAATACTACAGGGTCTGAATGTTAATATTCATATATGTCAGATAAATCCGCATTATATCACAAAAGCATTTAGGTTTTAGAGAAATAAGTGTTGGTAATGATAAAAGCTAACATTCATTCTGTCCACCACCATAATCTTTCAGTTAGAGGACTTACATTCATAGGTACGTCAGTGCAGGAGCCACATGCAAAAATGGGGATAATAAAGGACATCTTTGTGCCTCTGTATGTAAAAGCAGGTGCACGTCCGTCTACAAAACTCACCTGTTGTCCTCACAGTCCTCGCTGTCACTGACTTTCGTTCTGCTCTGACTCTCATTCTTCTTGGCTTTGTTCTGCTCGGACTGATCCTTTGGCTCTGATACAGCTTTCTGAGCCTGGACCAGCAGCCCCTGGGGTCCTGCAGCCTGAACTGGACCGGAGGATGAGGAAGTAGAGCACTGAGGGGTGGGAGAAGAATACTTAAGACAACTGACTGTGAGCAAATATAGTTGGCTGTAAAAACAAAAAAAAAAGCAAGCTATGTTGCCTTTAGCTGTTGTTTTTCTTAAAGAAGTGCTGGGATTGTTTCGGTTGCACAACACTGATCCTTGCACACCTTGTAATTGAGGTAATCACCAGTCATTTACGCTATTTATAGCGTAAATATTCACTGATTATTACTTTGGCTAACTTTAGGTTTGTATTTTTCAACAGATTAGTTCAGTTAAGAGGATTTTAATCAAACAAATGCTGCAAAAAATATCAAACATGTTTCCTTTAGCTGCATTATTAAACATTTGAAGAAAAATTAACTTAGTATTGCAAAAGTGGCTATTCTACACTGCTTGGCAAAAAACAAACAAAAAAAAAAGAAAATTCATGCTTAATTCCAAAGCAATTAACTGTGTAAAACATTCCTTTAAATTAAAGGTTTTCTAATTTACTGTCATAATAAGCCTAAAACTCCTGGTATAAACTGTGCTGACCTCAGCCATGTCTGTTTGGCAGCCGACCTCTGTACTTGCTGAGGATGCTGACGATCTCACCGCCTTTTGTTTTGGCTCTTCTGAGCTGCTGTCAGAACACGTCATTGTGCATTGACTTGTCTTTGTGATTTGCAGACCCAGAAGGCTCCGCAGCCTATGAACCTCCTTCTCCAACCCGGCCAGCCTCTGCACTTTGGCTTCCCGTTCGCCTGCTTCTGAACGCAGCGTCCTGCTGTGTGAACCTTCTGTTCGGCTCAGCGGGGAAACCACCACAGTCTGGGTGGAGGCGGACAAGTGGGTCCAGGTGAGGCTGCTGGGGGTTTGCTGCAGTGTGTCTGAATTCTCTGCTCGGCCTCCGCTGTCCTTTCTGTTAGTTTCTGTGGACACTATCTTGAATATGTTTGCTTGTTTCCCTGTAAGCAGCTCATCTGGTAGATTTGTTGAGTCAGGCTGCTGGTCCTCGCAAAGGTAGCGCTTCTTCTTCACAAAGTAAGGTAATGATTCTGACGACCTCTTGTGGCTACAAAAAACAAAGGCTAGTCAGTTGCTTAAAGGTGTACATGTGTTTTTAGTTCATAAACTGCACATTTTTCATTCTTTACATTATTTCAAACCATTCCAAAACGACTTGACTCGCCACCTTCCAGTGATCCATCATACTGAGGAATGCATGACCAGTATTTTTTATTATGTTCATGTCATGTTATGGTGACATTCTAATGAATCTGCAAACAGAAAGCTTACTGTCATTTGCATTTCATTTCAAAAAAGTTCACATAAACGATATCTATCAGAAAAAAGCTGACCTCGAATTTATATAATATTTTTTTGTTTTTTTATGTTTTGAATTTAGGAAACAGTGGCCAGACAATATTGTAGATTTTGAATAATGTCAGTGATGGTACTGCGTCTCATTTTGCAGAGCAGAAAACATTAAATTATCCAAGAAAGAGGAGAAAAATTACACATTACTTAATCTGTTTGATTCTGCGGTATTTCCTAACTCTGTCCGTCCATCCCATTCGTCCACAGCAGTCGTGCTGTATTGTATCAATTATAAGACCTGATCAACTTATCTCACCTTGTTGTGCTTTTAATGAGCACCTATAAATATATAATTACCTATCTTATTATCCTGCTTTATTGTTGTTTCTTTCACAACAGTGTCTCCATGCAATGACTCTGCCATTTCTCTTTCTGTTAAATTTAATTCATTCATTGAAGTTATTTGTATCTCACACTGTCAAGCCTTCATTAAAGTGTTGAGATGTTCGACCTTTTTTAAGTGGAGGCTGGTTGAAGAACGCTACATCAGCCAATAAAGCTGCATTAATACATCACACTGGTGGAAATAATGTGTTTGCTATTTGATCGTCTATATGTCTCACCTTAAAGTGTCCGTGTGCTCCTCCACGTTTTTCTTTTTGTGACACTCTTCTTCATCTCCAAGCTTCTGAGCGTTTGTTTCATTTTCCACAAGCGTCTCTCCCACGTTGGTTTCATTCTTGTCTTTAATGCCTGTGTAACTTCCAGCAGGTTTCTCTTCCATGTACGTGACCGACTGTGTCTGTGCATCATTTGTGAGTGTGTCTCGGCGATGATCTGTGAGGCGATCTGTGTTTGTCTCAGCATGCTTAAGTGTCGTATCATCTGTATGACGCCGAAGCACGGTGGTTGCATGCTCAGGTGTGTGTGTGTCCTGGAAGGTGGGCTGGACTGGTTCTGATGAGCTGCGTGAGAGGCTTTGATGTTTAGCTGCTGGTTCCTGGAACTGACAAACCTGCAACACACACAACCAAACACACTAAATGTAGCAAGAAATGCACTGTACATTGGCAGTTAAGTTGCCAGTGACACGAAAGATACTTCACTTACCTCTAATGACTTTTCTCGTTTTCTGCTTTTGGGGTGCTCTCTGTAAGGGGAAAACAAAGAGACACTCATTGCAGTGCCTATATAAATTCACTCACCTTAGTTTTCCCTTTTAATTGCTTTTCAAAACTGAACCATGGTCAATTTATTTAGGCTTTTATAGACAAGAATTTGTCGATAAAAAAAATAAAAACAAACTTTCACCTCAAAGTGAAAAAAGATTTCGCTAAAGTAATGTCAATTATCAAATAAATATAACATATAAAATAAGCATTTACCCTCTTCAAAGTGACTAGCAGGAACACAATTAGTGAAATGGAGATCAACTGTTAAATTTGTCTCAAGTGACTACAGTATAAAGAAACCTGTATCTGGTACGTTCAGTCACTGGTGAACCGGTACTCCTAACTATAACTATTAATACTTCAAGCAACTCTGTAAAAATGTTACTAAAAAGCAAAAGTCAAGGAATAAATAGAAGAAAAATCCCCTGGAGTCCATTTAAATCCATCATTAAGAAACTGAGGGAATATGAACATGTGTAAATCTGACTAAAGCAGGCTGTCCTCAAAAAGCGAGTGACCGTGTAAGAAAGAGTAGTAGGGGACGACACCAAGACATACACGACACCTCTGAAGGTGTGAAAGCCTCAGTGACTGAGATGGGAGCGACTATGCATGCAACAATTGTGGCCTGTTCTTCACCAGTCAAAGCTCAATGGGAGAACTGCAAAGAGAAAGTCACTGCTGGAAAAATCCTCATATTAAATCTTGTCGAGCGTTTGCCAGAAAGCATGTGGGAGACTCTGAACTCAAATGGAAGAAGGGTCTTTGCCCTGGTGACACTAAAATTCAGCTTTTTGGCCATCAGGCTAGAAGCTATACTTGTCAGATACCAAACACACCATCCCCACTGTGAAGCATGGTGGTGGCAGCATCATGATGTGAGGGAGGTTCTCTGCACCATCCCTGGAGGACTTAAAGGTAAAGACAGGGATGCAGAAAGTGTAAGGAAATACTGGAGAAAGACCTGATGTAGTCTGCATGAAAACAGTCACTCGGGAGAAGATTTGTTTTGCTAGCATGACAATGACTTGAAGCAGACTTCCAGTCATAAATCACAAAGCCAGAGCTCCACAGGAGTGCTTTAAAGACGATAAGGCAAATGTTCTCCAGAGGTCAAGTCAGAGCTAAGTCCTCATTCAAATTGAGAATTTGTGACTGGACTTGAAAAAGGTTGTGTAGTCATCATCTCTGTGCAACCTGACAGATCTGTGAAGAGGAATGAGTTAAAATTGCAGTGTTCAGATGTGCAGAGTTGACAGAGATTTATCCAAACAGGCTCAATGATGTAACTGCAGCAAAGGAACAATTACTAAATACTGATCTAAATGGGACCAATACTTAATCACTTTTACATTTTATGTTTTCATTTAATTGACATTTCATTCTAGAAATGTTTTCAATTTGACATGAAAGAGTCTCTTTTTTGGGGGCAAATTCTTGTCAAAAAAGCCAAATTAAACTGACCATAATCAGATGTTGAAAAGCAATAAAAAGAAACAAAATTATCTTAGTTCGATCAGATAGATATTATTCAGTGAGTTGACATAAAAATATCCATCCATCCATTATCTATACACCACTTAATCCTCATTAGAGGGGCTGGAGTCTATCCCAGCTGACTTAGGGCAAAGGCAAGGGACACCTGTCTTTCCTTATAAAATGTCATGTCTATCCGCTGTACTGATGACATTCTGAGACTCAGAAATGATGGAAAAAGTAGATTAAAAAGTGATAAATCTGGATCCACCTCTATAGACTTCAAGGACCTGGAAATATTCACAGTATGAAGGTAGAACTCAGATCAATAACATAGTTACTGGAGATGAAGAACCAGATGATTCTGAAGAAGTTAGGAAAGAACATAAGTGCAATTTGGTAGATTTTTTGTGCTGAATTTGAGTTTTTGTCGCAATTTTACCAGTTTTGTAGTAATTTTGGTCCTTTTGTGGTGTTCTTGGTACTTTGTGTGGTTATTTTGCATGTTCTTGGTGCCAAATTTCAGGTTGTTAGTCTACCACAGGGCTACACTCACATTCACACATTCACACCTGCAGACAATTTAGAACTACCAATTAACCCCAGCATGTTTTTGGACTGTGGGAGGAAGCCGGAGTACTTGGAGAAAACCCATGTATGCACAGAGAGAACATGTAAACTCCATACAGAAAGATCCTGGGAAGGTTGGGAGACTAACCAGGGATCTTCTAGTTGCAAGGCAAAGTGCTAACCACTAATCCACTGTACAGCCCTCCACAAAAATATAATCTCTGTAATTATTACAATGTCACCTATTTCTCACATTTTCTTTATTTTATTTGACATGAGATTTGATTGGGCAGCATGAGCGCACCCGTGAACTTATGAGCTTTTGGTGTCGTGCCAAAATGGTTGGCAACACTGCTTGTAAACCGTAATGTCAGCTATCTACAGCAACTTTAACTCATATAAAGTCATTCATAATTTAATGCTCACAACATTTTTAGCATTTTTAGCTTATTAAACTGTGTTGCCATCATGAGTCTTTATGTACAGAACACCTGACTTAGTCTCATGTTAGACCAACTTTGTTTAGGTGGAGTTTAGCAAAATTACTTCCCTCTGTCACACACATGCAGAGTCACGTGGACAACCACCGGAAATAAGAGCACAAAACTGACAGATGGAAACCACAAAACAGCACACAAACTCACACACATACACGAGCACAAAGAACAGCAGATTGAAACGTTCATTCATACACAAATTCTCACGCAAAGTTAAAGCGTTCTACAGAAATGTGATCTTACAGTTTCTTGTGGTTCTTCTGGTAGCTGGGTGTTAACAGCTCCTCGCTGTCCTCTGCTTCCTCTGGTGAAGAGCAGCTTCTGAAAAGACAAAGAGGCCTGGCTTAGAAACTGCTGCTAAAGTTCACTTTAGCCAGCACAGACACCCACACCCTGGCTTCTAGTAGTGAGGCGTTGCATCATACAAGGCAGTCAGAGATATGAGCATGTTTATTATTTATTAATATTTGTTATTTTACTTTTTAAGGACAGCAGAGACAATAATGTGTAATGTGTATTCATACTGGGGATATTGTGGTTCATGTTCAGTATTGCTGTCTTGCATTCTAGTTATCTTGAAAGGTAGGTGAAGGATACCGACCAGGTAAGGAGGTTAGGATTGGGATTTAAGAGGTGTGAAGTTGTGAAATATAGATATCAGTTTTCTCTTAACTAGTCTGAACTCTAACTGGATTCTCAAAGAGTCAGCAGCAGCAGGAACTGTGCTGACTTTACCACCAAAGCTTGTCAGTGGGCGTAAAAAGCATGCTATCTTTAATAACAATCAACAAAATACTATCATTTATCAGAGAAAAAAAATAGTCAGATGTTCAACTTCCAGATGGTTACGGAACCACTGCCGCTTGTAACAAGTGCCATTTCTTTGAGAAAATTCAAATTGTGATATTTCGTCAAAATCACTTTGTTATGTATGTCTCATTATAAATTTTGGCAAAAGTAAATCATCTGTTCTAATCGGATTCTGTAAAAAAAACAACTATAATAAGTAAATTCTGTGTTCCAAAGGTCATGTGGTCAAAATTCAGGCACTTTTTGACTGAACTGCAGGCAAACACAAAGCAAGAGAGAAGTATGCAGACACATTTAAATATGGAAGAAGCAAAATATTAACAATATGTGGAGTCACCCTTTTTTCTCCTGGTGGGCCTGTGCACCTGTGGGCACTCGGAATATACTGTATGTGTTGATTCCTGCTCTTTTTTCATTTTTGTAAAACTCAACTGTTACATGTAAAAAGAAATCCAACTGCCTTTTTTCTTTTACGATTTATGACATCAGACGTTTATCACACTGCAAAACACATTTTTGAGTTCTCTCTGAACATAACTGTTCCAGCTCATAAAACACCTGCAAAAAAATGATTTTCTTCCCAGTTAAACCAGTCTAACACTGCTGAAGTACTGCTAATGGTAATTCATCAGACACTGTTTACTGTTCAACAACAATCATTAGAAACGCAAACCTGTAACGTGGGTTGGGATTCTGGCTGCAGTTCCAGTTTTCAGGAGTGACATCATAATGACTCGCAGGGACGCTTCTCCACTTCAGACACTCTTCACACTGTAACCACATGGGACCCCTGTAAGCAAATTATCTCAGTCAGTCGAGATTCGTCCACATGAACACATCCGATCAAGAGCTAAGTACAAGATGAAACATTTTCTGCTGAACCCATGTATATTTTCCATTTTAGTACATCACATAAATTATTTATGTTCTAAATTGGTTTGAAAGGCTCTTTGCGTTCCCTGCCTTCACCCAGAGACTGATCTCTGGTTGCGAGCCTTGGAAAAACAATACCTATTTTCACTTTTTGTTGCAAAGGTTCTGCATGAGAGGGAGGGATATCACTTGAACAAGTTGCTTTCACTTTTCTAGTAGTTTTAACAGTATTAAAAACACATTTACAGCCATTTGGACCAAATGAACACACATATTCCTTCAGTGGCACATAGAAAATTAAGTAAAAATATGATAGTAATAAAAGGAATTTGAATTTAAGTGTGTATAAAAATATTCCCCGAAGACACTTAACATACAGAAAAACAGCAAAAATCTACATTACTGTAGAAATTGCCTCAAAAATTTCTCTTAAATCTGGAATTAGAAACGTAATCAGGCTCTGGCTCTGCCTCCCAACAGAACACAGGAGTGACCAGAACTCCACAGGTCGACTGTAACAGGAGGCGTTGCTGGAGTCAAGCTGTGAAGACACATTTTCTCTGCTTGCACTGTGACAACAAACTCACTCATCAGCGCTGTTTTCATCTCTGTCTACAGCCTGAAACTCTCGCTCTCTGGCCTTCTTCTCCGTCACCTCTTTCCAGTAGTCGTTGAGTTTTAGTCCCAAAGCTCCGAGGGTAAGTCTTAGAAGCAGAAAATGTGAAAAACAGTAAATACCTGTAACCGGTTATACTAATGTCATTAACCGAACAGCACAAGGAAGAGTATATTAGGTGAATATGTAATGACAGTGACTCTCATTGGAGAAAAGAAGTTCGATATACTATGCCTTCATGAGTATATTCCAAGTAGGAACTCTTAACAGCAAAAACATCTTGTATGATTCATTTTGCATGTGTATCATACCTGTATTCTTTGGTGTATTCAAAGTCTTGCTTGTTATGAGCAGGTTTGAGAAAGTTGCACTCGATGATGCCGATGACCCCGATTCCTGCTCTTTGACCCGAAGCCTGGAGGAAAATGAAGAGGGAGATTTAACCAGGATAAAACAAACAAACAAACAAAACTCTGCTCATGTTTAAAGATATGCAGAGTATTCCTTTTACTTCACCTTAAGCTGGCAGCCGACTTTCTCATACGCTTTGATGAGCCGATTCTTGTGGTACATCATGATGCCGTAGTGGTCCTTGTTTTTGGGGTTCAGCCCGAAGGTCACCTTCACCTTCTCTTTCTGACAGACACCAGTTAAGGCAAAGCACTGGACCATTAGTAGGACATAGAATGAAATCTGGTCATGTGAATATTTTGCAAACAAGAACCCATATGCCAGGGGTTCAGGCATATGTGTTCTGTAAAGCGCCTTGAGACTTTAGGTGTTTAAATTATTCATTGTGTATTTGTATATATTATGAAGAATGCAGCATATTTCAGTGTTCTGATTTCTGAGTCTTTCCTCAAGACAGTTTTGGTGGATTAAAAGTTTTAATGTATACCACGGAACAAACTGAATATGTTTTTCCATTATAGAAATTCATAACAAAAACCAGCAACAGCCCAAAGACGAGTACATTTGTATCCTGTACAAAGAATTTTGTGTAAATACCTGTCTTATATCCAAAATCTTCACTCTTATGCTGTGTGCAATATGTTCGGCCAAAATTAAAAAAATAAATTAACAAAAAGTGTTATGTTGCTAATCTGAAGTCCCACAACCCTTTACAAGTCTGACAATCAACAAATACGAAAGTTAAATGATCATGCATTCTCAGTAGACATGAAAAACATGATCTGGAGTTGTGGTGCTTGTTTTTATCTTCCCTCATACATCTGTTAAATACCACAAGGTATTTCTGCCTTGTCAGATCTCAGTAAAAGCAACACTGCTTGGTTCATTTCCAAAAGCCACCAGCTTCCCACTTTCCCTCTGCATGTAAATATAGGTGATACAAAGACAGCGTCAGGATACACTGAAGTGAGGTTTGTACACGTCGTGCTCGATGTGTATCAGCCTCTTTGACACCAGCTTGGTCAGAATCTTCCTCCCCCTCAGTATCACTTGTGTCCTCGGCTTCAGGTACAAGATGCTCAGATAGGCCTAAGATGGACAAACACACAAAGAGAGAATGGAAAAGGTGAGACATTTTTAATTCAACAAACCTCCAATTCACTTTTAGGTCTGACACTCTCTGTTAAGACTCTTGATTACCCCTGAGGTGTGTTATTTAGGATTTCAAAACTTTCATGGCACAAAAGTACTTAAGAAGAAGGCAACTAGAAAGATGTTTCATCCAAAAGGCTTTGTCAGTCTATTGTGCCTTACAGAACGATCTGACTGCACTTCATTAGCATTCTACTATAGACAAAGTTTAAAAAATGATCTGACTTGTTTGTATTTCTTTAGTGGAGAATGCAGCTTTAGCATTCCCTCAAAATAGTGAAGCGGGAATTGTTTTGGGGGAGGATTTGCAGCAAGGACTGTGATTAAAATGTGAAACACTAGCAAGTCTACCTTACTGCATGGTCCAAATCCCGACCAAAACTTGACATTTTCTGTGTGGTAGGTTACTGCCCAGAGGTTGTTGTTATGTGAAGTTGTAGCAAAAAGATGACATCACACGAAAGTCACGTGAAATGCATGGCCAGTTTAGGGCCAAAGCACCCAAAGTGTACATCCTGTAAGTCAGGCTACTTCCGCTGTAACTGACTGCTGGGGAGTTCCAAGTGTTTATTTAAGACCACCAGGTAAACCGAGAACTTCCCACCTGTCAGTACTGATACTTTACCCACAACCACTCTTACCCCATACTCTGCTCTAAACTTCACCCTTAAGTCAACCCAGATGTGTCGAAGTGTCCAAACGAGCCTGATTATTATAGAATTTAAAAACTATTGCACTGTCTTATGAATGTCTGATAAATGCTTTCACTACCAATACCTACACAGTTCTATCTTTGATGATATATTGTAACCAACTCACCCTGAGACTGTAATGCATGTCTGGGATGTTGTGCTCAGGTCTCAATGATCCGCTGTTCCTCGGGCCCTTCTTCAGTTCTTCAATCTGAATCTCAGGCAAACGAAAGTCACTCGGATCAGTCTCAAAGTCGATCTCCGTCTTACCATCTTTGGCTCTGAAGAAAAACATAAAAGGACGCAGTTGTTAGAACAGTTCATGGCACATTGTGTTTCACTTCATTGGAACTATGTCAAAAGGATATTCAAATTTAATGTAAAGTTAAACTAATGACTTTAAAGTAAGTTTTATGGGTCACAGAATTAGGATTCAACTCTACAATGTGTCTAATTGCTGCAAGTGAACCACTTTGACTCATCTTTTTAAGTGCAGTACTTAGTATTGGATGATAATCATCAGTGTGGTGACACTTCTCTATCTCCAGTGTGAAGAGGAAGTGAAAGAGGAGATATAAGAAACTTGAATAACTGCTTCTTAGCAGTTTGCAACAATTTAACTCTACACTCTGAATTGTTTTCTTAAGAAATCCACAGGGAAAAGAGACATCAAATCTCTGCTATCCTCAATAAGATGGAGGCTTGCATTTGAACATGTGTTACTTTGCATTGATTTGCCTAAATCCATGCCTAAACAAATATAATATGTGAGTGTTCCATCCCCATTTGCCTTTTTCTGCTCGTCTTTGTCTTGCACAGCCTTGAACCTAACAGGTGCTACATTTGACCAACACTCAACACACCCACTTACAAACCAAGAAATTCTGTGTAAACTCCAACTAAAGCAATAGTTCAACATTTTGTGGAAACATGCTCGTCTATTTTGTTGCAGAGAGTTATAGAAGAAGCCTGACATCACTCTTTTGTGTGTATTTAATATGAAGTTACAGCCATGGAGTTGTCTGAAGACTGGAACAAGGCTGACACAGATAACCTGGCTACCGCCAAACCTCACAAATTAACACATTATATATTTGTTGTTTACTTCCAACAAAAACCAAAATGAGCCACAGTAGCTGTTTCACCTACTTTAAGTCTTTCAGCTAAACTAAAACAACCATCTTGTGAGTGTATTTCACATTAAAATGACAGGCATGAGAATGGTATCAAACATTCTCAACAAGAAAGTGAACATGTGAACTTGTACTAACATGCTACTGGTAAAATGAAAAGCATATATCATTTAATACACTTGTAGACTGTTTCTTCAACCTAAATTTAGCATTAACATATGTGTGATTCTGACCTGCGGATGTTCCAGATTAATATCTTGGTGCCTTTTTTGGAGAGAATTGAGTCAAAGTGTTTCTGTATCTGTTCCAGGGAGTTGACGATGGAGTGCTGGAGGATGGCTGCCAGGCTGGCCTCCGAATCCTCAGTTACAACCAGCGACTGTAGCACTGAATTAAGGACAGAACATAATGCAGCATGCATGGCGACAAACATATGATCTGCTACTCGGGAAGAAGAAATGGTTGTATGTCCCTTTGTATACCTGGAATAGTCACGTCTTTGTTTAGTCCTGGGCTGACTATTTGCAAGTCAGTCACACTGTATATCATCATGATGATGATGGTTTACAATAATGTTAGTGTATCTACCAGTTCAAATATCCTCTTCTTTCTTCCCTGTAGGTCTCATTCATTCTTATGTTAAGGATATTGGTTAGTTGGTTGAAGGGGACGATGGGGACGATGACAGCCTGGGCTTTGATGTTTTCCAGGTAGGTCTGAGACAGCATTCCCACAGTCTGACAGCCACCGTTTTTGGTGAAGATTAGGGCATCACGACCCAGACGCATCGAACCAGACTTGAAGCCGTTACCGTACACGCCGATGGCCTGCAGACTGGCTTTACCTGAGCCCTTTTCTGTGAAACCAAAGCTGAAGGCAAGGCAAGGCAAGGCAAGTTTATTTGTATATTACCCTTCATGTCCAAGACAATTCAAAGTGCTTTACATAAAACATTAAGAGCATTACTGTGAGGTGCAGATAGTTAAAAGGTACCGTGCAGATTTTATGCATAGGTGCATGAGAAAAGAAATGTTTTTAACCTGGATTTAAAAATGTTTACCTTTGGTGAAAGTTTAATCTCCACTGGCAGTTTGTTCCACTTGTTTGCAGTGTAACAGCTAAATGCTGGTTCTCCTTGTCTGGACACTAGCTGACCTGAGTCCTTGGATCTAAGAGACTGCTCGGTTTGTATTCTCTGAACATATCACAGATGTATTGTGGACCTAAACCGTTCTGGGATTTGTAAACGATCAGTAGGGTTTTAAAATCTATTCTGAATGGAAGAGACGGGAAGCAAGCAGACGTACAACCTAGGACTACTTTCACTAAAGAGTTAACTGTAATCATGAATCAGCAGTAGAATCATCGCAAAAACAACTGAAGAAGATCTTATAGAATTTGACAGTTTGATAAATGAATCTCAGGTGTAAATTTGATGGGAGAATGTGTGAATGTGTGACTTGAATGCAGAAATTGAAGCAAAACTATGTGTGTTTCTGATGCCATGTGCTATGAAATGCTTTGCAATTTTCAGTTACTTCACATGGATGTGATCATGTCTCACCTGAGCATCTTGTGCAGTTTGTTGGGGGTCATGCCGCTGCCATTATCAGTGAAGGTGATGCAGAGGTGATCAGCTTCATTCACTGCATCTATCCAGATCTGTTTCGCAGACACACCAGGATCGGATGCATTATCTAGAACGTGACGGATAGAGAATTAAAAGTCAGAAAACAGAGTGACAGAGAATGGGAGGTGCACAGCAGTCGCACCCAGCCCCAGATTCACTCAGCCAAACTGCACAAACTGTTCAGGATTGTTCGAGGCACCCGACAAAGAGCACCAGGTGTTGACCCGGCTTCTAAATTCTCATGATTCCAGTTTGATCAAGTACTCATCGGATGAAAAAACGAGATCCATAGAATCTCCACCCTGGAACCCACAGTACTCCACGGATCCATGTCCCGACTCTTCAGAACTGTTTTGGCAGCACAAGGTGAATCTACACAATATTAGGTTGGTGGTTTTATTTTGTATTTTCTTGTAAATACCAATGATTTTTGCACCTTTTTTGTAAATACCAGCCTTTTTGGCACCTTATTTCTATTTCTTAGACCAGCATGATTTGTATATCTATATGTATTTGTATATGTCAATTGCACATTCTTTCTACATTGTTTTCTTAATTACCTTGAATGTAACATGTGACCTACTGGATACCTCAAATAAAGCATCTATCTATCTATCTATCTATCTATCTATCTATCTATCTATCTATCTATCTATCTATCTATCTATCTATCTATCACCAAGCACATGTTGTATCTTATGATCTCAACTATTAGACTTACAGGGTTAGAATTTGCTGTAGAGTCTTAATCTTCATTAACTATTGAATCACTGGCGTACTCTGTGACATACTCACTAGGTAAGTCATGTTCTGATAGTGATAGCAATTCCTGCTAAACCCAGCAGCCAACAGTCGCTCTGCAGGTCTGAGCCAATGAGAGCGCACACAGTGGAGGAACGGCAATGTTGACAGCGACTTGTGTCTCATGGAGGATCAGTTCAAACACTGGCTCAAATGCATGCGCTGAAGTCTCAGAAATGCTTCAGAACAGCAACGATTACACAGAAAGGATACCGCAGTTACGGTATTACAGTGTTAAGAATATTATTAGGATCGTACGGAGACGTGCGACAACGAAATAAGGTCACTTGACCTAACTTAAGAACATAATTGTCACCACAGCAGGCTTGAAAACCTCCAGTAGGACTTCATATAGTGACTGTGGCGTAAACACAGGAGTAAAAGTCGTTGAGCGTGTGAAAGAGGAAGTCCATTCGGTCCATTTTAACACAAGGACGGCGCTTTGTGCGCCACAGCGGAAAAGCGCACGAAATGAAAGTATGAAAAACAGGTAGAGTGTGCAGGTGCGCAGACAATACAAAGTTTCAACGTCCCTCTTATTCTTCTTGTTTCCTACCTATTAACTCTGCCACAGCGCTGAACGGCCAAGTGTGACTTGTGGAGTTGCTGTTGAGGAAGGAAGGACTCATCTGGAGACAGAATCACAAACGCGTCAGAGAATCAGTCGCAGTTGCATTTATCATTTCCAACCCCTGCACCCGAAGACTGTGCAACTTAATGTGGAAGAGAACACAGATTCCATGTGTGAAATATTGGATATACGTACGGAACTCAGGCGAATCCCATGCTCGCTTAACCTCGCCATGTCTTGCAGCTGAGTATTCGGCGTCCTGTGCCGTGGCTCTGTTGCGCGCAGGTACGTTCAGAGCAGTGGGCGCGTCCTGTGGGTGCCGGAGGAAGTATGTTGAAAACACAGCTCACACTGAAGAATAGTAAGTCAGCTGTGTGAAGATTTAGCTCTACCAAATGGTAAACTTAATTCTAAAACCTATATCTTATTATAATTTACCACTTCTGTTATTGCTTATGATTTGCATGTTATTATCCGCTTATATCACCAGTATTTGCAGTCTTTGTCAGAAATACAAGTGTAATAAGAAAGGTCCGAGGGGCAGAAGAACAGAAACAAAGAGAACAATTATGGAGTAAACCTAACCAACAATTTTGACAAAAACATGTGTTTTTATTATTTACTAGTTGTGCTACATGTTCAGTTAAAAAAATACTCGTTGTTAACTAATTTAATTGTATTACATCTTATTTAAACCAAAAGTCAGAACAAAAATCCTTTTTGAGGTAACCATTTGTTATTATGGCCCACATTTCTGGGGCAATTTGTGCTGGTATTTTTAAAAGCACACTCACAACCTACCTTTTTTTTTTTTTAGCTTGGATTTGGGTTCGTTTTTATTTCCATGTTTAAAATTACTGCTATTTATTATGATGATGATGGTGATGATGGTTGTTATTACTACTATTATCTCTATGTATTTATATCTCTATGTATTTATATATTTGAGTCTATTTTGCCTATCTTTTATGATAGTAATTATTTGCTTTTTTTTTTTAACTTTTCCTGTCTCTGGTGTTCTTCAGTCCCTGTTTTGCTGAGTCCTGTAATCATTAGGAGGTCAGGTGAGTAGCCTGTGTGTCAGGGAGGGGGTTGGTTGATTGACTAACTGACTGACTGACTGATTGATTAATCTATCATGTAAGAGGTACACAAAGATGCAAATTATATAATGTGCATACTTTTACATTTGGCACTATCTATACAGTACTTCTCCATTGTTTGAGGTTGTTTTCTTTGTATAACAAAGATAATTTCATAGTTTGCGCAACTGCTTGTGTGTTTCAAGGCCTATCTAGTTTCAAAATAAATTATTTATAGTTTCAAGTCTATTAGATATGAGTTATGTGAATATATTAAGCTGTAATATGAAGTTAAAATACAGGAAGGATTAATCCATGAATGAACTCTTCTCAGAAACTTACTGTACAGTGTTTCACAGACTAATTCAATCAGGCCTTTACATGTTAATTTAATGTTGTAAATCTGAGTTATTTCACTGTTATATTTTAATGTTTTCTTCTCTATTCTTTTTACAAAATAATGTTTTTTGTGTTGTGAAAGCGCTTGTTCTACTGTAACCATCTACACATTAATAACTGCTTTTCATTTGCTGCTTGAATCAGTGTGCCACAAATGGCAAGTAAAACTAAATATTTGAGGTTCAGCAGGATATGGCAACCCATTTCTGTTGACATTGTTTTTTTCTCCATTGATCACATTCATGGCTTTACAGGACAAGACAGATACAGGACAACAGTAAGTACGCTGAAACGAAGAGAGTAGGGTCACTGGGTTTAACATCTGTTTTGAGGGACAAAGTCAAAACATGGGTGAGGGTCTCAACAACAGAGACAATTCCTACTTTTACAATACTGGACCTTATTTCATCATGATCTGCAAAGTAGACTTCCATTTTCAGTGTAGTCTCATTCTATGGAGGTACAAAGAACAAACATACTTTTGCAAGAATCCTGTTTCTTTGTTTTCACAAAGAGGGAATGTCAATTTTGCTTATATTTTCTGAGGATGGACAAATATTTACAAAGGAACTCATTGAACCAGTTTGTTATACAAGAAGGGGTTAAATTTCTTACACTGTTCATAACTGAGATGGAATAGGTATGTAGACCTATTTCCACCACAACAAATCCAATATTAACAATGAAAAATCCAATTGGGAGACAATTATCCATTTGTGAAGTAAAAAAAAAAAGTTTCAAACTCATGTTTTTTGATTTCTTTTGATGGTTTCATTTGAACAAGGAACAACAACGTGACACCAAGAAAACTGTTCTTTGTGAAATTCTTTCATTTTTAAAGACAGAACAGAAAATCTTATTTCAAAAGTTACTTAATGTCTCATCAACACGTTTTCCCTTCTAACTGCATGTCATTTACGAAGTGTGTTTTAAACAATAGACCAGCATTTCTGCATTACTGTGTGTGTGTGTGTGGGGGGGGGGGGGGGGTAATTATAGGGGTTGTGGGGACCTAATGGCTAAGGGTTAGGGTTAGATATGAATGGGAGTCAATGGTAGGTCCCCACAAGGATAGAATACACAGTGTGTCTGTGTGTGTGTGTGTGTGTGTGTGTGTGTGTGTGTGCTGTGTGTGTAAGAGGTAGAAGTCTGACAAGTTTTGAACGAGATCAAATAATCAAATATCATCCTATGATCATTGTTGTTTTTTTTAAAATCAAAGACACAACCACAAACAAAGACTCAGAAAATTCAAACAGCTTTGCCTCTTTTTCCTTTTATTATATTGTCCCATCACAGTGCAATCACTCAATTCCTTGTTGCGTGAAAGAGTCCCCATCGTTGATCTCCGCTGTTGGAACGTTCCAGTTTTTCTTTCCATCCATTCACTACTGCATAATAGTCTTCTTCAGAGAATTCCTTCAGATGACAGAGACAGGTATGTTCAGCAGGGTTCAAAGAATTAGGAGGGGATTCAGGTTCCTGTCTGAGACTGCGACTACGTGTGTGTTTGTGTGCATGCTGACCTTTATGAAGTCATCTTTGATGGCCTCTGCTCTCTGTAGCTCTGTCTTGATCACCTGGATGAACTGAGCTGTCCTGTCCTCTGCTCGAACATTACAGAAACCAGCTTCCTGAATGAACTACGGAGGAGAGACGGAGCATGAAGTACAGTGGGAACACCAACAAATCAGCAGCACATCTACAGAGCCCTCTTGTGGACTGATGAGGGCTACTGCAAAAGAGTGAACCTTTAAGATATGTCTGGTGTGTGAGGAAATGCCTCATACAAGATGTGAAAGGTTTCATAGCCTCAGGGCTGACAGTAAGGTAAATTATGGCACACATCTAAACATGACAAATTTTTTATGGGTGTTGTAAAACAGACTTATGTTTCAGCAAAAAGTATGCAAGTTTTAATAGTAATTTTAGTAGTAGTAACCCATGACCAAACAGGTTCAATCCAGAAGGGATTCCACAATGCACCAAGATGTTGTGATAAACCCTCTTCTTCATGATACTATTGCTTTTAATTAATAGCTGTTTCCACAAATGGAACCCCATACCATAATGGAGTCAGCTTGCACTGTGGAGGGGGACACGACTTGCGGGGCACAAGGGGGATATATTCTGTTTTATCCCCATAATGGGTGAAATGCATCTAGCATCCAAATGTTCTCCAGCTTTTCTGTGGACATAAACTAGGGCTGGACCCGAATATCCGAATATTCGTTCGCTACTGCATTATCCAGATATTAATTTTGGTATCCGAATATATATATATATATATATATATATATGGCTTACAATTTCTAATAGGAATGTTGCTGAAACATTCTTTGATAAAACTCTGTAGACCATGTTAAATATGGACTAACAGATTATTAACATGAGTATTCTGTGACTGACAGTTGCACAGCAGTTACACATTAACTGTTATTGTCACATCCCATTCATGAATGTCAATCTTTCCCTTGTGATACATTATTTTCCCGTCATCAGAGATAATCTTACTAATTTGACAGCTTCAAGTGCATTTAACAAATGCTATACAGTGTTGGCGCTGCATAATTTGGACAAATGACTGATACATTTTGAAGCTGAAAAACCTACTTGTCAGTGTTCATTGCTGAACATGTAATAATGAGACTGCTTCTATTTTTTCTGTCCAATAAATCTTTGGAATGACTCATCAGCAATGATATGGGCTGAAACTAATATAGCTGGCACAAGCTAAGATCAGTAGATAGATAGCTGATATCAATAGTAGATAGAGGCCGCCGGATAAAACAATTTGGGATAAATCAAATGTTACTTTGGGTATAAAACTAATGATTTTGTTTATAAATTATATGGTAAGAATGAACAGGGATGATGGGTTAGTAAAGAGGATCAAAGTTCTTAACTTTCCATTGGTCAGTGTAGTCCTTTCATTTCATAACTGGGTTCCACTGTCTGTTTACCTTGCCATACTGTGTGGGTGTGTAAGAACGTATCCTCTCTGTTTGACGTAGGCCTCAAATGCTGGGTGTGTCCAGGCTTCCTCTCCACAGCAGTAGTCACTGATAAGCAACTGGCCTCCGGGCTTTAACCATGACTGTCCACAAAGCACCACATCAAAGATAAGTTATTGATGCTACACTGGACAAAGTCATATAAGACAGTGGATGATAAGAGACATAAAAGAAATCTGGATTTGGCATTAAATATTGCTCATATATAATTGTCATAAATTTTGCTTCTTCATGCACATTTAAAAAAAAGTTCAGAAATCATTAAAGTCTAAAAATGTAGACTTGAAGCCGTGGTCTAATGAATGAAAAACTGCTCACATGGAAGCGTTTGAAGAGCGCAGTTTGTCATCTATGTGTAGGATCGTGTCTCTGCTGTAAATCACATCAAATGAACCTTCTGGAAATGTCCTCTTAGTGGCATCAAGCCACCTCAAACAGCAACCTGAAGGTAGAGGCAATTGTCATTACAGATATTTTTCAACAGACCAATAAACCTATTAGCTGTCACATTAAAAGGGAGTACATGTAATATTATACATACGGAATGGCACCTTCTCGGCGATGGCTCGCTCCATGGCAATGTCCACCATGTTGTCTGACAGAATCCATTCCAAGCACTTCCACTCCAAAAGACTGAGAAGTTAAATTAACTGCATGAGGCTTTGTAATTATTTTTAATGATTAGAAAATATCATGCCCATATCACACTCAGCATCATCACAGTGAGCATGACTCTTGTAATACCAGGTTTTGAGGCCTCTGACCTTTGCCATGTAGAAGTCTCCTCCACCGATGCCCACAACCGACATCTAAAACCTTCTGTCCGGGGCTTCAGGTTCAGCAGGTCCACAAACTCCTGTTAGCACAAGGGAATTTTTATTTGAGGACAGCCCTAACCTTCAGTTGTTACGGTCCCTGATGAGCGAGAATGCAGAGCAGCTGCAGGACCTGCACAGCTACAGCTCATCGCGCCTTCAACTTGGCAATAAAGACCGGGCGCTGCACTGCACGCAGCATCGGATCATCCTGCCTGCTTGTTGGTTTCACTCTCAGAGACCACAGTGCACACTATACCACCAGAGCAGCCGGCCTTCCCCCCAGCCGTCCTCCAGGTGAGAGGACGTGGATCTTCCCTGATAGTTCTCTGAGGAGAGGACTGGGACTGCCTGCCGTCCGCTCTGTGAATGCTCTCACCTTGGGTTCAAATTTCCCCCACACCATAACAACGGTTGCATCAGAAAGTACCTGTTAAACACCTTGTTGTGCAGCAGATTTAATTTTTAATCATTAAAATAAGAAACTTCCCAACAGTCTAGGGCTTTGAGTTTTATTCTAGTCTCATTCTTGTTGATTAATCCTCTTATGTTTTATGGGAACAAATGGAAAGCATCTTGTTAATTAATGTTTTTAGCTGTCTTGACTAATGTTCTGTAGGATTTGGCTGGACAACTCAAGGACAATTAGAGATTTGTCCCGAAGCCACTTCAGCATTGTCTTGGCTGTTTGCATCAAGTCATTGTCATGCTGAAAGGTGAACCAGTTTCAGTTTCCACGCACTCTGGAGCAGGTTTTCATAACAAATCTCTCTGTATTTAGGTATATTTTCTGTATATCAACTCTACTGACCAATTTTCTTTGTTTCTGCTGCTAAGAAACAACCCGATTGCATGATGCCGCCACCACCATGTCACTGCAGGGTTAGTAGTAGTCTAGTGATGAGCAGTGCCTATTGTTCAGTGGACTTATAGTTCAGGTTGTGCTTTGTCAGATCAGACAATCTTCGTCCTTGTGCGAGAATCCTTTCAAGTGCTGTTCGACAGACTTCAAAAAAGGTAGGTTCTACTATCTCACTAGAAAACATCTAAACTTCTGTCAGACAGACTATTGGTTTCCTGGTCACTCAGTTGATCAAGATCTGTCTTGCTCCATCACAGAGTTTGAGTGAACGGCCAACTCCATGAGCCATGGTGACTTCAAACTTCCTTCATTTCAGGATTATTGAGACCACTGTGCTCCAAATGTTTATGCTCCCAGCCTGGCCTACACCTCTCTACAATTTGATCGTGTATCTACAAAGAGTTCTCTGACTTTTTTTTTTGCCTTGAATCAATTTAAATTGCTACGCACGGACTCTAATCAGGCTCAGGAGACATCTCAAGAATTACTATAGCAAAGAAGACAAACTTGACCACAATTTGGAGAGGAAATGTGAGATTTCAGCTGACAAATCTAAATAAACTTGCAATCAATTCGTAAAACCATTTTTTACTGAGTACAGTACAGTACTCAGTACAGTGAGTCTGGAAAAACAAATTTTTTTGGTTTAAATTCCTACCTTGGTGGTGCTAGGTCCTCCTGTGCTGACGTAACCAGACCCGAACATTTTCTTGTAGCACAGGATACCGCGCTTGGTGTACTGCTGGTTGTCCAGGAACTGCTGGAAGGTGTTGAATCCACTCTGGGTGTTGGAGGAGCGGGGAACCTTCTGAAGCAGCCAGCAGATTTGGTTAGGATTGTTTTTCATCTGAAGTTGGAAGAGGAGGTGACAGAGAAGACAGAGAACACTTATATCACGCACTTCATTGTTTTACGTACCAACTCTTATTTAACATTTGGTTAGACTTAAATTAGTCTACCTCAACATAGCTCCGAACTTTCCTCTTCATTACAACTTCAAAACCAAACTTTTGGCCTCCGTCTGGCACCTCTATTTGTACTGATGATGCCATGTGGCTGTATTGTGCCTCACTGCGGTAGCAGGTGGGGTTGAAATCTCTCTTGCAGTCACCTTGAAAGGAAGGTCCAATTGATAAACTGGCTACATTTAAGCAATGGTAATCATCTGACAAACACAGCAAATTGTAGAATGCTGAAGCTGAATCTGGACTGCAAACCTTAGAACTATTTTAAATTTAGCTACAGAGGTTTGAATTTGATATGAAGTTTTCATTTAACTGTCTGATTTAAGATTCTGTTACCTGATCTGTAATTGCAGGACTCTCTGAAAAAAAGAAAACCACCCGGCTGCAGCCAGCGCAGCGTATTCTCCATAAAGGTCTTCACCTCCTCGTCACTCAAGTACATCAGCAGCCAGTTGGAGAAGACGATGTCAAAGCTTAGAGGAAAGTTAAATGGATGCATTAAAATACAAGGTATGGCTGAATAGAATGTGTGATAGAAAATACATTTCAGATTTTCTTTTAACACAATAACTCACTGTGTTGGTTGAAGTGTATTATTCTGTGAGTGATTTCTGATGTGATGAATGGACTTTAAGACGGAGGTGACATTTGCAACTTCCTCGGATCTTTTGACAGATTTGTTTTCATTGATGCAGACAGCTTTGTGAGCTCATTGCTTGACAGAATTGGAAATGTTAAAACATAGTGAAAGAAAGCTGCTGTCTGCATATTCCTGCTTTAAGGCAAATATTGCGACCACTGTGTAAAATCTGGTTCTCATAAAAGGTGAAATGGTTTAATACTGGAGAATGTCAAGTGCTTCTGTGTTTATGTGAGACAAAGTCCTAAATAACGACACTTATCTAGGAATGGTCTGGGAGGAAATACAGTTAAATAAGAATCATACTGAATCTCATAAATGTATAAAGTATCAAAGTATGAAACATAATGAAGTAAAATATTTTGTGTCCAATATCCAGTGATCAGCATATTGCAACAGTGACAGGGGCGACACTGGTCTATTTTTTGGTCTCTGTTCGGTTAACATGGCCCCAAATACAAATTCTGACTTTACATCAAACTTATTACTATTGATAGTGAGGGGGTAGATGGATACGTGTAACAAGTTTCACTAAAAATCACATCAGGTAGTGCTATAGTAAGCATCATGCGATCATCATAACCAGCTTCATCTCCTGAGTGTCACAAATTCCTAAATTTCAGGACAATCTTGTCATCTTATCATCCAGCGGTTCTTTAGGTCTTTCAATCAGAATCGAATCAGTCACTCACAGACCTGCTCTGTCATTCCTCGAGCCACACTGCTAGTGCACCTCTTAAAATGATCTCCACAAATGAACACACCTGTTTTGGGGGTTGTCCATTTTTGTGACGTCAGCTTGGATGAAGGTAACGTTGCTATGGTGACCATTTTCCTTCCTGTTGCTCTCCACAAAACTTTCCATGAAGTCCACCGCTGTCACGTGTGCCGCCTTGGTTAGGAGGCGGCTGGTGAAGCGGCTGCAGAAAAACACGGCAGTATTGGTCTGGTGTGAAAAAGCCATAACTATTAAATGCTTCAATTTAAGCTTTTTACATTAAAATGCTTTATTAGTTTAGATTTTTTTCTTCATCTCAACTAAAACTCTTAAAGCACTGATTGTATTTACAGACAAGTGGATTACAGAATGCAGCTGAAATTTACCAGAACTGTCTGTTAGGATTTTTTTTTTTTAATCTCACAAAGACACTACTAACTGAACACTGAAATTTGTTTGGATTTTTGTCTCATGAAGGTACTAATAACTGAACACTGAAACTGATATTACATATGAGTGTTATAATATTGATAATAATAACCATTTATGTCTGAATTCTTGCTTGTGTTGTACGTCGCTTTGGACAAAAGTGTCTGCTAAATGAAATTGTAGAATTGTAGAATTTAATGTGCAATGAATCCATGAGTTGTGCTTGACCTTTAAAAGGGAAGAGATGGAGCTAAGCTGGACAGGTCAGGCTAGAAAGTTAAAGCTGCTTACAAAAAATGCTTCTTCTTCTTCTCCACATGCGCACACACTAACAAAGATAGAGTTTTGGCCTTGATACACAGCACAGTCCTACTTTCTTACAATGTAACAATTCATTTTACTGAAACTGCTAACTCAAGGTCGTCTGAGGGAGAAAACCATAATAATCCTCCGTACAGGACACCTGCTTCCTCCCTGTGAGATACCACTAATGGCTACATTATATCTCAGCTAACAATGGAATAATACTAACAGGTAGAAAGCGGGGAAAAGTTTGCGGGAGGGTTCGTTTTACAGGGTGCGGCTCGTGGGGATTGGATGAATCGTGTGCCAAGAGATATGGACATATCTGTACACCAACTAATGGGAGAACTAAGTCTAAACCATGGTTTAATTCAATTCAATTCAATTTTATTTATATAGCGCCAATTCCAGTCAAATTGTCTCAAGACGCTTTATAGAACCCATATGCCTGACCCAGTTTATCTCCACCTTTAGCCATCACATGTCAATATTTGAACTAGATGTTTATATCTATGACCTATCATATAATACTAGACTGAATAAAATATTGTGTTCACTTTTGAATTTACCCTTTTCTGGAAGACTGTTCCAAACAGAAAAGGTCCCTGTACAAGCTTCTTTTGGGACACTGATATTTAGAAAATAAACAGCTTAATTGGAGAAAAGTGATTTGTCATATATCTACAAAAAAAAACAACAACACATTCAACAGTCACATGTCTGTGTTTTTTGTTTTTTTTGTTTTTTTTTTGCTGCAGGCAGTATAATTTAATAAAGACCTTAAAAAGCCTGCTGAATCTAATACAGCCGTAGACTCACCCGATCCCTGCTCCCAGTTCCAACACTCTGCGTCCGTCCAGAGGAGGCAGCATGGAGAGGATCTCTGGAAGCTCCTGTGTAGTCAGTTCTCTGGCACGAGAGTCCAGCATCATCTCCTCCACTGTGGCCTCTTTGGAGTGCTCCTTCCAAAACTCTGTCATGTTACTACGAACTGTCAAGCACACATGTACAGAGGAGGTTGACAAATGCTACCAAGACAGTCTACATCTTTAGTTTATTACTGCTTGATCAAATAAAAATGGAACAAGAGTGTCACAAGTGGCACGGTTCAAGGACCCTGTCTGTGAGTCCTTTATCAGATCCATGAAGAGGCAAAAAAAAAAAAAGAACATCGTGTTTATTTTGTTAGTGACATCTGATAAAAAGGAAACAAAAATTAACTTGAGTTCCTTCCATTCCATAAAAAAAGTGACAATTTACAGAGTTATCACATAACTTTTGACCTAAAATTCTCACAAGTATCTGGCACCCAGATTAACCATTAGTCAAACCCAATTAAACAATCATAAAACAACACACTGATGTGGCACATCTACAGCTGTGATACTGCCAAAGTTTTCTCAGAATCATTTTACACTTGCCTGTCAAGTTTGGAAAGTTTTCTATGGATGTATGAGTCTGGCATGCAATATTTCATATTTCCACAACCGGTTTTGCTTGGCTTTCTGATTAAAATTGTTCTGTAAAAGTGGCACAGCAGCTGAAAGTCTTCATGACAAACCTTTTAAATCATTTATCTTCTTTGAAGAAAGATTACAAAGCCTGTGATTAGGTATTAGCAACTATACTGCTGGAAAACATGTAGTGTTTACCATAACTTTTACACTAAAAGTAACGATCTGAATAAATATAGCATCATTAAAACTAGAATAAGCACAAAACTTACTTTTCTCGGAACCCCTGATCTTTTGTCGCTTTTACATTCAGACATCTAAATTTACCAGCAGATTGGACTTTAAACTTCAAGTTAAATAGTGACAACCAGGGTTGCAGACTGTCTTTACAAACTACTGCCAAAAACTAGACAATTCCCGCATACGGAAATCGTGGGAGGGGCTCGGGCCGTCCACCCGTCGGGCCCTCGCGCGACCCCCATCCAGAGAGTCATATTTGGGCATTTTCCGGGCCGTGACAGGCTTTCATTTAGAAATTATACGGTGCTTTTATCTCTGACAGGCGGAGACAGGAAGATGTCACCTGGTGAAAATGTGGATTGGAGTTACTGTAAAGGCTGTGTGAAGCAGAGAGGTTTTTGTTAGCTGTGAAATGAAATGTGTGTTCACATCCTATGCATCACCTGGGGCTAAGCCCCCCTGTCCTTTAAACCTAGTGAAGCCTCTGTGGCACTGCAGCACATGGCCTGAGAGGGTTTTTTTGTTTGTTTGTTGCTGAAGACAGGGGTTTTTTGGAGACTTCTGTATGAGAAACCATAAATCCCACCCAGAGAGGTTTTTGTTAGCTGTGAAATGAAATGTGTGTTCACATCCTATGCATCACCTGGGGGCTAAGTCCCCTGTCCTTTAAACCTAGTGACGCCTCTGTGGCACTGTAGCACATGGCCTGAGAGTTTTTTTTTTGTTTGTTTGTTGCTCAAGACAGGGGTTTTTGGAGGCTTCTGTATGAGAAAGCATAAATCCCACCATCACAATATATCCATGGCTGAAAAGAAGAGCTTGTTTTTTTTAAGACTAAAATTAAGTGTGTTGGTGAAATTATGTATGGAAAAGCATAAATCCCACCATCACAATACATACATGCCTGAAAAGAAGAGATTTGGCTTTTTTTAAGACTAAAATGAAGTGTGTAGGTGAAATTCTGACGAAGCACGTCATAAAACATGACTTAGAGAAAAAATGGAAGATCGGCAGGAAAAAATCACAACCGGGATTCGAACCCAAGCCGCTCGCACCAAAGCCGAGCGCCCAATCCATCCACCTATCAGTCACTGATGCTGGAAACCGTATCTTGCCCCATTTGAAGTGTTACTTGCACTTCCTGGTTCTCAGCACGGCGCGACGTCGCGTTCTCCCGGTAATTACGGAATAACCGTTAATCCGAGCTGAAAAATGTAATGACCGTGAGCGAGAGGAAGCCTGTGGCTAACCAGAAATGTAATTATTTTCCAGATATTGTGAGAAATGACCGAGCGCCGGCGATTTTAAAAACACTCTCCCTCCATGAGCCAGATGATTCAGTTTGCATGGGCGCCGATGGAGAGAACGGTGCGACTTTGCTGTAAACTGCTGCCTGTCATTTCACTTCAGAAAGAGCAAGGTCTTCAAACTTGGATTCATTTGAATCCCAGGTAGATTGTCTACAATCTGACCAAATTTCATTTGACTAACATTTATGGTTTGGTCGTGAGAGCGATTCAATCGTGAAAGTTTTAGGCGGATTTTGCATCTCTCCTGCACTCTGCCAAGTCACATGACACACTCTAGAGAGAGCAGATTTTGAGAATTTTCATTTTTTGAGGACTCACTGAGCAAAAACTGTAAAAGTCAGCATGACATAAAATACATCCCTGCGTAGACAAGAGAAATCACTACGTTTTGATGGTTAAATGACGTTTCTAGGTGAAAGTATGGCGAAGCAGTGGCGTTGTGAAAACAGGTGAGTCTTCAGTCTGAGTGATTCAGTAATCCCATTCATGTGTATGTGGAAAATTAATGCAGTTTTTTGCTCATAACTCTGGCAAATATGAATGAATGTCTTAGAAAATAGATAGCCATCGATTCCCGACAAAACCACATACGCTGATATATAATTTGTGTGTGATTTGTCAAAGCCCTGGGAGGAGTAGCGAGCCAAAGTTTTAGGCGGAAGAAGCGGAGTAGCGAGCCAAAGTTTTAGGCGGAAGAAGCGGAATAATAAGAAACCCGGCGGGAGAGCAATAGGGCCTCTGGCATTTCATGCCCGAGCCCCTAATAAGAAACCCCACAGGAGAGTAATAGGTGCTCTGGCATTTCATGCCCGAGCCCCTAATTAGGAAAACTGCAGGTAAACACTGACTAAACTACAGAGATCATGACTGCTCCAGTCAAACCACTAACACATTCCAGCGCGGAGCACACAGTAGGATTACTTCTACCAGCTGAGTGAACAATTACAACAAAACACGTGGCAGCTCCAACAAAATCCAGACTTTAGTGTCATCAGGCTTCAACCCACATCAAAGTCACTCTGCTCATACCTTTCTCCATGGTGGTCTTTGGTTGATTACTGCAGAATTAACCTCCCTGTGCGACACGTCGGGAACCTGCCGTGGCATGCGCCTGTTGCGCAACATTGCCTCATGCAGTTAAGGTGGACAGAAATGACTGCTGTGTGATGTGAAAAAGCAAGTGAAAGAGGAAGCACAGCGAAGGCAAAAACTCACTGGGTGTCACTCTGCAAGGAGTCATTTATGATTTTAAGTTGTAAGTGGACCTTTGTTATGCCATTTCCTCATTATCTTAATTCTTTATGAGATCAGTCAATACCTTTGGGTTGCCAGGTTGTGAAAAATATTTAGTCATAATAATGCCAATGATCCCGTAAGTATGCAGCAGAAAATATAAATAGTAAACTATAATTGATTAATTATGCTACTCTAATTGTGCATTGTTATTGATAATGATACCTTAATAAGTAATTAATAAATAACTTGCAACAAAATGAGCAGATCAGCTAATAAACAGTTTATTAGCAGGACAGCAACAGGGGATTAAGTGCCACCTCCTAACATCATGAAGTTGTACATGATATAACCAAAGTGAGTACATCCCTGTGCAATATCATTTAATTCGAAATTATATCACCTCTCAACAATACTGCGTTATTTCTAAACTGACACTTATAAGTTGTGTCTATCTGCATAGTATGTCTGCATCATCGCTCAACTGGAAAAAGAATTACCAGAGGAGCTGAAAAGTCTGACTGTGAGACTTCACAATGATGGAAAAAGATACAGGAAGATCAGTGACCAACTGAAAATCAGTAGAAACACAGTTACAGCAGTAGTCTGGATATAAAATGAGCCGTGGTATCACTAATCAGAGCAGTAATGATTGTCTGAAATAATGGCTCGGACAGTGCTGTTTGCACAATCTACTTCTGAAAACCAGCCAAGTGCTTCTGACTTTGCACTGTGGTTATCAATAAAAATCATCAGTCATGTGGCAGCTTAGGCAGTGTGTAGGACAGTACATTGTAATGAAGATGCAGTAGAAATAGCCTCATATGTAGACATATAATGAAACGTAGCAAAAATGTATGGGCTAATGTGGCCACACAACCTACAGTGCCTGTCCAAAAAAAGTGGACACCGAGATTCAACTAAGCAAATAGATAAGAGCCTTCCATTGGATAATTATTGCACTGATGAATACGTTTCAGCTGCAACAACTTATTTAACCCTCACTGATGCAGTGAAGAGCTCATTTCTTAAACAGCCATGTTAGAAGACATCCTGTGGTCGTAGAAAGGATGTTAATCTGTTTTGAAAGTGTCAAATTATCAATCTGCATCAAGCAAAGAAAACAATTAAGAAGATTGCTGAAACTACTAAAATCAGGTTAAGAACTGTCCAACGCATTATTAAAACCTAACGGTCAGTGGTGAACCATCATCTTCGAGGAACAAATGTGGTTGGAACTAATTCTTAGATGATCGTAGGAAATCAACAAATGAATTCACAGCTATGTTTAAGAGTGAAAGTAAGAGTATTTTCACATGCACAATGTGAAGGGAACTTAAAACATTGGGGCTAAACACCTGTGTAGCTCTAAGACAACCAGTGATCAATGCACTCTATAATAAAGGTCAGAGCAGACTCCACCTGCTCAGAAAACTGAGGTCCTTCAGTGTGCAGGGAGCACTTCTGAGGTCCTTTTATGATTCTGTGGTGGCATCAGCCATCCTGTATGGAGTGTTCTGCTGGAGCAGCAGCATCACGGCTGCAGAAAGGAAGAGACTGAATAAACTGATTAAGAAAGTCAGCTCTGTCCTGGACTGACCCTTGATCCTGTGGAGGTGGTGGGAGACGGGAGGATGATGACAAAGCTGTTGTCGATCATGGAGGACACCTCCCCCCCTGCAGGAAACAGTAAGATCACTGGGCAGCTCCTTCAGTGACAGACTGCTTCACCTGCGGTGTCTAAAAGAGAGATGCAGGTCCTTCCTTCCTGCTGCAGTCAGACTGTACAATCAAACCTGCTCTCAGTAGCTCAGTTCACCCACGAACTAACTGTGCAGTAAAGATGTAAATAATGATGCTGTGCAAATTTTTTTTCTGTAAATATTGATATTTTCTTCTAGAAGGAGAAGGTATCTGTTTATATCTGTGCATTGTGTGCTGCTCTTTTTTCTTCATACTGTTTTTCTATTTTCTGCTGTTACACCATAAATTTCTCCACTTAATCTAAGTTTTAGCTGCCTGCCTGCCTGCCTGCCTGCCTGCCTGCCTGCCTGCCTGCCTGCCTGCCTGCCTGCCTGCCTGCCTGCCTTGCCTGCCTGCCTGCCTGCCTGCCTGCCTGCCTGCCTGCCTGCCTGCCTGCCTGCCTGCCTGCCTGCCTGCCTGCCTGCCTGCCTGCCTGCCTGCCTGCCTGCCTGCCTGCCTGCCTGCCTGCCTGCCTGCCTGCCTGCCTGCCTGCCTGCCTGCTGCCTGCCTGCCTGCCTGCCTGCCTGCCTGCCTGCCTGCCTGCCTGCCTGCCTGCCTGCCTGCCTGCCTGCCTGCCTGCCTGCCTGCCTGCCTGCCTGCCTGCCTGCCTGCCTGCCTGCCTGCCTGCCTGCCTGCCTGCCTATCTATCTATCTATCTATCTATCTTTACTCAGTGGTGGCTTTTTTGTTTTTTAACCACACTGTCGTTGGGTCATTTGTTGTCAATGTTTTACACTTGTAATGTAACTCCACTTGGCTACTCATTTTCTTCTGTCTCTGTGTTTTTGCCTGGTTGTACAGACTTTTATCCTCAACTTGTGTAAGCCTCTAACCTAACCAAGTGAAACTGAGTTTGGCTGTGAACTTTGTTATGTCACTCTTGTACTTCTGCCAAGTTTGGCTAAAAAACCAGGACAAATGACTACGAAAGAGAAGGTCTTGGTCAGCGTCTAAGTGGTGTGGTTAAATTTTGCCTCATAGCATGTTCATAAAAGTCACCTATGATTGTTTAAAATTGCCCTGTGGCGTATGCATGGTTGTCTTTATATTCGGCTATACTTGTAGAATCCTGCTGATAACTTCGTGATATTTGCCTTAGTGGGATTTAGTGACGGTAATAAGTAACAGAAGCAGCAAAATTCTAAGAAAAATGAGGAAGAAGGGGACTGCTACTGAGTACACATGGATTTTAACAAAACAGGTTTATATTTTTCCAAAAATCCATTTTGTAAATGTTCATTAAATACACAAAATGTGTTTATGTGAGAAACAATGAATGGAAATGCTATTTTTTTCTTTTTACACACACAAAAAATGACATCTTAATGAACAATTTCATATAAACTATTGTACTAGTAAATGCTGCCAAAACTGTAAACATGCACACAAGCCAGAGTGTGATAAAGGGGTGGAAAATTAAGGAAGGATCATTGTCTCTCTTTTTAGGACAAAAGAGAAAACTGTACCCAGTTCAGTCTTCCACTGCGACCCAAATTATTATGCATTTATCCACAAAAATGTGACACTGAAATGATATCAGATGGAAAATATAATAACATTTCGAATTTCAGGTGAACCAAATTATTATGAAAATCTTTATTTCAAACTAAAACATCCAGCACATGAAAATAACACATCTTTTTTTATTAACAAATATATTTTATATTGTCAGTTAGACTATCAAAATTGTCAAATAATAAGCATATCTGGATGTATCTTTACTTGGAGATGTAGCCACCTTTCTTCTGCATCAGAGTAAGGAGCCTGCTGTCCATTGAAGATGTTAAGTTTTCTATTTCAGCAGATGTAATGCTTTTTGCAGCCTTTACAATAGCTTCCCACAGCTTATCCTTTGATGAGAACTGTTTTCCATTTTCAAAAACCCTTCTTTTCAGGATCGACCACAGATTTTCTATGCAGTTTAAATCGGTGAGGATGCTGGCCAGTCCATTACCTTGTCCTTTGGGTAGCCCTTTGATGCCAGCCATTCAGCAGTAAACTTCGATGCTTGGCTTGGAGCATTATCATCCATGAACATCATTTTCTTGCGCTGAGCAGCTGTTTTTTTTTCTTCAACCACGGAAGGAAATTTTCTCCTAGAAATTTGCAGTAATTTGCAGAATCCATTTTCACTCCTTCTGCAACCCAGAAAGGTCCAGTGAGTTCATTTTTTATGATGCCTGCCCATATCATCACACCTCCACCACCTTGCTGACGCCTCAACCTGGGTGGAGCATCGGCACCTTCGGCTATCCGACCTCTAGCCCAACCATCCGGACCATCAAGGGTGGCACACATCTCATCAGTCCAGATAACTTGTCCAAAATCCAACTTCATGTGCTTCTTACACCAAGCAAGTCTTTTATCCTTCTGCTTTTGATTAAGTGGAGGCCTTGTTTTCGCTTTTTGGACCTTACCAAGCGTTTTCAGAACACAATTCCGTGGTGTCTTTGGGGTGTGACCTCGACCGACAGCAGAAAAGATGCTTGCACTGGAACTCAAAGGCTGTTTAAGCATTTCTCTCTTTAAAGCTGACAAATCTCAAGCTGTTAGCTTCCTGCCTGGGGCCTCTTCACGTTTTTTTCTTGTTTTTCACCATTAGAAACAAAGGCCTTGATTGTCCGATGGTCACGGTCCAATAATGCTATTTCGATCGTTGGCCGCCCCTCTCCCACAAATTTCACGATAGAAGCCTTCTCCTTACTACTGAGGTCCTTCTTCTTTCCCATCTTTAGTGCTTATGGTCACAGAACACAGAATACTCACCTTTATATATGCCTGCATAATAATTTGGTTCACAGCATTTTAAATTTTAACTAATTATTACTCAAAATTTAAATGCTTCAGATATTTTATGCTTTTGGATAATCAACTGCCCTATCAGGCTTGCATTAATACCACTTGTTCATCAGTGGAACATATTTGGATAAAGATATTTAAGAAAAACTGACTTGCATAATAATTTGGTCACAGTGTATTTCAGCAAACCATGTCAGGTTGACTATAATATGATAAAAAAACAACATAAAACAGACCTTTAAAAAAAAAAGATTTTAAAAATGTAGTGAAAAATGTCTGATTTGCATTTACAAATTGACCACTGAAACTAAAATGTGATTTTATTTGTTCACATTTAAAGTGTAAAGTGAAAAGTTTCAACATTAGAACTAACACTGCTATATAATCTAGTCTATAATTTGTTTAGTGTATACAGAAAATGAGGAGGACATGAAATGGATTATGCAGAGAGAAAAGCATTACAGCAGCAGGCCACGGTGTCAGTGTGTAATCTGTAATCCTGTGCACACGTGTGTCCGGTAATGTGTGCCCGTGTGATTTATTGTTTGTGTTTGACTTTTTGCACAGTTCCAACATAACCACATCCAAAGTTCAATTGTTACCAGACTGAGCTGGATGAGGTCAGCGTAAGGCCATAAAATTATGAGGCTTTCAGGTACAGATAGAGGCTGGGAACACGGCCAACATGAATTGTCTGAAAATTGACAAAAAAGTCATTTCTTTGTCCGAAAATGGACAAAAACATCATAGTTTAGTAGGTCGTCCGAAAATGGACTGACAAGTCTTTTTTTTCTGAAAATGGACAAAAAAGTCATTTTTTTGTCTGAAAATGGACAAAAACGTCATAGTTCAGTATGTCACCCGAAATGTCACCAAAAACGACACAGTTTAGTATGTTGTCCGAAAATGGTAAAAAAGTCACAGTTTAGTATGTCGTCAGAAAATGGACAAAAAATGTTGGTTTTAGTATGTGGCCTGAAAATGGACAAAAACATCATAGTTTAGTAGGTCGTCTGAAAATGGACTGAAAAGTCATTTTTGTCTGAAAATTGACAAAAAAGTCATTTCTTTGTCCGAAAATGGACAAAAACGTCATAGTTTAGTATGTCGTCCGAAAATGGACAAAAACGTCATAGTTTAGTATGTCGTCCGAAAATGGACAAAAAATGTCAGTTTTAGTATGTGGCCTGAAAATGGACAAAAACATCATAGTTTAGTAGGTCGTCCGAAAATGGACTGACAAGTCTTTTTTGTCTGAAAATGGACAAAAACGTCATAGTTTAGTATGTCACCTGAAATGTCACCAAAAACGACACAGTTTAGTATGTTGTCCGAAAATGGTAAAAAAAGTCACAGTTTAGTATGTCGTCAGAAATGGGTAAAAAAGTCACAGTTTAGTATGTCATCCGAAGATGTTTTTCTCAACTCCAGTCCGGTCCACTTTTTGAAGTGATCTGGTCCACATTTTCCTCAACTCCAGTCTGGTCCACTTTTTGGAGCGATCCGGTCCACGTAAGCATTTTTCCGAAAATGGACAAAAACGTCATATTTAGTATGTCATCCAAAAATGGACAAAAAATTTCAAAATGTAGAATGCTGTACGAAAATGGACAAAAAACGTCATAGTTTAGTATGTCGTTCGAAAATAGACAAAAAAGTCATTTTTGTCTGAAAATGGACAAAAACGTCATAGTTTAGTAGGTCGTCCGAAAATGGACTGAAAAGTCATTTTTGTCCGAAAATGGACAAAAAAGTCATTTTTGTCTGAAAATGGACAAAAACGTCATAGTTTAGTATGTCGTCCGAAAATGGACAAAAACGTCATAGTTTAGTATGTCACCCGAAATGTCACCAAAAACGACACAGTTTAGTATGTCGTCCGAAAATGGTAAAAAAGTCATAGTTTAGTATGTCATCCAAAATGGGTAAGAAAGTCACAGTTTAGTATGTCGTCCGAAGATGTTTTCCTCAACTCCAGTCCGGTCCAATTTTTGGAGCAAGCCGGTCCAAGTTTTCCTCAACTCCAGTCCGGTCCACTTTTTGAAGCGATCCGGTCCATGTTTTCCTATAATCCAGTCCAGTCCACTTTTTGGAGCGATCCGGTCCATGTTTTCCTCAACTCCAGTCAGGTCCACTTTTTGGAGTGATCCGGTCCACGTAAGTATTTTTCCGAAAATGGACAAAAACGTCATACTTTAGTATGTCATTCCAAAAATGGACAAAAAATTTCAAAATGTAGAATGCTGTACGAAAATGGACAACAACGTCATAGTTTCATATGTCGTCCAAAATATGACAAAAACCTCATAGTTTAGTATGTCGTCCAAAATGTGACAAAAACGTCATAACTGAGTATGGTGTCCAAAATGTGGAAAAAAACGTCATAGTTTAGTATGTCGTCCAAAATGTGACAGAAACGTAATAGTTTGGTATGTCGTCCAAAACGTGA
Organism: Acanthochromis polyacanthus; assembly: GCF_021347895.1. NCBI lineage: Eukaryota > Metazoa > Chordata > Actinopteri > Pomacentridae > Acanthochromis > Acanthochromis polyacanthus. The sequence continues at coordinate 17,246,794 of NC_067122.1, forward strand.
CAAAAACGTAATAGTTTAGTATGGCATAAAAAATGTGACAAAAACATCGTAGTTTAGTATCTCCTTCAAAACACGACAGTTATGGGTGTATGTGTAGCTCAATGGGTTAAGTGAGCAACTCCCGTATAGGGGAAGGTCTCTGACGCAGCGTCTCGGGTTCGATTCCCACTCGCGGCCCATTGCTTAATGTCTTCAGCCAACTCGACTCCCCATTTTCAGTTTATCTCAATCTCTCCTGTCAAATAAAGAAAAAAAGGACAAAAACATTGTGACGAACACGTCGTAGTTTAGTGTGTGGACAAAAATGTCATAGTTTAGTATGCCGTCCAAAATATGGACAAAAATGTCATTGTTTAGTATGTCGTCCAAAATGTGACAAAAACGTCATAGTTTAGTGTGTCATCCAAAATATGGCAAAAACATCATAGTTTACTATGTCCTTCAAAACGTGACAAACATGGCTACCTGTATAGCTCAATGGGTTAAGCAGGCAAGCCATGTATATGGGTAAGTTTCTGACCTGAGTTCGATTCCCACTTGTGGCCCACTGCTTCATGTCTTCCCGCAACTCTACTCCCCACTTCCTGTTTATCTCTGTCTCTCCCGTCAAAGAAGGCCAAAAACAAAATGTGACAAACACGTAGTAGTTTAGTATGTCCTGCAAAATATGACAAAAATGTCATAGTTTAGTATGTCGTCCAAAATATGACAAAAACGTCAAAGTTCAGTATGTCGTCCAAAATGTGACAAAAAAGTAATAGTTTAGTATGTCGTCCAAAATATGACAAAAACGTCATAGTTCAATATGTTGTCCAAAATGTGACAAAAACGTCATAGTTGAGTATGTCGTCCAAAATATGACAAAAACGTCATAGTTTAGTATGTCGTCCAAAATATGACAAAAACGTCATAGTTTAGGATGTCGTCCAAAATGTGACAAAAAAGTCATAGTTTAGTATATTGTCCAAAATAGGGTAAAAAAAATAATAGTTGAGTATGTCGTCCAAAATGTGACAAAAACGTCATAGTTCAGTATGTCGTCCAAAATGTGACAAAAAAGTAATAGTTTAGTATGTCGTCCAAAATATGACAAAAACGTCATAGTTTAGTATGTCGTCCAAAATATGACAAAAACATCATAGTTTAGTATGTCGTCCAAAATGTGACAAAAAAGTCATAGTTTAGTATATTGTCCAAAATAGGGTAAAAAAAATAATAGTTGAGTATGTCATCCAAAATGTGACAAAAACGTCATAGTTTAGTATGTCGTCCAAAATGTGACAAAAACGTCATAGTTCAGTATGTCGTCCGAAATGTGACAAAAACGTCATAGTTCAGTATGTCGTCCAAAATGTGACAAAAATGTCATAGTTTAGTATGTCGTCCAAAATGTGACAAAAAAGTAATAGTTTAGTATGTCGTCCAAAATATGACAAAAACGTCATAGTTTAGTATGTCGTCCAAAATATGACAAAAACATCATAGTTTAGTATGTCGTCCAAAATATGACAAAAACGTCATAGTTTAGTGTGTCGTCCAAAATATGGCAAAAACATCATAGTTTACTATGTCCTTCAAAACTTGACAAACATGACTACCTGTATAGCTCAATGGGTTAAGCAGGCAAGCCATGTATATGGGTAGGTTTCTGACCCGAGTTCGATTCCCACTTGTGGCCCACTGCTTCATGTCTTCCCGCAACTCTACTCCCCACTTCCCGTTTATCTCTGTCTCTCCCGTCAAAAAAGGCCAAAAACAAAATGTGACAAACACGCAGTAGTTTAGCATGTCCTGCAAAATATGACAAAAATGTCACAGTTTAGTATGTCGTCCAAATTGTGATAAAAACGTCATAGTTCAGTATGTCGTCCAAGATGTGACAAAAAAGTCATAGTTTAGTATATTGTCCAAAATAGGGTAAAAAAAATAATAGTTGAGTATGTCGTCCAAAATGTGACAAAAACGTCATAGTTCAGTATGTCGTCCAAAATGTGACAAAAAAGTCATAGTTTAGTATGCCGTCCAAAATATGACAAAAACGTCATAGTTTAGTATGTCGTCCAAAATATGACAAAAACGTCATAGTTTAGTATGTCGTCCAAAATATGACAAAAACGTCATAGTTTAGTATGTCGTCCAAAATGTGACAAAAAAGTCATAGTTTAGTATATTGTCCAAAATAGGGTAAAAAAAATAATAGTTGAGTATGTCGTCCAAAATGTGACAAAAACGTCATAGTTCAGTATGTCGTCCAAAATGTGACAAAAACGTCATAGTTCAGTATGTCGTCCAAAATGTGACAAAAAAGTCATAGTTTAGTATGTCGTCCATAATATGACAAAAACGTCATAGTTTAGTATGTCGTCCAAAATGTGACAAAAAAGTCATAGGTTAGTATATTGTCCAAAATAGGGTAAAAAAAATAATAGTTGAGGATGTCGTCCAAAATGTGACAAAAAAGTAATAGTTTAGTATGTCGTCCAAAATATGACAAAAACGTCATAGTTTAGTATGTCGTCCAAAATATGACAAAAACGTCATAGTTCAATATGTCGTCCAAAATGTGACAAAAATGTCATAGTTCAGTATGTCGTCCAAAATGTGACAAAAATGTCATAGTTCAGTATGTCGTCCAAAATATGACAAAAACGTCATAGTTCAGTATGTCTTCCAAAATATGACAAAAACGTCATAGTTTAGTATATCGTCCAAAATATGACAAAAAAATAATAGTTGAGTGTGTCGTCTAAAATGTGACAAAAACGTCATAGTTCAGTATGTCGTCCAAAATGTGACAAAAAAGTCATAGTTTAGTATGTCGTCCATAATATGACAAAAACGTCATAGTTTAGTATGTTGTCCAAAATGTGACAAAAATGTCATAGTTTAGTATGCCGTCCAAAATATGGACAAAAATGTCATTGTTTAGTATGTCGTCCAAAATGTGACAAAAACGTCATAGTTTAGTGTGTCATCCAAAATATGGCAAAAACATCATAGTTTACTATGTCCTTCAAAACGTGACAAACATGGCTACCTCTATAGCTCAATGGGTTAAGCAGGCAAGCCATGTATATGGGTAAGTTTCTGACCTGAGTTCGATTCCCACTTGCGGCCCACTGCTTCATGTCTTCCCGCAACTCTACTCCCCACTTCCTGTTTATCTCTGTCTCTCCCGTCAAAAAAGGCCAAAAACAAAATGTGACAAACACGTAGTAGTTTAGTATGTCGTCCAAAATACGACAAAAATGTCATAGTTTAGTATGTCGTCCAAATTGTGATAAAAACGTCATAGTTCAGTATGTCGTCCAAGATGTGACAAAAAAGTCATAGTTTAGTATATTGTCCAAAATAGGGTAAAAAAATAATAGTTGAGTATGTCGTCCAAAATGTGACAAAAACGTCATAGTTCAGTATGTCGTCCAAAATGTGACAAAAAAGTCATAGTTTAGTATGTCGTCCATAATATGACAAAAACGTCATAGTTTAGTATGTCGTCCAAAATATGACAAAAACGTCATAGTTTAGTATGTCGTCCAAAATATGACAAAAACGTCATAGTTTAGTATGTCGTCCAAAATGTGACAAAAAAGTCATAGTTTAGTATATTGTCCAAAATAGGGTAAAAAAAATAATAGTTGAGTATGTCGTCCAAAATGTGACAAAAACGTCATAGTTCAGTATGTCGTCCAAAATGTGACAAAAATGTCATAGTTTAGTATGTCGTCCAAAATGTGACAAAAAAGTCATAGTTTAGTATATTGTCCAAAATAGGGTAAAAAAAATAATAGTTGAGTATGTCGTCCAAAATGTGACAAAAACGTCATAGTTCAGTATGTCGTCCAAAATATGACAAAAACGTCATAGTTCAGTATGTCGTCCAAAATGTGACAAAAATGTCATAGTTTAGTATGTCGTCCAAAATGTGACAAAAAAGTAATAGTTTAGTATGTCGTCCAAAATATGACAAAAACGTCATAGTTCAGTATGTCGTCCAAAATATGACAAAAACATCATAGTTTAGTATGTCGTCCAAAATATGACAAAAACATCATAGTTTAGTATGTCGTCCAAAATATGACAAAAACGTCATAGTTTAGTATGTCGTCCAAAATATGACAAAAACGTCATAGTTTAGTGTGTCATCCAAAATATGGCAAAAACATCATAGTTTACTATGTCCTTCAAAACGTGACAAACATGGCTACCTGTATAGCTCAATGGGTTAAGCAGGCAAGCCATGTATATGGGTAGGTTTCTGACCCGAGTTCGATTCCCACTTGTGGCCCACTGCTTCATGTCCTCCCGCAACTCTACTCCCCACTTCCTGTTTATCTCTGTCTCTCATGTCAAAAAAGGCCAAAAACAAAATGTGACAAACACGTAGTAGTTTAGTATGTCCTGCAAAATATGACAAAAATGTCATAGTTTAGTATGTCGTCCAAATTGTGATAAAAACGTCATAGTTCAGTATGTCGTCCAAGATGTGACAAAAAAGTCATAGTTTAGTATATTGTCCAAAATAGGGTAAAAAAAATAATAGTTGAGTATGTCGTCCAAAATGTGACAAAAACGTCATAGTTCAGTATGTCGTCCAAAATATGACAAAAACGTCATAGTTCAGTATGTCGTCCAAAATGTGACAGAAATGTCATAGTTTAGTATGTCGTCCAAAATGTGACAAAAAAGTAATAGTTTAGTATGTCGTCCAAAATATGACAAAAACGTCATAGTTCAGTATGTCGTCCAAAATATGACAAAAACATCATAGTTTAGTATGTCGTCCAAAATATGACAAAAACATCATAGTTTAGTATGTCGTCCAAAATATGACAAAAACGTCATAGTTTAGTATGTCGTCCAAAATATGACAAAAACGTCATAGTTTAGTGTGTCATCCAAAATATGGCAAAAACATCATAGTTTACTATGTCCTTCAAAACGTGACAAACATGGCTACCTGTATAGCTCAATGGGTTAAGCAGGCAAGCCATGTATATGGGTAGGTTTCTGACCCGAGGTCGATTCCCACTTGTGGCCCACTGCTTCATGTCCTCCCGCAACTCTACTCCCCACTTCCTGTTTATCTCTGTCTCTCATGTCAAAAAAGGCCAAAAACAAAATGTGACAAACACGTAGTAGTTTAGTATGTCCTGCAAAATATGACAAAAATGTCATAGTTCAGTATGTCGTCCAAATTGTGACAAAAACGTCATAGTTCAGTATGTCGTCCAAAATGTGACAAAAAAGTCATAGTTTAGTATATTGTCCAAAATAGGGTAAAAAAAATAATAGTTGAGTATGTCGTCCAAAATGTGACAAAAACGTCATAGTTCAGTATGTCGTCCAAAATGTGACAAAAAAGTCATAGTTTAGTATGTCGTCCATAATATGACAAAAACGTCATAGTTTAGTATGTCGTCCAAAATGTGACAAAAAAGTCATAGGTTAGTATATTGTCCAAAATAGGGTAAAAAAAATAATAGTTGAGGATGTCGTCCAAAATGTGACAAAAAAGTCATAGTTTAGTATGTCGTCCATAATATGACAAAAACGTCATAGTTTAGTATGTCGTCCAAAATGTGACAAAAAAGTCATAGGTTAGTATATTGTCCAAAATAGGGTAAAAAAAATAATAGTTGAGGATGTCGTCCAAAATGTGACAAAAAAGTAATAGTTTAGTATGTCGTCCAAAATATGACAAAAACGTCATAGTTTAGTATGTCGTCCAAAATATGACAAAAACGTCATAGTTCAATATGTCGTCCAAAATGTGACAAAAATGTCATAGTTCAGTATGTCGTCCAAAATGTGACAAAAATGTCATAGTTCAGTATGTCGTCCAAAATATGACAAAAACGTCATAGTTCAGTATGTCTTCCAAAATATGACAAAAACGTCATAGTTTAGTATATCGTCCAAAATATGACAAAAAAATAATAGTTGAGTATGTCGTCTAAAATGTGACAAAAACGTCATAGTTCAGTATGTCGTCCAAAATGTGACAAAAAAGTCATAGTTTAGTATGTCGTCCATAATATGACAAAAACGTCATAGTTTAGTATGTTGTCCAAAATGTGACAAAAATGTCATAGTTTAGTATGCCGTCCAAAATATGGACAAAAATGTCATTGTTTAGTATGTCGTCCAAAATGTGACAAAAACGTCATAGTTTAGTGTGTCATCCAAAATATGGCAAAAACATCATAGTTTACTATGTCCTTCAAAACGTGACAAACATGGCTACCTGTATAGCTCAATGGGTTAAGCAGGCAAGCCATGTATATGGGTAAGTTTCTGACCTGAGTTCGATTCCCACTTGCGGCCCACTGCTTCATGTCTTCCCGCAACTCTACTCCCCACTTCCTGTTTATCTCTGTCTCTCCCGTCAAAAAAGGCCAAAAACAAAATGTGACAAACACGTAGTAGTTTAGTATGTCGTCCAAAATACGACAAAAATGTCATAGTTTAGTATGTCGTCCAAATTGTGATAAAAACGTCATAGTTCAGTATGTCGTCCAAGATGTGACAAAAAAGTCATAGTTTAGTATATTGTCCAAAATAGGGTAAAAAAAATAATAGTTGAGTATGTCGTCCAAAATGTGACAAAAACGTCATAGTTCAGTATGTCGTCCAAAATGTGACAAAAAAGTCATAGTTTAGTATGTCGTCCATAATATGACAAAAACGTCATAGTTTAGTATGTCGTCCAAAATATGACAAAAACGTCATAGTTTAGTATGTCGTCCAAAATATGACAAAAACGTCATAGTTTAGTATGTCGTCCAAAATGTGACAAAAAAGTCATAGTTTAGTATATTGTCCAAAATAGGGTAAAAAAAATAATAGTTGAGTATGTCGTCCAAAATGTGACAAAAACGTCATAGTTCAGTATGTCGTCCAAAATGTGACAAAAAAGTAATAGTTTAGTATGTCGTCCAAAATATGACAAAAACGTCATAGTTTAGTATGTCGTCCAAAATATGACAAAAACGTCATAGTTCAGTATGTCGTCCAAAATGTGACAAAAATGTCATAGTTCAGTATGTCGTCCAAAATATGACAAAAACGTCATAGTTCAGTATGTCGTCCAAAATGTGACAAAAATGTCATAGTTTAGTATGTCGTCCAAAATGTGACAAAAAAGTAATAGTTTAGTATGTCGTCCAAAATATGACAAAAACGTCATAGTTCAGTATGTCGTCCAAAATATGACAAAAACATCATAGTTTAGTATGTCGTCCAAAATATGACAAAAACATCATAGTTTAGTATGTCGTCCAAAATATGACAAAAACGTCATAGTTTAGTATGTCGTCCAAAATATGACAAAAACGTCATAGTTTACTATGTCCTTCAAAACGTGACAAACATGGCTACCTGTATAGCTCAATGGGTTAAGCAGGCAAGCCATGTATATGGGTAGGTTTCTGACCCGAGTTCGATTCCCACTTGTGGCCCACTGCTTCATGTCCTCCTGCAACTCTACTCCCCACTTCCTGTTTATCTCTGTCTCTCATGTCAAAAAAGGCCAAAAACAAAATGTGACAAACACGTAGTAGTTTAGTATGTCCTGCAAAATATGACAAAAATGTCATAGTTCAGTATGTAGTCCAAATTGTGACAAAAACGTCATAGTTCAGTATGTCGTCCAAAATGTGACAAAAAAGTCATAGTTTAGTATATTGTCCAAAATAGGGTAAAAAAAATAATAGTTGAGTATGTCGTCCAAAATGTGACAAAAACGTCATAGTTCAGTATGTCGTCCAAAATGTGACAAAAAAGTCATAGTTTAGTATGTCGTCCATAATATGACAAAAACGTCATAGTTTAGTATGTCGTCCAAAATGTGACAAAAAAGTCATAGTTTAGTATATTGTCCAAAATAGGGTAAAAAAAATAATAGTTGAGTATGTCGTCCAAAATGTGACAAAAATGTCATAGTTCAGTATGTCGTCCAAAATGTGACAAAAATGTCATAGTTTAGTATGTCGTCCAAAATATGACAAAAACGTCATAGTTCAATATGTCGTCCAAAATGTGACAAAAACGTCATAGTTTAGTATGTCGTCCAAAATGTGACAAAAACATCATAGTTTAGTATGTCGTCCAATACATTACAAAAATGTCAAAGTTTAGTATGTCGTCCAAAATGTGACAAAAAAGTAATAGTTTAGTATGTCGTCCAAAAATGGACAAAAAAACGTCATAGTTTAGTATGTCACCCAAAATGTCACCAAAAACGACACAGTTTAGTATGTCGTCCGAAAATGGTTAAAACCTCATAGTTTAGTATGTCGTTCGAAAATGGACTGAAAAGTCATTTTTGTCTGAAAATGGACAAAAAAGTCATTTTTGTCTGAAAATGGACAAAAACGTCATAGTTTAGTAGGTCATCCGAAAATGGACTGAAAAGTCATTTTTGTCTGAAAATGGACAAAAAAAGTCATTTTTTTGTCCGAAAATGGACAAAAAACGTCATAGTTTAGTATGTCGTCCGAAAATGGACACCCGAAATGTCACCAAAAACGACACAGTTTAGTATGTCGTCCGAAAATGGTTAAAAAAAACTCATAGTTTCGTATGTCGTCCGAAATGGGTAAAAAAGTCACAGTTTAGTATGTCGTCCGAAGATGTTTTCCTCAACTCCAGTCCGGTCCACTTTTTGGAGCGATCCGGTCAAAGTTTTCCTCAACTCCAGTCTGGTCCAATTTTTGGAGCGTTTGATTGATTGATTGATTGATTTTTATTTTTCTCAAACAAGCACATACATAAAAACAAACATTATGTGTAATGGGGAAAAAAATGGCACACTATGACAAAGTGCAAGTTCGAGAAGGGGCTAAAGGAAGCAAAGCTTATGAAGTTCAGCCCCCTCTTACGCCATCACATAATTTCAAGATACATGATACATAATTCATAATCTTCATGATCTTAGAAGATTAAAAACATTCAATTTTCATAAAAATAGAACCCTGATTAAAATAAATTCTTTAAATATATATATATATATATATATATATATATATATATATATATATATATATATATATATATATATATATATATTTAATATAACATTAGCTGTCCAGTTCTGTATAGCTGAACAAGTGTGTTTTTTTGTAATTACTTTTAAATTGATTTAAGTTAATGCACCTTTTTAAGTCCTCATAAAGATTATTCCACAGTTTTACACCACAAAACGAGATGCACATACTTTTTAGAGTTGAATGAATGGTCGGTTGTTTAAAAATACACTTTCCTCTTAAGTTGTATGCTCCCTCTCTAAACATGAACATCGTTTGGATGTTACTTGGTAACAACTTATTCCAGGCTTTGAACAAAGTCTGACCTGTTTTATATTTAATTAGGTCCCAAAATTTTAAAATACCTGATTTTAAGAATAAAGGATTTGTATGAGCAAGGTACCCAGCATGATGAACCATCCTTATGGCTGTCTTTTGTAAAGTGTAAATCTTATGTAAAGAGCTTTTATATGTATTTCCCCATACCTCAACACAATAGGACAGATATGGATCAATAAATGCATAGTACAAAATCTGAAGAGACTTCTGGTCTAAAACATATTTAGTTTTACCCAGAACTCCAATACTTCTGGAAACTTTGGTGCACAAATATTTAATATGAGGTTTCCAGGATAGCTTTTGATCAATTAAAACACCAAGAAACTTAATTTCATTGACTCTTTCAATTTCCAAACATACCTCATGCTTAATGTGATGATTTCCAAATATCATGAACTTGGTTTTGTTCAGATTTAATGATAATTTGTTTTCATCACACCAACACTTTAGTTTTAGCAATTCCCTTTTGACAATTCATAACAGCTGCTGCAAATCTCCCCCTGAGCAGAAAATATTTGTGTCATCTGCAAAAACCACCATTTTTAAAATATTAGACACTTTCCAAATATCATTAATGTATAGGACAAATAGCTTAGGTCCCAAGATGGACCCCTGTGGTACACCACAGGTAATGTTCAAGCGCATTGATTTATGGTTACCTAGTTGAACAAACTGCTTCCTATTACTAATATAACTTTGTAACCAGGTGAGTGCTACCCCTCTGACACCATACTGCTCCATTTTTTTAGTAATATCCTATGGTCGATCGTGTCAAAAGCCTTCTTTAAATCAATGAAAACACCTACTGCATATTTTCTTTTATCGATGCATCCTGTTATCTCTTCCACTTGCTCCATAAGAGCCAGGGAAGTCGATCTAGATGATCTAAAACCGTACTGACTGTCATTTATTAAATTATGTTTGTCAATAAAATCATCTAATCTCTGTACAAATAATTTCTCCATTATCTTTGAGAACTGTGACAGTAAGGAAACAGGTCTATAATTTGTGAATAGATGTTTATTGCCAGCTTTGTATAATGGAATCACTTTAGCCAGTTTCATTTTATCTGGGAAGATGCCCGTTTTAAACGATAGGTTACATATATAAGTAAATGGATCAGCTATTCCCTCAATTATCTTCTTTACCAGTGCCATATTAATGTCGTTCCAATCTGTAGAAGTCTTATTGGTACTTCTATTAACAATAGCAATAATTTCCAATTTATCAACAGTTGTCAAAGACATTGAATCTGCATTTCTCTCACTGCATTCCTGTTCAGCTGATTTCTCTCCGGTAACATTTATTTCTTTAGCCAAACTGGGACCAACATCAACAAAGAAGCTATTAAAACCATCAGCCACTTCCTTCTTTGTAACTAGTTGCCTTCCCTTATCTGTAAAGTGATCAGGAAATGTTTGATTTCTTTGATTATTTCTAATAATACTATTTAGAATATTCCATATACTTTTAACATTATTTTTATTCTTATCTAATAATTTGATATAGTAGTCCTTTTTGCATACTCTCATAATAGTTGTTAATTTATTTTTATATTTCTTATATTTTAACTCCGCCTCTTTTGTTTTGTTTTTAAGAAACAGTCCATACAAGCTATTCTTTTTTTACATGCATTTTGAAGCCCCTTAGTCATCCATGGATTTTCTGCATAACGGTTCTTAGTGCTATACTGCTTAAGAGGGCAGTGCTTATCATATAGACCTGTAAATATATCTAAAAATAAGTCATAAGCCTTATCCACTGCTATTTCATTGTATACATTAGTCCAGTTCCAATTCATTAGATCACTTTTTAGAGCAGCTATAGATTCTTCAGTTCTTATTCTCTTATATTTAATTTCCTTTAATTCGCTCCTTTTTTATAATCACATAAACAAATAAGAAAAACAGGCAGATGATCACGAATGTAATTAATTAATATTCCACTTATCACTTTGCATTCCATATTATTTGTAAAAATATTATCAATTAAAGAAGCACAATGGGATGTTATTCTAGCGATCCGGTCCATGTTTTCCTATAACCCAGTCCGGTCCACTTTTTGGACCGATCCGGTCCATGTTTTCCTATAATCCAGTCCGGTCCACTTTTGGAGCGATCTGGTCTACATTTTCCTCAACTCCAGTCCGATCCACTTTTTGGAGCGATCCGGTCCACATTTTCCTGAACTCCAGTCCGGTCCACTTTTTGGAGCGATCCGGTCCACGTAAGTATTTTTCTGAAAATGGAGAAAAACGTCATACTTTAGTATGTCATCCAAAAATGGACAAAAAATTTCAAAATGTAGAATGCTGTACGAAAAGGGACATAAAACGTCATAGTTTATTGTGTCGACTGAAAATGGACAAAAAACGTCATAGTTTAGTATGTCGCCCGAAATGTCACCAAAAACGTCATAGTTTAGGATGTCGTCCCAAAATGGACAAAAAATGTCAGTTTTAGTATGTGGCCTGAAAATGGACAAAAACGTCATAGTTTAGTATGTTGTCCTAAAATGTACAAAAAATGTTAGTTTTAGCATGTGGCCTGAAAATGGACAAAATCGTCATAGTTTAGTAGGTCATCCGAAAATGGACTAAAATGTCATTTTTGTCTGAAAATGGACAAAGACGTCATAGTTTAGTATGTCGTCCGAAAATGGACAAAAAACATCATAGTTTAGTATGTCACCCGAAATGTCACCAAAAACGACACAGTTTAGTATGTCGTCCGAAAATGGTAAAAAAGTCATAGTTTAGTATGTCGTCCGAAAATGGACAAAAAAGTCACAATCTAGTATGTCGTCCGAAAACGTTTTCCTCAACTCCAGTCCGGTCCACTTTTTGGAGCGATCCGGTCCACGTTTTCCTCAACTCCAGTCTGGTCCACTTTTTGGAGTGATCCGGTCCACGTAAGTATTTTTCCGAAAATGGAGAAAAACGTCATACTTTAGTATGTCATCCAAAAATGGACAAAAAATTTCAAAATGTCAAATGCTGTACGAAAAGGGACAAAAAACGTCATAGTTTCGTGTGTTGACTGAAAATGGACAAAAAGCGTCATAGTTTAGTATGTTGTCCGAAAATGAACAAAAAATGTCAGTTTTAGCATGTGGCCTGAAAATGGACAAAATCGTCATAGTTTAGTAGGTCATCTGAAAATGGACTAAAAAGTCATTTTTGTCTGAAAATGGACAAAAACGTCATAGTTTAGTATGTCGTCCGAAAATGGACAAAAAACGTCATAGTTTAGTATGTCACCCGAAATGTCACCAAAAACGACACAGTTTAGTATGTCATCCGAAAATGGTATAAATGTCATAGTTTAGTATGTCGTCCGAAAATGGACAGAAAAGTCACAGTTTAGTATGTCGTCCGAAAATGTTTTCCTTAACTCCAGTCCGGTCCACTTTTTGGAGCGATCCAGTCCACGTTTTCCTCAACTCCAGTCTGGTCCACTTTTTGGAGCAATCCGGTCCATGTAAGCATTTTTCCGAAAATGGACAAAAACGTCATACTTTAGTATGTCATCCAAAAATGGACAAAAAATTTCAAAATGTCGAATGCTGTATGAAAAGGGACAAAAAACGTCATAGTTTAGTGTGCCGACTGAAAAGGGACAAAAAACGTCATAGTTTAGTATGTCACCCGAAATGTCACTAAAAACGTCATAGTTTAGTATGTCGTCCGAAAATGGACAAAAAGCGTCATAGTTTAGTATGTCGTCCGAAAATGGACAAAAAACATCATAGTTTAGTATGTCACCCGAAAATGGTAAAAAAGTCACAGTTTACTATGTCGTCCGAAATGGGTAAAAATGTCATAGGTTAGTATGTCGTCCGAAAATGTTTTCCTCCACTGCAGTCCGGTCCACTTTTTGGAGCAATCCGGTCCACGTTTTCCTCAACTCCAGTCCGGTCCACATTTTGGAGCGATCCGATCCATGTTTTCCTATAATCCAGTCCGGTCCACTTTTTGGAGCGATCCGGTCCACATTTTCCTCAGCTTCAGTCCAGTCCAGTTATATTACAGAAAAGAGCTGTACGGATCATTCATAAGGCTGGTTTTCTTGAACATACCCACAATCTTTTTATGCAATCAAAGTTGCTAAAATTTAAAGATCTTGTAATATACAATACATTATTAATCTTATACAAAGCATTCAATAATTTTTTGCCACATAACGTACAACAGTTTTTCAGAATAAAAGAAACAGTTCATAATTTAAGAGGATTTGGAAACTTTATCATACCAAATGCTAAAAACACTCGTAAACGGTTTTGTGTGTCTGTATGTGGAGTGAAGCTGTGGAATAGCCTGGAAATTCAGCACAAGCAATGCCAAGGTATTCATAGTTTCAAACGACAATTTAAACATAGAGTCTGGTCACAGTATATTGAAAAAGGGTCTTGATTCTTTACCTGTATTATCAAGTGTGTCTTGTTGTTTCCTTACTGTCGTTGGTATATTGTCCATTGTTGACATACATGTGTGTATATATGGATATGTAGATGTATGCATGTATGTATGCTTATGTATGCATTATTCATACAATTACAACTCTAAATCCTGTGCCATACCTTTTGGTATGTATAATTCCTTACCATCGTTGGTATGAAACTGTTGTCGCTATTTAACTGTTGTTGCTATTATCTATGGTTAATCTCACTAAGTTTTAATACTTGTCATGCATTGCCTATTTAATGAATAACTTATGTTTATAGATAACTAGTTTATTTTGAATTCCTTGTCTTTATTTATAGGAAGTGAAAAATTTGAATTTAAGTAAAGGGGACGGGGGTGGGATTAAATAAGTTTTCTTCCTCCCACTCCCTTTCAGGCATCAGATCCTACTGTATGTAACACCTACTGTAGCTTTGTAGCTGCTGTATGGAAATAATTATATCTGTATGCATAAAATGTGATTCTACTGTATATACTTGCCTGAAATGAAATAATAAATACAATACAATACAATACAATACAGTTTTTGGAGTGATCCGGCCCACCAAAAATGTCATAGTTTAGTATGTCATCCAAAAATGGACAAAAAATTTCAAAATATAGAGTGCTGTATGAAAAGGGACAACAAACATCATAGTTTAGTGTGTCGACTGAAAATGGACAAAAAACGTCATAGTTTAGTATGTCGTCTGAAAATGGTAAAAAAGTCATACTTTAGTATGTCGTCCGCAATGGGTAAAAAAGTCATAGTTTAGTATGTCGTCTGAAAATGGACAAAAAAAGTCATAGTTTAGTATGTCGTCTGAAAATGGACAAAAAAAGTCATAGTTTAGTATGTCGTCCGAAAATGGACAAAAACTGTCAGTTTATTATGTCGTCCAAAAATGGACAACAAAGTCATTTTTTTGTCAGAAACTGAGCAAAAACATCATAGTTCAGTTTGTCATCCTAAAATCGACAACAAACGTCATAGTTTAGTATGTCGTCCAAAAATGTTTTCCTCATCTCCAGTCCGGTCCACTTTTGGTCTGATCCAGTACATGTTTTCCTCAACTGAAGTCCGGTCCACTTTTTTGAAGCGATCTGGTACACGTTTTCCTCAACTCCAGTCCTGTCCACTTTTTGGAGAGATCAGGTACACGTTTTCCTCAACTCCAGTCCAGTCCAGTTTTTGGAGTGATCCGGTCCATGATTTCCTCAATTCCAGTCCGGTCCACATTTTGGAGCGATCCGGTCCACGTTTTAATCAACCCCGGTTAGGTCCACATTTTGTGGCGATCCGGTCCACGTTTTCCTCAACTCCAGTCCACTTTTTGGAGCGATCCTGTCCACGTTTTCCTCAATTCCAGTCCACTTTTTCCTCAGCTCCAGTCCAGTCCACTTTTTGGAGCAATCCAGTCAAAGTTTTCCTCAACTTCAGTCGGGTCCACTTTTTGGAGCGATCCGGTCCACATTTTCATAAACTCAAGTCCGGTCCACTTTTTGGAGCGATCCGGTCTGGAAAAAGTCAAAGTTTAGTATGTCGTCCGAAAATGGACCAAAAAAGTCATTTTTTGTCTGAAAATGGACAAAGACATCATAGTTTAGTATGTCGTCCGAAAATGGACAAAAAATGTCAGTTTATTATGTCGTCTGAAAATGGACAAAAAAGTCATTTTTTTGTCAGAAACTGAGCGAAAACATTGTAGTTCAGTATGTCATCCTAAAATGGACAACAAACGTCATAGTTTAGTATGTCGTCCAAAAATGTTTTCCTCAACTCCAGACCGGTTCACTTTTTTTGAGCAATCTGGTCCACGTTTTCAACATTTTGTTTTCTTTCCCAGTGTTGCCAACTTCAAAAGAGAAATTTGGTTGTTTTTGCAAGATTAGCTTTGTCCTGCTCCAAGGACTGAATTTTACCCTGCAGTGTCTTAAGTACAGGCAATTTCCGCCCGAAATTTCTACTGAAGATGTACAAAAAGTAAATTGAATGCTGTTCTTGAACTGTTTGGAGTACATGCATGGTTGGGGTCTCATTTGAAAGCAGACAACCTGAATTTTCACCCAGTGCAGTCAGAATTACTCTAGGTGCTACTGGCACAGAGTATTTCATGTTGGCACACACTGAATTTTTCCCTAATAAAACACCTGAAAATCAGTGTGGCAGCACTGTGAGAGCTTGAAAACACAATATTGCAAAAGCCTGGGGTCTTACATAGTTCAGGTCAAAATTTCAGAGCAGTACTACAAGAAATGAGTGTTTCACACATGTATTTGTACTGCTATGCCCCGGCACTGTCAATTTTGGACACCCTCTGTATACCCTCTGCACAATGGTATATGTTCGTTTTCAGCCCGTTTTCACATTATTTTCACTCCAAAAACTCATAAAGAACTCAAAAAATCACTTCAGATAGGCTTCAGTGCCGATCAGACACACAGATTGAGAGGAACAGAGAGAAGCTGCAGGTGGAGCCCGGAGCAGACGTCTGGGAAGTGACATAACCCCGCTAGCAGAGGCGGGATTTATATTCAAGCCATTCAGCAAGCTCATTGGCTACCAGGCCTGTCAATCTAACATTTCCTCCGACGTGATTTGCTGAGAAGTAAGTCAGTCAGTGATGTAGTCCAAATCTGTCAGTCTCGGCCACGGTTGGCTGTTTCCCCGTGGAAGGCGGACCAGAGTCACTTGATTAGTTGAAGTTCGGTTTGAAGCGGAAGAGAAGCCTTCAGTATCCATTTTGAATGCCGAACGAAGGAAATATAAGCATGTTTGATAAACTTATTTACAAAAATGCTGTGAATATGAAACGCACAGCGCCACCACGCACCGCATGGCCGCGTGGCCGCGCACGGAGCCGATCGATTTCTGGATTTTTTACTTATTTCGAGACATGTTTTGGACAAAGTATTATACTGGATTGTTTTCTCTGGATGGCTAAGCTTGGGTTCTGGCCGGTTTTTGTGGATTATCTTCATTTTTGACCAGGAACGAGCGTCCAAAGAGCGTCCAACGGTGAGCTGTACACCTTTACATGATTTGTTGTTTGTTGGACAAATGTGTTTATATTACCCGCTGTGGTAATCACATCTGAAAGTGGTTTATACTGGCAGATTCATGAGAATCTCAGCTTTCTATGAGTGTATAGTGTTTGTATAATTGCGTTTGCAGTGTCGTTCTATTTTGAAAAATGCTTATGCAGATATCAAAACGGCCCGCCTGTTGGCCGCTGTACGGCAACGGGTTAACTGAGGCACTTTCCCCACGCAGCACAGTTGGCTGACTCTTCAGGTTTTCCACCTGCTGGTCCTTTTCTGAGATTAAGGCACTGTTTTTATGTAGGGCAGCCTTGTCCTTGTCCAACTGCACGGAGGAGGGGGGAAAGGACTGGCTCTGGATGCCGCAACAGAAGAGGAAATGCACAGAGGGTTTCGTGAATCAAAAGATTAGTTATTTAACAAAGAAACATAATAATGGGGTGTGGTAGTAGGGATCAGTAGTGTATGTGGGTGTGTGGTGTTAGTGTAAAATGTGTGGTGCGTGTTGTCAGTGCAAAACAAAACCAAGTTCTACCCAGGGCCGCATGTCTAGCTGGAGGTGTGGATTGGCGCAGCAAGGATAGGCAGAGAGCAGGGGGCCGGGGAAGGCGAAGGCGAGGCGAGGCGAGGCGAGGCGAGGCGAGGAAAGGCAGAGCCGAACGCAGGGGTGCTGCAGAGTGGCAGAGTGGCAGCCATCTCTGGCTCAGTCTCAGGCGAAGGCAAAGGCAAAGGCAAAGGCA
The DNA here is from genome assembly GCF_021347895.1 of Acanthochromis polyacanthus. NCBI lineage: Eukaryota > Metazoa > Chordata > Actinopteri > Pomacentridae > Acanthochromis > Acanthochromis polyacanthus. The sequence continues at coordinate 17,264,382 of NC_067122.1, forward strand.
AAGGCGAAGGCGAAGGTGAAAGCGCAGGGGAAGGCGAAGGCGCAGGCGAAGCATTATCAGACATTCTCTTACAAGGTTGTGTAAAAAGCAGTCTGTCCTCTGAGCTACTGAGAAATCTTCCTGAGCAAAGTAAATCAGCTCAACAAAAACTAAAGCCTCAGTCAGAAATAACGGGTATCGCAAATTATAAACAACTTTCTTTGTTAACTCAGTCTTTCTGCTTCAACCTCACATAAGAAGGGGAGTTTAACTCATCAGGTGACTGAAAATGAATGGCTTGTGCAGTTCGAGATCCAAAAGTAGGATGTTCCAACTCATGTTTTGCTAAGAATACCAAAAAAACGAAAATCTGGTGCTGTTGTTTTTGCTTGTTTAAGTGCTATGTTAATTCTGGCAACACAAAATCTTTATCAAATGTCATAAACACATCTACCAAACATTTGAAACAAGTATTGGTACCTTAGTGTACACATAGGTGAATTCAGAGTGAGAAATGTAGCTAATTTCTTGAAGGAAACGCTTCAACTTAAGTGATTTGCACCCAGCACAATGAAATATATAATACATTTAACTAAAAGCTCATGTGTCATATAGTACAGTTAGCCCAAGGCACAATGACTTTGGTGTCTGCTTTCGACCTTTAGATGCAAGGTAAACAATGTCTTGACAAACAGATAGAACTTTTAGCCTAACATCATCTGTCAACATAACCCACTCCTGTTGCCTCTTCTGATGCCCCTATAATCCATGCAAGTAGATTATATAGTTCTTCTGGCACAACAGATTGAGCATCAGACACATTTAAATTGTCAGCGGTGGGAGGCCAGGGGCATGTCATACCAGGAGAGTCACTGAGAACCCTCTTTAAGATCAAGCCTGCACTGTACAGTGTCCTTGTGACGTCAGTAGTATTCTGTCCAGATGTTGTGCTAGCCATGTGTTCACTGTCACTTTCAGTTTGGCTTTCATCTTGGCTTACCTCAGTGGACTCAGTAGATGTACCTGACTGTGGAGGTATCTTTTGTAATAGTCTATCAGCTGACAGTGCCTCAACAAAAACAAGTTCACTGATGTTTCTCTTGGCAAGGCAGTGGAAAGTAAGCTACGGGAAGTCACGCGTCAGCCGCCTCTTCAGTAGATCCTGCCTGAAACACAAAAAAATATGGGGAAACCATGTGTAAACTGTTGCAGCCATGTCATATTTACATAATCATCCAATCAAGATTATCTAAGCTTGTCTATTCTGCCAATTTTTCCTGAATAAAATTATCAAATAGGTTTTTGGAACTACAGTTAAACAAACTAAAGACTATGTTGTTTGTCAATGCCTCATTTTGAAATGTACAATGTGTAATAAAATGTTAATGCACTGTAATAACTCATCTGGGGTTGCAGTACTTGTTTCCATAGGCCTTGACAAAACCTTTGTGTACTGTGCGTAACAGGTCCTGTGGTACCGCACCTGGGCCACACGGTCTTTTTCTTTAATGTGCAAAAGCACGCTGCCTTCTGCAACCGGAGAAAGCCACTGTCTAATGCAGGTTCTGTAAGTTTCCCACCGTTTCGGTGTAAAGTCCTGCACGTGTTCTCCCTGGACATCTGTGATATGTATATAGCATCGTTTCAATCATTTTTTAGTAACTTTTGAAGGCGGTTTCCTTGTCTTTCTTTTCTTTTCATCATCTTCGCTGCAAGATACAGTCGACGCCATGTTGTTTTGATCTGATACCAGGGCAACAGGGCTCGGCTGCTATTGGTCCACGTGACCAAAAACCGCTGCACGCACTGCAAATCCTAATCCGCCCATCTAAATATCACTACGCCACAGTAAAAAAAAGACAGACACAAAAACGCTAATTATTAAAAAATGACTGGAAACGGTGAGTAGAAACTTTTTTTGGGTACTAATTAGCAATAGATATATCTTATAAAGCAGAGTTCATGTAGATCCACGTGAGTGGAACAAAATTCACTTTCTAGGCACTTTTTCCATGGTCCCAATACAGCCTACATCTGTCAAGGACAAATAGAGACTCAAAGAGGCTGTCAATATCCTCATAGGCTTTCAGAGGAATTGCTTCTCAGTGAAGAGCAGTGATAAATCATGACAGCCTGTAGAATTTACTTTGAGACACTGTTTTCTGAAAAATGAATCATGTTTAGGTTATTTGTACACTTACTTTTAACATTTTATGTTGATCGTGGAGCACGATGGGAGCTAACAAAGCAGACATTGCTTTTGGTTCTGTGTCTCCACCCACATTGGAAGTGATTTCTTTTGTAATGGACACCAGGAAACAACATGGAGAACATTGCAAAGAATCGTGGCTCTGGGGAAACATGATGGCAGGTGCAGTGAAATAACTGGACTCAACTTGGAAACACGTTTTATCTCAAAACAGGGCAATAGGGCTTCCATGTTACAGCTGCTACTGCTGTTCAGAGGAGTTACATCTGGAGTGATAATCAGAAAGTTTATTCACAGACAGGAAAGGAATTTGACTCTTTTCTCTGTAAACACTTGCAAAACAATTAGCGTTTAGTCTTACAAAGAGGTCATAAACCTTGCCTGTGAAAGAACCACGAACTTAGTATTGATTCTGTTTGTGATCTTTGTGTCCTCATTTGCCTTCATCAGGTCAGTTTCATGTGAGAAAACAGTGCTGGTGTTGTAAACATAGCCTGGGAAAAATCCACTTACCAGAAAGGCCAACAGCGTTTCGGAGCATTCACACAAATCTAGGTCAGCAAGCTCTTCTAATTCAGCAACAAAACCCTACTGAGCTATTACAGTGTGACGGCTTTTTAGTTCATTTAACAGCAAGGATCATTCAAATCCATGTGTTTGCATGTGAATGCATGACAGATGCATGCTCAGATTAAACTGATTTCAAACAGAGTCCTGTGCTTGACCTGAAATGTGAGTCAGCGGCAGGATAATGGGGCAAAAAAAAAAAACTGTCTAAAAAGTCTTAGAATCTAGCTATTTCCTCTGCCGGCATTGGGTTAATGGGAAGGCTCTGATTTTCAGAAACACAAGTTACTGCTGCTCAGCAAGGAAGCCCTGTGTGCTGGAACACAAAGAGAAAATATTGCACCGAAAGGAAGATTCCTTTGTAAAATTCACACTTAATTGACTGTCTCACACTGCTGAGACCATTAGTTGCAGCTGAACTTCAGAAAGCACTTTTGCACAGAACAAAGACTGTGGATTTTGTCCTTCATCTCTAACACTAAGTCACGCTAGACAAGATCAATAACTCTTTCAACATACATAAGGGTGTGTGCAGCTAGAAAGACTGAAGAAATTGGTTTCCCCTTTGTGTGCAACTTTTTTCTATGTGGTTGTGCCAGCGACATCTAAAATATGAATGCTGTGAGGGCGTCTCAAAGGTCCCGTCAGAGTGCGAAGTCTGGAAGGAATTGCAGTGACAGGAGGCGTGAGTTTCCCAGCTGAATAAACTGACAGGGCTGTGTAACATCCCCCAGGAGGCCAACATGCTTTCTGAGCGTGATTTGATACATGGAATAAGTCTACCTGTTGTGGCAAATCCTCACCTGATTAATCCCTCGCTGAGGGACTTAAACCACTGACAGTGTGCGGCCATGACTGGAACATTGTTTGGAAAAGTGAGGAGACATGGAGAGAAACAGCGAACATGTAATGCTTATTCATCCATCAACAACAAAACTGTCAAGGACCCCTTGAAAAAAATTCCACAATCCAGGATCTATTAATATGTGAATATTTTTCATTTCAGAACCAGCTGCTGGATTCAGGAGATCTGTTTAACCAACAAACCCATTCTCTGTTGACTGGGGATTGCAGGTGTCCACATTTACACACTTGTATAAATTGCTTATCTGTCCATGACTGGGCCTTGAGCAAGTTATGTATTCTCAAAATCAGGCTTGGGGTTCTTAACCCTCTGAATCCCAAGCAGTTTTTCTGTGTTTGTTGCTCCTGTCACATTTTTACTCTCTGCTGGCTCATTGATTAACTGCAATATAAAATTCTACACCTCTTACAAGCAGCACAGCCATGGCTAGAAGTAGAGTCAACTCAAAATTGTTGTTTGTGCGGTATAGCAAATTTAAAGTGCTATAAATCATAGAAAAGAAAGTTCAATTTCTGTGCTTATTTGTTTCACAAACTTTGACAACCCTATAGTGAATAAACATGTATGATATATATTTTTAAGTGTCCTAAAATAACCATAACCCAAATCCTACTCACATTTTAAATTTGCATCCATATTTGTCTCCTAATTGCTCTGCATAAACACTGTCTGCAGTTCAATTCAAAAATTCCCAGAATTTTTGTCATGAGACTGTTGGTCACAGCTGAGCTACTAATAGCTTCATGGTTGTGTCATGAAGCTCCAAAGTTTATATTTTTAATAGATTTCAGTTAATGTGTGCATGCTTTTGGCAAGTATGTAAATAAGACATGTATAACAAAGTGGTTCTGATGAAATACCTACATTTTTAGCTTAAATTTGGTTGTAACACATCATTAGTTCTGTCTGAAAGTTGAATATCTGCTGATTCTTTCTGTTTTTATGGTGTAATATTTAAAATCCACTTTTGGGATTCAGATTGTTAAACTGTTCTTTTAGATTCATACAGAGACACTTTACTTCAGCACATGAATGTCAAAACAAGATTTTAGCATCAGACTTTTCACACGTGGAGCTGCATGTTGTATTTGAGCCCGACACTGGGTCTTTGGGTTTCACTGTAAACTTACATATTGAATCACCATTATTCAATCGCCCATGCAGTGTTATTATTATTGGCAAAATGCAGAGTGCAGTTTTGGTTATAAATTATAAACATTTATTTTTTAAAATGTGTCCAAATGGTGTCAGAAAATGCTGCCAGAATCTACAAACTTATTCATTCAGTGTGAAGCTGAATATTATTTGAATACCAATTCAGCTGAAACCCATAAAAAGCATGCACATTCCAGTGCAGTAGGTGGCAGTATGCACCTTAAACTTGCAGTTACATGCAAACTGTGTGCAGAGTAGGGCAACAGCTGCTTTATTACACATGGTGTCTAATTGCAGTGTTTTTTTTTTGTTTTTTTTTTTGCTTCAGATCAATCAATTTCCAACCATGATGGTATAAACCTGTTTGATGCTGGTAGTTTCTCTCTTTCTCATTTCTGTGTGCAGGTGTGATCGTGCTGCCAATACCACCTGCTCGCTCTGAAGAGACCACAGCATCAATTTTTTATTTACACCTCTCAAACAAGGTTCACCTCTGCTTTGACTGGGGAATTTCACAATGAAATTAAATTCCTGTTGTTGTGGATTGTAGATGTGGGGTTTCATGCATCACTAGGAGAACCAGAGGTCTAAATTCACAAGAGAGGCTGAGCATGTAATTAACTATAGCCAAAAACACAGACTCTTAACATGTGAGGCATATAAATAAATCAACACACTATAACTGCGATACCGAGGATACAGTTTTCCTACTCACTCAGCTGAAGTCCTGGTAGTCCAGTCAGTGGAGGAATGATCATTAATCTGCTCTGTAATTACAGCTGAACACTAATTAAAAAGAATCTGACCTGTTGGATATTAGTTTTCTCACAACTAAATACAAAAATATTACACCATAGCTCAAGTATTAGTAGTTCGTTAGAATTCTTCTCCTTGTCAGTCCTTGACTTCTCTCCCTTTTCAGTGCGTCGTTTCTGCAGGTTAGAACAAAACCTCATATTTTTGGCTCAAAGTGCCTGAAGGCCAAATGTGCCTGAAGGAAGAATAAACGAGCAGATTAACAAATTAGAAAAGACTGTGTTATTCAAGCACGTCAGGTCAGATTTAAACCACCGGCCCCCATAGTGTCCAACACCTCGTTGATGGCATATTTATAGGCCGAGTTTATCACTTTGTCAATGCTCAGCAGTTTATTTTCTTTAGCAGAGCGTGGTGTTTAGCATGAACTCAAAGCTTCAGGGAGCAAAAGTCCCTCGAGGAAACAAAGATGACCTTTGCCTGCTGGCTCTCTATAGAACAAATGAGATTGAGCACAGGGGGGGTCACAGTGTGTGTCCAGGCTACAGTCTGACAAGCCACAGTCTCCTTCCAACTTTCTTTTAATCTTCTCCTGCAGCCCTTAACACTGCAGACCTCCCATTTACCTCTACACTCGCTCAGGTTCAAGCTGAACTTACGTATATATTGAAGCACATCGTAAATGCCAGTAGCATCCAAACATGCACAAACACTAAAAATTCTAGATTGGTAATAACCAGTTTTAGGATTTGGAAATGTGTTGCAGGCCAGGGCCACCAGGGCAAAAGTAATTACACAATCTGTTTAGGTGTCATCAGCACATAATTTCTGTGGTCGCTCAAACATGAAGGAGACCTTGGGGTGTGTGTGTGTATTTATGTGTGTGTGTGTGCGCGCGCACACCTAATCAGGCCTTTGTAGGCTGCTGTCAAGGTGTGGAAATGTAATAAGTAATAAGAGATGCTACTCTTACTGTTATTGATTTCAGATGCCCTTGCAAACAATCAGAGTCAACAACAATCTGATCTGCTGGAAGTAGTGATGGTGGAGAGGAGAGAGGAGATTTATTTTAAACCAGGATTTGTTGTCTAAGGAAAGATACATTTCTAAGATCAGAAAAACACACCAGCAGATATGGACAGCTGTGGATCAGCTGTATAGCAAACACAGGATCCACCATGGCAAGTACTAATACAGACAATCATAATAATGAAAGATGAGATCAGCCAAACTAACGTCATATGCTGTCTTTTGCAGTGTTTGCTATTTATAAATCTGCTGTCAGTTGTTTTTATTATTAAAACAAAGATGTAAAAGATTAATTGAGGAAATATCAAAAAATGCGCCTCTTGGTCTGTGTCATTTTGAAGTGTAATGGCAGCAAACAGCCACTTGAAAATGGACCAAAATAAAGATTATAGGTGCGTTTACATGCTGTCTAATGTGCTGTAGATGGACACACTGCAATATTGGACTTTTTTTATGTGAATGTTTGTTCTGTGTCTTGTTTAATAACCCAAGCGGAAGGATAATAGATATACTCATGACGCCTGTTCACGTTCAGATGTACGTGCACATACACTGACAGCGAGGAAATCTAAGGTTTCCAATGAAGCCTTGTGTTATTAACCATAAAAAAGAGAGCATTGACCTAAACCTTTTTATTATTCCTTGATAAATATAAAACATGTACGAAATTTTACAGCAGCAATAACCTCAACAGTAAAGCTCAAACCAAGTGCCAAGAGCATTTGGCTAGAAAATTACTCAAGATGGATCTGTCTGCCTAAAGGTGGTATAAATGTACAGGTCTGCTTTAATGCGAATATTAATAATAATATGTCTTGTAACTGCCGCGCCACTTTAAGGCTTTTGGGGGATAAATCTAATATGAAACATGTGATTTCGCTGCCGGAATGATGAATTTCACTCACAGTTGAAAATTAGCCATGCCAATTTAAAAGTACTACATAAATTTTACCAAGTCCAAGCACAAAGTTGTATTACAGGGAAAAAAAGCTGTAGTGCTCAAAAATGTAGTGGTGAAGGATTTGATTGATTCCTCTCCTTTGGACCAGCAGTGGACCACAAGCAATCTCTTGTTTTATGTGAAAATCAATTTTTAGAGTGAGAGCACAAAATCTTTCAGGATTTATTAGACTGCAATTTTTTAATCACATTTTCTCGCATCAGCTTTATGAATTACTGGCTTTTATGACAATATGTAGTAGAGCTATTCAGAAACTTGTGTCCCAACAAAGACAAGGTGCTGCAGACTAACTCAGTGTTCTCATTGATCTATGACTTTATCTCAAAATGCACATTCACGCTATTTAATAGTTACTAGCTTTGTTTTAATGGAAACAGACATTGGTTAGTGTTTAGAGGTAAAAGTGCATCATGGAATCACTGGACTGAAATTTAATTTGGGACCAAGATCCTCCTTAATTTTAGCTAGCAGGATAACAAAAAACCCCCCAAATGTCTTGATATTCACACCATCGGTCTGCAGTGCCTCATTAAGTCTGGCCCAAAGGGGTCAAACTGAATCTACATGCATCTTACTGCTAAAATGAGCAAGGAATTACAGTCTTACTGTAAGAAAAGAGCCTATAAAGAATGTCTGTGCTCCGTTGGTTCAGCAGTTTTGAACTCTGTGATATTTCTACGTAACCTTTTTATGATTCATTTTGAATTAAGAGGGAAAGCATATGGCGTGGAGGTCTGACATTTAAAAGCTGCTGCAGGTTTCCAGGGCCTGGAAGGCAGCGACCCTTCTTGCTTCTTCCCTCTAACAGCACTGTGCTTTTCCTCATGCTTAAACTGACACCTGCAGACTTAGGCTGAGGGATAACGGTGCAGTGAATCAGACGGCGAAGCACTGTAAAGGCACTGCTCCAAGCCTGCATGACAGCATAAATCAGAAACTCCAGGTAATTATTTCCCCCCCCGCCTCCCCCCTCCATCAGCTCAGGGATCAGTACCCTTGAGGTGGATTCCTGTCTGCCACCCCTCCACCTCCAACATCCTTAACATTTAGCATCCTTCTAGCCCTGACAATTCAAACATCTAATCCCATCGAGGACCCCTCAAGGTTGGTGGAGATGACAGTTTTCTGTAAATCAGAGAGGGGCGTTCTGTGAATATATGGAGAGAGAGAAAAATGAGATTGGGAGAGCGGGAGAGAGACAGACAGAAATAAAAAAAATGGCAAATGAGGAAGAGAGGAGGAGAGGAGGAAAAAAAACTTGTCAAAACAAATCAGGGAAAAGCCTCTACAAGGATCAAACTTCTTTCGGCACTAAGGTCAATAAGTAGGCTTAAGCAGGATTTGAGCTGGAGCCCTAGGTGATCTTAGAGCATCTTAGAAAGTTTAGGAGAACAGCTGCACCATGCTCTGTGCGCCTTTGTGAGTGTGTGTAGCTGTACTTTTGTGTACCTGCATGTGGTGTCTTTTTTTCTTTCCTAAAGCAGGTACAGTATACTTTTCTAGAGGGACACACATCCTTCACATTTTTTCCAGGTCATTTGACAAAACCTGAAAGAAACAGGATGAGGAGATAAATCAGTATGAAATCTGTTCAGTCTAACAGGGATGTTCCCTTTGGCTCAGGGCAGCATCTCTATGAGCATTTCAGTAAACAAGAAGGATAGGAGGACATTCTGTGGTCTGTGGAAAAGTTGTTTCACAGCATCTATGGCTGCTGCCCAGGTGATAACTTTCCTCCTCAGCTCTTCCTCCACTTTGTCTATAGCCAAAACTTGAGGTCCTTTAGAGCTTTGGGCACAGTGTAGCAATATTTCTGCTCACTCTGTGACTCAGTTTAGCCTCCTTTAAAACCATAATTGGACTTCACCATAAAAAACATTTATCATCGCTTTGCCACTAGCACAACATTGCATCTAAATTACTGCTGATAACGATAAGGCCATTTTCTTTTTAGCAACAAATATGTTTTTATATTCCTACATCTGAACCTCTGCTACCCTGTTAAGCTCTTCTGTATTATTAAACAAGAGGATAATTTAACAGTCTTTTCTTATTCGGCCTTCGTGTCATGTCCGTAATCAAAGATAAAAAGAATTGAACTGCAGTTTGTCAAATGTGAAGTGTGGAACAGACAAATAAAACATGATGGTTTTCCTTGAACATTTTTCATGAATGCCGTTTTGGCAGAAAGTCTGTTGACCTTCATGATGATGGTTGATGGTAACACAGCAAGTCGCCCACATTCTGAACCATCACAGATGAACAAAAATCTGAAAATTGTTTTGTTGCTGTCACAAAGTTGTCACTTGTGACTTATAGACGAGGACATAGGGCATTTTATTTGATGGAGAAGCAAAGCCAATTTTTGAGATGTTTTTAAAAATGTTTTTTCAATGTCAGGCTGATTGAGTTTCTTCTTTTCTATTGGTTTGGATGACAAATGCCTGGAAATGTACTTTCAGTATAATAATCAATAGGCACACTGAGACTTTTTTCATCTGAAGTATGTTCATGATAAAATATTCTCTCAGAAGTTTGCTCTCTTCCTGTGAGTTTATCTATGATAGTGTTAATGAACTTGAGTATCTTGGTTATTTGGTTTTCCGCTTAATGCTAGTTAGAGCATTTCAAAAGAAACTGAGATATTGTTGTAGATATACGTACATCCTATTACATTGTCTGACCTACACAGACATGGCTTCAACCAACTGATGTACACACGTGGACAAAATTGTTGGTACCCCTCAGTTAAAGAAGGAAAAACCCACAATTCTCACTGAAATCACTTGAAACTCACAAAAGTAACAATAAATAAAAATTTATTGAAAATTAAATAATCAAAATCAGCCATCACTTTTGAATTGTTGATTAACATAATTATTTAAAAAAACAAACTAATGAAACAGGCCTGGACAAAAATGATGGTACCTCTATAAAAGATTGAAAACTATTTGACCAGAGTGACATGATTAACTCAGGTGTGTCATTTAATTGACATCACAGGTGTTTCCAAACTCATAATCAGTCAGTCTGCCTATTTAAAGGGAGACAAGTAGTCACCCTGCTGTTTGGTGAAAAGGTGTGTACCACACTGAACATGGACAACAGAAAGCGAAGGAGAGAATTGTCCCAGGACATCCGAAAAAAATTATAGACAAACATCTTAAAGGTAAAGGCTATAAGACCATCTCTAAACAGCTTGAAGTTCCTGTGACAACAGTGGCTCATATTATTCAGAAGTTCAAGACCCACGGGACAGTAGCCAACCTCCCTGGACGTGGCCGCAAGAGGAAAATTGATGACAAATTGAAGAGACGGATCGTTCGAATTGTATCCAAAGAGCCCAGAGCAACCTCCAAAGAAATTAAAGGTGAACTCCAAGGCCAAGGTACATCAGTGTCAGATCGCACCATTCGTCGTTGTTTGAGCCAAAGTGGACTTCATGGGAGACGACCAAGGAGGACACCACTGCTGAAAAAAACTCATAAAAAACCCAGACTGGAATTTGCAAAAATGCATGTTGACAAGCCACAAAGCTTCTGGGAGAATGTCCTTTGGACAGATGAGACCAAACTGGAGCTTTTTGGTAAGGCACATCAACTCTATGTTCATAGACTCAAAAACCAAGCATACGAAGAAAAGAACACTGTCCCTACGGTGAAACATGGAGGAGGCTCAGTAATGTTTTGGGGCTGCTTTGCTGCATCTGGCACAGGGTGTCTTGAAAGTGTGCAAGGTACGATGAAATCTGAAGACTATCAAGGCATTCTGGAGAGAAATGTGCTGCCTAGTGTCAGAAAGCTTGGTCTCAGTCGCAGGTCATGGGTCTTCCAACAGGACAGCGATCCAAAACACACAGCCAAAAACACCCAAGAATGACTGAGAGAAAAGCGTTGGACTATTCTAAAGTGGCCTTCTATGAGCCCAGATCTGAATCCCATTGAACATATGTGGAAGGAGCTGAAACATGCCATTTGGAGAAGACACCCATCAAACCTGAGACAACTGGAGCTGTTTGCTCATGAGGAGTGGGCCAAAATACCTGTTGACAGCTGCAGAACGCTCATTGACAAATACAGAAATCGTTTAATTGCAGTGATTGCCTCAAAAGGTTGTGCAACTAAATATTAAGTTATGGGTACCATCATTTTTGTCCAGCCCTATTTCATTAGTTTGTTTTTTTAAATAATTATGTTAATCAACAATTCAAAAGTGATGGCTGATTTTGATTATTTAATTTTCAATAAATTTTTATTTATTGTTACTTTTGTGAGTTTCAAGTGATTTCAGTGAGAATTGTGGGTTTTTCCTTCTTTAACTGAGGGGTACCAACAATTTTGTCCACGTGTGTAATTGGTACTCAAACTGTTGTTTTCTCTAGTCTCACTCTGGTTGTAAGCCTTCAGCACAGGGCAATTGGACTTCTTGTTTTGGTTATTTAAGACGTATCACCTCTTATCCAAGAGTCTTTGTCAGTTCTCAGAGTGGCAAAACACCTTCAAGAACCAGAGAGTGAAGGCCCCTTACCTTCTACGTAACCTTTTAGGATAACATAACTTGTATAATTGAGAATCTAAACCAACAGGCACATTTTATCTCCACTTAAACTCATTGAACTCCGCCATAATGACACCGTCCACTGGTCACAGTGGTATATCGTCATCCACAGCAGGACACCAGTCAAAGCAGAGGACATGTTGAATATTTCCTGTTGTTATTGTTCCTACTGCTGGCAAGACTGTGGACGAGTCAAATCCAGAACTTGACATTGACTGTTAATCAACCTTCATAGCCAAAATCCCTCATTTCAACAGCCATAGTCAAGTTCATTTAAGTTTAGGTTAATAGTTAAAGCAATGTAAGACTAAATTGTTGGTTTGTGCAAACTATAATAGCATTGATCGTGTATATGGGGGCATGCATAACCAGATTTCGTAATTTCTCTGTGCTCAATGTAAATGCAATATGCAGAATACAATCAAAACCACAATACTGGCACAGATCCAAACAGAATCCATGTGAAGTGTTAATCTTGGGGAGATTTCATCATCCAGACAGTCGCATTATGCAAAAGAAAAGTGAAGCAAACAACGTGACCTTTAAAGCCGTCATCTGTGCATATTGTCTGTCCATGACACGGAGTAAACAACTCAATTAGCTTAATATGGGAGCGTGCAGTTACAAATGATGATGAAGACCTGCAGCATCAAAACAAAGTGTAGAATATAAACTGCCGCCGCAGTCTGAGAAAATCACCCCAATTTTTCAACCTCCACCGGGTGTTTTCCTTGTCATGTGTGAAGCACTTGGAGAATGACAGCAGTGCCGGCTGTACGTAAATGGAGGTCGGGTATAGGCCAGTGGAGGAATTATGTTTTTGTACTTGATTGTAAAAACAAAAGCAAGACCAAAAAAGTATCTACATGCCTATTTCCTTCAGGTCGAATATACCTTCAAGGAACTATATTTCATGGTTTAAATAATTTTGTATTTTTAGTCACATTGCCTTCCAGTTAAGGTTTGAATATAACCGTATTTTTTGTTGTGTACCTCCTCTCCCAACCCCATCATCTGGAAGTTACATTTATATGCTACTTTGCTTGTTTTGGAGGAAATGAATGCCTACATATAGCTCTTGCTGATGTAACAACAAGACTAGATGGTCTTTTCATTTCATTCCTATAATCTTTATGAAGCACAACATAATAATATAGGGACTGCAGAGATAACAATAATGTTGCCTTGGGAGACTAAGCCATAAGGATTTGTGTGTCAGTCTATCCGTATTTTTCTGCCTTTAAGCCTTGGAAACGAAGCGATTATTTATATTAATCTCAGTATTTCATTGCTCTTCGCCTACACATTCTAGACTGCTGTTGCACGGCATTTCTAACCATCATCTTCTTTGTAGCCTCTTTTAGTAACACACTTTTTGATATTGTACTGTAAAATATCCTGAATTGCATTAATCGACAGCTCATTGGCGATGCTGTCCGCATCTTCTGGCCTGAGGCAGAATCCATGGTCCAACATTTATGGCTAGAAACAGGCTCTTCCAAGCTGATATGTGCTGGTCAGAAGCAAACAAGAGCAAAGATAGACCAGAGGCAGGGATACACAACATATCCACACACACACACACACACACACACACACACACACACACACACACACACACACACACACACACACACACACACACACACACACACACACACACACACACACACACACACACACGAATACACAAGCTATTACATAGTTTGTGGAGAGAATACTTTGGAAATTGTCTCATAAATTACCCAAATAACACCAGTGAATGCTCAGAACAACGTGAAGTATTTGTATCTTGTAACAAGGCACGGTGGCTGCTTGACTGCATCACAAAGAGTTATTATTAAAATGAGAGCAAACGATTTCTTCTGCATCAAACAAAAGAATAGCTGCTATCGTGAATCTTCAGCCATGCTTGCAGACATCTACAGAGCGCTTCAATAAATCATTATTTGAGGCTTCTGGAGCAAAGTAAACAGTTATGCTCTGAGCAAATGTTGTGCGGTGTCTGTGTTTTCCAGACTCATTTATCAGTTGCATCATTTTTTAAATGTATTTTTTTCTTTTGCCAACACTTGGGTCAAAGCCAAAGATCTTGGACTTTATTGGCAGTTTCTAGCAAAAAACATGCATACAGAGTTGTGTTTACTTTGACTTGCTTTTATTTTATCTGGACGGACCCTAACCATAATCACTACTTGCCTAAATATAACACTAACCCTAATCTTAACCCAAGTCTTCACCCTGTAGGATTTTAAAATTGAAGGATTTACTTTTTCTTCCCAAAAATTAATATAAACATGCAATAAATTTATACATCTATTCTCCTGACTAACCTCAGTGGCTGGAGAATAGATCCTTCCTTATTTTACATAATCATAACTTTTTAATTTTTATAATTTTTTCACAGTGAATAAACATTTTGGAGAATTCTCTCTTTTCCAGAATAAAGGTCATTAATCATCTGAGTGTTTCAGCTGACAAAACAGGTGATTAAACCTGAGAACCTCACACCTCATTCAATATGAAAACGGAAACAGAGGCTATGGGATAAAGCACCAGCTGTGTTGTTATCGATTGTTTATGATGTAAGCACTTAAATCTGCAAAACAGTAAAACACCAGATACAACAGTAGCCTAAATTTTTTTTATTGCACACCTTCAAATTAAAAAACTGCCTTGTATTTCTCTGTGTTGTTGATTTACTCCAGATTTATAACATTTAATTGGAAGATTATTTTCCAAAAGAAGAAGAAGGTTTGAATCAAAATTTTTAGTACTATGTTGTTTAGTCCTAAAATCTGATTATGATTTTCAAAACTATTAGCTAGCAGTAGTAGCTTTTATTCCGCAATTACATTGAAGCAGTTCTTCTTCTCAGAGAATATCATCTTTCTTTCTCCTCCTTCAGTGAAAACTCTACATTTCTCAACTTGTGGATATCAACTCAGAATTCAGGGTCATAATAAGCACACTGCCTTCTGGAATTGGCCGCCTCAGTCGTTGTGTATTTCTCTTAAGTTCATGACATTCTGCAGAAGTCAAAACCAAAACAATCTGCCAACAGATATAAAAATTTGCGCTTGAAATTGCAGTGCAGTAACAGAAAACAAACAGCATTTTGTAAGGCAAGAGAATGCCTCAATATTTGACTTAGTGCACTGAAAAATGTAAGATAAAGAGGTGATGGCATTTTTTCTTGCACATGAATGATGGATTTTGACAGAATCCAGTATAAGAAGCTTTCCTGACTGCAGGTGACAGTTGTTTCACCTTTCAGCTAAATGCCTCCAGGGAACAAGCAGATAAATCCAAAGTACCAGCTGAGTGCCTTTCTTGAGCGACGCATCCAGGATCGGACCATGACCTTGAGGCATTTAGCTGCGAATCCTTTTACAAATGTAAATGTCTGCAGTTGCATTTTAAATGCGATGAATGCAGGCTGTTGTGTGTTGCTGTCTGAGAAACACCTTTCAAATCTGCAGTCTTTCAGATCTGACAGCATCTGAACCTGTTGGTTCAACGTCTGAACGAGCATCTTGGATACTTTTCCACACAGCTGCAACGTCTTACTTTGTCTGACCAACTGACATTTCTGTTTCACTTTCAGCCGGCACAAGTTTGGTCTATATGTTCTCACACTATGAATAGGCATGCACAATGTCACAACAAACTTTGAGATACATACAGTGAGGTGTTTGGGGAAGACTTTTTCCACATTTGAGCGCCACGTTTAGTCCGAAAACTACACATAGACACAGTTCGGTGCCAAAATTGCAAAACACCTCTACTGTTGACTTTGCTTTACAATTTCACATCTACTGCAAAGTGAAACATCCATAAAAATAGAACTTCACTGGTTGAAAAACAGACAGCAACCCATCAATGAGATTCATAAATAATGTCCAAACATTAACTAGAGCTGATGTTAAGTCTGTTGTTTCTATATATTACCCCTGACATGAACACAGTAACTGACACTGTGCACTTTCTTTACCTCTGATAGGCGGTCTGTCACAGAGTCACAGTTTATAAACTCCATTAAATCATTTGTTGCATTGTGGCCAGTATCAAGTTGAATCAAGATGTATATAATTTAATGTTTGTTAAGTAGTAGTATATCAGTACACCAATTTAGTGTTTAGGAAATTAGAAATAAACTAAGTTGTAATGTGAATAATTTGATGAGTTTGCTTTTACTTTGGATTTATTATTGTGGTGGGTACGTCTGCATGACAGGCTGAATCACATCCCATGTCTGAAAGGGGCTTTAAGGAAATGTATAGCTCTGCAGAGACTGAAGCGGTGAATGTGTTACCTGATTGGTACCTGGCTTAGCTAGTAACAGCCAATTATATTTATTCAGTTGTGTTGCACGGAGCTGTTAGTCATCCCTTTGACAACTATGCTCATGCCATGGAGAGCTGACAGACTGTACTTCTCAATTGGAACAACTTGATTAAAGCATAAAATGTGTGTTGCACATCTCTGTTGGTTCGGTGTCACTTAGCTTTAGATAAATCTTCAGCAAAACCAGGACTGTCGATTTCCTGTCAAACTGCGACTGCTCTGTCAGGAGCCTTCAAGCGCTTCGGTAGTGCAGTGCAGGTTACATGTCCTTAACTGTGCCAGTAATAGCTGCACTGGTGGATATTTCTTGGTAATCAACATGGCATTTGTATTAGTGTTGGTAATTATGGTTTCAGCATGCTCAGTATAATGCTGATGTATGTTATTCTGTGCATTTTAAATATATGTGTCCATTTGCAATCTTTTCATTGATTTGCAATGTATCCATTCATCCATTCATTATCTATACATCGCTTCATCCTCATTAGGGTCACGGAGGGGGGGCTGGAGTCTATCCCAGCTGACTGAGGGTGGACAGGTCACCAATCTATCACAAGGCTACACATAGAGACAAACAATCATACTCACACTGACACCTATGGACAATTTAGAATTACCAATTAACCTCAGCATGTTTCTGGACTGTGGGAGGAAGCCGACAACCAGGAGAAACCAGGGAGAACATGCTACCTCTATGCAGAAAGGTCCTGGGAAGGTCGGGACATGAACAAGGGATTTTCTAGCTGCAAGACCAAAGTGCTAACCGCCAAGCCACTGTGCAGCCCTGAATATTTCATATACAAAAAATATCTTGAGTTTAATTTCCCAGTGGGAATTCAGGAAAGTTCTGTTAGCTTATGCAGGGTATTCTGCAGATTACTACAGAGTATTTTATTGAAGCTTGCTTTATGATGCCATTGGCTTGCATAAAAATTGTAGCTCAGTAGAGCTCCTTTATTCTGCAGAACTGTTTCTGACAAATCTAATTGTTTCACAGTTTTCTGCTCACTAAAATCTTGACCCAAGTGTCTCTGACTGAATCTACAATCAGTAAATGATTTGTTATTTTTTGACAGGGAGATGCTTGTTTCCATTCCTCTAACAAACACCCTTAGAGGGGGTGGCAGGTTTACAGGTTGTATTTTGGTGCTTCTGATAACTGGGGTAGAACACCACACTCCTAATCCACCCTTAAGTCACCTACAGACCACAATAATTCAAAATAGGGCATTGTCCCTGGCCACAGACTCATCTCGTTAGATCAGATTTTTGGATCGTTATGTAAACAGGTACGCACATGAATACATGCAATAATAAAGCTGACCTATCTTAGGATAGCCCTGGGAATAGTGCATCAAAAATGACCTCATCCCAAGATAATTTCTCTGTACTGCTAGCAGCACATGACACTCTCATGAATGCAGTACAGTTAATTTTACCTGACTGGTCAGGGATTAGATTGTGTCACATTAATGTGAATTGTTGTCTGCAAAGAGGATTTATTGAAACCAGCATTTTTATACCAAACACACTGACGCTGCTGTTAAGCTGCATGAATGACAGTCTCTTCTGTTACCAGCTTGAATGCTATAATTTGTTTGCAGCTAATTAAAAAAAGAAGGATCATGTAATATATTTCCAATCGTTGTCCTGCCTCTGGATTAGGAAGAATTTTCAAACATGAGTGTAAAGCATGCTGACAAGTTACAGGAGAAAAGTCAAAATGGGGTTAAAGAGTTTGGAGGCAACTGATAGTTTCACACTCATAGATTGTTACCTAAGGAAAATGAAAAATGAAGAACTGGCGAGGAGATGATGGTTTGGCTATGCCTCAGGTGACAGAGCGTGTTATCCACTAATCGGGTTTTGGCGGTTCAGTCCTTGAGTCCACATGTTAAAATGTCCTTGGGCAAAATCTGAACCCCAGATTTTACCCTGCAACCATCTGCATGTGAATGAGAGGTACATTGTAAAGCATTTCGTGTTTAGGTAGAAAAGACCCGTAGAGAGGTGTATGAAAACTAAATTGGACAGCAGTCTTTTCGTCACCATAGAGGAACAATTATTTCCTCCAAACTCAGTTGTAGACATTGCCTCTCTCTTCAGCTTTCATATATGCGTGATCTTCATGCGTCCATACATGAAATTTGTATCCTTGGGGAATCGCCTTTAACCTGATTATTCTTGAAATAGCCTTTGCATTCTGTGGAGACTGACTGATGTGCGTGCCCTCCAGAAGGCTGTGTGGAAATTATGTTTTGCTCAGCTGTGTGGAAAATTTTGCAGTTTGCATTATGTATTGTGTAAATCAGGATAATGAAGGCTATTTTACTGAAGCAATGGCCCCTGTATTGTGTTACTGTCACTTTTCCTTAGGGAATGCATATGTGAAAATGGTCCTTGAATGACAGATGGACATAAACATGAGGCATACTGACCAGCTTAGTCACTCACTCATCATACACTGACTCACTCAGTGGTTAATTTGCTGGAGTGAAAGGACTGAAAATTAATGTTGTTTTGCCTTCCACTTTAGACCAAACACTTATTTTCTTTCCTATATATTCAAAGATTATGGATTAGTTTAGAAGAAAACAAAAGATTAAGGCAGTTTCTAAACTGGAATTCCCTCAGTTATAGTAAAAATTTGACCTCTACAACTGGTTTCCCTACAATACGTTGAGCCAGTAAAAAAATGTAGTTGTCACGCTATGAAAGTCATTAGATCCAACAATAGGTGGATCCCATTAGATGTGGCAATGTCAGCATCTGTGATAGAGACAAACATAACCTACAAGTCTTACAATTTATACACATAAAGAGAAGGGTATTGTTTTGTTAGCTGTTGGCTGATTAGGGGTCTTATTGTCTTGCCCCCCTCACACCTGCCTGTATGCATTTATCTGTACAGCTTTGATTTCACAAAAAATGTAAAACCAAGCACATACCAGTCCTATTTTAGACACAACAGTCCAGGTTTCGTTTTGTTAGTTTTGCTCCAGTGTTTTATTGATTTGTCAGTCAAAGCTCAGATCATCTTGCAGAAATGCTGAAAAGTAAGGCAGAGAAACAGTATATTGCACAGTCCCAGTGAAATAGTTGTATATAATTATGTAGCAATAAAAGTTCAACATAAAATTATGTGCACAAAATACAGCTATAGACTTAATGTGCCCATAGCGCTTGCTCAAACTTCGAATAAGTATTTGATGTGCTGTAATTGGTTCTTTAGTTCATTTGGCATCTACAATGTGGCCAACGGTGTCCACTGTGATGGAGACACTATTAGGCTTCTCTAGCTGACACTTTTCTTACAATGCCATGTGGAGGTCGAGGATTGTGCCTGGGGAGCGACGCACTGGGGTGGTGGTTCCTATTTTCAAAAGGGGGACCGTAGGGTGTGCTCCAATTATTGGTGTATCACACTGTCTAGTCTCCCTTTGAAAATGTATCCCACAGTGTTGGAAAGTAGGCTCCAAACCTTGAATTTAGGATGAACACTGTGGCTTCTGTCCTTGCCATGGAACAACAAACCAGCTCCTTATTCTTGCAAAGTGTCTGAAGAGGTCATGGGAGTTTGACCATCGAGTTCACTTGTGATTTGTGGACTTGCACATCCAGAGGGAGCTTGTAGAAGAGTCACTGGTCCTTTGCATCAAAAGGAGCCAGCTGAGGTGGTACAGGCATCTGATTAGGATGCCTCCCGTGTGCCCTCCTTTGGAGGTTCTCTGGGCATGTCCAACTGGGAAGAGACCCCAGAACTCGCTGGAGGGATTACATATCTTATGTGGCCTTTGAACGCCTCAGGATCCCCCAGAAGGAGCTGAAATATTCCTGGGCAGAGGGACATCAAGAATGACCTGCTTAGCCTGCTGTCACAATGACCCAACTTTGGTTGAGATGAATAGATGGACTGATGGATTTTCAGTGTGTATATTTAGCGTGTCCAGATTAAAGGAAAGCGAGTCTTGCGATGCTGCATGCTATGAGTGTTCCTATTATTTCTGCAGTGTCATACTTTGTCTTGCACCTCCTTCCGCCAGCTGCCGGGGACAATCAGACAAAATTGTCTGCAGAATTCTCAATCAACCATCTGCAATAATAGCTGGAACAAAAGATGATATAAGACCTCCAGAGAGCTGAGCAAAGAGGGCGATGCTCTGACAAAGTGAAGCACACAGTGTAGCAAACTGATGGGATGGAGCTGCTCTTAACAGCCCGACACTGACAGAACAAAACTGAAAAACCTGGGTGAGTGAGAATTAGATAGAGCGTTACCTAAGCCATGTGGGAAACTAGAATAAATTTTACAATGTTTGACTAGTGATGAGGTAGCACTGGGAGTTCTCTTCATGTCAAGATAGATAAAGAGTACACATGGTCAAAACCCATATCTATCACTGCTTACATCCCAGTGCTTACTGTAGATATCAATTCATCTGTCTATATTGACACATATTCATTACGTAATAAGATGCATCAAGATAATTTTGCTGTCAGTCCAAGACATTCCCCCCTATTTTGTCAGAAACATGTGCTGTAGATGACTAATCTAACACGTACAGTTCTGCCAGACCATGAGCTATATTAGATACATGACACAGTTGTATGCCTCACATGGCGACATTTATACTCTGGCTGTGGTGAAATGTCAGCTTACTGAGGAAGGAAGCCAGTTCTCCACCCTGTGGATGTGTTTGCAAGCGGAAAGGACAGCAGATTTAGAACGGATTCAAAGCCAGATTAACCATATGTGACCCACTGACCCTTTCTCCACATTCAGCATGCATTACCCTGTGACATTATATCATGGCAGTGGTACTTTGCATGAAGCTGTCCACAGGCTCTACTCTACATTAATGAGAAATATCTAGTTCTGTTTAACTCAGTCAACAGTCAGAAATGCACCGGGCCGGAAGCATCTTCAAGACCAGGTTCATTATGATTCAGATGGAGAAGTTTAGCTATTTATAGAACATCAAAGGTGGATGGGAGATATTGATGTGAGGCTGTGTGGGGTGCTGCAGCCGGAGGGTAACAAATCATCTCCTCTCTCAGGGATCCTGCTGTTCATGTCTTGGAAGAGAAAAAGAGGATAAAAAGAGCGAGGGCATCCTAGTATCTTAGTCCTAAGAAGGATTATGGTTTTATGAAAATGTTACTCCATTCATCTGCTCTTTGATTCACATCCTGCTGTAATGTGAATAATGCTGGTAGACTTTATATAATATTGTATGTGTATGTATGAATGCTTCTCTTTGCGTATCTTGAGTTTAAATGCAGCCAAGCCTGGAAGAACTCCATATAGTGTATGGAGGAGGCAGATGTCAAACATTTCTGAAGAATACAGCAATAAAATGTCAATTCTTTAATGTTGTCAAAAAAAAAAACTCTGTTAAAACCTTACAGCGACAGAACAAATAGATGAATCTCCATTTAGGAGTTTCAAGTAGAAATACTCCAGTCTCTTATAAAAGCTAGACTGTATCTAGTCAATTTCAAACACAGGTCAAGTATGGTACTATGATAGCAGCAAAAACAGACCTTTGATGTAGACTTTGCAGTGGCAGGAGATAGTAAAAGGTCATTCTAGAACCTGCTTTAAATTGCTTTTATACACTTGGGGAGTCTGAGGCAACATTAACAGACTCTGATGTCAAGTTTCTGTCTACCTCGCGACGTCACGGTTTAGCAGGCTGGACCCGAGCAGAGAGCCACACTACCAAGGCTGGGTGGAAAGAGAATGTGCTTTATTGTTGGGGAGGTGGGTTATGGCAGAGGGTGAGAGGAGTCAGGATGCAGGAGCGGGAAAGCGACTGGTGGAGTGGTGTTTTGGCCGGATGGTTCCTGGAGTCGGGGATTGGAGGAGGCAGGACGTCGGCCTCTGACGATCCGGGGGGCCGAGGTGTCCGTTTGGCTGGCAGAGGCTGACGTCTTTGCCAGTGGTGGTTCAGGAGGCTCCGGGAGGTGACGAGCAGCAGGCTTGCTGCTGTGGGTCTCTGGGTGGTTGGGAGGAAGCCGTCAGGGTTCAGGAAGGGTTCCAGGAGAAAATGGGGTCCAGAAGGGGGGTACCGGTGCCGAAGGGTGCGGGACGGACAGATAAGGTTCTGGACGGAGGGGTGTCCCGGACAGCTGGGTCTAGGTAAAGGCAGGAGAGAAATAGTGTAAAAGTGTCAAAATAAACAGACTTCAAGATGCTAGAGCGAGAACTGACTGTGGAGTCTTGTTCAACAATCTGCAGGGAGTGCAAAGATGAGCCGGTTCTATGCAGTGGAGAGTAATCAGGTCGATGTCCTTCAGCTGTCCGGGACCCGCGGTGAAGGCTGATTACCTGAGTGGAGGCAGGTGTGAGCCTGCACTCCACTCAGGTGTCACACTGGGGAGGAGCAGAGGCAGTGGAGAGGATGGGAGGACCGGGAGGAGACAGAGGGAGAGCCAGGGCAGAGGAACAGATGGGAGACAGAGGGAGGGACAGACAGAGAAACCGAGGGGACAGAGAGAGAGAGGGGAGCATGAGTGGGAGTGGAGCAGGAGTGGGAGAGAGGAGCATGAGAGGGAGAGGAAGAGAGGAGCCAGATGGGAAAGGGGGCTATTGGGATGTCAGGTGGGAAGGACGGGGGTGAGGAGGGAGCCCTGACAAGCGAATGTAACGAATCTTAGACTTAGCAATTGGTCTTCACTAACTCTTGAAGTAAATAATCTGGCCTTTAGCCATTTAAAGTTCTATTATGTCCTACAGTCTAACAAATGGCAAGTTTCTTATTTTTTTAATTTTAATTTGGCCGATACCATGTACATGTTATCGTAGTACTGAAAAAGGAAAATGAAGGAATAAATTTATCAACATTCCTGCAAAATTTGCACAAACTATTATGACACCACTTCACTCCGCACCGCCGTCTCCTCGGCTGTGATATGTACTCTGCTACATGTCTGCAGACAGCGCGAGAGTGGCAACAATGGAGTTGGAGCAGCTCTGGTGGGCAAACTGTGTGATGATTGCCGTTTCTAAAACATCCCAAGTATCTGTCCTGTATTGTGTTCTGTATGACAACAACAGCAACAAACAACAACAGATAAAATAGGTCAACATATTAGTCAGACACTCTTATGTTCAGATGCTACATTGTAATAAATAATCTCATTAAAGTCTGGCTGCAATGGTGCCAGAAAAAATGCTAAAAATATGCTTAAAATGTTTTTTGCAATATCTGTAAAATAATAATATTTTAGTAGTTTCAAATACAGTAAAAACTGTAATTTTAAGGTGACACATTGACCACTTACAACTTACCATTTTGAAAGAACAATTTACTTTTTGTAATTATTCAGATATTGATGTGGACATTGTGAGTAGTTTAAGTTTGGTTTTGTTTTGTTTTAGTCAAAGAAATTACAACCATTTTTGTTCTATGATTTTATTAGATATTTATCTAATTCTTTCAATAGCCTAACATCATATGTTTGAAAATATTTTCATGGTGAAATGTTATCAACAAATGAATCACCATTTGTCAAAACTCTGATTTTGATGTGGATGTTATTTAAAGTTTGATTTTTTTTTTACAGTTAACATGTAAATACTACTTTACTTTAATGTGATTTTACTAGTTCTTTCTGTAACTTATCAAACATATGGAAATTCTGTAAAATACTAGTAAGATGTTAAATGAAACTATTAAAAAGCTTTTACTGCATACTATTTACACATACATATATATTTTGCTATATTATACAGTCATTTTTCAGCGAAACACGATCAGGGGAAAATGCTTTGTACATAGCCAGAATAAATTTCTCTATCTCTGCTGAAGTCTTCCTCCTGCTGTTGCTGCTGTCGGCATCATCTGTTCCATCATAAATAAAGATCAGTGATCCCAGCTCCAGAAGCAGCCGTACATGTCAGGCCATGACACAACCTCCTGCATGATTCATTGATTTAAAACCAGTGTTGCATTGCCTTACATGAAATATATATCACCATTTTACGAAATCTTGCAGATCTGTCATTAGAAAAATCTTACTTTATTGGCCCTGCTATCTGTCCATAGTGTTTATTTTTCATTCCTTACAGCACACCCCTACCAGAGAGCATCTCTAACCCTGACAAGAGAAGACATGGGGTCAAGGACAGTTATTTATATCATGAGCTGTATCCAATTAAGTCAGCATGTCAACCTGAAAGCATCTGCGGCTAATGGGCTTCCATCAGCATGAAAGATGGCTTGATAAATATCAAAGATGAGGGAAGACAAGAGAGGAGACAGCTTGATATTAATGATAATGCAGAGCATCATTTAAATAGTAGTGGCTGCTGGTGCATGAATCAGATATGCATGGATCAAAGAGTCATCATGGTTCACTACACAAAATTATCAAGCTGCTTTTGCTCTTGGTTGGGATCTCTCCACAGAGAAAGAGTTATGTTGTGGGATTTAGATAATCAATCACTCACTTAAACTGCGTTAATGTGCCTAAAGCCTTACAGTTCCAGAAAAGGGCCTTCTTTGTATTGCTTGTAATTGCTTGCTGCAAAAGATGCGCTAACAAAGCTAACTTCTCAGCACTTAACCTCTAAATCAGTCCACATTTGCTCTCCATACCATGGTCACTCAATGGAAATTTATTCTGCAGAAAGAGGTTGTTAACAACTGACTGTGGAGGTCTAACGTTTTCATTTGCTGCTCTGTATAAGCTACTTGAACAAAGGTTATTCCAAAGATCCTCACTATCCTTCTGCAATAATGTACTGGAGCGTATGCACAAATACTGACTTTGCCAATGTTTTTATCTCCAGTCATCCATTTTAAAATATACTGTAAACTGCAACCTCCAGATCCTCTGTAAGACCGACCTGAGTGTATTTTCTTGAATCATTAACCTGTGAAAGTGGCTGTAGGGGATGATGAAGAGCTCCTCTGAGACTCTCTCCTCTCTAGCTTAACCAAAACCTCTTCTTGATTGTTTCATCCAAATAGAAGCACTCAATCTTGAGGACAGCTTGGTCAAAACATTGCACTCGGACTGCAAGTGAGGCTCACCAGTAGGTGTTTCAGATCCACTTTTATGGAACACAGCTGACAAAATAATGGGTAATTGATAGTTGAATCATTTTATACTTCCCAGACACCTCATATAAACCAGTAGAGGCCATTAAACGTAACAGTTAGGTGTATGAAGTCTGGAAAAATGTAATGTTTTGATATTAAGATTTTAAAAAAACGCAGAGAGAGAAGATAAAATATTGACTGTCAAGCCCACTTCGTTAACTGTCATGCTTTTCATTTTTGCACAGCATTCATAACCATAACAGTGCAGGATTAATGTCACATTTTTCACTAAACAATGACTTCTTCATTACAGGCTGCTTTAGATAAAAGAGAGCTATTCATTTAGCCAGCAAGCACTGATTTGTCAGTAATTTTGTCACTTGTTATTCATGATATTTAGACTGTGCTCATAAAAATCTAATTTTAAATTGGACAACATGCAGACCACAGTTGTCTCCTTGGGTCGAAACTTTTAACACTCCCTGCAAACCCCAAAGCCTGCCAAGCCTCATCTGTGACAAGCAAAGTGTCAAAATGGCAACCCTTAAACTTGAATTTAAATTTAGGGAACAGGAAGAAGTCACAGGGAGCCACATCTGGCAAATAAGGTGAGTGAAGAGCAACAGTTGTGTTGTTATGACCAAAAACACATGCATGAGCATCATACTGCAACTGGATGCACAGTGGACAGAGCACCCACATGCCATTGCACCGCTGTTCAGATTGTCTTAACTGTTACCCCATCAGACTTCACATTGAATTTCTGATGCAAAACCATGTGATTGTTGAAGAAACCAAAGAAAATGCTCTTGACTCCTGACTTGAAGCAGTTTGACCGATCTTGGCAACTCTGAGCGCCTCCATTGTAAAACCTGCTCTTTCCTCTCTAAATGGTAGCTGCAGACCCCTCCTCTCATCAGCAATAATGTGGTCTGGCTTACCGGATGTAGATTGTGAGTAGAAGTTTGCCATTGGCTTCACATCTCAGGAGGCTTTCTTCCAGCCCTTCTGCTATGTACCACCTCAATTCTTTTTCTTGATTCCTCTCCTCCTGTCTTGGTCCCTCCTACAAGAGATGTGAGCAAAGGACGCAAGGATGACACGAGGAGTCGAGTTAAAGGTCATTTAACAAAATGAGACATCCTTGTTTTGTTTTAATTTAAAGTCAATTAAATATTACGTGTGGGACTTTGTCACAGCCCTGCGACAGACTGGCAACCTGTCCATGATGTCCCCTGCCTTCGCCCGAGTCAGCTGGGATAGGCTCCAGCACCCCCTGTGACCCTAGTGAGGATAAAGCGGTGTATAGAGAATGGATGGATGGATGGGACTTTGTCACAGTTGTGGAAAGACTTCATCAATCATACATTGGAAATTTACTGTGCATCCTTGCTCATAGCTCCTCCGGCAAGCCTCCTTGATCCTGGATAATCACTTCTGGTCATACAGTTTTAGGAACTGAGACGCCCTTTGTCTCCAGCTGGAGGAGATGAGGAGGCTGAAAGTAGCAAAATAAGAGGAGATTTCTGTGTTATCACTTTCAAAATTCCCTTCACTATGAGACAGAAAAACAATATGTGGGTGATCAACTTACCACAATGAAAATTTAGAATTTTGCAGAAGATCTGCAGTGAGGCAGCACTGCTAGGTTTTAGGGTGAGTTAGACGTTTTACTGACAGTGCTCACCTCCCTGTGTGCAAATGTTCCATCACAAGAATCCCTCCATGAATGTTTTGAGGGGAATGTTGCTGAATCTTGAGGTTTGCTACATCCAAGTAAACTGTGATTGGTTTAAAAAAATACTAACAAGCCAAAGCTTGTGACAGCAAAAGAGAACAGTCTGCCTATGTCAGACTAAGACTTGATAATCCTTAACATAAAAGTCGACTCATCACAGACTGCTGACTGGCACGACGATGTTTTCTTCTCCTCGCCTGGTCGCCGCCTATGAAGAAGTTGCAAATGTGCATCGACCAACTGACACAAAACGTGTGCGACATGTTGATAATGCAGTGTCACATAGTTTCCTTGTGACTCTGCACATGTGTGGCTGTGACACACTCCATGTACGTACACCACAGCACTTTAGATCACTCCTGAATGAAGCTCATGTTATATTGCTGGCTTTTAAAAATACTCCCAGATGACTTGTTGAATTTTGCAAAAGGTGTCTTATATATTCTCTTGATGCTAATGTTGCTTGTAGTATGATCATTAAAAGCAAAAGCACTGTCTCACAGGCAAAAGTAAACATTTAGAAATAAATAATAGTGCAGTTGGGCCCATTATAGTGATAGTATAAGAAGGAAAATTACATATCAGCCTGTTATTTTGTTGTGCTATGAGCCAATTTGATGGCTTACAATGTAGGGCTGCAAGAGTGTTAACCGCAAAAAAGGATAAAAAAAAAAGAAAGAAAGAAAATTAGAACTAATGGTCAAGAAGAGAGAAAATGAACCCATTAACTCCCATCCCACCCACATTTTCTCCACAGATCGTTCATCAGTGTGTCAGTGAGTAACAATATCTCTATGAAACACCCTGTCATCTTCATGTGGAAAGATGGAGGGGAAGAGATTTCTGCTGAGATCTCTCTAAAGCACCTGGACATATCACTCTCTTTCAGCAGGACCATCAAGCCTCCAGGGCTCTCTGAGATGCCACCGGGTCTGTTGATTGATTCCACCCTCAGAGATTAATCTAGATATTGACTATGTGCGGTGGGAGTGCTAGAGTGTGCCTGGGTGTTTGAGTCTGAGCGAGGGAGAGGCTGTGTCTGATAGAGACAGAGCCAGTGGGCTCAGTGATCTACAGCCTGTTTAGACCCTCATTTCCCAGAGTTCATAGCTCTCTTCCATCAACCCACAGGCAGGGAGCCAAGCTTTGCTCTCTCCTCCATGGTGGTCTAATTCATCCTCACTTAGTAAAGGTAAAGGCAGCCTCCGTCTGCCTCAACAGGTCCAGAGGCAACTCATTTTTATCACTTCACTTTGATCTTTGTTCTCTGTTTTTCTCATCTTTGATTTATTGCGTGATGTTGCTTTTTTCTGTTTTTAACGCTTCATGCACTCTGAGGAAAAGGAAAAGGATCATCAGTCTCTAAAGAATTTTCTCAAGCAAAGGTTAAGTGGTTGAAAATGAAGCCAAGAAAAGAAAACAACCTTAGTACGAGACACGTGCAACCACCCACATACAAGCAGGCACGAGTACACACAGAAAACACACTCAGGATTGGGCACACTTGCACTTCTACACACACTGTCAAAGTCTCCCGTTTGAAAGCAGTTCAGTCTCTAATTCAGCCATATTTAAATAAAGTGTCTGCTTTTCTCCTAAGCAGATGGTAATGAAATTAGTCTTTTTTTTTTTGGGGGGGGGGGGGGGGGGTAGTGCTATACTCTGGGCAGGTAATTTAGGTGCAGCTGGAGCAGGTGTGTGATGGTGAAACAGTGCCAGGGGCTTGATGCAGATTTGTAGTTCATTATATCCAGCTGTGCATTTGTAGCTCTGACAGACCCGGACTGCACTGACACATCGCTGACACACACAGATGGCCCTTCACAGCTGACGACAAATCTGGCTGGATTTTGTCAAGGGGGCTAGAATTAAGTGAATGGTAATAGCACATTTTAATACTGGAGAGAAAACGCTGGCTTGCTGGAAAGACAAACGCTGCAGTGATTGGCCCCCCTTGCATTTAGTCTCACCTCTTTTCTACATCGGGCGTTGTGTATCGAAAAGCTGAGGAAGGGATAAAATATGCTAATAGCCTAGTGATTGTGGGTGTGCACTGCTCTGCTAACGACTGTTTGCACAATTTATTAGGTTATTGATGAGTTTGGAGGAAACACTATTAAGCTTAATAATGTGGCAATGGGACACTGTGGGGCAGCAGTGTGTGTGTGCATTTTCTGATTAATGCGCTCTGTTTTCAGTTTGTCTTTAAATATATATATATGTCCCTTTCAAATAAAATATGAATAAATGAATTAATAAAATCTCCACTGTTTATCGAGCTGTCATATTTGCTGTCTTGAATGAGCAATCAAGAGTATATAATTTCATACCAACTATGCCAGAGAAGCTGCAGCAGCAACAAAACCGACATCTGCAACATTAATTTCATACAACTGACTGAGCTTTACAATGAAATAAACTCCAAAAATCACACAGCATAAAGTCCTGTTTAACCACAGGACGGCAGAGAGATACATTTTTTGCATCAAGAAGCAGGCAGTGCTTTGGCCTGTTTGCTGTCATGGCAGGAGCTTAACAGAGAGCTAAAGTCAGTTTCATCTGTGCAGATACTGTGGTCTGTCACAAGGGCTCGAGGGGACTGTAGCTCTACCAAAAGAAGAAAAATGTGGCAGCAAAAGTTGTCTTGTTTGTGTTTTGTTCCTGTCATTCAAGGAATGCATCCGCAGTCCTCCTGCTGCACGTTACTGTGGAGCAGTTCATAAAGGCAGGGCAGTTACTTAAAAAGGAGTCATGTGACAGCTAATGGGGCAAAGAAAATTTAAAGAAGTGTTTCGCTAAAACTCACAACAGAACTCTGAGTTGTAGAGGTATAAACCTGACCTACTGTCTTCTGTTTATTTATTTATTTATTTATTTGGCAGACTAGATGGGAGAACATTACTTTAATCTATTGCCTGCTGGTAATAAAAGTACACATTAGACTTTCACTGTTCTCTAGAGGGAGACAAAACTTGAACTTGCTGTATTTCAAAAGGTGAAAGAAGGCCACATCTCTAATGCTGCGGAAATTTAAGCTCACATGTTGTGAGCAGAAGTTCATAATCAGAATTTCTCTGCTTTCTCTATTGGCATCCCCAGTGGACAAAGCACACAAGCATAGTAGCTTACAATATCAATAATGGTGATAATGATAATAGTTATGATGATAATCAGGCGGTGAATTGATGACATATGTATCAGACAAAACTTGGTCCACAAGTTGTAAAATGTTCCCACCATGAAGTTTTTCAGTCTTTGTAATTAGGGAGTTGTTGTACGCCACATTAGAGGCTTTGGTGACAAATGACTTAACGAGCTACACAGGGAGTCGTAATTATTCTGCAATTAGAAATGTAATTACAGGTTGCTCCAATGGCTTGCTTGCTTGCTAGCTGGCTAGCATTGTGAGGGAGCCCAGGCAGAATGAGCATCGCATTTACCTGCTGGCTAATCTGTCACACATGGAAAGGTAGACGGAGCTCCAATCAAAGGCTCAGCACTTAAACCTGTGGACTGAACTGGATGCTGTTAAGTCACTGAGGCTTGTAATCCATCACCACAAACCCAAACTGGGTTAGAACAGCACAAAAGGCTAACCTAATGTAATATAATGTTCCAAAAGCAGGTCTAAATACTGTGTGTGTACATGTAATACGATTTATGTAAACTTTTAAGGTGGAGTTGGAAGGTCATGATGTTGAGTGCTAATAGGTAGAAAGATGTATTTACTATATGAACTATATAATTATTAGACCTTTAACTAATATTAACAAGTGAGAACATTTTGAAACTTGCAATGAATGAAATTACTACTAACGAACTTATTTTAGTTTTGCTGGATGAACTCTGTCAGTCTGTAGACAATCTTTACATTTCCTCAGGGATATAAGCCACCTTTTAAGAAGGAGTAGCAGTTCAGAATTTGCTGAACAACATTCTCTGGTTTCAGGACTGTGTATTAGGAGATTTGTCATACAGCAGGGTTTATACTCCCCATTCCTGATATTTGTAAAGTCATCAAATGCATACAAAAGCTGAAGGAAAGCAGCTATTCTCATCAATATGAAAGATTAAACCAACTCCAAAACAGGCTGATGCTTAATGTTGGTGTTCATGAACACAGCAGCTGTGTGCAACTTGCAAGTGAAGTTTTTGATCATTTTGAATTCGCTACGTGCCCTAAAGTAATACGAGTTTGGAAATAGAATACAGGTTAAAAGTTACACAGCTGCTGCAGGCAAGGTCAGGAATTAAAATTGGCAAGAAATGCCAACTGTGTGAATGCAGAGGTTAATGGCTTGTAATATCACTGCTCTATCATGAAAAACCTAAGTAGATCTGACTATGAATGTCAATTATATATTACTTTAAATTCGTGTGTTGCTTAGATGTATCCTTTTGGAGTGTAAGACAATTGATTTATGTTTTGGCAACCCTGGTGGTGTTAAATCTTTGCAGCAATGAAGAACAAAATAATAATTCAAACTTCTAAGTAAGCACATGTATTTATCTGATAAGGTAAATAACGACAAGGGTTTAGTGCTTTAATGTGTCTGTTTAGGGAAAATATCCATATGTAAAAGACTGATGTGTCCACTGTGACATAACCCGATGGTTTGTAGAGTATGATTCTGAAGACTCAAATTTGAAATTTGGTGGTCTTCTTGTTTTTTTAAAATTGAATATGATGTGTGAAAGATGAATCTGACTGAGAACTTGAGGACACTATGGCAACCATATGACAGTGACTTGTCAATCACAAGATAGCGATGCAGTAAAGCACACCTTGCTTTATCATTGATTTTACTCTAAAATGACACCATCATTTACAAAATGAGTTGCATACTGTACTGAATTTGACTTAAAAATAGTGACTGAGGTCAGAAACTCTTTTGGAAGATATTTATTGAGGTAACAAATCAAGAAAGGTGTAGGAACACTTTCTCATTGACTTCAATAGTCTTGCTTTTTTTTTGCAACCAGAAGAGTTGCCCCCTGCTGGTCATTAGAAAGAATGCAGGCTTAAATCACTTCTGCATTGGCTTCACTTGTCAGAATTTGATGCTATGTCTATATTTTATGTATCGTGGAAGTTTAAATTGTTAGACAGTGCAATAAAGAGTAATGAAATGTTGACTATTTCAATTTGCTTGTAGCACAAAATACTCTCCAAAGAGACTTTCACTCTATCTGCAGACTGAAACAGTTTTGGTGTGCAGTAGAAGTTACCACGGCAGTAAGTTGGGAGCTAGTATTGTTGGCTGAAAACTGGAGTTAAATCTAAAGACCCCTCGCTAAACATAAATCCTGCTTCATTACATTGGCCTCTGGCTAATTCTGGGTAGTCAAAACAACAACATAAGGGTGTCTTGTGTGTATTCTGTGTCTCTAGAAGCTTGGCACTGACAACAGTACATGCTTCTTTCGTTTCATTTTTGGTCAACCCTATGTCGGAAGATTTTTTTGCTATTGGCAGAAACGAGGATCCCAGGCCCAAAACCCATGCGTGACACCATCATATTATTTTTTGTTTCTACATTTACATTTTTATTTATCATCTTATATGCTAATGAGTATAACCTTTTAAATGTTTCAAGCAATTGAGATTCTCTGGTTCCCTCATGACATTGTTAGAACAGTCCGACTGCGTCATCGGAAAAAAAAAGAAAAATAAGTGAGCATATTGTGCATCGTTTCAGGGTCAGTGCATGAGTGTGCCATGCTTGCAGGCAGTGTTGAGACCCATGCTTTGTAGTGCTATGTAGTAATGAGGAACTTGTGCCAGTGATGACAGATGAGGGCGAAGAGGGTACAACCCCAGTAAATTCACCCTGAGCTCTGGACGACCTGCCAGCCTGGAAACCTTAATGTACAATCATACGATCCAGGGCTCGGCCCCTTTTAAAGCTTTGGGTTGTGTTTTAAATTGGTATACAAAATACACAGCAGAGTTTGGAGTCCTCTGTGAGCTGTCCAAGCACTGTTTGTGTATGATGTACCTCTTTATGCCCTCATAAACCAGATTAACAAGTGCTGGGACATTAAAACACCAGTATATTAAAGAAGTAAGCGCGTTGCCTTTCTTCCTGGGAATTAGATGAGAAAATCAATATCCCTCGCATTTGCATGATAAATATAAAGCCACGGGAGCTATTTCGATCCCTCTTATGGATTCTGTTTTCAACGCCAAGTACAGTTGATTTCCCAACTGTGTCTTCTGCGAGTTGGTGGCAACACAACTGAGGAAGAATCTTGACTCGAGTAGTTTTGGGATCAGACTTTTAATTGGACTTAAATTCACATAAATAACATTGGATCATATATATTTTGTATATTATACAACTTTATATAATATATATTTCCCCCTATGATTTACATTCCTCTCTGGCTAAAATTATCTCAGTTATATCTATGGAAACAGAAAGCATTGCATGAAGGCAAAACTGCTCTTTTTGTGCTGTTCATCAAGGTCCAAATGCCAAAGGAGAGGAGCGCATTTTCTCTTGAGTTGTAAAAAAACAAACAAAAAAAGGAAACAATTTCCCAAGTTACACAAACAGAAAAGCAAAAGGAGAATCTATTGCATTGTCTCTAGGGTATTACACTGCACTACAAGGAGTGGGGTAGCTATTGAAAATCATTCACCGTATATATTTTACTGTATTGACTTGTGACACAAAAAAAAGAGCACTGCAAACGATCTGATATGCGTGGCAATGAAAATGTTGTGTGACTTTTTCTGTCATGTTTTTTTTTCCATTGTAGAAAAAAAAAGAAAAAAAAAGAAGAGAGAATATGTTTGACTCGATAAAAAACCCCATCATGAAGATAAGGAAAGAGTTACGAACCTGTAGCAAGGTCACGTAATCATGCAGTGACCCAGCCAAGCACACTTGCACAGATGAGTTGAGCTTGTCGTTCCAGATCACAAATCAACACTTGGTCGTTCTGAGACTGGGTGGATATGGATGGACATCCGGAAATCAGGTAACATTCAGTAATCTCCCTGACGGAAACCCCCCCCCACAAAAACCAACAAAAAAACATCCTCCTCTTCCTCATTCTGGAGCTCCCACTGTTACCTCTGACCAGTGCATTATCACTGTAATGGATATCTTCATCAAATAATCAAGACTGATGCATCATTCAGTCTCCATAAATGAACACTGCAGGTTGAAAGGTGCACAGATATTGTCAGCCATTGCATGTCAGATCCTCACTGCTTTCCCTCTGCAGAGAGTTTACTTTTTAAAGCTACGAGAAAATGATTGAAATAAGTATGAGTTTGCAGGGGCTTTCCTGCTTTTTTAAGACAATGAAATCGCAGCCTGTCAGAATAGAAATGTTAGATGACAGTTAACATCAAGCACAAACCTGGTGATGAGTTCAGGGAGTGAAAATAGCCACGAGGTGTAAGGATTTCCATGTCAAGACTATGATAATAATCTTTTCTCCCAAACACAGCTTCCAGTGTCACAATCTCTCTGCACTTTTCCTGTGCAACAACTCTTAAATCATCCCAACCTATCACACACGTATTTGATTGTCTGAATCAGTGCCGCTACCTGAATATCAAACCACCGATGCCCACACGAGGCCTTCAAATCCAAACAAAAAGCAAGCAATGGCTCCAGCAACTGCTATTATTTAAATAGTTATGGAGGACAAAATGAGTTTGAGGTCAAGCCTGTTGTAAGAAACTGAAGACAAGATTTGTTAAACAAACTTGAAAGAGTTACTTAAACTACCCAGTGAATGGTGGGATCCTACAATGTATCATGCATTTACCACGACAAGGCCAACCTAAACGGAACATGTGTGGGTGTGTATGTGCATGTGTGTGTGTTAACAAATCACAGAGGAAAACACAATCATGCCATGACGTCGCGACAGACAGCAAAGTTAAGTGTTAACTCCCTCCTTCCTGAAAAAGTCAACAACAGAGTGAACGTCTTAAAACAGTTATTAGTTCATCATCATATCATTGTGATGAAAAATCCCATAAACATCATCATAATCACATCCCTTTTCTAAACAAGATACTTTCGTTATATGCTTTTGAAAAGAGCAATGAGGAGGGAAAGTTGCTGGTTGTGTTCAAAGCACAGAAAAAAAAACCCCCGTTGACTATACAGCAGGGAAGTATTTTTTTTATTGCAAAGATCTTTGAGTGACCAGATAAGACGACTGCAAAGTTTTAACGGTGTTTTATTGCAAGAAACTTTATGTGTTTAATATGATCATCATAATTAGTTTCTGATCATAAATTCATTTGTAAAGATGTGCAGGAAAAAAAGGTGAGCTAACACAACCAGCAGCAGTGGTAATTGTCACTTTCCCTCCCCAGTACAAACCTGCCACTCAGCTCCATCTATTTTAATACTCATAGAGGGGAAATAGTGTTAATTAAAAAGTGCATCATGAATATGTTGCGATTAACAATAAAAGTAAACCATCTTCTTTGTCATAAATAACACCTTTTTTCCTTTAAAATTCAATAAACCTCTTATTATACAAGTCGAGTAGTCACATGATGCAAATCTACCCCTATGATCTTGTTAATACAGCATCTGGGAGCAACGTTAACACTTCCTGACACTCGGAAGCTGTGACCCACCAATGCAAACAGGACCGATGGGTCAACTCTAGGAGGAAGATCAAGGAAAAGGCTTCAGCAACAACCACAGTGACAGCCACTAAGGATACAACACATGAACAGTGGCAGCAGAATATTTGGAATCCACTTTACTGTAATGACCCACAGAAAGTTCACACTGAGCATTCATCTGAATTAGCAAAATGGCAACATCTGGCAAAGCAGACTCAAAGAAGATACATCTAAATTTAAAGAATTAAATCTTACTTTCCTGGCCTGAGGCATAAAAGAGAATCGATACCACTCTTGTGTCTGGACACTGGTTCATTGAGTGTTGCATTGCGTCAGTACACCAGGACCTAGAACTCTAAATACATCAAGTATTTGCAGTTTTGAGGGTGAATGTCACACTAGCATGGCATGTACGCATTATATCGAAGCAATATGCATCATTTTGCTCCCAAAGGTTATGCGGTCAGCTGCATAACTTGTGAAATATAAATTACTTTCACTTAAACTTTCAGTGACACTTGTGTTTCATGCATTGTTTACAGTAAATACACCACACCCTGAGTGGAAAATGTATCAGTCAGTCACAACCTTGCTGCATGAAGCAAAACCAAATCTCTGTCTCAAAGTGTTGAAGTGAGTGTTGGAGGTTGTAAACTTCTTTCATACATGCCTGACAATTCATTTTGTATTACACAAAAGCAGAAAAAATGTTGTTTTTTTTTTTGTTCGTTTGTACAACTCTGAGTGCAAGTATATGGCTAACTTCTGGAGGCTGCATGTTCTAGTGTACACCTGGTACACAAAAGTAGAAAAGATTTATTTGTTCATTTCAGGCCATCACTAGCCTATCCTGGCTCTTGCAGCATCTCAGAATCTTACCAATTTTACTTGTTTGGTCAGTCCATGACAAAAGAGAAATGACGATTTGACACTTTGTGGTCTTATAGGAGGTTTACGTGATGGAGCTGGGAGGTTAAAGTTTTCAGTCTTAATGCATTAAGCTTATGTGGCTGCTGGAGCTAGCTTCATATGCAGTGCACAGACATGAGAATGGTATCGATCTTCTCATTTAACTCGAGATCATTTAAAATGTGTCAGATCTTATTACTTCTCATATCAGTTAAGCTCAATGAAACAGAAATGTGGAAAATTAAAATCAATTTAAACTGTCTGGAGTTGCTGAATTCCAGTTATTTTAATGTCGCAATTCCTCTACATAATGTCGTGTATTTTCTTTTTTTAAAATCGCTTCAAAAATCCATCTCACTGCTCATATGTTGCATTTTGACACTTTATATGGCTGAGATGAGGATTTCCACCTTGCTCTTCTGCCTAGAGTCAAATCAAGAGGACAATAAATGAAAACGGAAGACCTTAAATGGTCCTGAAAACCAGGAGTCCAGCCCTGCCTAATGACTGATCAAAGCTCTCCGTCACTGACTCCGGGGCATCGCATGAATTTTACTGATGTTTGCAGTCAAGAGACCTTGTTCCCATTCACTGATGGACTTGCAAAAAACATTGGATGGCCATAAACTAACAGGACTGACATTTTTCCAGACTGGTATGCATATTTTCAACACTTTCTAAATCCATAAGAAAGTAACCAGTTCACTCGCAATGACTGGAGAAGAGCTCAGTCACGCCGTCGTCACCTTTCAGCTCACCATCGACCTGTCAGTCACCGCACCAGTCAGTGGCAGGTCTTCATCCCGGTCAAGTATGGCGATTCTTGTCGGCACAGGCCCATTTGCTGTTGTTGTTGCTCTTGAAGATCTGAAGCCACACCGTCGACAAAATCGGGGACAGGTAGCCCTGAGAGTATCATGACTGACTTGTTCCAGATCATGAAAGTGGGTACAACTGGCAGAAGGAAGGAGATTTCAAAGGTGTGAATGTGCTGGGAATTCATGGCATCATAAAAGGACAGTGAGTTGTTGTCGTAGTCCAGCAGGACGCCCAGCCGCCTCAGCTGCAGGCTCGCCTCCACCAGCATCTCCTTCCCATCGTGGCGCACCATAAAGTTGTTGTTGCAGCGCGAGAACACCCATGAGGATGAGTTCTTGCCGCTCCATTCGTTTTTGGGGGCTGATTTGTAAGCCACGCCGATGGCATACCTGCAGGGAAGGAACATTTTAGAGCACATTAGTGATCTGAAACCAGTGTCCTCCTTAATGACTTTACTTGCATAGTCAAGCTACCTCATGCTGAGGACACACAAGATAGGCACAGGCCCTTTGGGTCTTTCCTGCACGGAGAGGTCTACTTCACAGCCAATTAGTGAAAAGAATATAATTAGGATAAGAGTATACACTGTGTGTGGTGTGCGTCTGTTGTGTGTGTGTGTGTGTGTGTGTGTGTGTGTGTGTGTGTGTGTGTGTGTGTGTGTGTATGTGTGTGAGGGGAGGTTTGCATAACAGCCTAGATTTAAACTCCCAAAAGAAAGATATTTCAGTTTACCAAGCCTCCTTGCAGGCTTATATAATGCACTCGTGTGCGTGTTTCTTACCATGTGGATGCTCCCAGTAGCACCTCCCAGTAGTGGCACCCGCTGTCAATAAAGACATTACCGGCAGCTCCATAGGAGCCTGTGCCGCTGAAACGCTCGGGGGTGTGGCTCTTCTTCAGCGAGCTCTCGTCCTTCTCCATGGTCAGACAGTCATTGGACAGACGGAGCTTCTTGTGGGCTGTTTTCGGGTCCAACTTGAAGGGTTGACCTGGAGAAATTCATAGTTGTGTACTTTAAAGGATTTATGACTGTTTTTTGTGATCCACAGCAAACCAGCACATTTTCCTGAAAAAAAAGCACTGTAACATGATGCAACATATGTACAAAAGAATTAAGCGTTATTAAAATAGGGGTTTTTGTTATTAGTCAGCACAACCAATGACACTGATGCATTTCTAATTTTTTAAACCAGTTACACTACTTTTATTTTTTTTTTCGAAACTGCTCCGCTTCATTATAACAAATGTGTCTCGCTTCCAATACTACATGACTACTGCATCATGATGTTCAGCCTTTAGTCAATGGTTAGTTGCACTCAGGGCAACATTATTTGAAAATGGCAGCTGCAGTAGGGTCTAACTTGGTTTAGAGTAAAAGCTTCTAAAGACAAAAGGCTCTGTGGTAATGACGTACAAAGTTTTGGCAGAACTAGTGCAATGTATGACCAGCTGAAGAGAAAACACACAGACACACACACACGTGTTATTGTTGATAATGCATCACAAGAAAAGGCAAAACCGGACTAAATGCTTTCTGTTCAGTTGTAGTAAGCTTTTTAAGACAAAAGATTAATCGAAAAGACTGCCAAATAGTAGATAAGATTCACTGATAGAAATATTGTCTTTATCGGCAACCTCAGGATAAAAGTAGAAATGAAGATAAATCACAAAAAACCAAAACAAGTAAAATTGCCTGCATGCTCTTTATAATAATTGCACATCACAACTTTTTTCCCTATTATTTTTCTGCTGTACTATGAGATATTTGCTTCTTTCCTTATTAATGTGTAGGCATTCTGAGAGTCTCCCACTACAGAGAATGGCAGAGTGTAGTCTCTGTGTAAACTTTCAAATTAAAGTTCTGTTTATTTTACTTACTATAGCTGTTGAAATTATGCTCTGTTCTTGCACTTCCTAAATGTTCTCTGTGTAGATGATCTTATTGAACCAAAATATTTATTAGCTGCAGAGCCGCAGGCATTATTGGAAATGTATTCTAAATTTTGAAGAAGCAATAACTGTTTTTGTCAGACTTTTTGGGGCAACAACATAATCTGTAAACACAATTAAAAATACGTTTCCATGATCATTTTAATCTACATTTCCCTGTTCCCACTCCCATTTTTTTTTTTTACAGCCCAGCGTTAGCATCCATGTGCAGTCACCTGACCTGAGATCTGTTTCAGCTGCCGCCAATTTCTGAGGGAATATGTGGCTCGTTTAGCAACTGAATGCTCCACTATGTTCACCAGCAAGTCAGCTATTTAGGGTTCATGGTCATTCAGGGTTGTCAAGTGTAAAAAGGCAGGAGATACAAGATCAAAGGGGTGAAAGAGCTGAGGATAAGAATAAAAATAAGAGCAAGATTTTAACTCGGAGCAGCAGCCGCAAAAGAAGAAAATAAATAGAAAGTGGGGTGAGGAGTGCTCGCAGAGAACTCACAGGCAGAGACAGAAGAGGAGAATGTTTGAAATACAAGGGCGAGAGTCTCAACTTCAAAGCCGCTCACCGCCTTTGGTGAAAACATTTCTTAACAGTGGAGGAAGCCACCCGGCATTTTCCTCTGTGCCTCCAATCACACAGACTTGGAAATTAGCTGAAGGAAATAGCCTTCACTTCCACCGCAGTAGGTAGCGGTTGGGGCTATTCAGTGGAAATGCTGCTATCCGGCTGCAACAATTCAGTTCG
The DNA here is from genome assembly GCF_021347895.1 of Acanthochromis polyacanthus. NCBI lineage: Eukaryota > Metazoa > Chordata > Actinopteri > Pomacentridae > Acanthochromis > Acanthochromis polyacanthus. The sequence continues at coordinate 17,304,619 of NC_067122.1, forward strand.
CAATGACACCAGTAATTTGGGTGTAATGGGTGGAAAATTGAGAGGGCAAAACTAGGTGAGTGGCAGAGAGAGAGAGGAGCTAAAGAGTGAGGTGGAGAGGAGAAGTTGAGGGGATAATATGAGACTGAAGATTCGGTGAAGGATCCCCTCTCTACCTCCGTTGTGTGTGAGTGCATGTGTGTAGGCTTCACCGAAGTCAGCCACATCCCTTCCAGACCTGACATTTAACTCTGACACCTCTCATCTCATCTCTCAGCCTCCCTGAGCCTCCCATGGCTTAATGAGCGACACAATGAGGACCCTGACTCCTCCTCCCCTCTCTCTATCTGCCCTTCCCTTCATCTCTCTCTTCCCCCATTCTTTCATTCTCATCCCCTCTATCCTCTCTCCACTCTCGCACACTCCCCTCCAATAATCTGCGTGGTGAGTGTGTGTTACCGCGTGCGGATATGAGACGACGAGGCCAATGTGCTGCTGGCAGCCAATTACATTAATGCGCTCTCTTCTTTGAACTGCTTATCGCTGCCAGCGCAGCCATTTCCAAACACTGGGGCTCTGTCATGCCTTTCCAGGGGATGACTCCTGAGAGCCTCGGCCTGGGCCTGAGGTTGGGGAAGGGGAGACACACGTGATGGTAGAGGACAAGCAGACACACACTCAGAGTATCGAATACAGCCTACACAAAAGCAGACATACAGTACAGTAAATTGCCAAGTGGAAATGTTTTGAACCAGCGCCAGGAGGATTCTTGTAAATGGAGAAAGTCAAGCATAGTGAATTTGCATTTGAACTGTGAATCCTTGGTATGTGAGTATAAATGTGCACGTACTGTAACAGAAGCCTGGCAGGCCACTGTCAGTGAAACTGGCAAAATGGCAGGTGTAGGACTAGAAAAACTGCTGTTACAAATTTCCACACATTGTCTGTAGATTATGGTTTACAAATGGTTAACAATGTGTTCATTTTTACTTCTGTCTTAAGGAACCAGAACGAGTCACAAGCTCAAATTTAGTGCAGTTCTACAAGCATTGTGTTTCAATTTTAAGGTACTTTCATTCTACCATAGCGTTTTGATTTTATGGGCTCATTCTTTACTTTTGATATTTTTACCTGCATCTGAATGCAACGAAGTGCGTCTTTACTTTGTGGTGTTTCTACTTTTATTTAAGCAAAAGATCTGAGTCTATCACTGAAGCTCCTTCGTGTTGCAGAGTTGCCATGAAATGAACAGACCTAAAGTCACAGCGAGTGTATTTGCTTGCAGCACTCGGAGAACATGCCAAATTTGATTTCTTCTGGAATGCTACACTGCCAGCCTAAAGGCGTAGAGAAGGGATGTGTGGAGTTATATATTAGGAAGAAGACCAATTCAAAAAAGTGGATGTTTACATCTAAGAAAGTTCAGAAGCCTTTTCAAACAAGCTGTCTCAAGAAACAACACACACATTCAATCTATTCTTGACCAGAAAAACTGTGTTCCCAGATACAGAGCATCTTGTTACAGACATACAGATTGCTGTCAGATTTTATAACACAAACAATAAAAAGCAGGACAGGATACTGGAACAGGATCTCCCATAGGATTTCCTAGCAGTGCCGGTGATTAGTCTTCCTCCACTTTGCAGTAATACATAGAGATATTTCTAACTCACTGCAGAGATAATAAATGTTCTCCATTATACTGCCTCAGAGCTGTGCATTGTTATGGACTTGGAAGTCTTTAATGGAAACTTGTAAAACACAGAAAAGAAAACGTATCAAGGAAAGAAAATGAGAGAAGAGAAACAAAAGAGGCTACTGTTGGGGGAGCATTTATAAAACGTAATTTCATTCCAGCTTCACTCTGTTGGGTCCTTGTTGAAATACGTGCACTGGGACAGCATCTGGGTAATTGACTTTATTTCAATTCAGTCAATTTCACTCAAGCCTCTTTTTTCCTTGCTCACAATTTTTTTTTTTTTTGCTGAGGGATAGATTGAGCTGCCTCTGTAATGAGGGAGATGGAAAAAAGATCCATTCTAGTGCATAACTAAACAATTACTGCAGTAGAAACAGCAGCATTAGAGGCACAGGGCGCTCTCTTGACACAGTAGCTGTCTGAAACAATCTGATATCTTTTCACAGGTTTCTGCACCCCTGTTGAACTTGAAAACATTCCTCTTGATTAAGACGAATACCAGCATTCCACATGGCTTCCAATTGTCTGATTCATATGTAATAGGATTTGTAATCCAGCAGTGATGACTACTTTCATCTGCTGATATACAACTTGGCTGGGGACGCCCAACAGCACGACTCAAGTATGTAAGAGTTCCCCTCATCACATCTCATCTTCCCACCTCTTACGGGGCAATTTTTGGCTCTTTTCACTGAACTTATGCAAAAACTAAAAAAAAAAAAAACATTTCAGAGTACTGAAAGCAAAGACAAACAGTAGTCCTTGATCTTCTCCAGCTTCACCCTTTAATGAACTAGGCAGAGTCTTCAGAGACCAGTGCTAGAAAAATTATTTTCAGTGAGGCTTCTAGGTCTGCTTAGAATTTCACTGTGATTAAGAAGCCATTTTTGGAAAGGAAGTTTCTGTGATGGTTCGTTAGAGTAACAGCATGTGAAAGATTTTTCTTTTTTCCACCCAGAGTAAGTTGGCGCTCTTGGTCTTGTGTGTAAAATGTAATCATTCATTAACTCAACCACACTCTCAGTTCTACAGGTCTTCTCTTCTGTTGTGTCAGTGCACACAAATGCACTGCTTTGCACAAATTGTATAAAAAGAGACTTGAAAGTGTTGATGATCAAATCGAGCCTTTCTTGCTGAGCTTTCTGGTTTTCACATTCAGTCTGTTATCTGTCTTAGCATTTTAACACCCACTTCACTTTCGTAAAAATCCCCCGTCGCCTGCTGGCATTTTCACCTGCTGACTGAATGGGGGTTGGTGCTTTAAGCGAGCAAACATAAAACTAAATTCTTTGTTGTCAAGCCCCAACAACAAAGGACAAAAGTGACACTACTGAGACTGATATTATCGCTCTCTAACTGGCTTACTAGCTGCGGTTTTTCAATGGAAGGCCACCTATCAGATAAAATGTCTAATTAAGAAAATAAAATAACCCTCCTATATGATAACACTACAGAATTGGACATAGCTTTGTCTTGACCGACATCCGCTTTTGATTTTAAAACATATGTCAATAAATCGTGAAATGCGGCAGAACTTTTCTGTTTCTCTACTCGGTTTGCTGGCAAATCCAATCCCACTGTTTTCTAAAGAAAGCTAAAATAATGTACAAATTTGTAGTTTAAATTAAACAGCTGGGCACTCAAGTTTTTTTTAATCAAATGTCATGTAGGAATAAATATTCGTTGGTGTGCGATTTTAAAACTTGGGTTGAAACACATTTTTTGGTCTATTGAGCCAGTGTTTCCATCAGCAAGAAGGTGTAAGTCGGTTTAACTCAACAAAAGTGTGGAATCATAATCATAATAAAGCAACATGCTGCAGAGTTTGACTGTGTGGCTTTTTACAATAATGGAGCTCTATGGCACAGAGGAATCATATACATCATGTTTTGGCAACATGAATATATATTAGCAAAATTGCATTATTGTTGGTTCTGGTAATGCCATGGGATTTCTTAATGCCTGCCTCCAAAGAAGAATAAAAAAAATATATCACCGACCTTCTAAAATTATGTTCATCTTACTCCAATTTAAATTGCTGATAAACAGTGCCGTTCAGGGATTTAGCAACTTAAAGTAAAGTGAAGCTACTTCAAAAATAATGCCACAAATAGTTCGTTTAGCATAATTTCTTACAGGCATTGTGGCTGCTATTTGCTTTCAAACAGAACCAAATCTTCAAGGCACTCACAGATAGTATTTTCAGGCTCTTGGCAGGTAGACTGTTAGTAACGCTGTGGATGTAAGCTGCCACAGTGTCCTCTGTCTCTTCATGTTATCTCAGACTGACTCAACGATGAGATCAGAACACTGTGGGGGGGGCCGAGCATCTGTTACAGGACTATTGTTCCTCTAGCTGCGGAAAACTGTTCTTAGGATTTTGGCTTGATTTTCTGTCGTCTCCTGCTGCAAAATGACTTTGGAACCAATCCTGTGCCTCCCAGAGAGCATTGCATAGTGGATACAAATATGAAGTTCTGAAAACTTCTGCGCTAACTGCAGAGAAATTTCCAATAGATCACTTATTGAGTCTTATTTTGATACCTACAAGAAGTGCTGCTCTACCTATTATTCACATTGATCTCTTTAAAAGCAGGGTTGTCGCTGACATGGAAACATGTCAGAACTACTTTGCTTCTCATGCTTCTTTCCGCTTTTTAAAATATTTCTTTTCGCATTTTTTGCCTTTACTTGACAGGACATGTGGGGAAAGCGCAAAGGCACAGAGATACAAGAAAGGTTGCCACTTGGATTGAACCGAAGACATTTTAAATGCACAGCAAGCACCATATACAGTGATGTCCTCCTGTCCTTCATCGCCTCCTCCCTTGTCTCCTCCCCACCTCTGACTGCTTACTTTAGGGGCTGCATGGTAGCTCGAGGCCTGTCATCAGAGAAGCATGCTAGATAAAGATTATTGCAGGTCCTTTAACGGGAAAAGGGGACATGCAATGTTTTCACTCTGGATTGTAGCTGCTCACTTCATACAGCGACTGAGCAAAAACACACATATATGCACATACACACAAACTCTCTAGAATGTTTGCCCACTTCCTGCTTCATTCATACAATATGGATACCCAGAATAGTTTACCAACAGAATGACGAAGGCTGTGAAGTCAAAGCCCACCAGTTTTTGACTGTCAGCAAAGCAGCTGCCGAAAGGAAGGCCACAAGCATTCAGATTAGCGTTTGTTTGGCCACAAACAATATGCTCACTCAAAATAGAGCCCAGTCTTTACTTTGGAAACAATAGAGCTGTTACATGAAGACGCATTTAAGCCTGGATTTATGTTGTTGATACTCCTCCTTCACACTATCCTGCAGCTTTGTACTACAAAAGGACAAAAGTGGATGCTGATGTTTGAAGGATTTACAACATGGGACAGGTGCAAATGTCAAGCCAGGGTGCTGGAATTGTAAAGGTGCTGGTCATTGTGGAAGCACACGATCACACCTCAGTCCGAGCAGATTATCACCTGTCAGACTGCGTGGAAAATATGTGAATCTGCAAAGGTTTAAACAGCCCTACTGAAATCTACTCTCAGAGCACATGGAGAAAGTGAAAGAATATTTTACATCAAAAGCCTTCACAGAGAGTTTCGACTTAGAAAAAAGGTTGTTCATGGTCTGGGCACAAGTGCTGAATTTGTAGCCGAGGAAATCACTTCTTGTAGTTGACTTCCACCTGCACCGGCAATCAAATCAGACACTCAGAACAGTGCAGCCTGCTTTCTGTGATCAGACCTGACAGTCTGTGGCCTGCAGTGTGGAATACTACTAAGCTCAGAGCGGAGACACTACAGAATCATAAAGACACTGTATGATAACACAGTAAGACCAATCTGCTCAGCCTGGAGGTAGCACTCACTCTAAATCTGAATCTGCTTCTCTGCCCCAAATTAACAGTTTCCTACTTCATCTGCAGCTTTGTTTATTGTTGCTACGAATTCATTATGGAGACAGACATCCAATTAAAAAGCATCAACAGGCCATAGTCTCATAAAGGCTGTCTGAATTAATGTGGGTTCTTGTTCTGTCAGCCACCACTCTAATAAGTTGTGACCGAACTCAGATGCAAGCCTAATTCAATTTCATGCTTACGAATGAATAAAATATAGCGATTTAAACACAAACGTAATGCTAAATATGTGGTCAACCAGCATTTTCAGTGATAAAACCACTGGAGAATTTAATAATATTTTTGTTTTTGCAGAAAACAAATGCATTTAGTTTGCCTTTGATTTTTAAAAATTATCATTACTCGTTGCTTGTTTTAGGACCACTTCTGCACGTTGCGGAAATCTGAATTGTAACCGGACTAGCACAATGGAATTTTGTGCATGTGTGTGGACTGCTGCTAACCCTGGGCTGTACTAATGGCTAAAAAGCAGTGGACTGAGGGCGTTCACGTCTGCAGACACTCAACCCTGCAAAGAGCTATTTGGTGTCCTTTATTCGCTCGACACTCCCCCTTTCTCACTCTCAATCCATCACTTCTCATCCACTTTCATACTCTGTAGGTTGCTCCCTTCGTTTCTGAAGATAGCCGTGTAGAGACCTGGTCACAGTTGGCTTCGAGGTAAATGCAGAAGTGTTGTCATAGCAATAAAAGGGCACACATATGCACACATGCATGTGTGCACACACTCTCTCTCTTCTTAACCGCTTTCTTCTTTGTCATTCTTAATTCATATGTTTTTCAGGAAGCTGCGAGTTACTTCACATGTTGGATATGAGCGTCTAACAGCACAGTGATACCTCCATCCACTACAGCATTAGTGCCACCGTTCACTTTCAGCCACTCAAGAGTTCAACGAGTGGTTTCACTTGGGCGACCTAAAAAGCCTGTGAAAGCTCTAAGACATGATTTTAAATGTTGTCTCAATCAACCCGACTGAATCGCACGAGACACGAACACTCCACCAACTTAACATTGCACTTACAACGGACTGCTTGAAACAAAAAGGATCCAAATCTCTACAGCAACTCCACTGCAAACCTCCAGATATTTTTCAGATCACTCTAATGTTTAAAGTTGGTGAAGTTCTTCCTAAATGTGCCCCTGTACCATGACAAATCTTCATCATACACTTTCATTTTTCATAACTTCTTCAATACCGTGTGTTGTCTGGGCACCGCTTTGATAAGGAGAATGCCTTTAAACTAATTTTCAAGGTCTTGTGGGCTAATATGGCTGTCTCTGCTGAGACCAAAAGGTGCACTATCTCTGGGATGAATTGACAGATGGCATAAAGACTGAAAAAAGGGCACCAGACGAGGAGATCATATGCCATAGCCAGGGGTAACACAGGACAGTGTGCCAAGAGAGGGGTTAGAGAAGGACATAAAGGAGGAACATGGAGGGTTTGAGGCCATGATAAGACATTTCATAAAAGAAAAGACTTAAACTACGCCTCAAGTCCTGGAGAAAACATCAAGCTTGTGTCAAAATCCTTTATTGCACTTGAATTCAAGCAGGTCCCATAAAGCATCTTTTAGTACTGATGATGATACTTGATGTAATATATTACTTCAGACACTTGAATGAACTTGAGCGCATTCAGTGCATTGCATTAGATTGCAAATTTTGTCCTCTGAAGAATTATATTCTGATGAAAGTTATTCTGTTAAAACTCTGAAGACTTACTTAGTTTTAGTTGCATGTTTAGAATTTCCAGTGCAGTAATTTACATTATCAATCCATTTGGCCGTCCATTAGCAGCTTTATTTTAGAGGGTCATGGAGAGCTGGAGACTATCCCAGCGGACATTTTTTAAACCCAGGACAGGTTTCCAGTCCACAACAGGGCTAACACAAAGAGATGATAAACATGCACCGTCAACTCATACCTATGGCCAATCTAGAGTTACTAACTAAACTTCTATGCATGTATTTAGACAATGAGTGGAAGCCTGATCAGGTTCAAAGCCAGAACCTTCCTGCTGTGAAGCAACAGTGCAAAACATTGCACCACTGTGCCACCCTAATTTACTCTATACAGCTGAAAAATCCCCCCCAATACTTTCATGATGCCATGCTGACACAGTTAGCTGCAGTCACATGTATCTTCCACACAGATAGTGCATTATTTTGGATGTACTTAAGAGTTACTCTCTATGAAAAGACAGGATTGTGACGCATGGCTTTCCAGTATCTAGCAGTGCTACATGTCACAGCGTTCTTTGCTTTGCTGCTCTCTGCCTAAAATATGATGAGCTTAGGCTAAAAGCCCGCACAGCCTCTCATCTTTAAAAAAATGAGACAGCTAAACCTTCCAATCGAGTCACAGACAGAAAGAACGAGTTAAAGTGCAAGGCAAGAAACTTGTAGTTCTCAGTTCAAAAGCTTGCTACTAGAGCTGATAGAGCAGCAGAGTCAAGAGGAAGAACCTAATGAGCCTGCCAAAGTGAGATATTTGCGATCACTTTTGTTGTGACCCATTTTTAATACAAAACACTACTCGCCCTCACCAGAATAGACGAGCGAAGCGCTTTAATCTGAATACCAATTCTTTTGACAAAAAAGAGGGAGGAAAACAGTGGGAAGAGAAGAGATGAGGGAATGAATGAGAGACAAAGACACAAGAAGAGTCTGACAAACACACAAGGTACAGGTGCCATAATGAAAACCACAAAACCTCAATTGGGGATAAAAATATTGAGCGTTTTTTTTCGTGTGTTTTGTGTTATTTTGATGGCTTGTCTAAGCCATTACAGCAGAGAGAAATGCCGGTTGCCAATCACAGGCAAAACCTTCCATTGTTGGCTGTGGGTGGACAAGTTTTCCCCCCTGATAGCTCAGGCTGCCAGAGGAGTGATGACAGAGTGGGAGTGGAGGGGAGAGGGACAGGGAGCATTCCCTTTAAGCTTGGCACACACTGGTGCTGCATATATATATATATATATATATATGTATATATACATATATATATATATATATGTATATACACACACACATATGCATTCAACATCGTGCAAAAATATTTATGTAAAAATGCATCTTGAAAAAGCATTTCCTAAGTGACAGAAATGAATACTGTTTAAGGAGGTCATCTGTCACACTGTGATTTCATTGGCCACCCAGATTCTTCCTTGTCTGACCCACAGAAGACCTACCTGGTAAACAACAAAAACAAAAAAAAAGAAAACAAAAAAAACTAACGAAAACAAAAGTTTATAGCATCGATTTATTGGCATATCGGACGGGATTAACATTTGAAAGGATAAAATTCACAAGCTATGCCTTCTTTAACGTCTACTGTACATACATTCACCACATTTCCTTTGCGATGCTTTTGGTGTAACATGAAAGAAAAGCATCCTTGATAAAACAGAAATGTAGCAAAACTTTCAGAATAAGTCAGACCATGTGCTTGTCAGATGTGCTTCTGCATATTATGTGTTGTAAGTAACTAGTTTTGTGCTTGCTTGTCTACATCACTGCTACTTTTATGCATTCATTGTATTTAAAGTGTAAAATAAAAAAAGAAATATAATTTCTTTTAACTGTCTACAATCATTTATGGCAGCATGAGTATTGTTTATGTCCTGCCAATAAAGCTCCATTACACTGTATTGAATGCAGAGATAAACCCAGCAAAAGCGGGTCTTGGCAAAAGTTAAAGGATGAAGGGTTCACTTCAAAGTACCAGATGGCAGCATCACGTACAGTGGAAGAACAGGTGTACTGCTGGAGAGGGGTAGCACTTTCTACAACCCCCTTATCAGCACTAACTATAAAAATACATTAAACGGACGAACAAAAAAGGAACAAAATGTGAAGTATGCCTGTGTGTCCTCTAAGCTTACAGCTACATTCTACTTTAACGTATTTCAGAGGATCACTGCAGATTTCTTGCTTTACTAAACTGATCCGTAACCAGATGAACATCAACTGTGTGACACCAGCGGATTCTAATGTTTAATCAAATTTGAACAAATATAGCATAAAGCACATGAAGCTTGTCCTTTAAACCTGCAATCACTGACTTTTTGTCCACATGATGGGAGCAGTCAAGCTTTGAACAGAACATGAACGTCACATTTTTAACCGATACGTCAAACTTGTTACCACACATGCTGAAAAATGACACATCCATCGGTTACAGGGCAACAATGTCATTCACGAGGAGTTATAAGTGTTATGTCTGGTGATTGTATGTTCAATATTTAGCTCCGTTTCTGTTCTCCAGCAGCTCATGGGAATGAGCGAGTACAGGCGTCACTAACTGGAAAGGAGCTGCAGATTTCACTGATATTTGAGTGATAATTCTCACGATGAGTAACTCCTATCACGCTGTTACATTATTTCCACATGAGCATTTGATACATTTTTGTAATAATTACAGAAAATAGACTGTAGATGATACACCACCACAGTGTTGCTTTTTTCGTCTCACACTGAAAAAAAGCACTGTTAAAAAAAATACTGTTTTTTACTCATCTGTATCCAGACAATGTTTTCTTTTTAAAATGTAGGATAAATTATTGCACTAGCTCTATAGCAGTTATTATACAGGCAACAGCAGTTTAGTTTGTTACATCCAGCTGTATTTCTTTTTTTGTAGGCTTTATCTTATGACTTGAAGCCAAAAATTACAGATCTGATTTTTGTAGATGATGATGGCTTCATATTTAAAAAGAGCAATACAAAAGTTTAAAACTATAAAGATAAAATGTATGCTAAACTATTTGGGCCCCTTGTTGGTAGAACGCCCCACCTGGTCTCTAGTCTTGTCCCTTATATGATGTTCTAACAAGTGGTGAGTGAGGACCAGGGTGGGAGTGATCCCTTGACTGTGACAGTTTCCCACATACCTATTTTAACTGCTGAGTCCATCCAGATTACAGTTAATCCTAAATGCCACACTGAGACTCCTGACAGAAGCTAAGAGGAGTCGGCATATCAAGTCCATTTTAGCTCCACTGCACTACTGCAGCAATTTAAGACTGATTTTAAAATTTTATTGAGCCCCCTCAGGGCACATCCTAAATTAGCTATATCGCTGAGGTTTTAACTCATGATGTGCCACAGCTGAGCCCAGGCAATGTTTTCACAAAGCAGACCGTGGATGATGTGTACAGTCATATCGTCTCCCTTGTACTCTTTTAAAATGTATATCTAAACGCATCATCTTTTTTTAATCATATGTTAGGCGGTGGATTTGTTTAGCATTTTAAGAGCATGTTTTTTTTGAGTTGTGTCTGAACTGAACATGCACCGGCCAGCATCACTCGTTTTATGCAGTTAATTTGTTTATTTGCTCACATCTTGTTCACCTTTACTTACTGTAGCTTATTTCTTTTATTATTTACTGTGAACTGCGGAAAAAGGGAAGCATATCAGAGAAAACTCAGAGTTCAAGACTAGGACAAGATTGTGCAGCAGAAAATCCAACTTGAGGGAGAAACTGGGAGGAAAGAAACCAAAAAAAGAACAGGAAGGTAGAGAGGGTGATGATTAAACATAATCTTTTCAAAGCGAAAAAAAATAACTTAATTGACGTGCACCGCAAAGCAACTTATTTGTTTGTGCTAGGAACCTTAAACGTAGAAATAAGAAGAGAAGATACCAAAAAGACAGCTTCCCCAGTGTGTAGAAATTCACTGAGAAAAAAGAAGTAGGGGTGTGTTCACAGGGGGAAAAAAGCAAAACCAAAACAAAGAGCAAAAAAACAGCAACCGATGAAAGGGGGCAAACAGCCTGCAGTTCTCCAAAAGACGAGTGACAGAGGTGCGGGTGTTTGGTGTGCTGCAGGTTTAATCCCTGCAACATCTGCAGGGGTACAAATGAAAGTGGAGCCGCTGCTGAACTCACTGTAAGCTGACAGGTGTGTAAGAGAGTAAAATACGTAATGACAAGCTCTCTTACGCACTGTGGACTGAATTTTGCTACTAGCACATTTTAAATGAACCATGTGACGCAGACAACTGATAACTTTGGCTATGCTACCAGCCTTTGCTGCTAGCAGAAGGAAGACAGAGGACATCAGTTGTATATGCAAAACGACTTAAATAAAAAGCTCATTTAACATGAGGCCTTATACATACTCACAGAGGGGGTTAAAGCAGGTGTTATCATCAAGCTCAATGTACTGTGGCTTAGAAGCTAGTTAGGTTATTCTCCATAATTAATAACACATAGGGTTTCAGCCTTAATACTGTATGTACTACAGGCTGATGAAGTAGGATTTAATATAATTTATGTAGGGTTTTAATCCCTATCATATAAATGAATCAGGTAAAATAACACTATAAAAACACAATAGGGTCTCATGACCAATATTGACACTTGCTATGGTACTTTTGTAATGTCAATCATAATCTTTTTTAGTGAAAGGTTCTTGACACTTGTCTTAAATGTATCGTGCAAAAAAATGTGCACTTGACATTACTATTTATTCTTGTTCATATTGCATATTTTGGCTCTCCATTCTTTAATTATGCAATCTGTATAATTTGTAACAATTATTAATATTTTTTTAAAATTCTATACAAGTACATCCATCCATCCATCCATCCTCTATAGACCGCTTTATCCTCATTAGGGTTGCGGGGGGCACTGGAGCCCTATACAAGTACAGATATTATTATTATTTTAAAAAAGTGACATGATGAAACAAGATCGAAATAGGCATTCTGCTTGTATCTATGGTGTACGAACATAAGCCCTGTGATACTTAAAGTCCATATAGGCAAGTCTTGTCACTCAGCACCTGCCCCCAGACAATTATTTTAGGCTAATAAGACATTGACATGTGAATGAAAAGGCAGAGAGTCAAAATTGAAATTTAAATCATCACTCTAACATTAACCCATAAGAACCCAGACCCTCCATCCATCCATCTATCAATTCTCTATACACCGCTTTAGCCTCACTAGGGTCACAGGGGGTGCTGGAGCCTATTCCAGCTGACTTGGGCGAAGGCAGGGGACACCCTGGACAGGTCGCCAGTCTGTCACAGGGCTACATTTTCAGACAAACAATCACACTCACATTCACACCTACGGACAATTTAGAGTAACCAATTAACCTCAGCATATTTTTGGACTGTGGGAGGAAGCTGGAGTACCCGGACAAAACCCACGCATGCACAGGGAGAATATGCAAACTCCATACAGAAAAATCCCAGGCCCACGCCGGGATTTGAACCAGGGATCTTCTTGCTACAAGGCGAAAGTGCTAACCAGTACTCCACTGAGCAGCCCAAACCCAGACCCATTTTTCCTTAAAGGACTTAATGAGTTAAGGTCAGACATAAAGCTTTACAAGAACAGACTGGGGCACTCAAAATGCTTGTTGCACTGGTGTCACCGTGGGTTCTTGTGGGTTAAAACCGCATGCATAGAATAACCAGCAGCAACTCGATTGATTTGATTTTTTGCACTTCAACTGTTTTAAAGCCACTTTTTTTAATGGAGAAAGGTGAGACACGTCATAGAGTCGCCATCTTAAGTATTACAAAATTCTTTTAGTCTTCCTTTTAGCATCTCTAATGCGACACTGCAACATTTGTGCCTTCCTAAATTTTAATCCACTATACTTATCTCCCAGTACCCTGTTGATTTCACTAATGCAATATGCATGTGGGGTACACAAAAGGCATTTCCAGACACTGTAACTATAGCTAGGTTATTCAAATTTATTCATACTCAACATATATCTTAACTAGTAACTTTATTCACAGCGGCATTTTGGCAGCTTTTAGTTATTTAGTATCTTGCTTATATATGCCTTTAACTGGAAACTGTTTTTATATCCAATTTATGTTTTTGTCATTTAAGATGCGGCTGTGAAATCAGCAGCTTCTCGATTCTATACATCAGAGGAGGACGACAACCACCTTCCAAGAACATACCTGAAAAGAAATGGTGCAATATGATTCACTTTCATTAACTGCTCATAATCTTAGACTAAAAATATTCAGTGAAGCTCTTATGAAACAGGGAATGAAATGTTTTTGAAGATTTGTGACAGAAATATTTCAAGGACTGCAGGCACTGTCACAGGTTCCTCCTTTGACATACATCTTCTGGACAGAAAATGTAACAAACTGGAAACCCAAAGTAACGTATAAATGTTATTACTGCGAATCAGAATTTAATCTAAATGAGTTCTAAATCTGCTCCATAGCGCTCATTAATAAATCAAAGACAACCCTCTAGGAAAAGCTCTGAGCACTCAGCCTGTAAGTTACGTTGTAAAGCTGCCACAGACAGAAGAAAACTTCGTATTGTATTAAATATCAAAAACAAAATTAACAAGGCTTGTAAATATTCATAGAAAAGCCGGCAGATGTCACATGTGCTTTCACTTACTGTTGGTTTTGAGGCGGGCTGGCTCACTGTTGCGGCTTCCTGCCTGGTTGATAGCCTTGACAAAGAAGATATAACGGGTGCCACTCTGCAAGCCGTGCACCGTGTAGTGGTTCTGCTTGATGTTAGGTACGATCATCCAGCTGTCTGCAGAGTTGTACAAACCTGGCAGAGCCACACAAACAAACACACACATAGCATGAGTAACAAGGTTCTGTGGAGGCTTTCGGGGTAAGCAGAGCTACAGTGCGTCCTGCTGAGAGTCTTTTTTTAGTGATGTTCAAAAGAGGAAAATAAAATCCCCACCACCACCAAATCCAACCAGAGCAGAGCGTTATTTTTCCTTGCAACCTCAAGTGAGTCATCACACAATAAGAAGCTCGGAGACCACACAGCTCTTGATGTTATGCAACATTTATGTGTACATACTGATCCATCCCATTACCTTCCCATCAGGTTTATCATGACAGGCTCCCCTGAGGCAATGCTGTGTGTTCACTAAACTGAAACTGTAAGCCATTACCAACAAGAAACTCTCTGAAGTGAGCGCCTCGGGGCAAAAGAATGTGATCGCCTTCAATGTTCAAATGTATGGAAACATGGGCAATACCAACATGACCCCAGTTAGTGGGGGATTTGAGTCCAAGCAGCTTGCAGTGGAGGGTTAGTAATGCTTGCTCTGCAGTCACCTGCTTCTTAACACAGTCTTTTCAGTCTGTGAAATGCAGCTGACTGTGAAGGATAAAAAGGAAATCCCAGCTCAGGGCCAAGGCCTCTTTGGCCTCTATTGTGTGAAATAATGGGAATGAATTTACACATTTACAACATGGCTGTTTGCACTTTACCTGACCCACTACTCCATCACCACGAGCCTTTTGAGAAGCAAAGTTTTCTGACTTCTAAATCTGAAATACATGTCATTCAACACAGGGTGAGAGGATTGCAATAAAGACGGCAGGGTTATTGTGGAAGGTTGTGGGGAGGACTATTGTTTAGTTGAAACAGATGCTGCAAGACGAGCTAAGTTTGGTTCTACTGCTCTTTTGCTTGATGCGTGAAATAAACACAGTGTGAAATCTTCCACTGCAAGTGCCATGCTGGCTTTTGGACAGAATTTATTCACATTAGGACAGCTGAGGAAATTGATCAATAACTCTTAGCAGCAGATTACAGAGCATCTCCAACCAAAAAAAAGCGCAATAATTTGTTTAAGAGCACAGATGAATATTAATGAGTCATTCCTAACACTTATAGTTAAGCCTTGAGCTTCACTAACGGTATGAGTAGCAGCGCCATGATGCGTCAGCTGGAAACCAGACAGAAACTGTGTTTTATAAGCAAATATTTTAGAGCCAGCTCTGAAAGAGCCACTGATGGCTACACTAGAAAAAAATTCAGAACGCATTCAAATGAAACTTTGCCAAAACAAACAAAGCATCTTGTTTAGTAGGACTACAGCTGAGGTTAATGTTTGCAGACTTGAAAGTAGAATAACAATGCCGAACGTCGTCTCATCGCTCCGCTCCCCTGCAGAATTGCAGGGAAATGAAAACCCTGAAAGGGAGAGAGAGCTCTCAGGGCCATGCTTACCTTGTCCCTTCTAGTGAGGGTGCGTTGTGAATTATTGAGTGAGATGGTAACAGCATGCATAAGTAATAGCAGAGAGTCTGCTTGTAAATATAAATACTTCACGGGACGCAAACAAGGCCTTTAAAAGTGAGGCGGCTTTAAGAATGAATGAGGGGAGGCGACTTAAAGTTGGAGTGAGGGCTACATTTTTACACAAGAAAAACACATGAAGGGGAGTTTCAACACCTTTTAAGATAAGATAGGAAGGGAAAGTGAGTACCGTAAGTGTGACAGAAGCGTCTTTCCACCTTGCATACATGATCCACTTCGTATGCAAATGGACTTTATCTCAGCCTGGACTTACAAATACACAGGCTCTGTCAACAATAAAATCCTATCACCATATTCCTTCACAAAAAAGAAGCAAGACTGTTGTTCTACTGTGACAGCTGTCCCTTGCTGTTTGAAATTTATGCCACCCACCTGTCGTTTTAGCAGCATCCTGTAGAAATTACGGAGGCTACAATGTTACGTGGGCTTTGGAAAAAAAGAGATACAGGGAAAAGATGAAGGAGAAGGACTTCACGCTGCTTTCCACTTTTAAAGCTTTTGATCTTCGTAGCACCTCTCCATTTTTGTTCAATCAAATTAGGTCAGCACACAGCAATATGCTATTCCTACTTTTGCCACTGAAAAGGGGCTTTCTGACACAAGCTGTGCTGCTTTGGAGAGCATTGTGACTTCAAAGTGCGGTGGAGGAGTAAGTGAACGTGCCACTGAGAAAGAGAAAGAAAAGGCAAACAGAGAGGAAATAGATCAGCTTGTGTTATGCATCCAGACATCAAGTGTGTGTTTGTGTGTGTATGCATATGTACCGTAAGTGTGTATTGCTACGACTCAGAAGCAGACAGATGAGAAAGGAACAGCAACACAAAGTATCCTGGGAATGGAAGAGGGTTTGTCTTTGATGATGCAATACAGCGTTAATGGTGACAGCGTCTGTGTGCATGTGTGTAAAAATCTATTCATTTCTGATGGTAAGCAGAGTGTGCGTGCCTCTGTGTGTGTGTGTGTGTGTGTGTGAACATTTCTTAGTACCTCTTGTCTGACTGGTCGTCTGCAGTGCCTGAAACCTAATCATCATTTTATCCCGCATCACCTCTAAGATGGATCCTGCTAATGCTGTAATAAACTCTCTGTCGAGATGCACACAGAGAGATTTTTACCAACCTCTGGGGCTAACTTAACGCTCGCTGTGATCCCGCTCCACACCTGTGATAATCGTATTAATTTTTCACCACAGGCCAGTGTTTAGGAGTACACATTGAAGGCAGGTGGCAGGAGGAGACAGCAGGCAAATATTGCCCGTTTAGCAAAAGGAACCGAAAAATAAAGGTTTGCATGTGGCGGTGGAAGCAGCGGTACAGAGTTTTATTAGTCCACATAGAGATACGCTACAATTATTTGAGCTGAACAGTGCAGAAATACTGATATGTATGGAACCAGTGAGACTGTTTGACAAAGTGGAGGATGCATTTCTTGTTTTCCAAATTCAAATTGTCACATAATTTTGATGTAATTTAAGTTTTTTTTAAAAAAAAAAATTAGCTTTACATTTTGGTGTATATGGTTTCTTTTTACAGTTTTCTTACTAAATAACTATAATGGTTATGTCCAAAGGTATGAAATCCACATACACCTCTTAAAGCTGATTTAATTTGGACCACTGTAAGTGTGGAAACAACACGATAATGGGGGTCCAGGTTAGTCTCACTGGGTCACAACTCCTTGGCATCACATTTAAATGCACTGGATACTCATTCAGTCTCATTTTTCAACATGAAGGGTAGACAAATAGACTGTCAGAGACCTCTCCAGTGTCTGACAAAGACGCTATGAGACGGATGGCAGATGTTCTCTTCCTTGTTCCAGATGGGAGACGTTTTCCAACATATCTTTAATTAATGTTAATGCTCTGAATGATGTTTATTTATGCATTTATTTAGCAAAAAGTGGCTTACAACATGCAACACATTATTACCTCTTTGTGTTACTGCTGAAGTGATTTGTAAGTGTGATTATTGAACAAGAATATATTCTAAAAAATGTTTAAGTCAATGTTAACAACCTCGAAAGAGTGTTAACAAACTCTTTTGAGGCTGTGAACAGCAACAAGAAGGTGTTACAAGCGTCAGTATCATAAACCAACAGTTACCTTGAAGAACAGAATTTGTGAAGTATAACATTTGGTTAGCTAGTAAAATGAGAAACAAATATTTATGAGCATATAACTGGATAATCCAGGATTTTACCTGACAGGTAACAAATGGGTCAATAACATCATTTATCTACAACTTTCAAAGGGCCACAGATACAGTACAAGGCATCTTTACTTGCTCCCAATTTTGGCTTTGTGACAAACCTCACAATTCTTCATGGCATTTGGTTTCACTTGCTGATTCTATTTTTCTGTCGTTTTGCTCAGATGATCCTGCAAAGGCTGGGTTCATGAGACCCCATCGCCTCACTTCTATTCCCCGGGAGAGGGCCGAGGCTGAGGATGTGGCCAGGCGAGAAAAGAAGAGAGAGAAAGGACGGCACTCAAGTGGGAGCATTTAGCCACTTGGAAAGTTAGAGAAAAATACTATGGCAAAAACTCAAGTGGCATGGCAGGCTAAATGGGTTTCTCTCTTTCTCAGTTTCTCCTAGGAATCTCTGAGGACTCTGTGGCAGCACACTGCTGAATATCTGAGTCACTCAGTCTATCATAGCTGTAATGTATCCTGATGTTTCAAATGGCTCGGGCACTTGAGTTGCATGGTTAGATGGAGAAATGTCAGGCTACACAGAGAAGATGAGATGATGAAAGGATCAAAGAGGGGGACGAAAAGAGCAGAGTCACAGGTGTCTGTGTGTGTCTGTGTGTGCGTATACAAACTTAAATGGTGACGATTATGTACATTAATCACATCCTCCTCATATTGGTAAGTGGCAATTTTCACCTCCCCTTTGTCCCCATTATCCACTCTGATTTTCACCTTTTCCCCTGTTTGTCTCCTCCTTCACAGTGGTCTTTTTCCCCCTTTCATTTATACAGTAATAGCCAATCAGCTGTGGTGCTGATTAGAAAAGCCAGAGAGCTGGCAAATACACACAATTCTACTCAAGAATATTGTGCATGTATGTTGTTTTTTTATAACTGTATTGTGAGTTTGTCAATCAGCTATCCAAAACAACATAGTTCTTTCTTAGAAGTTGATGTAATTTACAATCTTTTCAAAAACAAAAGCACAAAAATCCATTTAGCCTCTTTGGCAGCATGTATAAATAAGGAATTTGGAATAAGAAGTTCTGTTCTTAACCTGATGGTGTAGATTTACTAGTCTGCATATACAGCAACATCTAAGTTATGTTAAATCTGAAATCTGCTCTGAAATGTAACCGTTTGCTCCTAGAAACGACTCCAATTTGACAGCTGCTCTGTATGGCACACCTCTGCTAATTACATATGTGACAAGAACAGCACTGAGCGAAACACTTTTATCGTGGTCTCGTTTAGCCAGATTAAGTCTGTCAGATTTTGACAGACTTTGATCTGCTTGTAAATAAAATATCAAACCACAGTGTTTTAACAGCCATAGAATAAAAATTAAATAGCCATAGTTGAAGGACAAATGGGATGGTTTAGATGGCAGCTGTCATTTAAAATTTTTATTTTTTGCATGAATCCGTAGAGTTTTCACAGCATTTATACAAAAATCCGCTCCAAAACCGTAAATCCATCTGAAGCATCCCCTGTGTTACAATATGTACTGTCTGTCCTATTTTTATAATGAGCAGTCTTGATAACTCAGCTCCGTTTCTCTATAAATACGAGCGCCGAGGACAACAAAGAATAAAGCTGGACAAAAAAATCTAGGTTATGCAACACTGTTTGTATAAAATATTGATGATAAGAAGATAAGACTGCGGAATATTAAAAGTATTGTGGTACTTTTTTTCTTTGTCACCGCAGAGAGGTCAGAGAGGATGGTGTGTTTCTTTGTGCTTCTTTTTGGCTTGTGCATGAGTGTGTGGGAATTTGCATTTTGGCGAATACTACAGATAAAACCAACTTCTACCAGGTTCGTGCACATGCGTGTATTGTGTAAAAAAAAAAATCTTTGAAATGACTTAAAGGGTTGTTCAGTTTACATTTGCCAAAGCGTGTTAAAAGCCTAAATGCTGGTAGCTTTGTAGAAGTTTTAGTTATATATCATGGGTGTCAATAAGGTGTGTGCTTTGAAAGTGAGGATCTAAGTCCTTTGTACATTTAAAAACAAACATTTGAGCCAGGTTCCAGTTTCACCACAAACCTAAATCTAGATTAACAGAGCATTTGATCCCCTTTGGCCACACCTTGAATAAATAAGTTGTAGAACTGCTCCTGGCTATTGCTTAAATGCATCCCAAATTGTGTGAACATAAACTTCCTCCTGGCCTCTGCTAACTGCTTGTGATGTACAGTACAGATAATATATTCTGTTTTACCATACCTGTGGATGTGTGTGTAGGTGTGTGTGTTTGCACTTGACTCACTGATGAAATTAGTCTGGCCAGTGTAGATCGTGTACTGCAGCTCATAGGAGGTGACGCTGAACTCGTCCTCTGACGTCCAGTGAACAGTGATGGTGTCATGGGAGGCGGTGCACAGCTCGTCTCTTATGGATGGCGGGTTGGGAGCTACGTGTTTAAGAAGAACAAAAGAACAACGTGAAATAAAATAAGTAAAAATGTAATCTGTAGATAGATAATAGGTCATGTTAAATTTCCCGAAAGTAAATCTTTACAAGTGTTCCAAAAAGCTCCTTACAACTTAGACTATCATTAGACTGGTTGGCTGGTACCAGAACTATTAATTTTCTCTAGTATATTACAACTAAATGGAAGATCTTGTATAGTATTTACATGTCAGCACATACGAAAAAAGATTTACTCTTTCCAAGACAGAACTGTTTTGTTCTGTACATAATTAACTGAACAGACAGTATGCATCACTTACCTGTTAGGTAATCTAGTCCTTCCAGAATCTTCTTCTCTCGCGAGAAGTCAAGAGCAAAGTTGTCGAACGCCTCATTCAAGTTGACATCAGGGATGAGTACCTGGGAGGAGGCCGTCGCCATGGCAACCCTTTTAGAGTGGTCAGGACATTGTGGGGAAGGAAGAAGGAGGGTAGAGATGCATGGTATCGAGGAGGGGCAAAAGGTCACATGAGGTGTTGAATGGAAAAGTGGGGAGAAGCAAGAAAAGGTGCCGAAGAGGTGGATAAAGGTGAGAAGTGGAGGAAGTGAGGTGACAAGAGGGGAGAGGTGGTAGAAGTAATCAGTGACCCAAGAAAAAGTATGCGACAGAAAATATAGAAGAGTAGTAGTGAAAGAACACAAAAAGAAAATGCACAGTTTCCAATAAGGTGTCTGTGCCCCACCCAGTACAGAATGTCTACCTCGGTGTTGTCAAAGCACAGACAAACCAGACACACAGTGACACACTTATTCCATCATCTACAGCTTAGTGGAAACTTGTGCCTACTCCTGCTTTGAGCATCAGTAAGCTGGCAGGGTTACGCTGCAGTGCACAGCGGAGTACAGAGCAGCACGAGTCCTCAAGACGTCTGTTCCTCAGTTAAGAGAAACTAGTCGTCAAAAAAGTGCTCGGCCAGGTGCAGGGACAAAAAAAAGGAAAAAAAAAAGTGGACCCAGGGCCAAATAAAAGATGCTACGCTAGCTGCAGATTTCTGCAAAGGTCTTTGTCTGTAAAAGAGACAGCGCAAAAGCTAGTGGCCTGAAGCAGAGGAATGAATGAGGTAGAAG
Source organism: Acanthochromis polyacanthus (assembly GCF_021347895.1). Taxonomy (NCBI): domain Eukaryota; kingdom Metazoa; phylum Chordata; class Actinopteri; family Pomacentridae; genus Acanthochromis; species Acanthochromis polyacanthus. The sequence goes on from NC_067122.1 coordinate 17,326,032, forward strand.
AAAAACTGCAATGCCGACCCTTTAGTGATAGATGATTTTTCAACCGAGGCCTGACATTGATTGCAGGAGCTACAGACGTTTGATATAACTCTTATTTCACCAACAGCCCCTCAACTGGATTTCACAGAGGCAAAAATCTAATAGAAGGAATCTAATGTAGGGCTGAAGTTTTGATTTCAAAAGTCAAACAAAGTCGAATACATAAAAAATAAGTTCTATTTTGTAGACTGCAGTAAGATGACACAGCTGAATTTAGTGGACACAGAGAGAAAAGCCAGAATAATTTGATTATTAATTGATAAACTGAAGTGTTAAGTAATGTAAATGCTATGTTGCTCTTAATACAACAAATTACGATAGCAAGAGGACGTGGAGACGCATTAAAGCTAGGGTAGGCAGTATTTTGAGGTGTCATTGGACAAAAATTTCACATTAATCTTTCAGTACATTGTAATTCAAATGATCTGAGAGGAACATGGGAGACTTCTGGGGTCATAGCCTGTCATGGCACAATGGAACAAATAGAGGATTTTCTTTCAAAGGAGTAGTCTCTGAAGCCACAAGGATAGGTGTAGTTTAAGCTTAACTACTTTTGTGCAAATGAAACTGTATTTTCAAATTCTCATTTTTTAAAAAATGCTTTAATGCCTTTTTGAAATGCATTCACAATGCAGTATTAAACCTGCATACAGAAAAACAGAAAACAAAAGCTATTATGAGTGGTTTCAAAAATACAACTATGCGCTTTGTTTGACTGAATTCTCATTAAACGTGGATAGCAGTGTTGGGCAAGCTACTTGAAAAGTGTAGTTTAATTCACTAAACTACATCAAATGAAGCATCACTACACTGACAAATGTAGCAAGTTAGGCTACACAACTGGTCAAAAGTAGTTTACCACATCATAAGCTAATTTATTTAACTGTGAAAAACACAGCTAACTAATAATCACCTGCTGACAAGTTGCTAGCTGGTGTGTGGAGACTGCATGATTGGTGTGTGATGCCACTATCATATGAAAGTACCTTCGTTGTTTATTCATTTATGTCCATGCATGGTGGGGGCATCATGTACTGATTTTTAGCTTTATTCCAAACCACAGTCCTGCCTCAGAAATGCTTTCAAAAAATGTAGCTTGTGTGGATGCTACTGTGCTGCATGATCAATAAAACAGCTTTCTTACTGACAAGTTGTTTGACTCAGAAAGCAGCTCTGCTACCATGATGCCTCCAAGAAATGCCGCGAAACTATCAACACCGCTACTGCCAACAGTGGTGGAGGAACATGGACAGGAGTGTGTGTGATCAAAAAGATCTGCAATGGTGCAGTTTCACCATGAACCACAACCTGGAGCGGACAATAAAACATTACATTGTGCGTCAGTCAGCTGTCTGGGATGAGTTAATCTGCACATTAAGTATTATCACTGGTGACAAGATGTTGGTCTGTGGCTACCAAAACAGCACTGTTACTGAAAGCCCACAATCTCCAAGATGGGGGAATGTGTATTAGGACAGCAGTGTACTAGTAGCAAGCTTTTCTCTTTTAACATTCATGTGCCTGATAGCTGAGAATTTGTTTGTCGAGGTCCAGGTGCCAAAGCAAAATTCTACAGTAGAATCCTGGAATGTCAGAGTGACAACATTCAATGCAAATAACCTAAGCTGAGGGGCAATGGCATGCGTGTGCTCTAACTGCACTGTAAGTCTGGTCATAGTGCAACGTTTACGCAGCAGTTACGCAACATCACATCGTCGCACTCGGTCCTCCCTGCTCTCTAGAGTTGGCTCCCTATGACTTCTTCCTCTTCCCTAAAATGAAATTCAAGTTGAAGGATCCCCGTTTTGACACAGTTTAGGAGATTCGGCAGCCATTGCAGATGGTGCTTGACATGCTTACATAACGGGTCTTCCAGGGAATGTTACAGGCATTGCAGAAGCGCTGGGAGTGCTGTATTGTTGCACAAGGAGAATGCTTGGACGGTGATGGCAGCCAAATTGCAATCAGGTATGGTTTTTGATTTTGACAGGCGCTGCCTCAGAACCTTTTGATGACACCTATACCACATTTTCTACCTTAATGTGTGCGTGTGCCGAGGTGCGGATGTCTATACATTACATCACCCACCTTTCTGCTACATTTCTGGCAGTCTGGAGGAAGCGGGCGTGGTCGTTCTCCTTCAAGCTCTGCTCGGCCTGTGTGATGAGGGCACTGGAGCGCTCCAGACATTGGCGACAGTTTGCAATCTGCTGAGCCAACTTCCGCAGTTTCATCACCTTTAAGAAACACAAAGAAAGTACATGCTGCTAAGCAGGACATGAGACACACTTAATTTCCATTCAAATGCTTCGATATGTTTGGATAACTTGTTAAATTTTTCATTTAGTGGTGAGAACACAGACAACAATACCAGCTTAATATTATTTGGTCTAGTAAAAGTTTCACAAATGCAACCAGCACATTCTCCGATTATGCAGGAATTTTTTGCCCAACACTGCCTTTCATTCCAACTTGCAAAACTCAGACAAAAGTAGTTCTCTGGTGTTATTGCTCTTTTGTGTTCATCTTTTGTGGATGAAAATAACCCTCTCTCTGCACAGGGCAACTCAAGTTCTCTCTGCACTGCACAAATTCAGAAAAAAAAAGAACTCCCTCTAAATCCAAATGCATCCTAACTGCAGTCCAATGATTTGAGTATGAGGTGATAATCGTGATGACAGTTGCTAATGTTCAAACATATCCACATTTCCAGAAAATACAATTAAGCTTTGCCAAATTGCTGAAAAACATTCAGTCTGTTTTAGTGACATGATTCCTCCAAGATGAAACCAAAAAGTTGTCATATTATATTGGCAATGGAGGCTTAAGCTTTAATTACTACTGAAGAGCAACACATAAACAGGCAAAAATCCTCCGTGGGAATCTTGGACAGATACTGAATACGCTGGACGCCGATCAATTATTCTAAATTTGCAGACAGCGAGCAGGAGGACGCTACAGTGTGTGTGTGTTTGTGTGTGTGTGTGTGCGGAGTTGTTTAAAGGAAGAACTCTGCATATGGATGTTATTTCATACACAGCCTAGCCAAAAACGCATCCCTTTCTCTCAGTAAATATCCCACATATGCAAGTACTTTACAAATTGTGTCTGACGGTTGAAAACACTCAACAATAAATCTGTACATTCCATCTAGAGACAAAAATCACAGACACGGCGATGTGGATGCGTGAGCAGACAGGAAAACAGAGAGACAGGAAGACTCAAAGAATGCAGCGGAGAGGAGAGAGTGCTGGTCATGAGGCCAGAGTTGAAGGGAGCCCATGGCCTCTTCATTCCCACACTGACCTTATTATCATGTTGCATAACAGAAGGGCAGACATTAATAGCACGGTGCATTATTGTCTAATACAATAACAGTCAGAGCATGAAGTACAGCATTCTGTATGAGTCTGCGTTTGTCTATTCAAGAGCAAAATCTTGACAAAAAGATTCCTGACACTTGGTGTGCATGTTTTAGATGTTTCAGCACAGACAGCTGGAACAAAACTGAAATCCAAGCAGGAAACAGATGATTTAGGACTACAAATGCTCATATTAATTAGCTTCATCTTCATCGCAAATAATAATGCGACTCAAAAGCAAGGACGGTCCGCCAGGTCAGGGTTCAAACATAAGGACAACCACGTTTTTGCAGTGCAGTCCCTTTTCACTGTAATCTGTCAGTGGGTGTGCTGTAATATCATTTCCGAGTGAGCATAAGGAAGCCATTCAGTGCTAATTCGAAACTAATCTATTTATCTTCACTGCGGCTCATATCCTGATTCTGGGAATGAATTTAGTTTGGTGAAACTCATCACAGAACATAACGCAGGCTGCTTGTGAGCCCTGAGACAGTCAACAAAAGGTAAGCTGTAGGAAAAAATACCAGCTTTAGTGTGGAGCGCGTTTCTGCAACAACAATCAAATGAAGCCTGCAAAATTTAAAAAGCAAACGTAAAGTTAGGTCACTTCAGTGTTTGAAAACACCATCATTTCAGTAGCAGATAATGATTAGAGTCTGTACACACATTTCAAATTATCTGTGTACTTGGAGGATTACTCATTTGTATTTTCAGCAGCACATTTTTGGCTCGCAGGGCTTGAAATATGCATAGAATAAGAAAAAAAAACACTGGGTGGCAGTTGGTTGAGAGCTTGCCATGAAAAGCTCTCAAAGAATCAAAACAGTATCTAATGTCCACTCGCTTTCTACTGGTGGAAAAGCTGCGTCGCTTAGAAGCCTCTCTAAGCGGGAGACTTAATGGAGTTTTCAATTGACGTCTCAGCCGCTCTTCCACTAAGTCCACCATAATCTGTTGTTGCTATAAACGACATTTGAGCAGGTTGTTGACGGCAAAGAGAGGAGAGGCGAGATGTGTTTAATGGATAGGCTATTATTTGGCAACATATGCCGCAAACAGCAATTTTAGAGATGATTACTCCTCTCCCTCAGAATAATGGACAATATGGCACGGTCTGTGTGTGTGTGTGTGTGTGTGTGTGTGTGTGTGTGTGTGTGTGTGTGTGTGTGTGTGTGTGTGTGTGTGTGTGTGTGTGTGTGTGTGTGTGTGAGAGAGAGAGAGAATCCCACCTTGTGTGAAGTCTGCCTCATCTAAAGCTGAAATGAAACAGTGTTTAATCATAGCTTAAATATTGTAGAGCCAGCCAATCAGTATTATAATTTGTTCTGTGGCCCTCCTTGGAGCTCAACAGGTTTATGAACTGAGGCTGAAATCTGTCTTCTCTGACCACATTACCTCACACACCTCGTACACAAAGGCGGATGTGAGCACAAAACAATAATTTGGAAGCAAACAAATTACATTATGTAGGAAGTAACTATTATTTATGTTGAGCAAACTAAAATCTCTTGCGTGCTCAGATTTGCTTGTGTGTGCTGTTCCACGTGGCTGCGCAAAATAATCACTTACACTCAGATATACTCGTTTGTTCTCTCTGAACATTTTCACTCATTTGTCTCCATTCCTCCTTTTTGTGTCCGTAAAACACACTCTCTTCATAATTTGCTCGCTAACATCTAGCAGTGGACCAATGGGTGAATAAATGAAAATAAGTTTCTTCAGTTTATGTGGACACTTGCTACTCATACTTTTGCTGTCCTATCTAACCAGCAATCTTCATAGCTGGTTTAACTGGTTTGGCTCTAGAATTGGGCAGGAAAAATTTACTGAAGGAACCTGTGAGGACAACTCGGTTGTGTCAAAAAAAAATATATCCAAAGTTCTAGTTGGTGAAGGTTAGGGAAATGTCATGGAGATGGTTCTATTCAGTTCAGTTCAATTGTGTTTATATAGAGCATATTCACAATGTATGTCATCTTACAGTGCTCAGCGTAGTACAGACCTTATGAAGAACAAAGAGAACAGAAAAATTCACAATGAAAAGTTGCCTTGGGATAACCTATGAGCGACGGTGGGAAGGAACGAAAAAACCCTAGAATAGGGAGGGGGTGGAAAAAAACCTTAGACAGAACCACGCTGAGGGAACACTGTTGGGGTGAAAGTGGGGATGAGGCGGGTAGAGATAGCTGGTTAACGGTTCTCACATCTAACTTATTTTGATTCAGGTAAAAAGAACTCTCGTCCATGTGTGCAGTTTGTAGGAACAATGTTGTGTACGAGAAGTGAACTGAAACAAAATTTTTACTCTTGGTCAGGATCAAAGTTTAGTCTTGAATGGTTTGTTTTTTGATCTGAAAGCAAATGGAACAAAGACATATCCCAATATTAAGCAAGAGTCGATATGTAGATTTGACTTAAACTGAAAAGCTAAGCTAGGCTACTAATAAATCTAGCTGCCTTTGTATGAACTGTTACCTATAAATTATTTGCAAGCATGGAAGCATCTGAGCATGTGAGTTCAGGGATTTTACCCAGATCAGTCAGTCAAAAGCACTTCAAACTGCAGTCTGTTGTCTTTGTATCTTTAGAGAACAAAAATAAAACAATTCCATAGTAATATTCCCAGAATATTTCTTCACAGGCAACTTCCTGTCTCTGTGCAATGGATTTGCAGTCTTTCTTTGTGAGACCAGGTAAATACTGTATACATATACAGGAAGCATAAAGGATTAAGATGGAAAATTACCTGCCGTCAGTCACCACAGTCTGGACATGACTCCTCCAGCACTGAATTCATCTGCATCAGCGCAACCAGTGAGTTACTGTTTGACTGTAAGATTTATTGTTTTGCAGATTTGTTTCTTTCTCCCTCATCCTGGATTAAATTAACCAAATTACAAGTCTGAAATGCCCAAAGTCAAATGCTTTGTATGCCTAACCATCTGTCTTTAATTACACCTTAAGTCAGTCAGAGTATATCAGGTGCAACGTATAAATCGCATCATTACAAGAGACATTTGTTAGGTAAATGTAAAAGACAGGTTGATTTCAGCATTCAAACAAACATCTAATTCAGTAGTTTTTCCTGTGAAAAATAACGTAGCCGTAAGTTTGTAAAACCAAGGTAAAAAAGTCATTTGAGTTTTTAATCCTGAATCCTCTAAAGAAGTTGAAGATGTTTTCCGAATGAGAATGAACGGCAGCCATCAGAGACGTGGAAAACAGGCAGTCATATGATAACACACAAACACGCATCAGGCTGTGGGAATAATGTGTGTTTTGTTTGGGCAGGGACAGATTAAGCGTGACTGCTGAGTCCTCTTCTCCAGATACGCAGCTCGTTAAGAGGAGGTAAAAGCAGAGAGAGAGGGAGGGAGAATGGGAGCGTCTTTCACAGCTCTGCTCTCCAACATTCAGTCTGTATAATCCTGTTATTCTGTTGCAGAGTCACTTCTGAACACTTTCCTCTCTTCAGCAGGAGAGCACATCACGACTTTGTTCAAATGTACAAAATGACTTTTCCTGACAACCTGGCTGCATGAAACATCCCTAACAATCTATCTCTCTATTCTGTCACTCAAACCTCAGTTTTAGCACATCTGTATTTATCTGACTTCCACAAGCTGCATTTCATTCCTCTTTCTTGACCTCTCAAGTGGTCCTCTGGCACTTTCTTTTTACTCCTTTATTTCACTGCAGCTAGACGGCCTTTTACAGAGCCAGACTCTCAGGAGAACAAGCCTTGCTCTTTGTCTCCAATCACTGAGGACACACACTGACACACTTTCTCTGTCTCGCAAACACACCGGCACACGCACCTACTTCGGCCCTCGTGCTCAGAGTTTGGAAATCTTTCATGTTTCGACAAAGCTCTTTCGCTCCACACAAGCACTTAAAACTTCACCTCTGGGAGGACCTTGATGCTCTCGGTGTTCAAGAGGGGACAACCGCCCATATACACACATCATCACGTGTACACACTTCCACACACACAGCTGTCTGTACAGTAAGTCCTCCCGAACTCTCTTTGAAACAGAAACAGGAGGCTCCGAACAGTCTTTTCCAACCATCTCAGATTCTTTCCACACACATTCAGATTGGCAGTCTGCACGCAGGAGAGGCTGTTGCTGCTCTTTCTCCCTCTTTTCCCTCATTTTTGTTATGTTTTCCATCTCTCCTAAAGCCTCCATGTGATGTGTGTTTGGGTAAACAAGTGCACCACTAACTAAGTAGCCCTGCAAATATATTCTGTCCACGACTGCTCTCATACTTATTCTGTTGTGGAAAAACCCTGCAGGACTGTGCAATTTGGGCATTTTGGCTGTTTCAAATGACAATGTGAGTGGTTGAAATACAAGCTGGTGCAAAATGAATCCCAAAATTGACCAGGAATTCAACAATTTCCTTTCTGTTAGAAGCTGCGTTAATAACATTTTTTAATAGAATCGTAGAACAAAATGCTTATGTCTGACATCACATTGACTGTTTGTAATTGACGAAAACACAGAGGATCTATGGAGCTGTTTAGCCATTTTCAGCTTGTTGTTTTGATTTTAGAGTTGATGCTCTGCCGGTTTCTCCTTCATTGCTTTTATCAACACCATTTCTGGCAAAAAATGAGATTTTTTCAGAGAACAGAAATACTGAAAAACCTAAAGCTAACTTCCTCAGCAGACTGACAAAGTTGGCAAGTAGCTGGTATCTAGTAGATCATTTACTCAGGGGTTTAAGACAAAATCTGACTATCTGACTAACATTCATCCGGTGACTATAAACATTACTACACAAGAAGATAATGTTGCTCCATGTCTTCTGGATGTGCAAACAGGCAACTAGTTTTTAAGACTAGCTGCTACTCATTTTCTATTAACTTTTATTTGAGAGTTCTTCAGTCCCTCAATGGCCAAAAATCTGTAATTTTAATTCACTGAAGCATCCGTCTTCTTAATTTCATTAAATATTCTAGACAGTGCTTAAAGGAGACTGAAAAAAGAGTTTAAAGGCATCCTGGGAATACTTTACCTTGGACTCTTTGATCTTCACAGCGATGACCTGCTTTCTCTGGCGGATGATCTCCACCAGCTCATCACACTCTTCCACCAGCTTAGCTTCATGCATGGCTGTGTTCACCTAAAGAGAGAAGCATTAACATGTGCACAGTTAAATTAAAACCCCTCAAAGGCTCCCTTTCAAACCCAAGTGTATGCACACTCACGTACAAATTTGCAAATTTGTCAAAACACATTTAATTACAATAACTGTATTTTACACTTTGTTTTGTCTTAGTGGAAACAATACATCTGCCACACATGTTTTTCCTCCCTTCCTCTATCTGTGAGGAGCTTCGTCAGCCTTTTGGATTTGACAGCAAAGATGATTCATATCATCACATGCAGAGCACGGCATTTATTTTTCCATTTCATTATGCATTCTGCACACGAGGTGGAGATGCCTCTAGCAACATCTGCACCTGGGTTTGGAAAAAAAAAACAGAGATAAGTGATTTCCAACTCATTAATTGTGTCACTGGAAAGACCATAAATCATTAAGCTGCAAAGCACACTGATCCGTGTGGGGAAAAAAACGTTCACATATGCATACAGTTGGTAAACTGCTTGGGCCCCCAGTTAGTGAGCATTGCAGGTAGAGAGAATAGGACAACACATTGTTGAATGTTGGCTGAATTTCATTATTCATTTGTCAAAAATGTTCTGTTCCTTGCTGGAGGGAAAGCCTATCATAGCTCATAAAAATTTGTATGACGGTGCTGGGTTCAAGCCACCGCTAGTTCTTGTATGTAACATGAATGTGTTATTATTCAGGAAAACCCATTATGTGCCAAGAAAATTCTGCATGGCATTCACAGAGTTACGCTTATTTACAAAACATGTTTATTTCACTCCGAGTGAAAAATAGGCTGAGTATTGTTTGAATTCTCAGAGCTTCATTAAAAAGGAACTCAGAAAGAGCCTGTGTAGACAGTCATTAATTCACTGATAGAATATGCTTACACCATGCCAATTTAATAGATTCTGTGATTATTTTAGGACCAAAGTTGCCAAGGCAACTCATCACCCGCTTACCATTTCAGGCTAACACTAAATAAACAGCCAAACTTCAAATATGTGTGGGTGGGGGGGTGTTGCTGTAACACTAAGGGTGTTTGCTGAATTGCAACAATAAACCCTTACTACAAGGTCTGCCAGTTGCAAAAGGCACTTAAAATAACAGCAAAAGTTTTTTTTTTACATTTACAGCAGGGATTCAAATTATTATTTTTTTCGTTTTCATATTGGTCCAACTTCACTGCTGAGCCAGTGAACAGACCAGAAAACCTGAACTGCAATGTGTGCCATCTCGCTAATTTGACCACACTTAGGTTTCATCCTGGGACTGATGGTTTACCTCTGAGTTAGCTGTGTTTACTGTTTCACTACAAAATTTATTTTAAAGGTCCGCAAACACTAAATCAATGCACATTGCACAAGAGAAACCTTATCACTGTTATCTCTGCTTCAAGTGTTGTGCTTTAATTAATATTTCAACGAACAATCCACACTGGTTTGCTGAGCGCTGGTGTACAAATGTAAACAGCCCCAATGTCCCATCCAAGCTGTACTCATACTGTAGCACTGTAAGCATGACTCTTTTGTCTCTGGCAGCCAATTCAGACCATCAGAGAAATTATAGATGCACTCTAGGATACTCTGAAATAAAACATCCCGGCGCAGTCACTGTGGGAAGCTTTCACTCAAACCGGCAACTGTAGAGCTATCCGGAAAAAAAAGCACACAAGAGGCGAGAACTTTCACTAGCACTTCAAACAGAGGCCTACCATGAAGGATGTTCTTAAAGGCCACAAGGATTTTTTTACGGTTTAACTGCTTCCTTGTGTTTGTTGTCATAAAAAAAAAGAAAAGCGGCGGGTGAGTGTTTTCTGCAGTGTGCCGACTGTAGCATGAGCACTCCTCAGCTGGCAACCATTATACAGAAGCACACCAGAGAAAGCGCTGTGAGGAGACATCCTTCACTGTTCTGACTGAGCGCGGAAATCTAAAAGTGATGCAAAGATGACATTTAAATCAAAGCTCACAGCAGAGTTATGGCAATAAAGTGACATCGGTGCAAAGACGCTTGCCTGTGCACGCCGTTTGACACTGAAACTCTTCAAATAGTCATATCTGCCCAACACTGACAGGTAATGCAAAATTTATTTTTGATGATAAAAGAAAGTCTACTTATTTTGGAACTGCAGGAACTTCAGATCATGCTTAATATTAACCATTGTTTCATCATCTGTTAAATCTTAACAGAATTCATTGGGCTTCGTGTATTTAAATATCACATGTGGATTTTGTTTCTACACTGTTAATAAAACGATGCATATATCACTGGAAATACTGCAGCAAAGTGCATTCTCATACAGGCCATAGCTTGGCACTGGTTTTGACTTTCATGCCCAGTGAGTCATCGCTTTTTGATTAATTCCCTGTGCTTAAGTTTTACAGGGTTGTTACTTCTTGACATGCTGGAGACTATGAAACTACTTACACTAACAACCAAGTTCCACTCATCACTCCACAAAGCTCATTACAACATGACAGTCCACTTAAGCCTCATTATTCATATTCGCTCACTCACTCATGTTCACACAAACACACATTTAGCATTCCTATCTCTGCGAGGACACTCATTGCCATAACGCATTCCCAAGCCCCTCACTCTAACCTTGATCACCACAGTTGAAGTCCTCACCCCGGCCTGAACCGAACCTGAACCCTCAACTCAAGCCATAATCTTTAAATAGCACTTTGAAGATGTGTCAGAAACTCACCTTCTAAAAAAAAACGCTGAAGAGCTCCGAAGATCTAAACTCAAATAGTCCTCACAAACACACACACAGACACAACACACAATTCATTCTGCAAAGAGCCATCTTATGACTGCGGGTTAGTAATTAAGCAGGATAAATGCAGCCGTCCAGGATCACTGTGAATCACAGCCGGGCTACTTGGCAGCTTCGAGTTACGGAAACAATCTTCTCCTCTGCTCGCCCCCCACCATCATCCTTCTCTTTTACCTCACTCAAATCATCTACCTGCTCCTGACACTATTATCCACTTCCTGCTACACAAACACTGTCGCCTACTGCACATCTCCCTATTCATTAGACTCCTCTGCAGGTGCACTGATATCACGTTGCCGACTGCACGTAAAAGTATAGATCTATTTCTGGAGTGTGTGAAGCATAACCACAACAAAAAAGGAAACGCTTTCAGTGTCAAAGACCTACCAGCTGCTTCTGCTATAAAGACCGGTTCTTAAAATTAGTGAAAACATTGCCGCCAGAAAGTGCAATAAAGGGATCTTACTTAATAAGTATGATGAACACATTAAGCATACAAACTGGCATCACTTCTGAGATCATAATGAATGAGGTTACAACTAAAACAATCCTATGTATTGTGTTCATCTATTCTAACTTGGTTGGCATTCACCTTACGATAATGCAGCCGATATTTCAACCCATCTTATTCAGCACTTTCTCTCTATTATAAAAAAGATCTCAAGCCCATGTTGGTATCAGCAGTAACTTTACTGCAGATGTAATTAGCAACTGAACAATTTCACAACTTGGTACAATTAATAGCACATAATTCCCTTTTTAACTGTTCAGACAATTCTCTTTCTGACCAAAAAGCTCTCATCGTCTTCACATTGTAAGCCCTCTATTACAAAACACTTGGGAAAGAACCTAATCTGTATGCCTGATCCATCGCTGGCAATCTTCTGCAGACATGTCAGGACATCCAGCAATCATTGCATCCAAGAGGAAAAGATTTTATTACCTATGGCGTCGAGAAATGTAGAGTATGATAAAAGAAAAAAACAACCCCTACCTGTTGTGCTGAAAGACATCGTCTCACACTATTACTAAATGTTCTGGATTCTGCCTCATTTGCCTCCTTTCCTCACATGCCACAAGTCTTTGGCCATCAAAGAACAAAAAAAGGGACAGAGTGTTTCACGTCCCAATTAGAGTTGATGCATTTTTGTTTTTTTCTTTCTTTTTTTTTTGCATGGAGCTAAACTTTGCAACTTGAAGTGAAATTTTCAGTAATTTTGTGTTATGTGTGAAGTAAATTAAGCACCAAGAGATGGAACTCTGCATTTGTAAAATCCATCTACACCATTAAGATCTAAATGTAGCCTAAATATATCAGTCAGACAGCAGAACATAACATCAAAAACATTGCGACAAATTCACATTTGCTTCACCACATCATCTACTTCAGGTTCTGGGATCCCCTGAGCACACATGCTCCCATATATCATTAGTTCAGCTGAGGCAAAATGCCAAGGTTAAATTTATTCAGCCATATTTTTATACTGTAGAAATGAGCACTGCATTACTTACAGGCTAAAATAAAATAAAATAAAATGAATAGCTATGGCATACAGGTATTTTTTCTAGCTTCAAGTGACTTGACAGTCACCTTTAACCATCTGCTCTGTGCTGTTTCAGCAAATAATTACGTGACTGATGTGTGTGGCTGAGCAGAGTGTCAGTCATTCAGATGCTGTCAATCATGCAGAGGTGAGCTATGCTCAGAATGAGTCTTTGCTTTCTAAATTAACCGGATATTGTTATTCAATGTAGTAATTTCTCACTATGCTGTGATTCTGAGAAAATCTGTTGACTCCAGAGAAATGAGCTGTGGGTGTGAGTCTTAATGATGGTGCGACGCTCATTCATTCCTGAAAATGCTATGTGCATTTGTCACAAAGAAAAAACTCTCAGAGCTGCATCACCATAATAGTATCACAAATGCTGGCAAATGCTGCTAAATTACCCGCCCACCCTACCATAACAAATCCTGAGTTATTTTCTTGAACTGCAAATCCTTACAAACTCCTGCCATGTTAACAAGCATTGTTCACACTGAGACGACAACTTCACTTTTAATCTTAGTACAAAAGTTCACCACTTACTAACTGGGGCAGGTGTAGAAATTGATGTACAAGGTGTAAAAAGACATCTTATAGACATACATTTAATCGTAGACCAAAAACACTCTTATTTTGGAGTGTTTATTGGTGAATGCATCATAAAGACTCAAAGTTTTGAAATGTGTGTGTGTATACATATATATATATATATATATATATATATATATATATATATATATATATATATATATACAGTGGGTACGGAAAGTATTCAGACCCATTGAAATTTTTCACTCTCTATGTCATTGCAGCAATTTGCCAAAATCAAAAAGGTTCATTTTATTTCATTTTATTACATTAATGTACACTCAGCACCCCATCTTGACAGAAAAAAACAGAAATGTGGAAATTTTTGCAAATGTATTAAAAAAGAAAAACTGAAATATCACATGGTCAGAAGTATTCAGACCCTGTGCTCAGTATTGAGTAGAAGCACCCTCTTCAGCTAGTACAGCCATGAGTCTTCTTGGAAATGACGCAACAAGTTTTTCACACCTGGATTTGGGGATCCTCTGCCATTCTTCCTTGCAGATCCTCTCCAGTTCTGTCAAGTTGGATGGTGAACGTTGGTGGACAGCCATTGTGAGGTCTCTCCAGAGATGCTCAATTGGGTTTAGGTCAGGGCTCTGGCTGGGCCAGTCAAGAACGGTCACAGAGTTCTGAGTTCTGAAGCCACTCCTTTGTTATTTTAGCTGTGCGCTTAGGGTCATTGTCCTGTTGAAAGGTGAACCTTCGGCCCAGTCTGAGGTCCTGAGCACTCTGGAAGAGGTTTTCCTCCAGGATATCTCTGTACTTGGCCGCATTCATCCTTCCTTCAATTGCAACCAGTCGTCCTGTCCCTGCAGCTGAAAAACACCCCCACAACATGATGCTCCCACCACCATGTTTCACTGTAGGGATTGTATTGGGCAGGTGATGAGCAGTGCCTGGTTTTCTCCACAAATACCGCTCAGAATTAACACCAAAAAGTTCAATCTTGGTCTCATCAGACCAGAGAATCTCATTTCTCATAGTCTGGGAGTCCTTCATGTGTTTTTTGGCAAACTCTATGCGGCCTTTCATGTGTCGGGCCACTCTGCCGTAAAGCCCCGACTGATGGAGGGCTGCAGTGATAGTTGACTTTGTGGAACTTTCTCCTATCTCCCAACTGCATCTCTGGAGTTCAGCCACAGTGATCTTTGCGTTCTTCTTTACCTCTCTCACCAAGGCTCTTCTCACCACCATTGCTCAGTTAGGCTGGACGGCCAGGTCTAGGAAGAGTTGTGGTCGTCCCAAACTTCTTCCATTTGAGGATTATGGAAGCCACTGTGCTCTTAGGAACCTTGAGTGCTGCAGAAATTCTTTTGTAACCTTGGCCAGATCTGTGCCTTGCCACAATTCTGTCTCTGAGCTCTTTGGGCAGTTCCTTCCACCTCATGATTCTCATTTGCTCTGACATGCACTGTGAGCTGTAAGGTCTTATATAGACAGGTGTGTGCCTCTCCTAATCAAGTCCAATCAGTTTAATTAAACACAGCTGGACTCCAGTAAAGAAGCAGAACCATCTCGAGGAGGATCAGAAGAAATGGACAGCATGTGAGTTAAATATGAATGTCGCTGCAAAGGGCCTGAATACTTCTGACCATGTGATATTTTAGTGTTTCTTTTTTAATAAATTTGCAAAAAAATTTCTATATTTCTGTTTTTTTCTATCAAGATGGAGTGTTGAGTGTACATTAATGAGAAATAAAATGTACTTTTTTGATTTTGGCAAATGGCTGCAATGACACAGAGTGAAACATTTCAAGGGGTCTGAATACTTTCCGAACCCACTGTGTGTATATATATATATATATATATATATATATATATACACACATATATATATAAAAGCAAGATGTGACATCTTTTCAGTTGTGCTCTGCCCTCTCTTGGTTCCAAATACAGAGCTTTGCTATCTGAGATAACAGACAACAAAACTGAATGTGACATTTTTTGCATTTTCATTTTTTTATATCAGACCAAATGCTGAACACATCTTTCCTTAAAAGCGAGTCACTCGACTGAGTTTCTGCGTCATGATGACACGATCCCACTGTATAGTGTTTGTCTGGACAAAATTCTGTTTTGTTTTAAGCAAAATCTAACTAAAAGTAACAAAAACTGTCAAGGCAGAGGAAACATAATTACCATATTGGCCCAAATATTAGACCATAAATTACTTTTGACAATTTTTTTGCGATACTGTATTCAGGGACTAGACATCTCTGACTGCACAAGTCAGTTTTTTGTTGAGAAAGTACCAGTATAACACCAGCTTCTACAGAAATAATTAGTGGCATGACTCATGAGGAGCCGTAATTAGGAGTAAGAAAGTCTACAAAGTGTGAGTGTCTGACTTACACATAGGCTACATTAATGTGAGACATACAGCACATTCTGTACTAACTGAGCTAACAGTATGCCATGTTTTACTTGAACAAGAGTACAAGAGTCTGAACACTATGTTAGTATCTCTGTTGACCTTTTAACCAGGATTATTCTGCAATGTGTTGAATCTTTAGAGAATCTTACTCTACAAAGGCTGTTGGAAAAAGGAGGATTGTCTTATACTTGTGTCGCTGTCATCATTGAATTTAAAATTGATTTTAGCATTTTAGCAATTAGCATGAATAAATTATATGATCTGTACAGGATCGTGAAGGCAATCATTCACTAACTGCTTCCTATCAAGTGATTTACATTTATATTAGTAAGACTGTTTATCCCAATTTACAGTGAAATACTGCATTTAACTAAGCAGCTGGACTGAAAATGAGGATATCTGAGGTAAAAGCAGCAGAACAAGCTAAGACAGAACAATGTATGGCTCCAAAAGTGAACTACTCCAGCTGACATGGCTCCTGTTCCAGTGAGGTCTGGTCCAGGTTCAGAGCAGCTGTTAACCTCTTACTGACACCAAACCTCTTACATCTTGAATCAATTCTGTGCTCATTCTACTCCCATCAGCCTCTGTTGCCTCCCATTTCTCTTCACTCCTTTCCTCTTTCTTCTATTCCGTCTCTCTTAAACTGGCCTTGATTCCAGCTGCTTCTCACTGACCACTTTAATTTCTCTCTCACTGTCGCCCGTTTGCTTCATTCCCTCAGACATGATGCCCTGAAAACAGATGCAAGGATTCAGTCTGACAGCTTTATCTCAGAGATTCTGGGATACTTCCCAGAGATTTATGACACCCGAGTGGCACCTGGCTCTAATATAAGGGAGAATGGCTTTATGTACGCACTAGAGTAAAAAGAAAATGCAACTGTGAGACGTATATCACGGATTATGTGTCAAAAAGAGGTGATAATTGGACACGCTTCACTGGCAATGAATTTGAAGACTGTCTTTATAAGCCGACAAAGTGCTTTGAGCTTTTTATGTGCTAACCAGATTTACTTTCTTTAATTCAGGGTACACTTAATATCTGCTAAAATTCTCCTTCTTTCCCTTTTCAAAGGAGTTATATGACAAATAACATCTATCACTATTAATTAAATTATTACTCATATTGTTAACGATGATGACATGAATCATCAAATTTAAGTGTGCACTCACAGTGTGTGTTTGTAGATGCACCTACACAGTTCTGTTGAGGAGGCAACTTAACTCTGTTTAAGTCTACTTTTCAGTGATGCTAGTTGCTCCTTTGGTCTTTTCTTTCAAAGGTTTGATCCAGACAGCTAAATCTCAACAAATATTGGCAGGATTATCATGGATTGTTGTACGGACATTCAAGCTCCCGGATGAGCTGCCCTAATGACTTTAGTAATCCTCCTTGGCGTTAGTGCCAACAGTAAGCTGATGTGTTGGTTGTCACTGATATAGATCTATAAATATTAGATGAACAACACTGAAATTTGGAATTCTAATAACTTTAGTAATCCTGTGACTTTCATCTCGGGGGAAAACTGAATATGTCCAATCCGGAATGACTCATGTCAGCATGAGAAAATGCTAAAAATAAGACGGTGAACATGAAAATATCAACAATATTGTCAAAAATCATCCTGTCCTCCTGGATGTCTTTTTTCATTTGTAATGAATGAGTCAGCAGTGTTGTGAAGGAGCAGCTTGTGTCACTTTCGAACCAACTGAACCCGATTTTATCTCACAAGGACACGGGAACTGTTATCCATGCATTGCTAATGGTCCCACCAATCTGTCCACTGTTTATGTCGTCTGTTTTAGTTGTCTGTTTGTCTCTGCTATATTTTTCTCTCTCCTTTACACCTTCATACCAGATGGCAGATGGCTAGTCACCCTGAACCTGGTTCTGCTGTCGTCCTCTTAGTGTATAAAGGAGGTTCTTCCACTACTGCCATTATGCTTGCTCATCTGTGTTTTCGGGTTTATCGGATCTCACTGTGCGCCATTGTATAGAGTCTCAACTGTAACATTTAAATCACAAGATAAATTCACACAATAAATAATACTGCAGAGTCTTAACCTTATTATTCAAACTTGTGAGGTAAATTCACAATGCCAACGTCTTATTTCTCTACTGAAAATGCAGCTGTTTTAGGTGCGCTTGTGAAAGTAAAATCAACCATGAGCGCTTAGTTTATCATTTATTATCTGATTGTTAATTTATGTACATGTAGCTTTGTAGTTGGGAACAATTTTCATGGCTGGAGAGTAACTTTTGAGTCGCATAATTATGGAAGCTTGTTTACACCCCTAAAAGTTTTCCGTCTTCGGATAACATGGTATGGGCAATTATTTAACGAAGCAGTGTGCTTGTTAGGTAAAATTCAGTTAAAATCCAGGTGCATAAATGACAGTGACTAGACTTTCACCACAACACTGGAAAATTAATGTTAGCATGATAAAATGGAAAACAAAGACAGTAAATATAGAAAATGTGATAAACACAAGCATGAACACAACGTCTCAGTAAAGCCTCGAAGAGCTGCTGTAGTGAGGTGTTTGATTGTTGATATATCATGTGCCCTCTGACTAAATGGTAAATACTGTGTGCTTTTAGTGCCTTTTAACCTTGGCTTGGTTCTACAAAACACTTTACAATGTGTTGCTTATTCACCCATTCACACATATTCACACATTGAAGGTGGCAGAGCTGCTATGCAGGGCGCTCGCCCGCCATCGGGTGCAAATAAGGGTTCGGTGTTTTGCTCGAGGTCATGAGGACAATCCACTCTACCAACCTTGAACCACGGCCGTCCCACAAAATGTTGGCGCCAAAATGTAATAAATGTAAAGACTGGACTTGACAGAAGGATGGATAAACACCGACATAAAAAAAGAGAAATATATGGATTACATAACACGCTATTGGCATCTGTTAAAAGCATACACATTTAGCACTGACTGCATAAAGGCAAGAAATTAATTTAATTATAAGCCATGATCCAACTGCATTGATGTTTCCATCTTCAGCTGAAAGGGGAGCAAATGGCTTTAGAAACACAGCAAAGACAAAAAACACCAGGAGACTCTTCGATCTCCCTGACACTCCAGCAGAAAAGGTAAAGAGAGGCGAGATGAGACCTGAAACAAAGGATTAGGCAGCATTACAGCCATCACACACAGCTGATTCATATTCCAAATGCAGTGGGATCAGCTTTAGCGTACACACACCTCGACAGGTCCCGGCTAATAACTTATGGCTCATTGTTTAATCAGTAGACATACATGTCTGAGCATTTAAACCCACCAGGCTTCTGTCTGATGTGATTCTTTCATTTTTTCATACAACTTTAAACAGAAATCCTAGGGGTTTGGAAACGCTGGCTGCTACTTTGACTGCTTCCTCAGATAATGCTTACTTTACATTAGCTGCGTCTGGACGAAGCTTCCCTACCATGAGCCAGACATCCTACGCCTTATTAGGGAGTTTATCTCTTTATAAAGCTGCCGGTGAAGGCGCCCTGTGACAACACAATTTCTGTCCTATGAGGGGTAACTGAACCATGATCTGAGTGAGGATAAATATAGGGAGTTGGATAAATTAGGGCGGAGAGACAGAAAAGCTGTTCGACTGTCAAGTTGCGAGCTGAATTTAGAGGAGGGGGGATGTTAAAGGCAGGAACTTCACTACACTGACAAAGTTCCCAGTCGCAAGGGCATAGGCCTTTGAGGAGGTATTATGCAAGTCTGAAAGAGGAGGGCTCCTTGGGAATTAAATGGAAATATGCAACGGTTTCAGTGCATCCTTTCAGATGTCTGTTTGAAGAGGCGGGTGAAAAACTTTTACAATATAAAATTGGTAGCTGTCTTAGGTTTTACTGTTAAACTTTACAAAAAATAAATAAATCAGAAAACGAATGAAATATCTTGATTGAATACTGAAATGTTCAGATCAAGTGATCAAATGTCAAATGTGTGCAGATAAAAGGTAACATATGAGCATGATGTCGCTCTGGAAATTTTGTTTCACTTGTCACTGTATCAGTGTCTATTCTATTCAGGGTGTTTTTAGGGAAATACTCTTCACCAAACAGCCTCACTGAGTGTCTCCTCTCAGCTGACTATTAATATCCAAGCACTGAGTGAATAACAGTGATGTGTGTGAGCTCAACAAAAATCATTTCAAATGCTCAAGATTCACAGCATTTGCTCAATATTCTTAAGAACGCTGAACCTTATTCCAAGTGACATTAAACACAAAAACCCTACAGCAAATATTTTAGAAAGGATAGAGGCCTCCCAAGACAGAAGTATCCTACACATCATCAAGTCAGTGCATCTTTTCCAAGACTGAAAAAAGATAATTCCCAGAAGAGACACCCGGGAGAACGGGGCTGCATCGCTGCTGTGTGTGCTGACACACTGAAAGCTGATTCACACTGTTTGATCATATCTTCGGCACCAATACAGTATGATGCAAACGAGGAGGAGAGGAATCCAGGTCACGCTCAAAGCCGTTCAGAGAATTCATATTTTGCACACACTTTTCTCACTCCATTAAAACTCTCACTTTTTTTATTCCCTTTTTGTGTTGTGTTGCATTATTGCTGAGCGTTTTCTTCTCGCACGCTGCCTGTATCCGTTTCGGTCAAAAAGATCATTGGTAGTCACGCTAACGCTCGTGTCCTTTTTACCCCTTCCTCCGTTTGCCCTCTCAAAGCCTGCTCTCTCTCTTTCTTTAATCTCCGCTTTGCGGCTCTTCTTCCTCTCCTGTCCTTATATTTCTACCATTTTCCATCTTCTTCTCTCCATTTATCCTCCCCCTCTTCCTCTTGTCACTTGTAAAGAGCCACTGTGCATTAATGTGAACTCACCTGAAACAATTTCAGTCCCTCACCCCTTATGTAAATAATTAAACTAGCCTTTTGACATTGAGATCACATAGAAGAATAGCTCTGAGTGAGTGCAAACATAGTGGAAAAACATATAGTTTCTTTTGATAATTTGCTTAAGAGCCAGTGGAGCATGTTCACCTCCCCAACGCGATCACTCCTCATTACTTTTTGATGAATAACTGATGAGACTGTGCTGTCGTTGGCGGTGGCACAACATTGGTATGCAGACAGAGACAAAAGAAGACAGTTTTTTTCTCCTTCCAAAGCACTGTTGACGAACTGTTTGTCTGCACTTAATGAATCACGCAGCAATCATTTAATTTTGATTGGGTGTGCGGCTGTACGGGCTGCTGTTCGTGGACCTCAGAGTGACTCAGAGAAAATGGAGTCATGCCCAGCTAATAAGAAATGAACTACACTCAGAGTGATGGCAGCACTGAAATGCATTTGTCCTCTGCTGCTATTAATGTCAAATTTCACAGAAAAATGATGGTGTTTATTAGAAGTGCTAAGACAGACGTACGCGCTTGTGTGTGTGTGTGTGTGTGTGTGTGTGTGTGTGTGTGTGTGTGCGTGTGTGTGTTTGTGCATGCATGTGTCAGTGATTCCTAGCCGTCGAGAAAACACTCGATGGCATTAGTACTCCCCGGCTGACTTCACACGTTACCTTCATTAAATCACAGCATGAGCCCAAACTTAAGAGGTCAACAGTGACAGGGCTGGTGAAGGTATAATTTTCTGCAGACATCTACAGGTTCACACTGGGACACCGGAGTGCAAACACTCCTCTAAGATTGTCAGTAAATCGAAGCGGTTGAGCTGTGACACATTATTCGCTAGTGACAAGTCAAATAAAGCTCCCAGTTCCAAGATATATGCCATTTGACAGATAATCTTATCTGATTTGACTGAGGAGAATAAATTTCTTGTATGGGTGGTGCCAGTGGGAATTAAACTGTTGAGTGTTGCAACAATAATTCATCCTAAAAATCATATTCACCACAGTGAGATTAATTCAAAACTGGAGTTAAAGGAACAACCTGAGTTGAGACAACGACCTTGAAGAGGCACAAAATCAGAATTTATGACTCAGGTAAAAGCATTGCATTAAGCTGTTTGCACCTTGAAAATAAGAGGGGGTACTACACATGACCTTTAGTTGTGGCTTTGCCCACAGTAAAGTGGTCATTTCAATGTTTGGAGGAGTTGTCTGAATTACATAACTACTCTTTAAAAGGTCTAAAAGTGGATGGTTGCTGAGAGCTACTCCAACTCATCCTTTGTTCTTGAGTCACGTTTTGAGTCAGATTGTCTCGAGTGCTACCATCTGCAAAGGAAGAGGTCACTGGGATCCTGACTGGTATCAAGTATTTTCATTTACAAGGCACTGCATTACATGAGTTGCTGGACTGAAGGTCAAATGACATAACAATCTCATTCAGACACATTTGTGTCATTATTACTGTCCTACTGTCGTCTTTTCATGTTTTTTGGCTTATAAATTGTAAGTAAATGCTGAGCTTTTATCATGATAAGAAATTGAAATTCACTTCTAGTGTAGAGACTACTCAATATTTGATGTGTAGCTGGGGAAGGAACTGAAAGAATTGAGTCCTATTTTACTGGAGTCACAGTTGTGGTCATGATCCAGTAGGAGGGAGTGAAATTTCATTTAAAAAAAAGAAGGCTGCAACTAAAATCTAGGGTAGCTTCAGTCATCTGGAAAGAGAGCTAAATTCAAGCAACTTACTGGGGTTTTAGTCTCATGCATATTTCCACCCAGCTCAAGTTTTCCTCATTAAGAATCCATAGTGGCTCTGAGGCGGATGTCTTGTAATCGACCCTCGCCTCTGACTACCACGATACCAGACGACAAACAAGACTACTTTCCAGACAATCTAACAGAATTTTGTAACTTCCAAAGTCACAGTTAAGGAAGACGACTTTATTGCTACTTAAATGAACACGATGGCATTGGAATGTGTTGCATACCTCAACCTGCTGACAGATCTGGATGAGCTTGGCCATTTGGTTCTCCAGTTCACTGTTCCTCTTAACCAGGTTGGTCAGGTTGTTCTCAAGAGTTTGCTGTTTGGAGGGAGCAGAAGGAAGGAGGAGGAACAAAGGGGCAGAGGAGGAAGACCAGGAACAAGGTGAAAAAGATTAGAATACACAAGAATATACATTGAGAGAACAGGTTCTGATACATAAACACCAATATCGTAACACTAATAGGTACTAAAATTTAGAAAGATTTATTATTACAACTTCTTGAAATGCAATTAAGTTTTTGTTCACTCAATTATATGAATTTTGCAAAGACATTGTTTCTGACATAAGTGATGTTACATGATGATTTTGGCACATCTTTGCTGAGGTTTGCGACATCAGTGCCTCATCATCAACCTAAAAGCCACTAGCTCATGTGCATGTTGTGTACAGATGGTAGGCCTTACTAATGGAGGTTTCATTATTATCTTACATGCATCTTTTTGAGTGGTACACAAAACATGATAGGTATGATACTGAATAAATGAAAACTACAAAGGTGAGCCTTCTGTGACATTAACAGAGAGTATTACAGTACTGCTTTGCCCTCGTCTCCATAGTGACGCTCTACATTCAATCGTGAACTTGAGGGTTGCTTTATAACATGAAATCCATGCAAACAAACTTCTTCACACATTTTTAACCACTGACTTTTGGCAACCTGCCATTTAAAGTAGCTCATTAAATGCTTGAGAAAAGTTGCAAAATTCCAGGTAAAAGTAATGGGTGAAGAAGAGAGAATATCTACCACAGTAGTCAGACACAATGTGCTAAAAACTGACCCACACCATCCTCCTGATATGAAAGCATGTTGAACAATGAAGAATGAATTCTGCAGTAGTCAAAGAGGAAGGATAAGTCTACAGGAGTATTAGCTCAAATCAAAGTGTTTTTTTTTTTAATGAAAAGGTTGCATCTCTTGAAAAGCTCATATTTTTTAATAGTAATTTTGCCCACAATTTTAAAATTGCTTTCATAGTCAAGTAAAGGTGAATGTTATAGTTAGGATTATACCTGTAGTGACATATCAATATCTTAAAATCAGCATTTGAAAGAAAGTATGCATAATGCTGCCCGTATAACGGATATTAAATTCAATCCCATACTTTTAACTTCTTTTTTCAGCTACAAATGTTTAAATTCCAGGTTTATTTGCGAACAAACTGTATGATATGCCAGGATTTCAGTGCCTAGCCTTATTCTTTACTTTAAAGACATGAAAACAAGCATATGATCCCCAACAAATTAAACCAATCAACCTCCACTGGCAATTCTAATGATCAAACATTCAATTATTATCCCTTGACTGTGACCGTTTGTCGGGTGCAAAACAAAAGACACACGCGCACGTAAATAAACTCACTCAAACGCACATACAGTGCAAAACATGAAAATGGAAACAAGCAAATGGGAAGCCAGAAATAGAAGTACCATTCAAAGGAAGCAAATCAACGATGGTGGCATCAAAACAACAACATTCGCAGCTGCAAAGTGAACAGCAGAACAAAGCAGCAGACAAGCGGCGGGTGTTTGAAGCATCTCTGCTCATGCAAGTGATGGGGAGGTGGGCTGGACGAGCACCTGGCCGCGAGTCTGGCTGTCTGGCTGTGCTTCTGTCTGTCTGTCCTGTCTATCAGGCATCCCAGTATCTCCCCTACCTGTCGCTCAGCCTGATTTACTCTGTCTCCCGGTTGGCTGTTTGACTTTGCACCCACTTAATTATTTATCTGCTTGCTTATCTGTTTTCCTGCATCCCTTCCTTATCCGTCCAGGTGTCTACCTGTGTGCGTGTCTGTCCCTCTGCATCCCAGCAGCAGGAACAGAGGAGGGAAGGGAGGGAGGGAGGGGTGGGGAGGTTGGTAAAAGGCAGCCAGGGAACTCACCGCAGCGCTTGTCTTTGAAGCCTCCATTACCGCATCTGACACTCTGCCCGGGCTCACCTGATAAGCCTACGAACACACACACATACACCTACATAAGTGCACACAGAAACACACACACAGACAAGCCTGGTCGCACAATGGCTGCCACCTAATCGCGCAGCAACTGAAGAGGGGGAGCTCCTTCCGGAAAAAAGTTGCCGCAAACACTTTTCTTATGGTTTTAATACATGCTCTTGAATGCAGATGAGTCGGTACGGATCACAGCAGCGGCTGATATTTACTTTCCTGAAACTAGTGCTGGAGTTGCGTCACTGGAAAAAGCACTTGGTTGTTGTGTCGCAGCCCTCTGCGTGTGTGTATGTGTGTGTTTGGGTGTGTTTGTGTGAGTGTGTTTGTATATTAGGGGAGTTTGAAGTGGAACATCAGTGAGTGGGGACAGATGGGTCATTAATTAGCAAGCTGGAGACGAAGATGA
This sequence comes from Acanthochromis polyacanthus, assembly GCF_021347895.1. Taxonomy (NCBI): domain Eukaryota; kingdom Metazoa; phylum Chordata; class Actinopteri; family Pomacentridae; genus Acanthochromis; species Acanthochromis polyacanthus. Next base: position 17,351,137 of record NC_067122.1, read on the forward strand.
TTAATACATCAGAATACAGCTGCCCCCACTGAGACTGCAGGGAAACAAACTCCTCTGTCCTCGACATACATGCATGCGTGTGTGTGTCTGTGTGTCATTAGTAACACATTTGAGCATCCATACTGTCAGAGATATGTTGATGTCCGTGCGTATGCAGATGATGTTACTACTTCGCGGGGTAAATAAACCATCATGTGTGTTTGTTCACGTGTAGAAGTGACCACACAAAATCTGTTGTCTGTGTGTGTAGATGTGGTTCTGCCTGACTTGTGTTGGCACTCCAGAGGCCTCGGCCTCGGAGGCAGGGCGGGTGGCAGAGAGAGAGAGAGAAGGAGAGGGAGGGAGGGAGGCAGAGCAACTGTCAACAACAAACTCATTAAAACACACAACAGACATCAAAGATAGCTTGAACCACTCAGAGAAGTCGAGCTGGAGCAGAGAAAAACATAAATGGAAAGAGGGAAAACATGGATAAAGGGAGGGGTGGAGGCGTAAAAGGCTGGGATGGGTGGAAGAGGCTGTCAGCGAGGGTTAGATGGATGGTGATACGCAGGAAGTGGCAAAAAGAAAGGTCAATCCAAGCCTGGCTAACATTTGTATATTAAATGATGGCTTAATAAGGCAAAATCCGAGTGACTTAGCATCCTCCCTGCTTTTATCGTTTTCACACCATAACTGTCAAGTCAGATATGACGACTTTACTCTATTGTAGAAAAATGCAAACATTGCATCTTTCATGCTCAGTATAAACAGGTTGTGGGTAACCCCTCTGAACTTCTGAAGAATTTTCTCTCTCGTGTCACAATTTCACGCACTGTGATTTCTCTTTTCACTGCAATAAAAAGTCCTGCATCTCTATGGAGAGAGCACAACAATGGCTAGAAATTATAGAGAACTCACAAATGTGATTTTATTGTCATAAATCCTAAAAACAGAAAAAATGAGACTTGGATTTCTTCTATTTATTTTACAAAAATTGAAACACAGTGCAGCTTACCAATACAGGAAAACAACGGTGGTTCTACATACCATAGATATTTCACTACTTTTCAACTTTTACGTTAAACTTGATTTGTATCATACTTGTCTCTCTCTACTCTGTGTAAACATAGCCTGCAGTTCAGTCTAGTTTATCTGAAAAGTCTTGTGTCGTCACACCGCCTGCACTTTATTTTTTTCAAATTTTCAAAAGAGAAATATTATGATGTAAAGTTTAAATTTAATTATATTTCCAGGTGCACGTCACAGATGATTACTTAAAGGACAATTGGAAAGTTAAAACTCCAATGATTTTATTTTTTGGGTTTACAGTGTCAGTGTCCGATAAATGGTGTCATTTTGGCGTTTAATTATTTTTAAGATGTACTGCCTTTCAAAGCCCCTGTCGAGCTGTGGAGTACAGAGCGTTAAAAAGCTAACAAGCTGTATTTGTTAACTATGCAGTAACTACACTGATCTACCAAAAAACGTGTGTAAATACTGAATACACAACTAATCTCAATGCTCTCTGTGGTCCAGCCTGTTCTCATCAAGTGACGAGGATTACCAGGAAAGTTCAATCAGACGTGGAGCTAATTTCTACAGCAAACCAAGAGCACAACTTTAACTTTTATTTTAGTGCCATATCTTTGTGGACTTAAATTGATGCTGTAGGCTGAAATCTATCAACTCTACCAACTGCTGTGTACATTTACTGGCACGCAAAGTAGGAAATTCAAGGATATAAAAAGAAAAATTACAGAGACAGAGAGCTAGAAGAAAGCGAATGGAGGAATAATAAGAGTGGAGGGAAAATATAAAGCAAGCTGAGAGAGATGAGTGACAAACTGCATTCCACTTGCTTGAAGTCTGTGAAGGGGCTTACTGGGGTAGGCAGGATTATTAGCATGAGGTAATATTCACTTCTGATTCAGATTTAGCCATGGCACGTCAGGAGAGTGAAGAGAGAGAGTGCGACAGAGATGGAGGGGGTTGACGGGATGGAAATAGGCTGGAGAAGGAAGGCTTGGCAGGGTGTAGTTCCAGTCTGGCCAGCCCTCAAATTCAGTCGTCATTCAGTCTCTTCTGCTTCTCCACTTTGCTTTATTATCTGTCTTTCTGTCATTCACGAGCTCTCCCTCTCTTCCACTGTGTGTCTCTTCTCTCTTCAACCTGGCTTTCCGTCTCCTCCCTCACTCTGTGTCTTACTTCTTCAGTCCTTATTCTGTCCGTCTCGGCTCAGTTACAAGTGCAACTCCTGACAGCCCATCGTCTTGGGTTAGATCAACACCCCCTCATATGTCATTACTGTGTTGAGGGGCTCCTGGGTCTTGTTCTTTTACAGATGATCCCCTTCTCAGATCCCTATTTATATTACAGAGGCTAGAGAGACCGGAGAGATGGATTGTGGGAGAAAAAAAAAAAGACACCTCTTTCTTTCTTGCAGGAGACTTGCGTGTGATTGAAGGGTTTATTGAACACACATTTAACTCAGACTGCTATCACAGTTAAATCTCTAGTCATCACTGCTCACAGAATCTACAGTTCCTTCATGGCGCTGCTAAAAAATGAAATTACACAGAATTACATCACAAAGTACAAAAAAAGAAATAGAGGCATTTGTGTCTACAAGGTGACAATCCGAACATTGTGCAAAAACTGTCGGTGTTGTGCTTCAGTTGTAACCCAGACAGTAACTATGACAAATTAGCAACTAGCAATTTCTGAAATTATCTACGGCTAATCCAATTACAGGGTTATGTATTACTCTTCAACCTGCAGCAAGGGCTGAACTCACTGGTACTCTGTTAGAGAGACATTAAAAGACTTTTATCTGAGGCGAAATTCAAGTTCAATAATGTAATCGCATAAAGAAGTAACAGACATCAAGAGAAGAGGAGAAGCATTCTGAAATTATACCTATCAGACATGATTCGAAAACAAGAGTGTGCCTTTGGGGGAACAATTTAAACAGCACATTATGCTAAAGTGCATCTCTTGCCTGATAAGACGACATTGTCCAGTAGCTGAATTTGTGGGTCGTTACAACAACCTAACAACAAAAATGCAACTGCCACCACAACAAAAATGGAACAGAATGCCCCGAGGCCAAGTATCCAACTTCAAAGTCTTTTCTTTTAATTAATTCGGGATCGTCCCCCAACGTACAAGAGAAAGAAGACACTAGGAGAGACAGAAATGAAAGCCAGAGAAAGAGAGAGAGATTAAACTTGAGAAAGAACTGCACAAGCTCACTTTACAGCTGTTGTTAACAAGAGGCTTTTCAGAGTCTGGATGTGTCAGTAACACAAGCCTTCTGGGAAACGGGGTTTTTGACTGAGGATAATATTCCATAGGGAAAAACTCTTGAGACCGTCGAATTGTAGCCGGGTATAACAAACGGGAAGTAGAGCTTGTTTCATAACCCGCTGGCTGGAGTCCAATTAATGAGACCAGTAGGGACGCTTAAAACTATCTAAAATGTTAATGCTTTTTGTTTGGATCTCCCTGATTGTTGTGGACTGAGCTGACATGACATAAAGACATGAATATGCAGCAAAAATGCTATGTTCTACAGCGGAGGTAAGCTATTAGATTTAGAGTGTTGCAGTGCCAGAATTGGATGCCAGAGATGTTTGAACTCCAAATAAACTCATGTGACCTTCAAGCTGCAAGCAACTGCATGTTCATTGCAGGGATCTCAAAACAGTAGGGGTGCAGTGATGAATGGGAGCAGAAAGCTAGAAGATGCTTACTTTTATTTATAACGCTTATCGGGGAATTTAAATAAATGAAAAGAAACTAGGGAAGAGTATGGAAGGACAAATCTACTGCCACAGTCAACCTCTTACAGGCCTTTGCTATACAAATCCCATTTGCTTTTTCCCCCTTAAGGCTTATTATAAGAAAAAGTCATCCTAAATGAACACAAATCCAATAGTAATTCGAGTTTTTAGCCACATGAGAGGATTAGGATCAAGAAAATATCTCTGTAGGTTTGAAAGGGAATAATGAATCGTCATGACTACTGAACAGCAGCAAGGAGGCCAGACACAAGCTGGCATTTGATTTTGTGTATAAGACTCTTTGATATCCCATGGGGCTGCGCATGCTTTTAGCTTCCCAATTATTTGTTTGGTTCTGTAACAGAGTGACCCAGGACTGCTGAAGACAAGTAGAACGCACGGAGAGAATGAAAGCCATAAAGCAAAAACAGAAATAGACGTTATATAAAGCAATGCTTTATCCCTGATCATTTTTCAACCTTCTGTCTCTTTGTTAGACAATTTCATATCAGATTACAGGCTGATGATACTGTGATATTTGAATGTAAATAGATGGGAATGTAATGCTGTGGATTAGGGGTGCCTGGGTTGAGATAAAGCGGGGTTAGTAGAAAACAGTGATATGGCTGAATGGGCTTAAAGGATCTTTCTGTTCATTTCAATCGGCCTACACCGGATTGTTGGCGGTGCAGTGCAACAACGTTTCATGGATTAATTCACAGGGACAAAAACAACACATATAACAGCAGCTCTGCTTTTGCTCAATAAGATCAGTATTTTTGTTTCAGAGAGAGGGAGAGAGCAGCTGGGTTTTGACCTATAACAGAAATACACTAATTGCGTTTCGTGTTAATTAAGTAGAACTTAGAAATGTGCACAGAGATTCAGCAGACAAATAAAGCAAATGTCTGAAAAATTAAAAGAAGAAAGAAGTTCCGCAAGACAAATGAAGCAATTTATTTTACTTTAAGCAACACCTTTACTGCAAATGTCACTTTCGTTAGCATTAATGTGTTGCACCATAATCATCAGTATTGAGCTTACAGCATTATTAAAAGTTTTGGAATTCGAGAACTTTCTTTTTAATTTCTTACAAATCCACATTTAAGCAATCCAACAAGACGCAACAGATGTTTCCCTGCAGCAGGGAAACCACTTAATTAGCTGTCAATCAGCTGATACCATCAAAAGATATGCACATTTATGCAATACCGAACGCCATGGCAACTGACAAACAAATCAAACGGCATGTGCCAAACTTTCCAGCGTTGCTCTGCAGTTACTCCAAGATTGTTGACTTTATGCCACAGTACTTCCTATCTGACACACCAAGCGGATGAAGAAGTCGTTACCAGAGTGTATAAGGGGCTCACAAAGAGGATTCTAACTCACTGGAATCCTTAAGGAAAATTTGCTTCTGCCAGAAATGCATGGTGGTGACTTCCTTTGTATGACGTCTTTACATGCTTTCAGGACAAGTGCAAGTTTTTCAGCCATATAGTTATTACAAAAAGGAAGAATGCAGATAAATTTATCTAACACTGAATTTAGAATTAAAGGCTATTAACTCTTACAGAATGTCATCGGGGTGACATAGCTCAGTGGGTATAGTGGCTGTCTCGCAACCGGAGGGTTGCGGTTGCGGTTCGATCCCCCGGCCCGTCGAGCTCATGTCGAGGTGTCCCTGAGCAAGACACCTAACCCCTAATTGCTCCTGGTGGGTTGTGGTTAGCGCCTTGCATGGCAGCTTCTGCCACCAGTGTGTGAATGGGTGAATGTGACGTATCATGTAAAGCGCTTTGGATAAAAGCGCTATATAAATACAACCATTTACCATGTAAAATGCTTTTTCTCAGGTATTTATAATAGTGGTGTCACATTGCCTAGCCGCACTAGACAACCCACGGCAACAAATTTAATTATCTGCCAGGGTGGGTCTAGTTACCCTCCATAAGGCTCGAGGCTGGATTCTCCTAAAACTGGCCAGACGAATCACCATGAAGTGTAGAGTCAGAAGGCGGGCGTAACTAAGTGACGACAGAGGCGTGACGATTCTGACAGAAACAACCAGCGCACAATAAACAGTTATCTTTCGACTCGGCTTTGGCCACAGCCCTTAAAGATTTGAAGCTAAAATTCAACTTGAAAGATAAACAAAGGACGGCACTGAAGTGTTTCATTGAGAAGAAAGACGTATTTGGACTTATGCCGATGGGATATGGCAAATCCTTAATATACCAGTTGACTCCGCTGGTTGGGAAGCTAATGGGACTTAGCCACAATCCGCCGGTGCTCTAGGAACTATGTCAGCCTATTCGTTGCGCTGATTGGTTGTATACCTACCCAATTGCTGCAGAGTGATTTGATAGACAACCTTTTAGCCCGCCTCCTTCCCTGTCGAGCTTCCCTAGACCCTTGTGCCTTCAGAACATGGGTCCAGCACGGCTATTCTAGGTGTCACATAGATTTTGTCCAGATATAAAAAAAAAATACATTTAGCATAATATATTTGGGCTCTTTTGTGTCATATTTCACTTTGATTACTCCTGTCAGGTACTGTGTATTTCCACAGAGCTAAATGGAACTAACAGCAAGAGACAACACTGATGGATTGGACCTATACCTATTACAGTTTAGATGCTCAAGCCCAAATTGAAGTCTGACTGAAGCTGTTTCAACTCTTTGAGCTCAGTATGTGTGCAGTCTCGTCTGTTCACTCTTCTCATTCATTTCTGAACTGCTCCCATGCCACACACACACATACTCCCCTATGGTATATTAAAAATCAGCAGGTATGAGTGGATCTCTAAAATTGTTTCATCAGCTGAATCGTATGCTGTGCAGCTCACAGCAAATCCCTGTCATCCACATCCAGCCTTATCCACAGCAGATGATATCATTAGGTTGGTGGCGCTACAAACAGTGAGCCCGATAAGGAATATTCCTGTCCTCAAGACTTGAGCTGTAGCCAAACACTGTGACTCCTCGCTAAAGACCTTATCGTCATCAGCTTGGCTGCTTTGTGGAGATAGCAGAGTTTTGATAGAGTGGCAAAAGTGTACTGAATAAAACAACAACATTTATGGTAATTTATAGTCTGTGTCCAACACTGTCAGTAGTAAGAAATGGATCATGATCATGATAGTTATGAAAAATAGCTCTGCCTATCTGTGACAGACATCTGAGGTGCATGTCTGGGTCTGTTGTGTTGCCCTGAATATGCACTGACCACAGATACCTGACCAGACAACGACAATGCTGAATTGAATCAAGATATATTCAGTGAAGGTAATATGTGGCTGCTTAGAGCAGACAATACTCGTACATCTGTATCCATATTCAAACGGCTGATAATGTCTGGGCTAGTAACACATCAATGTTGGTCTTGCTGTGCCATGTTATAAGAAAAACACAGGAAAGGAAAAACACGTAGACAAAAAGCTTCCAGCAGAAGCCTGTGACTCAATTGGTTCTTTTCACTGTGGTGAGCTCGGCTTAATAAGTCACAGTGCTACCTCTATTGAATGCACAGATATTAAATTGATATTGATCTACTCTCCTGACTCTATGGCAAACATTCCCAAAATGTTTCAGAATTCTTTCTCATAAGAAAGGCCAAAAGTGTTTACTCCGATGTGTTTCACATCTTAAACTATAGGTCTTGACTGACAGTAGAATAACCTAGTCAACAGGGAAGCTCCCCTTTAACCAGATAATCCAGGTTCAGTCTCTCAGGCCAATGAGCATGAGCTCCAATGAACTGTATTTCAGCAATGCAGTGAAAATACCTGCTGCCTCCAAAGATACTGTGTTGCAGCTGACCTTTACCTCTGACCTCGGTATGACCCTGGAATAGCAAAACTGAGATTCTTTCTTTCTTGCTGGCTTTCTTTCTTTTGTGCTTGGAACCATTTGCACAGAGAAAAACAATTTGGTTCCTGAGGCATTATCTACAAAAAGCTGGCTTGTTATTCTTGCAGGCTTTTGTCAGGCTAACTGGTTCTACAATATACAACAGAATCTTGCTATTCTTTTGACAATCTCAAAGAAGCCATATGTCTCTGACATTTCTTAAGCGTTACTTATCATTACATTTTAGCCTGTTTATAGAACATCTGACTAGGGATTACATAAAAACAAACCTTTTGTCAAACGTTTGCACATTAATGAACCAATCTTCATTTTCTTTCCTTATTTTTTTTGTAGAAATACAGTATTGGGCTTGGAAGAAAAAATGCTCCATGTGACATTAAGGACCCAGACCAGCTTGCTAGGCAGGAATTCCATGGCTTGTTACTCAGCACCTGTCATCTACATTCACCTGCCACAACTTCGGCTCCAAGTAGCAGCCGGCAGCATGACGGGCTTCACTTTCCTATTTACCCTCGTGATTGATTTTCATTGCAAATGGATTTTATAGCCACATATAAATATGGCCAAAACGCTTGCTTACCTCCTGCTCGAAAAACCAGACAAGGTAGAGAAAGAGACAATGAGACTGAGAAAGAGAGAAAGAGCCCAACAGCGAGGGAGACATACTGGCAGACAAGCAGCATGCAGGCACATTTCATTGGCTGTAATACAATTATCTAGCTGCTGGCTCATTGGTATATTCATATGACACGGTTATTCGTTTTGTCTTATTTTCTAAAATGCAATAACAGAGAGAGAGCGGTGTGTTGGGTCTGAGTCATTCTGACTGATGGAAACCCAGAGGCTGTTGCTTTGCTGTGTGTATTTAAAACTCTCTGAGTCACTGCTACAATGAAAAATACCAGCAAAGTACTGCTGAGTTTCCACCAGTTATGTCCCAACAAGAGTGGATGTAACAGACCGACTTCCATAGTTTAATTTAGTCCAGGAATGTTTTTCAAACATTTGCTAAGTGTTTCTTAAGTACATGCTGAACTCTGCAAACAGGGACATAACTAGTATCAATGATGGACAGAACAGAGGATGCTCATTAGCAGACAGTAAATATTAGCAAACAGAAAACTGTGTGCAATTAAGTGACTGGAAGGGGGGAAAAAAAATGTTTTCCGACATTAACCTAGATTAATGTGAGCTGTCAAGAAGAAAAATCCAAAGTGCACAGCCAGGTACGCAGCACCACAGGGAGCCACGCAGACGTGCTGTGTGCACCCTCATAAATATTAGCAGCATCACGAGAAGCAGCTGAAACAAGTGGCTGCTTCAGAAGAAGTGTGCCAAGAAAAATACAGACACCCTGATTGCTTAGCTGGGTAACCTGTGAAGATTTTTGTACGTTTTGCAAATGATGTGGATGCGTGCACAAGCATAAAACTACCTCATGTTGTTTTTCCCCTCAATGGAGCCGCTGATTTCAGAGGCAATTTTATACCAGTTGTGCAATTCTACACTTGCTGAATGAATCTCATAGCGACATCTTTTTGCTTTAATAAATACAATCAGGATGTGCTTCTGATTAAGTTCTATAATCCTATTTCATCTCGAGCACTGTGCAAAAAGAAAAAAAAAAGGAAAAAGTTACGCCAGAAGTGAGATAACCACAGCCATCAGCGCTGCCTGGTTAGCTGATCCAAAAGAATGCTGCACTGAAACCAAGGTGTTGTTCTCACTAAATCTCCCCTTAAGCCTTTAAGCACCAAAGCACCCACCCAAGGTGAGGAGGAGAGAAAGAGTTGCGGGAACGTCAAAGAAGCCACATTTACATGCGGGTGACAAATATCGGCTGGGAACTTATCTAGTTAAAAAGCTGATTAGATTCTGTGGCAAAAAAACAAACTCTGTGACCTAATAGAGGCATAATGTTGATTTTTTTTTGCTCAGATTTGACTTCAAGATAATAAGTTTTTCTATGACAAACAAGCTAATTGTCACACTCTCTCAGCCCACAGTTTGACACTGGAGTGAAATAAGAAACTAAATATACAAAAGCTGTAAATAAACAAGGGCTCCAAACATTTTTCACACGACGTGAGCATTTTTTGTCACATTAGGTTAACATCTAACTTGGCCCTCTCTGTCTCGTCACCTCTACATTATGCTTGCTGTCTCTGTTTCGATTTTTATCTCAAAGGAAAACAAAGTTATTGAAAGCCATTGGGAAAGACTGACACGGAACAAATGTCTTTTTATTCCCTTTAGATACTGAGATTGAGTGCTGTGTACAGTTGGCCTGTGAAAACACCATGAATAACTGACATGACAGTTGTGAAGTTTTCATTGTAGCCCCGCAGCTTTGAGAGTCCTTGGCGGTATCACTCATGGCAAAGTGACACACCAGATAATCTCACTTCCGACACACGGAGCACGGCACGTTAACACTAGGGGAAAATTCGTGTGCACTTCTCAAATGCTGCATGTGCAAGGTTTTCTGGTTGAGCTGGTACATGCAACTCAAACCCATTTCCCCCCTGTGAGACGAGGCCGGCTGGAAGAGGCAACAGATTCAGGCTGGAGGCAGATGTGGTTTTCTAGGAATGACCTCACTGCCATCACCATCATCACTGCATCACTCATCACTTTACCCTTGAAACCTGTCTTTCAGTAAATACGACTGCATGCGTCAACATACTGTCAGAATGTCAGCTTCCTTTCCCAGTAGGCACACTGCGCTTTTATTAGAGCAAACTTTTCTTTGTGTCACTTAGTTTTAATCCATAATCTTCCAACACACTTGATGCTGATAATTGAAATCAGCATCACCAAAAACCTGCCTAAAGTGTAGCAGAAGACAGATCTCAGACAGGCACAAAGAGTGATATTTAGAAGCTTAAATATGAGACCTTTTGCATTCTTGCCAAGAGTTAGATAGGGAAATCGATACCACTTTCACATCTACACTGTAAATATATCGCTGAAGCCAGAGGCCGATTATCTCAACCAAGAATAAGAATCTTCATAAAGAAATACATAAAATTTCAGTTACCAAGTTTTAAATTTGCTCGTGCACAGAGTTGGTCAATATAAGTCTATCGAGCTTTACTTCACTTGATATAATTGCTGCTTATCTTTTACTGACATGTTTTCAATATGTCAGTAAAAAAGGAAAAAAAGACAGGGGAAAAGGCATTATATTCTGAAATTAACCACCTTTCCTTGAATTTAATCTTATTGGCCTATTTATCAAGACAAAATACAATAACTTCAATGCTAATACAACAATGAAAAGACAGACAGATATAACATGTACAAGTATGTACAAGAAAGCAAGTAAACCTTGAGGTGCACTGAGGGCAATCAAAGGGGTTGCACAGTAGGGAGGATAAGGTTCAGAATGGCTGGCCTGGAACAAATATCACAGGAAGACCTGGCACTAGTGTTCCTCTGCATCCTGATATAAAGTCCACCCAAGCCCTTGAAGCAAGTCACTGTGAGTATGTTGCTAATGTGAAGGTGGTTATTTAAGTCCATCTTGCAAGGGAAAACCCCACCACCTGCTGGGCCATAGCCTCCACCAGTGGAGGGCTGTGCAGGTCTCCTTCGGTATGGTAGTCTGTGACCACCAGGGCCTTTCGCCACCCCAGTCTGAACCTGCAGACCACCACGCCTAAGGAGACCTGCAGAGCAGCCATAAGGCAAAGGTGAAGGGACTGCGTTGTCAAGATATGATGAGCATCCTCGGGGCTTGTTCATGAAAGTGAACATTTTGTTATACTTTTCATGCCAGTTTGCATCCAACATCATATTGATGAAGTGTATATCGCTGCTACAATAGTCGTCCGTTTTTGGTCTACTGGTATGTGAATTTTGCTATCAGAGTCAGGCTAGCTGTTTACGGTGTTTGTGAGAAACCAGGATAAGTGGCTGAGACCTACATACAGCTATGGCCATAAGTTTGGACACAGCATGACTTACTATGTCTGTTTTGATGTCTATTACAGAACATAACTAGTATTTTTTGACAGCACCAGTTTAATTAGTCAATAAATTAACAAGGGATATAATATTATCAATAAATTCCAACAATTGGAACAACTTTGTTCCCAAAACATAATATTAGAAGAAAATAACAAAAAAAATGCAGTACTTTCACAACCGAATTTGGTAAGAATAACAAAATGACACCAAACTCTTTTGATGTTTTTTTTTTAATATGAAACTTAATATAGTTCTCAGGAGTTGTGTACTGTATTGTAAGTGACAATTTTGTGGTATTTTCTAAGATTCACAAGCGTCATGGTACTTGTGTCCAAACTTATGGCCATGGCTGTATTTACTTGGCTTATGGGAAAATGGTGTACATCTTCATTCATTTAACTCTTGAAAAAAGCCCATATCTAAACTCCAGTTAAACAATTCTATCCAATTTTAAACACAATTTTTCTAAGCATCACCTTGCATCATCTTCTCCTAACTGAACTGTGTCACCTGTCTTTGCAGTCACAGATCCTTCTGATCTTTGCTTTTCTTTCTCACTATTGATTGCTTGGCCTCATTGGTATTCTAGATGGAAGTGTCAAGTGAATACCTGAAATCTAGAGCATATACAATTATTTCTCTCAGTACCTTGCATCCACTAAAATGGTAGAGAAAACAAACAAACAAAAAATACACGGGCTGTGTTGACAGCTGAATCCTAACCTGTGGGTTTGCTGGAGGCTTGTTGGGTAGACGCAGGGCTTGTCATTTAAATTTTGAGCAGCGATGTGTGAATCCTAGTAAATGTTGACACTGTAGAATCCCTATAGCTTATCATTCGACTTCCTGCCGCCACTCCACGCTTTTTCTTCTGTCCCACTTCTGATCTCTTATTCCTGTTCTTCTACAATGTCAGCTGTCGCCCCGTCTCTAACCCTGACCTTCATCTCCATGTCCTTCACTTCTTCATGCTGCCTTTTGTAACTGTAAAAACTAAATAGCAGTGACAACAAGAGCCCTATCTCCAAGACTTAGTGATATCTCTGCTTCTCAGTTTAAATTTAACAGGTTTTATTGTGGTAGTTGCCTAAAGACACAGAGCAGACATGACAGAACAGCCACTGCAAACAGCAGACCCATTCGAAATGACATATTTTATCTGATCTTAAATAATTGAAGGCCTACAAATTAATCTACTATCTCTTTGGACTCGGTCTGTCATCTCTGAGCCTGGTGCTGCTGTGCACGTCATATTTTTAAACCTTCGAGCGCCACAACAGGAACAATAATCTGGTGTGATTGACATTTACTGAGCTAAAAGCTTTACATTTGTAAGCTTCTAGAAAACCTTCAAAGGAGTTCATCTGAGCCCATGGACAACAGAAATGAGGATTGGTTCTGTGAGAGTGTGATAAGGTTATGAGCAACTCAGTTGATTTCTTTTTAGGTGAGAGGGTTCAGAGGCAGTAAATGGTGAATTTCTGCAAGCAGACAACACTGGTGCCAGCAGCAAGAGGGTAAAATGCACAGATCCACACAGGTCAAGGTGTGTGCTGGAATTTAACTTGAGGTGCTGCTGCCTACTGATGAGCATCTTAATGCAAAATAATGTCTCATTTTCTGAGTCATCATTTGTGGGAAAAATGAGGCACAGAAGGCTCAGGCATAAAGCATCTGTGACTTGAAGATCCATTTACTGCTGTCTAAAATTTAAATTCCAACCTCCTCTAACACTTTTGCTTATCTCAACAGATCCCAGGGAGGCTTTAACTCAATCTGCCACAAATATACTTCTTCATTTCATTGCCTTTCAGATTGAAAATGTAGCTTTTGCACAAACCTCATTTTTTTGTGCAGTAGTTAATAGTGTGATTTTACAGCCATGTAACTTATTGAATGGGTTTCCCGAGCTTTGGACTTCAGGGAATGAATGTTCAAAATTCACTAGCGCTACATAACGAGCAAATTGGGGGGGGGGAGCAGAAATGGAGTTATAAAGAGAAACAGCAGCTTTATGTTTGCTGCTGTTTCAGCGGTATTGAATGTGATCGTAGATAATGCCATCCAGAGACCCGTTTCAGATGGTGAGATTTCCACCCTGTGCGTTTTATCTTGGCCACCATACTGTGACCCCCTACTGGGCCCTGCAGGCATTCAGATGTAGAACAGAAAAAAGACCCCGACTCTCATCTGGCCAGGCTGCAGTCAGCAACATGTACGCAACAAATCAGACAAATGGACACACACCTGCACGCAAAATGCGCAATGACAAGAAAACACACTCCCCTCCTGTTTTGCAGACACAGTGGCAGTGGTCAGTGACAAGACAGATTGTCTCTATTAGTATCAAAGCAGCTCTGTCCACCATGACAGATGAGCTGGCTTCCTTCAAGGTGGGTGAAGTGATTTACTCCATCTCCACTGTACTTTGGCTTATCTAATTGGTCTGGCCCTGCCCTGGAAGCAGGCCAGTAAATCATGTCACTATCATGTATTTATAGATGAGGTCATGTAACTCTGGTGCTGATGGCAGCTACATAACATCTATATATGACACTTGTTACCATGCCAGCTGCTGGCTAGATGCCCAAAAAATTCGATGGATACTGCAGCAAAAGCAACGTGAGGAGGAAAGGGGGAGGGCGAGCAAATCTAAGAGGCAGAGGCGATGCTAACAAGAAGAAAAACTGTGATTATCACTGTTCACATAAAGATTCTGACATCCTACGACATATCGCTTTGACTCTCACTGTGACAAGTTACAATACTGCGGACTCACATGCTGGAAATCCAAGCTCCAGCAGACTTAAAGAAATAAAAAAATCTGAAGGGCTGAGAGCCCGAGTGCAAAATCACATAACCCTAGCTGTGGCTCAGCTTCACTGCTATGCATTGCTGATTTGGCCAGACACCAGAGTTATAGAGCTGCGAACCACTCTGGACAGTGTCTGCAATGGGCTCGCGACGAATACGAGAGACACATTCCCTGCGTTCCTGCATTTCTGTGCGGTTGGCTTTCTGCCGTTAATATCTGGAACAGACATTCCTTTCTGTATGACTCCCCGGGGAGCTGCACTTCCTTTCCGTAACCTTAGCTAACCAGAAACTTTCAGGGATCGTCTTGCAGATCAGTGACGCCAAAACTGGGTGGATGGAGGTTACTGTATGGAAAGCAAATTAGAAGTCAATGACTGTTGTACTAAAACACATCTACATTCGACAGTAATTACATTATTGTTGAAATTCTGAAATCATGCCTGAGCAACATTTAGCTGTCACCTACAGAACTGAGGAAATAAAGCCACACAACAGATGTTTTGTTCCCCTGACATCCTCTCTGTGAGGTTGAGCCATAGGACAATGAAGGTCTCAGTAATGAAAAAAAGTAATTGCATCGAGTTAATGGCTTTTATGAGCACTGACAACTTTAATATTCCAAAGGGAAATCTCGAAATAATACATACAGAGCTGCCTGGAAAACACCCAGCACTATAAAATACAAACAAAGCTGCATGGATATAATGTGTATATGCATATCAAAGGGCTTTACAACATTTTTCTTCTTCTTTTTTATCAAACATGTCAATTAGGAATATATATATGCCACTTACAATAAGAGAAAAATGACATTTTTGAGCAAGAGTCTCAACTGTGTCTCTGGTATAAAGTGTGCATGAAAAAGCAATCTTTATATCATAGAATCTACATGAATATATGGATGCAGCCTCCATGTTTGTACCGTATGCATGACCTCAGACACACTTGTGGCTGCGTCTCAGTGGAGCTCTTGCAGACAGGGTGCTAGCTGCTGCTGTCACCACCATAGTGGCCAGAGAGGAGAGGTGATGTGTCCCTTTTTAGAATCCATAAAAGAAGCCCTGCATGCTATTAAGCATGCATCAGCGCTCGCTATTCTCATCGGCTTTAAGAGCAGGAAATCGGAGCACAGTGCTGTTAACCTGTGTTCTCAATCTCCTTGTCACGTGAAACGAACAAGCTCAGAGATAACTCAAGATTGGAGTCAGTTCATGGTCCTATTGTGCTTATTGTGCAGAATCCAGTCCTACACTGTATGAGCCTGAATAAGTTGTACATCTTTCACGAACCCTCCAACTCTGACTGACTGCTGGAAGTCTGGTTCCCCTCACAGGAGACCACGGTTCAGCACTGAGCTAGTGTTCATGATGTGGAGAAATAAATCCATACTGAACACAGAGAGGCACAGGCATTTTTTTTTTCCAGTTTCATTTCCAAAAACAACAGCTTTATTTTTTAGAGAGACTGTTTTTTATTTATTTTCTGCTGTAGCTCTGATTTGAATATTTCTGGAGAGTAATAATTACGGTAAAAACATAACCGACCTGTACTGTGAAGAAAATAAACAAATTTCAAGTTCAATAGTACAATGTTGTATCATTTACAGATTTCATACAGCACTTCTTTGGTTCCCATTTATTACATATGTCCTTGTGTTAGATATTGGTGCTCATGATAAAGTATCTGTACACACTTGAAATTCATGTGTATGTTTTAGGAAGGAAAAGATTCATAGGAATGGAATTCAAAAATGAACATTTTGTGTCCGAGCTGCAGGATGATGTTTTTATTCATTTTTTTTTATACGTTGGTGTGGCTGCAGGCACTGAGGGCTTCTGCTTACACATGAGCAATAGTCTTGTCAAGGCTGGAGCACTCATTCACTTCAACTGTTGAATCACAGAAGAAAACAAATTCCATCCAACAGCTCATCTTGTGACTTAATCTAAATGTCTTTTTTTCAACAACACAAACCTTGAATTTGGTCTGGATAAGTGTCTCCTGTGAGGCAACTGTAGCACGGCTAGGCTGAATGAAGTCAGAGCTCAAAGTCCATCTTATATTGATAGAATTAGGCCTAAATTGCTAGTTTATTTTGTAAAAGAGTAAACAAGGGTGGCTTGGAGTCATTCGTCTAACAATCGTGATAAATACAGAGAAATACTGCTTCCCTTGTGGGAGCAAAAGTGGAGCAGGAGGAACCAGTGTAAATGCATACACTGCATTATTTCATCTCGAGGAATATTAAAAGCTTAAATGATTACATTTGGTTCCATGCAAAACTTTGAATAAACCCCATTTAGGAGTGTGATGTTTTATAACAGGGCTGCACAGTGGACTAGTGGTTAGCACTTTTGCTTTGCAGCAAGAAGATCCCCGGTTCAAATCCCGGCCTGGGCCTGGGATCTTTCTGCATGGAGTTAGCATGTTCTCCCTGTGCATGCGTGGGTTTTCTCTGGGCACTCCAGCTTCCTCCCACAGTCCAAAAATATGCTGAGGTTAATTGACTATTCTAAATTGCCCGTAGGTGTGAATGTGAGTGTGATTGTTTGTCTGTATATGTAGCCCTGCGACAGACTGGCGACCTGTCCAGGGTGTCCCCTGCCTTCGTCCCAGTCAGCTGAGATAGGCTACAGCTCCCCCGTGACCCTAGTGAGGATAAAGCGGTGTATAGAGAATGGATGGATGGATGGATGTTTTATAACATGCACCTGATGAGAATATCATCATTAAAGAGGCAGGGCAAGGCAAAATTAAAGATATGTATACTCAAAATGCAAACACATTTTAAACATTTCAGCTTCAACTTTATTATTTTTTTCCTTAAAGGGTGATTTGTTATGCAGCAGTTACACAAGTGTTCACAATACACAAACAATAAAAACACAATAAAACGTCACATAATGCATAAAATAGACAGAGACACCAGCAGCAAGAATTCTTGTTCCATGCTTAGGTTTCCCATGTGTCTTTATCCGTGTGTTCATTTGACATTCCTGCAGCCAATGCTACAAATCAGTAGCTCAACAGCTGTATATCCCTGTGCTCAACTTTTCAAACTAGAAAATCTTTGATGAGCACCTCCTGCATTATTTCTCTCTTTTCAAATTTTCAATAATTCACTGGGCGAGAGTCAAATCTTGAAATAATGGCTGGCTAGAGGGAGAAGATTTGGGGCTTTTTCAAAAGAGCTCATCACAATACCTGCCAATATTTCCTTTTTTTTTTAATCAGTGCTTTACTGCTTTTTTTACTTGCTCTTCTCTCCTACGTTTCGTGATTTTGTACCAAGCCAACTGATTCTTGACAGACTGGCCTTCACAGAGAAACTATTTTTCTCTGTCACAGTAATGGGATTGCTTTAGTCGGCAGCAATGTGTAGCCTTGTGGTGGAGGGATAAGAAACGCTGCTTCAGTGACTTGAAAGTGAGAAAAAAATAGAAAACAAAATGCATGAGATGCTGTTAAACCAAGTGTGATTGTAAAGCAGATAGGCAAGACTGGTATCTCACTAAGTTAAGCAGCCTTGAGTATTATGGCCTTCATCCAGTTTTGGTCATTTGCTGCTCTAAACACCCAGTGTTGTTGAACTCTTCAGCTCTGCGATGAAAGAGAAATGATGTGTTTTACATTTCAAGCAGTTGCAGCAGTGAAGCTGCTAAAAAGGAAACCAGCGCTATCGGAGCCAAAAGTGAAGTAGACAGAGCCGCTGTCTTCCAAAAAAGAAAAAGCACTCCATATGAGAATGCGGGACTAAAAATGACTATCAACAAGATGCTGTATGGATGAGTTAAAAATGAGGAGGAATAACGCAAATGAGACTCAGTTTGCTTCCAGTAATCAGCTGTACTCTACATTGTTTGGTTAGCAGCTACATTAAAACGCTATATAAAAAAACTATGAAATGCAAAAAAATCTCAGTTTATTACCTACCTTAATTTAATGCCACAGTGTGGAGTTTGCATCAATAGATGAATAAGGTAACGAAGTAAAAAGAGTTTCAATCAATCAGGCTCAGACACTGAATGAAGCAGCTTTCTTTTGCTAATGTAAGTTCAATACTAAATCTCCCATTACCTTAGTTTTGGTCTACACTAATGCCCAAGGGATATATTTGCTCTTTAGCTGCGTAATGCTCCAGTATGTACACCAGCTAGATGCTAACCCTGCATGTCTGCAGTTTTTGTGCCGTCTCGTGGATTTATCAGGGCCTTTTTTTTCTGCTGAAAACAGCTACCACAACAATGAGCAGTAAAATGCAGGGCAAGCTGAGGGCAACTGCAAAGTCATGTGATAAAGAGGCTGCATGCTGGTTTCCCAGTATGAGTGACCCCTTTGTCACTACACATAGTAATTCCCTCTATTGCTAGCATTAAATCATTAATTAAAGTAGTTCTATGAAATTAAATAATTGAATATCTAATACTACAAGAAGAAAAAGAAAGCACAAAATAAAACCTAAAGTAATTATCTGAGTACTTATAGGCAAAGCATCCAGTGAAATTGCATGAAATTCCCTCTCCAACATTCAGATAATAGAGCTGATTCAATGCTGTAAATTATTATTAACCTAGAATGATTGTTCCCTGGGTGCACCTCAGAGAATACTAACCACTGGGCTATTTTAAGTTTTAGGGATGAATTAGAGGTCCCCGTTGTCCTCGGGTCAGTGAAGACGTGCTGTTCATCTCACACTGGTGTCATTAGTTCAAACTAAGTATCTTCCCAGTGGCGACACACTGTTCCTGCCTGGCAGCCTCACAACAACACGCAGAATTCATCACGCAGACAGCACACACAAAAGGGAAGTGTCTGCACAGGCACTAAAACCTACGACAAAAGAGAAGACAGACAGTGACTCAATGTGCCTTTGTGTGAGTGCATGTACATACACAAATACCTCACTTGGGTGGATGTGTGTTTGGGGTAAACAAATTCAGAAGATGGATGCTGACATTCCAGATTCTGTATAAATATTCCTGTTATGCTACTTTGTCTCGTCCATTGTCCCTGAGCCAAAAAAAAAAGAAGCTTCAGGACGACGCAGGCACATGTCATTGAACAATTTAACTGAGAGCTCTTGTATTATCTTGATTAAAATCAGTCAGAGCCATCAAGCTTTCACAATTTTACAAACCACCCAGAGACACTAAAAGGTAATTTCTAAATCAGGCCTCATAATAATGTTCATAGACTCTGTGTGTCATCAGTTTCCTCAAACAGCGCCCCTCCCTTTCCCCTCATATAAATGTGATCTGTGCCAAGGATTGTTGCAGATTAATACCAGCAAATGCTTGCTCATCAGATATTGCAGGCAAATAATGTGGAAGGTTGGAATCAAAATGCTTGAAAGTCTGCGGAAAGAAAGCATCAGCATAATCAGATGACTTTCTACTGTTGATTAAAGAGTAAATCCTCTTATGTTGAGGTCTACTGCTGCCAGTGGTCTGACTAAAATACATAAATATTAATGCGTTTATGATCTGGCATGCATTAAACAATGTTATACATAAATAATGCTATATGTCAACATTCATACAGTTACTGTAGCAAAATGAGGTCATGTGTTTTAAGAAAAAAAACACAACAAAGTACAAAAGTCATTCTCACAGGGACGAATGCATTCTAAGCATGCATATATATGCTCCAGAAGTTGTGTTTATGAGCTGCTTAGTTAAAATGATTTTCCTTGAGTGTCAAAAGTGTCACAGGCTCAGCTAAGCTTTGCAATGCTGTCAGCTTCTCACGGCTTTACTCGGAAATACACTCAAGCCTTCAACTGCCCGAATTCCAGTTTTAAGCCTTGTAACAGGCAAGAAAAAAATAAGAAGAGGTGGCAAAAAAAAGATGAAAATTAAGCATGGTAAGGCCTTAAATATTTACTGCTGATATTCAGTGTTTTAGAAGTTGACTATTTTAATATCTAAACTTAAAAGAAGCAATAACCCTAGAATTTTCTCCTGGCAAGTATGAATGAATATAATCAAATGGGAGACAAAACTCTTAAGACAAAGACATTCTTTAAGGCTTGCAGACCAATTAACTGTGGAGCATATTTTCTATTAGGAAAAAAGTCGAGGTAATTTAAGAAATTACTCAAAATAAATGTCACTGAATAAATAAAGTGTCGTGAACAAGTCACAGAAAAAAACAGAACATTTCTATGTAGCTGTACTGAAGAGTGAACCTCAGTTTTATACACGATGAACAACTTGAATTGATCATTAACGCTGGCCGGTATAAGCAGAAAAAAAACTGGAGTGATCTATACTAGATCAAGTTTAGTAAATCATGAGGATCCTTCATTTATCGATGAATAAGACACTACAGCTGTCAGAACTGAGAATAACAAGGACCGAGCTGTAGCAGTGAACCCTGTCCTCATTTTATAGCAAAAAAGTGAGAAGAGTCTTCCATTTATGATGTATAAATTGAATGTATAAATTTGTACAAGGCTCTCAAATGTAAACACAAAACCCAGAGATGAGTAATGTCGGTCATTTACCTCGGTCTGAAATACATTTTATCACCGCTGACACTAAAGCTCTTAAAAGCAGCCCATATTCTCCCTGCATAAGTTGTGCATATGCATGATGCAGCCGTTGAAAGTCATTTGATAAGCTCCTTTTTTAAAACCACTAAATTTTTATGATGAGCTGGCGTGACATACTTTCACAACACATCCATGATGCATTGATGGAGCGTGCATCGCGAAGTACGGGTTCCGGCTCGCACACAAAGACACACATTGATGCATACTTCCTGATAACCACGTAGGCAGGAGCGGCGCACAGAGACACTAAAAGCTTTCTACTAGATTCTTGGTGATTCTGTCAGCATGACTAAGTGTGGTCCATCTCTCACTGTTCTTCAGATAGAGCCTTGATTTCTAATGGCATCATACACTCAGCTCCCAATCACTCCTCACATGTTCGACCTTATAGCGCCTGCTTTTGACACGCATGCACACCCACACATGTGCTTGCAGGCACACAGAAACCTGTATTTGAAGGCAATCATATACCCTCATGTACACAAACACACTGCAGGGCTGCGAGTCTCCCTCTTACCGGCAATATGCTGCTGCAGTACATGTGGCTTTGTGGGCGATTGAGGGCGGACAGGAGTGGTGTTACTTAAAACAAGACAGACTGGCCAGGGGGCAAATGAGGGAGAGGGATGTGAAAGAAAGACAGAGTTACAGACAGCAGGTGGGAAGGATAATGTTCGTCTGTATGCTAAACTGACAAAATGAGAGAAACATAGCGACAATGTGAGAGGAGAGTGATGGAAACAGTAGGGGATCTGTATATGAGGGCAAGATGATAAGAAATTTGTGAGTGTATGAAAAATAAAGAGTTAGGAGTGGAGAACTTGACACTTCAGCTTTTTCATTTCCTCTAAAAATCCTTGCTGTCAGTGCTTGGCATACAATCAGATTAGGTGAGCTATGCTTTATTTTGTGTATTTGCCCGTGTCTGTCTCTATGATAGGAGAGTCATAAAGCACTGGCATGTTTACGGGTGTGGATGTGATTAAATGCGCATCAATGTGTATCTCGTGCACATGCACAAGCTCGCCTCTGGATTTAGCAAAGCAAAAAGGGTGTAAATACAGCAGGAGTGGAGTCAGCAGCAGGAGCAGACATGATGCACAGAAAAAAAGTTAGACAGTGCCTTAAGGAGCTTAGATGGGGGAGCAGAAGATGTGTGGGGAAGGAGGGTGAATAAAGAAAACAGTGAGGATAAAGGAAAAGAAGCAGGACTGGAGGGACTGAAGGGAATGAAGAGAGTGGAGCATTAGAGGGCAAAAGGGTGGGGTTGGGGTGGAGTCACTCTGCTATGACTTGCCTCTTCATAAACAGGAATTAATCCAATAATCGTCTGGAAATGTTATGCATATGTGTGAGACCACGAGACCTGTCAAGACCTCAGAGACACGCACAAGTTACAACAAAATCCCACAGCTGCGCTGCACATTTGACGGTCCCAAAAGTTGAAGATCCAGACTCTTTAAGTTTATCTGCTGCTTATTGCAGGGTGTCACAAATGTCAGCTCTGTTGTAGGCTTTGCAACCATGTCAGCTCATTAGCACTTGATGCTAAAGTGCACAAACTTCAAACCCTCAAGAGCATGAGAGTCAGCACTGACAGAAATGCAGCAAAGAAGAAGAAGGCAACTTATCCTTGTAATGTGATCCGTTTATCATTATTTCTCCATTTCCTTCTGTCTTTGTCTTGCTTCTTCTTCATCTGCTCCTCGCCGTCTCTTTCTTCATTTCAAAGGGCAGCATCACTGAGGCATGTTATATACAGTATAATCTACAATGCTACTGCTCTTGATGAATGCTTCTAGTTGGATGTAAAAGCCTCCAGGTTGAACAGAATTTCACTCTGTGACTTGACTCTTGAAAACTGGGTTGATTTATGACTAAACTGTGAGACTGTGAAGTAACCAGGTTATCACTGTTCAGCTGGTCCAAACACATGGACACTCGTGGCTGTTAATTTGCAGCTGGTTAGCCTAGCTTAGCATGAAAATTGAGAGACAAAATTTGCCTTCCAGTATCTCTAAACTCTGCAACTCACTAATTAATGTGCCGTACCTTGTAGACCTGCAGAAAAAATGTGTTAACTGTAAAAACAACAATGTGACTACTTGATGGGTACCAGGCTGGACTGTTTCTTGTTAGGGACCAGTAATTTTTCAGGGCCACTGATGGTTGCATGACTGCTCCGGGCCAAGAATCCATATTGAAAGTAGACTAGTCTGACTCACTGATGCCTCCAGCTACATGCTTACTATACAGATGCGCAAGTAACCTCCTCATCTAATACTTGGCAAGAAAAATAACATATTCCAAAGCTATTTCAACACATAAAATGCTGATTTGAATGGGAATAGAAATTCTTGCAAATTTATAACATTTGCAATCATAAACAAAAATGAGCCTGAATGTTCCACTCTTAAACTGTGACCAGTCATGATGGATAGAGTGAACTTTTCACCTTCAGTGTTGCAGTTTTAAACCTTTTCACTTCCACTGTTTGATCACACATGCAGGACTAAATTCCTGTGCTGAGTGTACACTTCAGCTTCTTGATTCTGTGTACCCAGCTTCTGAAAAGTGGTTGGGGAAGAGGCTGCCACAAAATTGATCTAAATTACATTCTAATGAGCCTGCAACAGACACTTCCAAAGTAGCAGCTGATGAGATATTCACTGCTACAACAGAATGTATCTTAGCCAGGAGTGGTTCCAGTAAATCTGATTGTGTTGCAAACAAAAATCTAAAGACTGGTACCTCTTAAGGGCAGTCTTTTATGTATATCAAAGTAAAAATACTATTACTGAGGTCTGCCAATTATAATACACCAATTTGTATGCTTCTGAGCAAAGAACTGTGCTTAACAGCTGCCTTGGGAATTAACTTACTTCCCTGCAGTTTCAGCTGCACCACATTTTGTCTATAACAGTGCTGGAACTTGTTGGCATTTTCGCTCCTGAAATATCCACCTGTCTTGCCCAAGGGAAGCTTACCTTTCCTGTTAATGTGAGAGAAATCATTTTGTGACAGTGCAGCTCTCAGGGTACACAGCAGACAGAGGAAATAATGTGAAAGGTATTCCGGAAGTCAAAATCAAAGAGAGTGAGACAAGGGTCAAACAGGCACCTGAGTGACTTTACTTAGTGGTACTAATGGCCAGTAGGAAAGCTGACCGGGCATTGCAATGACCAATCAATGACAATATTAGTTACAGGTGATTAAGGATGGAATCAATAAAGTTATGCTAAGTTTTAGTCATGGACATGATGGGAAAAAAGCAGAAAAAGGAAAAGCAGTGGAAGACACACGCCACTTTCTGACCCACATCCCATGATTAGCTATGCACAAATAAGACTTCCTCTCCTCTGCTTGCCATAAGTGAGAAGGAGATTATAAGTTAGCCGCTACTGCCATTGGTGAGCTGAGCTGCAGCTTGGAATGGGGTTGGCCTGCTCCTAGATTTGGGGTAGATTGGGGATTTCAAAGTCAAGAAAGTTCAAAGCTTTGGCTGGGGAACGTTCAAAAGAACCACAGCCAGCCATGAAGTGGAGAGGAAAGGAGGGGGACAGCAAACTACTTACAGTAAACTCTCCCACAGCTGAAGAGAATAAGGTGGCTAACACTAGTGAAAACAAACCCCGCGCTCATGTGGTTTAAGTCAGCCAGAGGTGCTGAGAAGGACTTTTTGCTGATGTGCTGGTGCAAAACTGAAGGCGGCAGCCAAAGTTTTGGTAGCGCAAATCATCAATAATACAGAATGTGGCCTTGCATTTTCACTGTATTAAAATGGATGTCCTGAGCCATTGAGAACACAGCGTCTGTTGCTGCTCACCTCAGAGACCCAATGAGATGGATTTTTGTTGCACATGGAACATTAACAATGTCTCTTGAAACGTTGCTAACATATTCTCACACCCACAGTTTGTACTGCGGAGTGGCACAAAGACCAAATGTGAGACCATTAAAATACATCCCTGGTATTCTTTGTGAAACAAAACATCCACCTACAAAAGTACATGTACAAGTCTCATGTCTGGTGGGGTATTCATTTCTTTGTGTGTGCTACACAATGCCATTCATCCGACAACATCAAACCCTGGCAACACCCATCCATGCAAACATGTGACTAAAAGCATCAATGGAATTCTCTTATTGTACGTGACTGCAGAGATTTAAATGTATGCACAAAGAATATCATGTTAAAATAATTTCCTTTATAAAAACAAGTCAAGCTCTCTCTAGCAGACTACAAGAAAAGTACCTCAGCCTGAATCTTTAGTTAAGAACTTATATTAACATGCACACAGACACTGTGGCTTCCTCTTCTTTATGTTTTGTGTTGTTTTCTGTACTGCAACATATTTACACAGCATTACAGAAGTCAATGATAGTCCCAATGTATTAACGGTGTCACAGTATTTCTTCAGTACATTCATTTGGAATCACTGAGTGCAAATCCACCTGCTGGCTTGTCCCCACATACCACAGCAACATTCTCCTCAATGCTGTATGACTGTATACTCGTTGTTTGATGTATTGTGTCTAAGTTGTATTGTGTTCTAGCTTCTTTATGCTATTGTCTTGGCCAGGAGTTTAATCTCAATGAGATTCTGGGTCAAATAAAAGAATCAAATGGTTTTGCTTTTGAAAAGGATGCTTCCAGATGTCTAAATACACAAAAGACAAACACATATATGTACATATGCTCAACACACAATCATGATAAAAGTTTTCAGGCCAGCTGATACCGGCTGACTGCTTTAGGCCTTTAGTGGTGGAATTAGCTCCAGCTAGTGCCTTTCTCTGTTGTTTTTCACCCTGATTCAGCAGTACTGGTCTTTACGCAGAGCCTCTGAAAGCTCAGTGGCCACAGGGAATGCCAGCTCATCGACTATTATAATGACGGCCCTCCCTATTGGTCTCCATCTTTCTCTGCTCCTCTCACCAGCTCACCATGCCAATTGTCTCCCTCTCTTTCTCTCTCTTTGCGTTTGTGATCTGTCTTTCTGCCCTTCTTGCTGAACAAAGGCTGGTGTCTATGATGCAATTTTTGGTAGTGCTGAAAGTTCACTGTCAACAGAAATGCACATTCCCAAGGCAGGAATGGATGGATTAAAGATTCTGCAGTTTAGCAAACTGCGCACAAATACTAGAATGAATGTTGCAGGCTATGCATGGGAACCGCTTTGCTAAGATGGGAATAGTTTTGACGCTTAGCAGTAAATCTAAATTATTTTCCATCAAATTGGTCGCAAGCTGTGACTTACCGTACTCCACAACACAGAAGTAGAACAACATAAACTATGGACAGCACACAGAGGTTGTTGCTGAACACCTTATCGCATGCGTTGTAAACTAAACGACATGGAGGACTAACCTTGAGTTTGTCGAAGCGCTCCGTGAGTGAGGACACCTGGTGCTCTCTGTGGCGTCCCACCAGCTTGCAGAGGGCGCAAATGAGCTGGTCATCCACCAAGCAGTACATGTTGACCTTCTCATTCTCGTGCTCCAGGCAGGTCAGGCCACGGATGTGAGTGTCTGGGACTGGCTCCACGAGACGGTGGCTGGTGAAGGGCTTCTTGTTGGGGTGTGTTGCACGCAGGCAGCGGTCACAGTACGACACCTCGCATGTGACACATGTCTTGACAGCTTCACGTGGCGGATCCTGCTCGCAGAACTGGCAGCTGATACGTGGATCCATCTTAGCAACAACAGCTGGGCTGTGGTTTGCGTTGGTGTGGTTGGTGTGATTGGCGTGGTTGGTGTGGTTGGCGTGGTTGGCGTGCGAGTGGGAGTGGCTGGAGGTGGCTGGGCTGCCACGGGCACTGCCTCCACTTGTGCCACCACCACCGCCAATCGTTCCAGCTATTGTACCGCTAATGGTGGCGGTGTAGGGCCGCTGCGGCTGCAGACGCCGGCTCTCGGTGGGGGAATTGGGGCCGCTAAGGGAGGCCTTTTGAAAGCGGTCAATGATGTTCTGCAGCGTCACATTGCGCTTAAGGCCCTCCAGGCCGCGGTGATTCAGCGTGATGACGTAACGACAAGTGGGGCACTGAAAGGCCGAGATGGATTCGAGGGGTTTGCTGGTGGAGCAGTGAGACACCAGGATGCGGTGGGCACAATTAAAGCACAGGCTGTGGGCACAGGGCAAGAGCAGGGGGTCTTCAAACAACTCCAGGCAGATCGGGCAGGTCAGCTCAGACTCCAGTGTTTCCATCTTCAGTTGAACCAATCTAAAGGTGACATCAAATCCCACAGAAGCTGGCCAATTACCTGTGTGAAGAAAGAAAGAAATATATTCAAATAGGCCTTTAATTAGATGGTACTTCATGGGCTACGTTTTACTGAACAAATCAGCATGAAAAACACATAACTCATCAGTTTGCATGTTCACCCATTTCTGATTTTAACTGAATCAGCTCCGAGATGCTGGCTTCAGGTAAGACGGACTGGCCTGTGCAGATTAAGTAGATCCACCACTAACACACTCATTTTCTTGTACTATTATTGAAAAACTGCTCAGTTTGCACAACTGTAGAGTCAGCTCCCTTGTTCGAGCTTTTAAAACAGGATTTCTCTTGAAGAGTCTTATGAGAAGCGAAATGACTGAAGGAACACTGAGGAACAAGACAGAGGTTGGCTGAATGGTAGGGAAGAAGTAAAAACCAGTGGAGTGAAGAGACCAGCAGAGAAAAGAAGAAACAGATATGCACCAGAGCAGCAAAGAAGGACAGAGAAAAGGATCTTTGCATTTCCTTGACTTGTAACTTCACAGTTTTTTTTCGTAAGCTCACCTTGACGTATCAATAAATGCTTAACTCCAGGAAAATTTTTAAACTTTCAACTTTTAAAATGTGATCCCAACAGCAATTTTATGCAGGGCAGTGAAAACAGGGGCAGAGCCAAGCAAGAAAATTGATTTAGGATCCTCCCCCTTGTTTTGCAGGCCCTCCAAATCTCAGCACCTGGCAGCCTGCATATCAAGCTGTTTCTCTGCGGTGGCCTTAAAATCACTGACATGAGAAATCACTAATAACCCCCACCCCCTACTCCTCCACCCTGCTGATTCAGTGGCATAGGTGCACAGCTTGCAGTGGCCATCTATCCTTTAAAGGAAACAAACCAGGGACCATGAAACTGCAGTATTAAACGAGACAACCCCAGATAGACGACAGTGACAATTTCATTAAGCGAGGTTGTTCCCGAACGACTGCCCTTGTCTCCCTGCGTGCCAGTCATGCAGGATTTACCGATGACTCAATTTTAGTGGTTACAGCGAATTAAGATAGAGCAAAACCAGGTAAGCAAATACAAGAGACATTAACGTGATTGAAACGTTTTCTACATCCATCTAAAGACATTTCTCAGAGATTCAAAAGCAAAAAGAGAGAAAGTGCTGGGATGAAATGCATGAGCACTTTCTCACAATGAGTGGCTGAAAGTCCGTTCATCCAGTCATGGAGCATTCAGTCTCCTGTTTTTCCATTTGAATTCGAGGCTTCACACCTACCACTTGACGAAAAGTAACTACAAAACACAGCCAGACATCGCATTAATGTGGCATTGTTGGCTCTTTGTCACTACAGACAGTGTTACATCAGACATAGGGAAAGATTTTTTAAAACCTCAAAGATAGTTCAGTGCATTGTAACTGGCCTCATTTTTTCCCCTCAATCTATCTTTTAGTGACTATAATATAAAAAATTGAATTTTTTCTTAGCCCAAAATGATATCTTTAGTTTGCTTGTTCTGTCCAAAAGATAAAAACAATTACTGTCATACGTGATAGACTGCACACAATTCTTACACAATTCATGCTAAAGCCACAAAGAGTTTAGAGTTTTTTTCCCCCCACAACAACTATTTAAAAATAGTTGAGGTGGTTTAGCTGACTCAATATCGTAGTTATGCAACAACATGCATTGTTCATTGTGCAGCTGGGTTGATGCTATTACCTTAATCAGTTCAGCCTGACACCAGATGGATAATAAAACTCACAGCTTATTGCCAAAACACCTTGCTGAAGAGTGACATCGTCCTCATTAAATCTGATTCTCATATGGAGGAGCAATAAATTATCTGTGACCTCCACAGCTCATAAGTTTATTGTTCTGTGACACTATCCCAACTTGGCAGTACACATTCAGGAGAAGTATTTAAGAACTTAAAAACAACGATCCGCAATCTGTGGAACCATCAAAGGACCGGCTGAAGACAGGCGTATATAAAGACGGAAACAAAGCAGAACAGCTTAAACTCATTTGTACTAACTAAAATCTCCTCCCTTCTGCTGCGCCAGACACAATGCCTCGACACCGAGCTGTGTTCACAGCAAACATGATTTGAGCAGCACTTTTAGCGCTTGAGAAAGGCACTTAACTGAAGAAAGTAGTTACACACATGCAGTGGCTTTGTTACGAAATTCATTATCTGGAAAGGAAATAAATAACTTCCCACAGCCAATCATGCACATATTACGCTGATAAAAGGCAAAGGGCATTGTGTTTGTGTGCAAATAACTGTGTGTTGGAGTATATGTTGTAGGTGCATGTCTGTGAGAAAGCTGTGCGTACGTGTGCACGCACACATATCCTCCTCCAATGGCCACCTTGGCTGCAGTTTCTCATATGCTTTATGTGGTTGTTATCACACAGCCTGGCCGTGTTTGAATAAAGAGAGATTTCAGCCGCAAGTTACCACTGAGAAAGTCAGCATAAAGTTCTGCTTCATCAGGCCAACAATAGGTCTAATTTATCTCCATCGTATCACATGGTTGATAACCCAAGGCAGACAAATGGGAATAACAAGAGAAATGGGATATGGGAGGAGGTGATGTGGAGAGGCAAGGACAACTTTTAGGACTTGTTGATGACAACCAAGGTCAATGGCTCTTTAGTGTGCAGACTGAAGGTACAAATGAGACATAATTCCCAATGTCTAGCCTTTACACTATACATAAGCATTAGCCTGATACTTCTACTGTGCCATTAGTTCGCTTGTCAGTAAGATTATGAAAACACTACCCATCAGACTTTCCTCAGACTTGATGGAGGGAGTATTTTTTATGTTAATTCTAGTGCAGATCTGAATTTCTTTCCTCAGTGTTTCAAACTTTCAAGGCAGAGCACAGGTGGAACACTGCACTCTCCAAATGCTTTTTTAGGCTTCTATTTCAATACATTTTACACTGGAAAGAAAATGAACAAATGTATTCATTCAGCAAGCCAGATGTGGGTAAGAAACACATTTGTTTCACATTTTAAAATATGCAAAATCGACTACTTCCTACTAGATCAACTTTCACACAAAATTCTACCAAAAATCTGTGTTTTATAAGCAATGAAGTTCATGTGACCAAGAAGAGATTTAGGGTGAGCAGGAGTTCAGCTGCACGACACTGACGACACTTCGGTGGTATATTTCAACAAGAAACAAGGCACGCATTCATTAAGCTTCTCTGGACAGATGCTGATTCAGATTACTGCACAATCATGTGAACTTTAATGTAAAGTTACGCGCAGACAGCAACAAACATGATTACCAAAAAGGAAATTCAAGTCAGTGAATAATTTACTGTTAGACTTCGTTTTCTACAAACCATGCCTGTTAAATGAAACTAAGTCACACAAATCTCACAGTTCCTCTCTTGTACCCAGAAATAAACCGTATGTCAATTTGCCAGACTGTAAATCTGTCAAGGAAGCTGCGTCAAAAGAGAACAAACCCTCGATTATCAAGTCCGTTGGGTCATAAGACAGTGTTTGGTCAACAGGTTGTTTTTTCATAATTGTCCAATTCAAGTGTTGCCTGAATCAGCAGTCTCACTTTATTCCTGAGGACAGAGCTCAACAGCACAGCTTATGCTGATGTTAATGTGACTGTGTTTAACAGAGCATGGTGTTATAATTAACACTGAGCTTTAACACACCATCAGCAGGCCCATTAAGCTTTAGCTATGTCACTCTGGGGAGACAATGCCGACTATGATGGGAGCCACTTAGGGACTGTATCGCCAACGTCATGGCAAAGGCGTTCTGTTGTGCAGACAGGCTGGCACGGACGTACAAACACACAGACATCCGCAAAACCATGAGCGCACACAGCCAGAGCAGCACATTTGCAAGCACGACGTCTTTCTGCCTCGTTGTCTCTCTTCATCTGCCATTCTTGTTAAGGTGAAGTGTCCCATCTGGAAGGAGAACAGCTTGAGGTGGTGCTAGAAGAGAAACAGACACGGCACCACACAAACCCAAGCAGACACACACACACACATAGGCAGCCATAAAGCAATAACTCTGATCTATTGTTTTGCGCTGATTATTGTAATAAGATTTTGGTCTTACTCAGAGCTTTTAGCGAAGCAGATAAAAAAGGAGGACATGACTGATGATTCATTAGTCTGTAAAGAAGCTTGATACACACACTCAGACTGTAATTTTTTTTATCTGCTTATACTCCACACCTTTACCCAGCAGTTGTCTTTTGTGTGACTTTATGGAGGCTTATGCTTCAATTAGATCCAATAAATGTGGCACTAGTAATGAATTCCACTAACAGATCGCATGACATGACCTTGGGGAATGTCCCAAAACAGAAAAAAGTGAAGTCATGCTTTCTGTCAGTTCATTACCTTGCAAACACTGAAAACAATAAAAGAGGCAATTTATTTATTAAAAGCACAGTCCCGCTCCCCTGGGCGTATGCTCGCATGTGTATGCATTCAGTTTGCTGACGCATGCATCAGTCTACAGAAACGACATTCGCGGAACAAAGATGATTATCCTTGTATAAACAATCTCCTTGTAAAAGGCAAATTGCTCCCGTCTGAATTGTAGTCGCACAGCTGCAGAGCCAGAGCGGGAGCTTAAAGGACACTTGATGATGGTGGGATGAAAGGGGAACAGTCGAAACAAATCACCACACCTAGACCTCTGGGCCAAAGATACAAGTGTGGTCTCACTGCAGCAGTTCTATTTATTTTCCAAAAGAGTATTGTCAAAAGCACAAAAGCTCAAATTGTTGCCTTCCTTGTTAATAATGTCAGTGACTTTTATTTGCAATAAAGTTTTTCGCTTATAAATCACATGCTTGGCTGTTGCATTCTCTGTGAATTTTGTATATTTATTTATTAGGGCTGCTTCATTACTTGAATATTCTAAACTCCCAAAAGCAAAATCACTTTTTATTTAAAGCCTTTTATCTAGACAAACTGTATTTCATTGGATAATGCAGCACGGTGCGGAATTTAAACAAAGGTTTATGTTACAAGTGCAAAACTGCAGGTTTAAAGTGGCAACTGCAACAACCTAAAAATAAATATAAAATAGGGCTTTCTTTCTATCAAACATCTGACAGCGAAAAAGTTTGGTCCATATAATAAACAAAGTGAAACATGGACATAGTGGATATTTAACAAGCACAAACTGACCGAAGCAGCTTCTTTTCTCCTTATTGTGCAACTGTTGTCTGACGCTGCTCTGATTTCTTAAAAACAAATCACAAATTCATAACACAGCTATTATTTTAAACTATATAGTAGGTTTGCTGTGGCTATATTAGCTTAGCACTGACTGCTGATTATCGTGTTCAGTCGTCTCTGATGACAGAAACAGAAAAATATGTGAAAAAGAACAACTTTAAAAAGAGTTCAGCTCTATCGAAATATAGAAGCCTTTATGTGAGAACAGAGAGCAAGAGAAAAGTGAAAAGATACAGAAACTTTGTGCTGAATAGTGCCTGTGTGTTTTCTCCTTTGTGCTAATCAGAATGTCACAGACATTTTGCACAGTGCTCAAATTTTCAATTTGCTTCGTGATCATTTGATGTACTCCTATACTGTCAAGACCTTGGGCCTTTAGAAATGTTTACAGTCTGATGCAGCTGCCATTGTCTTACATAGGAACAGTGACTGCAGCTGAAGAAAACATTGAAGAAAAATAATGTAATAATAGACAAAGTAAGAAAAACATAGATACAGATTTTTATCATTGAAGTCATTGATTATGCCAACTAAATGCAGCAGATTTACTTTTAAAATGGTTTATATATATTAACAATACAGTTCCTAAAAAAACTCATCTTCCCATTGGGATTAGAAACTACTAATCTAATCTAATCTAATCTAGACAAAAACACACCGTATATTTATTGTTTTTCCTTTCAAACCTTGGAAAGTAGAAAATACAAGTAATGTTGGTATACCAATTTGACACAAGCGATGAATTTTACTTTCTTTATTCAAAGTATTTCACTTTGAAAGGGGCACAGGGAGGCGCGACCAGAGACAGATGTTAGACATCTATCAACCAGACTTGCTCCCCTCAGAGGGGAGCAGAATGAAAGATTACTTCCAGGAAAGGTGATGCTTCAGTGCAAGGTAGATTACATGGCTATTAACAAAGAGTTGTTAACGCATCTACATCCATACGTGTCTCTCTAACAAACACATGCTAATGACAGATGCACCTAGACACGCAAACGAAGCAACACACTGAGAGGTTCTTTGAGAACTCGGTCACTTCTCCAGTTCCAGCTGCCTTCATTAGTGACAGTTGGCTCGGACTCAATTCTGTGACAATCTGTAGTGAATCACCAATTTTTATAGTCAGACTGACAGTGTATACCTCCCCTCAACCCACAGACCATCACGCAATCTGCACTCCCTGCACTCTCTGCTGTAAGTGTACCTTGGATCTATCAATCACACCAGAGTGTGTCAATCACAGGGTTTATCAGAGTGAAGGAAGAGGAGCCCAAAATCACATGGTTGAGGTTGGAAGGCTCCAGAGAGGAGCAAGATGACAGTAAACAAAAGTATCACAGTTTTGAGTCCTTTTGATGGGGTTCTGGAAAAAAAAGTTTATCCCTGTGGGATGCTAACTCCGAGGAAAAAAGACAGTATTCCCATTTGTAGCACTTTTCTTGTATAAATAAGTGGGTTTTAAAAAAGCTGACACAATACTTTTCAACAAATGCTTTAAAGAAACTGTTAATTGAAGCCACAGGCAGAGAGGTAATTTACCACATTTACTGCCCTCTAATTTACTGTAAGGGATGGAAAAAGTCAAACGAGGGTAAAACTTTCCGAAAGGTTCCAAACACTTCTCCTGTTTTGGAGTAAATACTTGTTTACTGTATGTCACAGCACACAAATGTATTTGAAATGTCATAGTTCACAAACAGGCAGATGGAACAATTTGTAAAAAAAAAAAAAAAAAGTCTGGAAATCTTGGATACTATGCTGATTTACTTTCTTGCTGAGTTAGAGAAGAGGATCCATATCATTTTCGTCTTTGTACACCAAATAGCTTAGCAAAAAGAGTAACGATTTTATTTTCATGTGGATAAACCAAAGTTTAAACAACAAAAAAAGTCACTTTTCCCCAGTTTCCTCTGACTGCCTGGCAATGTTTGTTAGCACACACTAACAAGCGTCTGTCACTTGTTTCCAGATTGCCAATGTTCACATTTCACACGATGCACATATTTTTTTGTTCCATTTATTCCTATTTTTTGGTTGTGTATGGACTAAACAAATGAGACATAATGTGTTAATCTACAGACAGCTTTATAGAGTCCAAATTAATTTTCCTCACAGGAACAATAAAGTATGCATCCGTCACACCACACACCAGCTTAATTCGGGATACAGAAAACGTTCCGGACAAACAGTTGCTTTAATACTTTCACCCTAATGTGCATAAGTACAATATTTGTTTGCTGTCAGGGTAATTCTCCACACTGGCCCGGCGCTAAATGAAGACATATGCTGTTTAACTGACAAGCCCAGCCTGCAGTCTGTGACCTCAATCTGCTGTGGACCTGTTGTTATGCAGAGCGCATTTCATAAATATCTCCAACCAAGGAAGAGGTTAAAGATGCTAATAACAAATGAAAGGCTTTCTCTGCTTGCTTGTTCAACAGTAACACATTACTAATTAAAAAAAAAATGCCTGGCAGAAAACAGAAAAATGAGGCTTGAAATTTTTATGCGGCAGGGAAATTGTTGAAACACGGCACAACAAGATGGTGGTCTGATTTCTCTCTCTGGCTTTCACACTGCGTTTCCCACTGAAACAAGGAGCTTTCATTCATTACTTTATGGGGTAAGCAAATGTTACGCCCTGAGCCAACACGTGCATTTCTACAGAGAATGACTGGCCTGTTTGTGAGATGTTGAATCACAAACTTTTGCACATTTTCAGGGAGGTACGGGTACTAATTAAGGGTGCACACCTTTAACTGACCAATAAAAACACCCGAACATAGCACTGCTGTATGAATCCTTTCATTAGTGGCAGTGTTAGCAAACATAACTCCCAAGCCCTTCCCGTGGCATTTACCCTAATCACCTTAGCTGGGCATTAAAACCAAAAAGAAACAGGACATTGTTTGG
This sequence comes from Acanthochromis polyacanthus, assembly GCF_021347895.1. Classification (NCBI taxonomy): domain Eukaryota; kingdom Metazoa; phylum Chordata; class Actinopteri; family Pomacentridae; genus Acanthochromis; species Acanthochromis polyacanthus. The sequence continues at coordinate 17,386,505 of NC_067122.1, forward strand.
GTGGAATAAGAGGAATTCAGTAGCATTAGTGGACTGAAATGCTGGCAACTTTGAAGGCAATTAATTTTTAGCGACTGGGGTTAAAAATACCTCAAAGCATGAGACACATGTCAGGACCAGGCCCTGCTGAGTTTTGCCAGACACCAAGAGACTACATTTATTCACCACTATGGTTTTGGAAAGAGGAAACTGGGCAGCTCCAAAAATAAGAGCCCTCCAGCTGACCAGAACACACCAGGAACTGTGCATGTGATTATATGAGAGGAATCAAGTAGCACATCAAGACTGCCATTGCAGCTGGGGAAAAAAAAGAAATGTTTAGCACATGAGAAATTTGCCAATGTTCTTTTGGTCACACTTGTATTCTTAGTCTTCCTTCATATTTTCCTCTTTTCGTCCTCTACTCTCACTCTTCCTCCCACCTCCACTTGCCCAATCTTTCCTCCCTCTCCTTTTCCTGCCCCCCCCCTCCCCCTCCCCCCCTCTCTCTCTCTCTGCAGCAGACCTCAGAGCAGGCTGGTTTCATCAAACATGCGATTCCTATTCATAGAATGTAAACAGTAATGCAGCCAAGCTGGTGTTTCCATTTCACAGGCAGCGTAGTCGAGCAGTCAGGCTTACGTTTAACCCTCTCACTGCTACACGGGGGGCAGCTGCAAATCCAAAATCAATTCCAAAATAAATCCAGTTCATATCTCAAAGTATTATCCTGTCTCCATCTTATATCACATTTATCTTCAGATTCAATCTTCAGGATTGGTGTTTTTTTAGAGGATCTATTCATTACAGTTCGATTCCAAGCTGCTTCCACAATTAATTTCTGTCCAATATTTGCTTCAAATGATCTTGTCTCAGATAACCGGGCAGAGCAAAGGAAAAAAAAGGCCTGGTAACATTTATTTATTATTTTTTTTGCAATTGCCTGACAAGCATGTGACAGGCATCAAGGTCAGCCTGCACTCTTCCACCACTTTAACACAGTATTAAAAAGGCAGCAGGCAGAGCTGTACCAGTTAGCTTTCCCATTCCCTGGTTACCAATGTTAGTGCTTGATGGGCAAAACATGGCTCAGGACTCCGGGGAAAAGTTATCTCAGTTCACCTGGCTATGCCTCAGTCGATCTCACGGAAACCCCAGTCATTACGTAAGAGTGCCAGAATTTCTGCAAAAGCAGTACAGTAAAGAATTGGTGTGTTAGTCCAAAGTAAGTTGAGGGCATTGACATAATGTGTGATAAGTAAATCTAATTATGCGTGTGTGTATGACTGATGACATAATTGTCTACTTTAATTAGTTTTTTCCTGTACAAAGCATACTGGCAGTACAGGTTTTGTGTCCTGTACTGAATAAAAGATAGAGTTGAAGGACTGAAAGCTATAAAACACAGAGATCAAAAGCAAATTAAATGTTTCAGGACAGTGTCAGGAATAAACGTAGCAATTTTATTTTTCAAATATATCTTACATTTTATTATTTTAAAAACAAATACGAAAATAATTCATGACATTTTAGTATATTTTTAATTCTTTTACCCAGCTCTAAAGCAAGGGGAAGAGTGTGTATATTGACATCCCACCTTCGTTTTGTGTACAGGTATTTAAATTGGACGTTGAGTGCTGCTACTCTGCTGTAACGCTACATAAAATTAGCTATGCTGGTGCATTTGGGATAATGTATTTTTTTTATTCTGCCTCTCTGAGTTACTTATGCATACAGTCTCTAGTGGATATAAAACAGCAAGTTGTTTGGTCTATATGTTCAAACGCGACTGTGACTCACAGTAACACTGACTTCCCTGGCATGTCATGTGTGTATGTGTCAACATCCAGCACTACTTCACTTTTAGAGCTGCGTTGGTTTCTTAAATTCTCTGTGCTGCCTGACAGCAGTGCTGATGGAGGCTCCATTGTGTGAAGGACATTTGCTGATGCAAGACACTGAAAATGAAATAAACAATCAATTCTTGTCAAGCGCAAGGCCAAGCCAGACTTGCTAATTGGTTTAATACATTTATACTTGAAAGCAGACCGAAATGAGATTTGCACAGAGTTGTGACAGTGAATAGAACACACCTCCTCTCCTTTAGCCTCTACTTAATACCTCTGCCTGTTACTGCTTGGCAGCCTGTGGGTAATAAAGTTAATACTGTCAGACGTCGTCTCATCAGCTCTCTGAGGCTCCTTTGCTGTGCTGGAGAGCCTTATCAGGCCTCAACACAACACTGTAGCAACCATGCCCCTGCTTCACTTCATACTGCTTCCATTATTCATGTGCATTTGCCCAGGTGAGAACAAACCCGGGATCAGAAGTTGGCAGAAGAGCTTATTAGATATTTAGACGAGGCTGAGCATGCTGGAGGGAGCACAGGAGGAGGAAAGGGGGAGAACAGAAGTGCCACTAACAGTCAACAAAAGTAAAAACATTATTAGTAAGAAGGCTTCGGACCCACTGGCAAGAGTTTAGGTTGTAACCTGCTGACCCTGGCAATCAGTCTGGTCACACAGACTGCAGGCAAGAGGACTGCTCCGTGTAGTTCCCCTCCTTAAAATCTGTTCGTCCTTGTAGTGAGCTTACACAACTTTGATACACTTGGATTCTTAAGCGTCCTTGGGAAAGATGATGAGCCTCAAGTCGCTTCCAATGGGATGCTGGCACCTTGTATGGCAGCTCTGCCACAACTTATGGGTGAGTGTGTGTGAATAGGTAAGCAAAGAACACAGTTTAAAGCACTTTGGAATTTAAAGTTGAAAGACTATGCTATGCAAGCTTGAAAAAAAACATCATATGTATGTAAGTGTGGATTGTCTTAATTTATATTACTAGTTCAAAACTGACTAAGAGATGGATCCAGAGCTGTTCTTAGAAACAAATATAAATTTCTGTCTTTAGGTAATTCAGTCTTATTATCTTGGTCTGTCTGTCTCCGCTATTTAAAAAGATTGAAATTATGAACTATACTTTCTTCTTGATCCTCAGGCTGCTAAAAATCCCTCTAACTACTCAGCTGGCTTTCATACACAAACAATATTGACTAGCACTTTGAAAACCAGCTCACCTTGAACACTGTGCAAGAGACATATCATTATTCAGCTTCAAAAACTCCACCAAACTCCATCAAAACTAATATTTCGGAGCAAAGCAACTCTCCTACATGCATTCCTGAAGCTAAAACGACATAAAATAAGACGACAGAGTGAAAAAGCACAAACTTCAGAACTTGAGAAATCTATTGTCTTGCCTTTCAGAAAACAAACTTGCATCTACTGACACTTGACACCAACTCAGCTTAAATTTTTCTATGTTTTTATCTGACTGTGTGCGGATATATGTGCACAAAAGCATGGTACCAAGTTAATGGCTTACCTTTTACTGGAATTTTCTATAAATATGCAAATTTACTCCGTGTCGTGTGAAAAAGCAATCTACGCACCACATAAACAGCACTCTCAGCTTCCGAAAAGAGGATGTTTTCAGCGGGAAATTGCATTCTTGGTTCCTCTGCACCTATAGAAGACTGGAAAGACTGTCAAGAAAACAATAGCCCTCTGAATGAAGATTGACGACATATTCTTGCAAAGTTTTCCAATTGTGAAAAACAGCTGACAACTATAAATGCAGCATATTTGTACTCTAAATGAGCAGGCTAACTGATCCATGAGATGCCAGCCACTTCATCAATAGCTTGCCAAACTGTATTAATGAATGATGTCATCCATGCTTGCGCTATTGATTCTGGAGGAGTCAGATCCCCAGGTCAATACTGAGGTCTGAAGAGCATGAAAAATTCTGACTGTCCATACGACAGTAATCCTTATTAAGAAGCACGTCTCGCAAAAAAACAAAATAAAAAAACATCGGCTGTGCTAGTAGACTACAATGCATTTGATGACTTGACATAGTAGAGTTTGGGGCTGTTTGTCTCTCTACTGCAGCAGTTTTGCAAAATAAAAGCCAAAATATTTCAGGAAGAGAAGAAACTGCACTCTTGCTGCTACAGATTCTGGTAGTCAGCGATGATAAGATTGAGACAACGGTAACAAAGAGCCAAACGGAGAATGCATCGGTGGTGAATGAATGTGCGAGTCCTCGTGTGTACGTGCTACCTAATGTGCATGCTGCTTCCTAAATCTGCCTCCACCGGCAGCTGAGGTTCAATCTTCCAAACTGTCTGTGCAGCCTGCCAGGCGAGGGAAATAAATTTATACGCCTGATACAAAAGATAGTACAGATGAAAGACTTGTTGGAGTTGTCTCGGCTGAATCATCCATAACCCCATTACATAGAGATGGAGCAACTAACCTTGTTTTGGGGATGACTCTGTCTTCGTCTCTCTCGTTCTCAGTGGGGGTGGAGGCAGAAAAAAAACAGTGTGAAATGACAAAATGAAATCGATGATTTAATATTTTAAAACCCCAGATGGTTTTTTACTCTGATATGTGTGGCCTCGGTGTAAAAGACCTGACTGCCTCATCTCAGGCTGCACGTTGTAGGACCACGTGTGCCCAAATGTACATTACATGTTCTGCATTTATCCAGATGCAAAGGTAGTTAACTGGACTGAACTGAGCTGTCAGTGGTGAGAATAGGCTGCTTGACTAAAAGCTAATAAACACCAGCCTTCTTGCTCTAAGTACAGCATTCACCTTGGGCCAAAGTCCATACATTTCCCACAACATAATACATCCAGGAGGGCCATTTGCCACTTCAACAGTAGTAGATGGCACCATTAATAAAGCAGGAGGCATTTGTGAAGTGTTACTAGGCTGTTCAGTTATTCATGGTGACCGGGTGTCAGGGAGAAAGAGACGGAGAGATAAAAAAAATACACAAGCAAACCAAAGGGGAAAAAAATAAAATCTCAGAGAGGTCAAAAATAGATCACACACTCAGAGAGAAAAATAAAAAGAGCAATAAAGACAGAAACGGTGGAGAGGGGGAGGAGAGGTGGGAGACCTTGCCATCAGCGTGACCCCAGGGAGGGGGTTCCTGTCCTCTATCTGGCTCTACAAAGTCAGAGCCTTCTATTTATACAGCACTGTAATGTTTGGCATTTCCTTCAAGGGGGGAGAGTTGGAGCCATTGTTTTGCTTGGCTGCTGTTCGATTGGCTCAGCACGTTCCATGCGCCGAAATGTCAGCGGCTTGCAGCTTTATTTGTTCGATTAGCTTTATTTATCACTGATAAACAATCATTTCTTCCTTCTCGAGATGGGAAACCAGCGGTGGATGGAGGAGCTCAGACAGCCATTTGATGGATTACATTTTTTCCACCTTTAGTGAAGCACTGATATGAGACTTATTGTGTGTATAATACAACATAACTGTCAAAAGGCAAATCTGAGCTTGCTGATTGCCGCTCTATTATCAATCACACTGCGATGATATGAAACATATAATCATTGCAAACACATTTGCACTCTAAACTTAAGCAGCGGACAGCTTCCCTGACAATATGATTCTTTTCGGAAGTCACACAAAATGAGCAACTAGTAATGAGTTACGTATGAAAAACACACAAGACGCTAGCCAACTATTTGTCCTCAAAGGCCTTCTTTCTTGACTTTTTAGTGCCGCTCATATATAGTGACATTCATATCATATGTAATGTACAATCTGTAAAAACAACAACTTAACTGGTCCTTAAAAAAAATAAAAAAATAATACATTTGAGGAAAGCAGATCGATATGTGCCAGAATCCCAAAAAGTCTAATGTGAAAGTCCACAATTAAAAGGCAGCATTTACCTGGGCTATAATGGAACTAGTTGTCACCCGCTCTCTAAAATATTCTAAATAATGTGTTTGTGAAAACAAAAACACACTCTGTCCTCGGCACAGCCCCACAACTGAAGCTGACACGAATCAATAGGTTGTTAGTTAAACAATAGCTGCCCAACGTTGCCGGCTTTTTAAAAATAGCCAGTCCCCGGGGCACTGCAAAACCAAAGAGAATAATTGTCAAGGTTAACAATGCCTACTGCTATATCAATATTGAACTGAACCAATGGCCTGGAGACTGAGAAAAGAACTCAGTCTAAGGGCTTTTTGCTAGCGGCAAGTTCACAAGAACTCCTACTCACAGTTTTGATAGGTCTGGATAAAATGGCCAGCGTCAGTGGAGCAACATTATATTTTAAGTAACTGTGTTAAAATATAACCTGCTGCAGGCACGGACAGCTGATCTAAGCGTAGTAGAGGGTCTTAAGAGAATATCAGACAGTCCTAAAGATCACTGTAACTCACCTATCAACAAGAAAGAGAGGAAAAGAGCTGCTTAAAGACGGAAGGTGTTTCTTAAAAATGCCTGCCGGGTGGATGAGTGCGCATGATGAAAGCCTGTATGTGTCTATATGGGAGTGCATGAGTCAGTCATGGATTTTTTTCTCCTTCTCTAACCCTCTGACTTTTGTCTTTGCTCTCTGATCCGTGTAGCTATTAACCCTCCCCAGAATCCTCCAAACGCCCTTGAAGCTCAAAAATCGTTTTTCACGCCTCCTCCTGTGTACACCTACCTTCTCGATCTGTCTCTTTATAGTTAATTCTCTTCCTCTGCCTGCATTTTCCGTGCCCAATCCCTCTATTTTTATCACAACTGCATCCTGGCTTGTGCTGGGGAGAGGGGATGCTCATTATAGCAAGCAACACACATCTGTTAAATGACCAAGAAATAAAGAGAGTCAGACTTAGTGTTACAGTTTTCCATTATAGTGGGAAACGCTTGCGAAAACAATTTTTTAAAGCAGTGATGTGTGAAGCAAGGTGGAAGTCCGTTTTAAAGACATGTAAATCAAAGAATTTTTGATATTATATCAAGATAATCCTTTAAAAAAATCAACAAAAACAACCCAAACCTAAAAACCTCACAACACTACACATACATGCGACATTTAACGATCCCCAGGTCACACCACTTAGAGAGAGGTGTGGTACAATCTACCCAACAGCGAGGCTTCTGGTGTGGACACCATGATGTCAGAACTGGGCCTGAACCCCGGCTACTGGTGCCAGCAGGTGAGATCATGGGAAACATGTGTATTGCTGTTGGATTCACAGGCAGCTGGCTTTTAACTAGTGTGGCTGAAGATTGGCCGCCTCCTCAGCTGCTGCTGTTAGATCCCACAGTTTGTAACGACACAAGATAAGGCCATGACAGTTCGTTTAGTTCAGCTCAGACCACCACACAAATATTTCAAGTAATCAGGTCTTCATGCACGCAAATCATAATGGAATTAGGGGAAATTCGAAAAGGTTTGCACCTCTGTACAATGACTTACAGCAGAAGAAAAGATGATCTAGGACACTGCCTGCCATCAGAGGTAGAACAGACAGAATGAGGCACTCTAAGTTGCAGAAGACAGCATGTAGAATTTGGCATGACAATGTTTATATTTTAAGCAACCTAAGATATTAGTCTGCAAAACATCTGTTCAGGATCTATTGAGAGAAGCAGTTGGCAGCAGGACTGATCAGCAACCTATGGGCACAACCTTTGGATTGCAGCTCCAACGTGTTAAATACTGACCAAATAGAATGTAATTTAACTCTAGGACGCCTCCAGCAAAGCAAATATCCATTGATCCTTTCCAGAGCACAGTAAGCAGAATGAAGACAGCGGAGTGGAGCGCCGAAGCTCAGCATTAACAAACAGGATCGCCTGAGGAGCACATATTTCAGCAAAACTGTTCCCAACTCTGGTGGGGTAGACACAATAATTTCCTATACTGTCTTTTTTGTTTCAAAAGCACTGCATCTGTGCAGCATTCTAGATAACAATAGCTTTCCCTGGCACTAGTGTTCTCACCTGCTTAAGATATAACAACAACACAGTGGAGCACTCACCAGACAGAATTCTAACACCCAACCAGCATAAGCATAAAATCACATAAACAGTGTTTTTGGCCAGAGGGATAAAGTTTAGCAGTGGGGTGCCACGCATGAGTAGTCTTTGCTGATCTACATGCAGTGCAAATGTATCTGGGAGACAGGCTATGCTTCTCTTGGCAGGGACCTTCATTGCACTCAGCGCAATGAAGAGATCAAAGGAGTCTGGAGACAAAAACAGGAGGCAATCTGTCACAGCATACATCCATCCATGCAACGTCTGCGTCAACTCCCACATTCGTCCCCTTGATCAATGCTATATCACATAGAAACCATTTCCTCTAATGAATGATCCCCAGTCAGACTTAGCAATCTGTTAGTTTCATTCGATCGCTCCACTTTTCAGAACTCACCACCGCAGCCTTCACATGTGCATTAATGTATATGAATAATGTGAAGAAAGAAGTAGGTGGTCGTAAATTCTTCCTCATGCAAATCAGTTTGTTCTTAGAAGTAAGTTTAGTGTTGGTAGAGGAGGGGAGGAGTTTTTTTATTCTTAATACACAACTACCAACAGGATGCGTCTCTTCCAAAACAGTGTCTGGATAGGGCCCTGCTGTTTTGACACTTCCCATTTAACATAGCTGCTTGTTAGAGAACCCTGTGGTTTTGTTGCACTATTTTTATACATTAATGTGCAGATGTATTTTGCAAAAAGAGCTTTTGTCAGTGCGTGTGCATTGGCATTTGCTGAATACACCTCACGGCACCCTGAAGAGCATTCAATACTGTGATTACGCTTACTTCAGTGCTCCCAAACCATCCCTTCTGCACTCATCATAAAAACATGTCCTCTTGGGAATTACTACAAATACAAAACAGAGAAGGAAAAAAGATGGTATTTCACTCTACCTCAGCAACACATACAATATAACATAACAGCACATTAAAACCAAAGCCTGATTTAGGCCAAACATTTGCCAATGCAGAACAGTTTTTTAGTTTGTGTGTGTGTGTGTGTGTGTGTGTGTGTGTGTGTGTGTGTGTGTGTGTGTGTGTGTGTGTGTGTGTGTGTTTTTTAGCGCATTTACTAACCGTATGTTGCAAAAACAGGCTAAAACTCAGGAACACATAGTTCATTAAAGGATGTCTGCTTGCTGGGATGATTTATTTGAACTGTTGAGAAGAATTAGTGGAATTGCTGTGTTCTACATTTGTTGCGGAAAGCTGGAACACCGAGACGAATGGCGAGGCGTGGAGCAGAGGGCAGGGGTTTTAAAACGTCAGGGGTTCAGATACGTGGCTTCTCTTGGTATGTGCCTCGACTACATGAAACTGACCACCTCAGTGCAAACACATTCTCACACTATGGTATTTAGGTGCCAGTTGCTGCTGTCATGAGGCTTATATATATATATATATATATATATATATATATATATACATATATATATTGCTGGCAGCTGTAATAACTTCAGACTGACAGCTTGAAGGTATCAAAGTTTCTTCAAGGTAAATGGAAGACTCCTCAAGACATTTTAATGTCACTTGGAAGTAAATACAGGACTCATGCCACCTCTGAAATCTAGATGAAAAGAAAGTTCTCTCGGGGTGCATGTGGACTTATTTCTAAGCTGATATTTCATTTTAAATCCAGTATTCAAGGATTTTTGACGACTTCTATATATATGAAAAAGATAATAAAATTTAAAATCGATCTCACCAACATATGGTTATGTTCAGAAATAACTGACTAAAAACATAACCAGAGGGCAATCCTATTTATAGTTGAAGCAATCAGCCTGTAACAAGTAAAGACTTGTCTACTGCCGTTTTCCTCAGTTCAGTGAACTGCTGTATATTGCCATCAACACCCTCTTATGGTGTGATTGTTGCATTTACTGTACAAAAAGTCGAGAAAAGTGTATTATTGGTGGAATATTTCAGCTCTGTTTTGCATTTCTTCATAACAAGGAAAGTCTCTGGTAGCAACATTTTTACGATGTCAGACTTTCTGCTATCCAAACCATGACTGTTACAAGGCATCCTGGATTAAAACCTTGTCTTAATGAGTAATGGTAAATGTACCTCCTTTGATCCGTTAAATTCAGTCTTACAGCCTTCATCATTGGATGACAATGTTTTGTTTTTTTTTAACTACTACTTACTTTTAATCCCTTTGCTTTGCTCAATGAATAGACAAGTATTCATGCACAATAGGTCAAGCAACACAGGTTACTCGCAGGTAAACAGTCAGACACAAAAGGGAGCTTTGTGATTTGCCTCAGGGCACCGACAGGGAACAACACCCACTTTTTCACAGAGGTAAAGAGAGAGAGTTGGATGGAAAGAGAAGGGAGAGGGGAGAACAATGAGAGAGAATGAGAGGGATAGAGGGAAGGAGGATGAGGAAGAGGGTGAGGTCACAGTAAAGTAAAGATAGGAAAGCGAATGTGTGGCATGTGAAGGTAAAAGCAGCAGCTCAGAGCGATGACTCTGCCTATTTGAATCGGAAACAAAGATGAGCATGCTGATGTGTAATCAGCCTCATGAGCCATGTTGTGTAATGGTATGAGACAGTCAGCTCCAAGGCTTTAAAAGAGAACTGGGTAAACTACTACTACTTTACTACAACTACTACTGCAGAGCACTTATGCACATTGCTGATTGGATTTGTGCTTTTATTCCACCTTATCGCGATTTTGCGACATTCAAACAGTTGGCACTGGGATGGAGAGAAAAAGAGAGAGAGAGAGAGAAAGAGAGGCAGACTATCAATCTGGAAACAGGACTTAAGATTCAGCAAAGAGGTGCTGATTTAGGTAAAAGGTTACAGGAGAACAAAAAAGCCGCAAACTACTGCAGACATCCAACCTGCCAGACAGTCATCTCATAACAACAATGGTGACCTTCCTTGTTAATGCTGGCCAACACAACCGGCATACAGAGGCTTTCAAAGCAGCCCAACAACAAGCCTGTTTCCTCTTAATGTCAGCTGAGCTCAGCAGGATTATCAGAACTCAGCCGACTTCAATGTTTGGCATTCGGCACCGCACGGGATGAATTATGTGTAGTGACACTTCAACACTCTGCCGATGACTTTGTGCATCTCATCACTATTTGACAGGATATCAATTCTTGGGCAGCGGCTCAGTCTAACGCTACCCAGTGGCAGAAATCAGCTGGATTCTTAAGTCAGTACACTGATTTAAGATGGAATAAAAAAAGGAAAGGATTCACTCGTATAAAAAAAGAATATACATTAGACTGTTGTGCCTTCAGGAATTCTAAAAATGTGCAGAGGGATTAAAGTCATAATAACACAGGAAGTTTAGAGATATTCTTAAAGAAAAATAATTACCTAGTCCTGTCAACTTCACTAGTGAGCATCAAAGTCTCAAGTTCAGCAAAAAATTGACAGCAAATCCTCCTTTTCTGTAGGAAGCCCGCTGATCTGGAGAAAATGAGGATGCCTTAAAGACCCTTATGAATATATTATTCTAAACACAACCGAAATAAGCTGTAAACGTCCTAAGTGTGTGTGTTTCATGGCCAGTTTGCTGCTCTCCAGCTGAGCCTATGAACCTCCTTAAACAAGCAATGTGACAGCAACACATGATTCTCTCAGCTTAATCATTCTAACAACAGTCTGATGCGCAGCAGAGACCCAAACTGGAGCTGCCGTATGCTCTCACAGGAGTTCAATGAGGTTCACTGTCATGACATGTCACTGGATAACATTCCGACAACAACAACAACAACAAAAAAAAAACTATATAAAAGCAATGTTTCGCCACCAAAACGTGTATCAGTTGGAGAACCTCTTGTTTGGAGCGCTGTCCCTACATGATCATATCAGCTGTAGGTCCGCGTGTCCGCGTGTCTTCAGTGTTTTCCCACACACGCGAGAAAATCTGCACAAGCGCAAGTTTGATATCCTACCTCAGACATGCTCATGCGTGTTACACTCGGCTCCATGTCCGAAATTCAAGGCAACACACGTCAAGAGAAATCCCAGTGGACGGTGGGAATAAAAACCATTTCTGATCCCGGGCGCTTCTTTCACCCCCACGGCGCGTCTGCCACAAACCATGAACCCCCCCCAAACACAGCCAGACACCTCAGAGCGCGGAGGGAAGGGGAGGGGTTTCAGACACCTACCAGCTTTACATGCCCAACACTCTTTTCTTCTGTCATCTTGAAAGTAGCCCCGGAATGAAAACACAGGAGGGTTGGACAGAAAAGAGGCTGAACAGAGCCGGGACTCCTTCTCTCTCCGCGTCTGATCCAAAAGGCGCAGCGGCAGCACAGGCAGCAGCAGCAGCACAAAAGAGGGGGAAAAAAGATAATACACCAGCCTGGTGCCTTCAGTGTGAGTCGGGCTGTACCGCTCTGCTGGCGACAGCTCCCAGGCAAGCGGAATATTCAACTTTGGAAAAATGAGAAAGGGAAAGAGAGCGAGAGAGAGCGAGAGAGAGAGGGGAGGGAGGGAGGCAGACAATCACAGGAAAGCGGCTCCTCCTACCCATACAATACAAAAAGCAAAAGCCAGCAGATAGAAGCTTCACTGCGTTGAACTGAGCAGCTCTGGACACAAGTGTCATCAGTGAAACCCAATTATTAGTGCATGTGTGTGTGTATTCATTTGCAAACCACTAGCAACTCTGTTTTTTTTTCTTTACACTTTGTTGGGCAATCATATCTCTAGCTAAGGTGATAACTGTTTACTTAATGAAACAAAATCAACTTCGTTACCTAGCAACCAACACTACTGAAATGCTCAGGGGTCACAGAGAGAGGTCACAAGATTCACCTCTACAGAAGCAGTTATAGATTAGTTTTTTTCCAGCCTGGGTGACGAATGAATTAATCGCTCTTCATTTCTTATTCTGGAAAAATGATGCAACGGCGGGTAATAAAAGCAGGCCTCAGATATATTCAATATCCCGCGTTGCTCATTGTTATCAGTAAGTAAAACAGCTAAGTGGTACCACGTTCAACTGCAAAGAAAAAAAAAAGGGCCCAAAGGCAGCAATTAGAATATTCATAGATTTAAACTAGAGCAAAATTGGTTTATATTAATGGAGATATCACACTTTAATGTCCTGGATTAATTACGTGATCCTGTGTGCGTGTGTTCCAAGCAAAACCTGTGCATTTTACTCTTTTATGACACCTTTTTTCTTACTTGGCAGTAGGTTATTTGTCCCCCCCGAAAACATTCCTATCACATTCCTACAGGTTATCTCACATACTGGACACATGTGGAACAAAATATGCCAGAGAATCAATCGCTTTAACTTTGTTCTGGAGAGCTGAGTGAGCTGCCCGTGTCTGCAGGTGTGTGTTCTGCTGCTTTGGTGGTAGTCTGTGTGTGCGGAAACAATGCAAAGGTTAAGTGGTTTTACAGAGTTTTCCAGCAGACTACTCCAGCATGGTGTTGCTGCTCTCTGCCAGCCCTGCCCTGCCCCCGTCCGACCTCACACTCCTTTTATTAACATTTCACCCTCGTGCACTGCTCCCCACATGCACTGAGGTTGCCCTGTATTAAAAGAAACAGTGCAAGAATAGTCAGAATAATGTATTTTTGATGACTTGCCATGGTGGCTAATTTCTGTTTACCTTTGGTCAAACTGAAAACACACATTTAAAAGGATTCATGCGAATTCTGCGGTTTTGGAGGGCCGCAGGGAGCTCACGCAACTCGCTGTTCACACGCTGTCTTGCCCGTTTTGTGCACCTCCTTGATTCTCTACAGTGGAGATGAAGAGTGCAAAGTCAGCCCATAGAGCCGCAGCAGCGTCATTAATGCAAACGCACAGTAGGAAGGCTGCTGTGGGTAAACAGCGCCAGACAAGGTGTGGCCTCACAAGCAGGTGTGTTCTCCGTCTGTCAACAAAAGACATCACAAAGCATCTGAGCATCTGTCTGTTCCTTTAAGCTCACTGCTTACTGTATGTACATGCTTCCCTATGTTGGATATATCTACAAACACAGCTGCCAGGTCTGTTCTTGTCTTGATAACTGTTTGTGCCTTACCTCTTTGCCAAACCCTGACTTCCTGACTGCAGCAGTGCTGACCTACCAGAGTGTAAATCGTTCTGCTGATCTGCTCTGCGCCCTTAGATACAGTCTATCTGTCATCTGTCTCTCTGCTTGGCCTATTTTTCATCAAGATACTGGAAACGCACCGCAGTGTCAAGGTGGTATTACCTGACAAACAGGTCAAATGGTATTTCAGTTTGATTACAGAACCAACAAACATCACATTTTGTTTGCTTGGTCAAAGAGGCCAACCTAAATTGCACCTTTGAAAACAGTATCCATCACGCCAAGAAGTAAAGACGCTTATAATTTACTCAGAAAAATCTGCAAATATATATAGTTTGACTTGTTTGCAAATGATTATCATGTGCTTAATGTCATAAGTGTGATGTAGATTACCGTATAATTATTTTTTTCATGACTGCCATATATGTGAAGTTATTAAAAGCACACTCTTTCTTGAGCATGTGGTTAGAGAAGCTACATGTGAATATTGCTTTAATTCTCAGCGGGAGTATTTTGGAAGTTAATAGGTCTTTTACCCTTTGAGCCTGGCAGAACGGTTGGCTGATTGACTGCACAGACTAAGCCTGGATTCAGCCTCAGGCATCCATCAGTGCTGTCTTCACTCACTGACCACACTGAACATCTGAATTTCGTGTGACTGACTGTCATCTGCAGCTTCAACGCTGAGCACTCGAAATGAACTCAGCAATTTGTGGGTTGGACGGTACTAATGTATATTTACTCAGAGTGTGTATAAAGCAGCTCTTTTCTCCGGTGCCGCGATTGGCTGAAGGATGGCTATTGACATTTTGTTAGAAGCCTGTTTCTTTATTTTTCTCTGAGTCACTTGCATTATATCATACTGCTTTGTGATTACGGCAACTATATCAGCAAATATACAGCTGATAAAAATGGATTACAGTCTTAGGATTTCAGTCATAAAGTGAAGCCTTTAACTTACTGCAGATAGTGAACTTGAGCCTGCCATTACATTCACATGACATACTCTCACTCAGCATTACACTGCACTCTTTTGAATGTGACTTAAGCCACTGGTCAGCCATCAGATAGCACACTTCTTGCCTGAAAGCTACATGTGTGTCCTCACATGCTGCTCTCACCACTGGAGAGTCTCTTCATACTGTATCTCATAAACCACCTTGCACCTGTAGCTTCTAACTTGAACTTCCCCTAAGAAGGAAATTATCCCCAATCCCTGCAGTGCTGGGTTTGCTTTTTCATTGTGGGAAATGATGAGGTCAGGACCTAAATGTCAGTGACATCCAGGATCTACATATACATAATACTGAATTCACCACAAGTTGGCTGATGTATTATTTTACAGTTTGAAAGAACCCAATGTCAGGCTTAAGTTACCAATTTATATATTACTTTTATGTGCAGCTGCTTCATTCATCACAGAACATCAAACTATCCTTAACATAACTAAAATATTGTTTGCAGATGTAATCATCAGATGGCACAAACACCGACAGGAACATTAAAAATCAGAGTGTTTCATTTCAACTGATACCTATATTCACTGATCTTTTAAAACATATGTTTCAAATCGAGACCAGCAGATTCGGCCACCTGTGTTTCAGTGTAATTGCTTTATATAAATCATTAAACACAGGTATTAATTTTAATGTTAACACAATAATGAAAAACAGTGATTTTTAGTCACTGGGGCACAGAGGGTGACCAGGGTGAAGTCGCTGCACCATGTTGAGGTAAAAGTTCCAAGTGGCTGACCAGGATCAGGTCTCACTGGACAGAGATCCTGGACGCAGTTTGACAAGTGAATCAGTCCTTGGAGGGTATTAGTTGTGCACGGACAGGGGCAACAAGAGGCTCAGGAAACTGCAGACTGGCACACCTCATGGAAATCAATGGGGATAGCAACGGATGGCAAAGAGGCTCCACTATCACAGTATGTTAAACTATTCAGAACCATGGTGGTAGCACAACTGGGGTTTGTTCATGTCACCAAACTTTGCCTTTTCATTTTGTGCCCATGGTAGTTTGCATCCGACGCATTTAAGCGAAACTATCAAACATTCTATTGGATTATTTTTTTATTGTTACTGATGAAGTGTCTAATTGGCCCGATAAGCTTTCCTGTTTCTGTTGTGTGCCAGGATCAGAAAGTCTCGACTTTGACATCAACGTTGCGTGTCAAAACAATTACAAACAGCAGCTAATGAATACTACAGCAATTCTATGAGCTGTTCTTTATGTTGTTCGTGACAATGTTAGACTGCCACTAGATGAGGACATCAAGAGGGAAGACAACAATGGTGCTTGTTGTCCTCTCCAAATGTAGCCAATCAGCATCGTCTTCTCACAGTTGAACCAATCAGCCTCAAGCCCCTTGCAGCAGTTTTTCAGAGCCCAGGGCTTTTTTTCTTTTCTTTTCTTTTTACCCCAGAGTAGGCACTCTTTTCTATGCCCCAAAACAGCCCTGAGGTCCACGGTTGTTAGTGGGCAGTTCCTGAGATCAGAACACAAAAGTTTGGCCAGAAAGCTTTTTGCATTCGAAAATGGCTGATTTGCTTTGTTGTTTTATTAATACATGTGTACAAGAAAAATTAATTGAAACCACTTTTATATGACTGTATATAAACAAAGGGGATTCTAAGAAAACAAAGACATGATAGAAACAGTGATGAATCCATATGAAAGGCAAAGGGCCAGTGACAGAATTAGGACAAGCTGGAGGACTGAGGCTGCTGTTGACAGTAAACACACTAGCCACTGGAGACTTGGCCTCACTATTGTGCTGCTGTGGCCCAGGCAAGGGGCATATTACATATCAAATTACCATCAGCAGTAGCACTTAACAATGCTTGTGCGTGCGCCTGTTGAACACACACACACACACACACACACACACACAAACTCATACACTTCGAAGTGCACACTTGCATGACAAATCACCAATACCACTGAACAGTGTGTGTCCAGAGGATGTGCATCAGCTCCTCTCTTCCTCTTTCCTCTCCCAGCCCACAGCTCATCAGGGACTTATTGTACAGAACTGGTCTGTCTGTGTACTGCAGTAACACGAAGTGATCAGGAAAAACACTCACTCACAGACATAAGAAAAACCTTTGTTCCCTTCAGAACATAGGAATCTTTGGCCGAGTGCAGAAACCTCAAGAGAGGGAGATGTGGTATAGTTAGTATTCTGTGCCCGCATGCGCTTCAAACCATTGTGGTGTGTGAATATATGAACTGTTCAGTAGCAGTCCTTTTATTTTTATTTTAATGAACTGTAACCATTATTTCTTTGATTACAATCGCCCATTATTAACCTACCGACATCTAATACATGACTGTGAATTCTTTCAGCCATTTCTCTTTCATTTGGCAACAAACGTATCATTAACACAACAGTACTACTGCAACGATAGTTTTGTTGCGTAGTTATGTTAAAAGTGGTATCTTCCAGCTATCTAATTCCAATTTTTACAAAAGAAGTACACATAAACAGAACAATAAACACACAGAGGGCATAAACAAACAAGTTGCTGGGTGTGGCATCGCACCATCAGTTTTCCATTAGTCTCGCCACCTCATATCTGATATTTTTCACCAACGGAGTCAGGCTGCAAATATTCAGCTTTCAATGCCACCTACGCAGAGAAAAAAATACAATTCATAAGCGCCACAAGTAAAAGAATGCTGTTTCTTTGCATTTGGAAAAAAAGCGACTATTTTGAATCTTTAAAACCTCTTCAAGTAAAGGACTGAAGTTTATACAGTCATACTGGCAGATGTACTACCCCAAGTAGAATTATTGACTTGATAAATTCCTAATTTGTTGTGGACACTCATATTTAGATGGTAAAGAAGTCAAATTAGTGTCACATTGGTGAGAGCAGCAGAGGAGACCAGATGTGAGCTGGCAGTGTAAACCAAACCGGACATAGTGACCAGCGTTTGATAAAATACTGCTGTGTCCTTTGAATGACTGTGTGTGTGTGTGTGTGTGTGTGTGTGTGTGTGTGTGTGTGTGTGTGTGTGTGTGTGTGTGTGTGTGTGTGTGTGTGTGTGTGTGTGTGTGTGTGTGCGCACGCTGAGCAAAGAGAACGCTCAGACTTTCTTATCATGGTCACATTGCCTTCTTCACCCTCTGGCTGCACACCAAGACAGGCTGGAGCCGAACATGGGCTGTTTGTGGACATAGAGCAAACTCTGAGGAGCAACTACGTACCACTGTGTTTGTTGCTACCAAAAGTAAGAGAGAGAGAGAGAGAGAGAGAGAGAGAGAAAAGAAAACCGACACATTTCCTACAAGGTCATTTGAATGGACACAGCAGTGATCCATGTGCTGCAAGGTTAAAAATGTGTTTGTCATCCATGGCACAAAAAACATGTTAGATAGAAGAGGCCCCACTGTTCAAAAACTGCACAACACGAGGAATGAGCACAATTTCAATTAAAAGGACTGAAAGATATCCATTGATCATATTCACTGTTTTCGACCTTTGCAATGTCATGTTAAGTGTGAAATTTATAGGACAATTTGATAGGTATAAATACAGTTTTTAAAAGATTTCTTAACCCCTTAATTAGGGCTGAACAATTAGGGGAAAATATCCATTTGCTATTACTCTAAAGTCAAGCCTCAGTTCTATTCACTATCGAACAGATTCAAAACATTTGGTGAAGCATTACCACATGAGATACCACCAAAAGCGTGATTGTCACATGAGAATGGCATGAATTTATAAAACCACTGACACAATAGTCGAACTGTTTCCTGCTATGTCCTAAGTTACAACCTTTGCGATTTGCTAACTGCATTGTTTCAAGTCACGATTTAAAATCAAGTGGTTTTTCAGCTTTACCCTCAACACTGTCATAATCACACTGCTTATCTAGCCAGTAATGTGTATGCATCATAATTTATATTGGATAATATGGAACATTACAGAATGTAGGAGCTTTGGGACACCTCAAGAGAATCATTATGCATAACCAGTTGATCAAAAAGAGCTGACGAGAGAAAGAGCTTGAAACATAAAGTCAGTCCACACATTTTTTACATTTATTTTATGCTAAACTGCTGAAATATGATGTAATCTGTCAGTGAAACTTAATACACTTGATGCATCAAAACATCATTATGGCCACAGTGCATATATATGTATGTATATAAAAAGAATGACAAAGACAGCCATTAAAGATGAGCAAAACATTGAAAATGGAAAAAAGGAGACAGACAAGTTTTTTTCTAAAAAGAAGGAATCAGCTTTACAAAGCAGCACATCACAGCAACAACCAACAACACCCATTCTCTTTGTGAACCAAACCAATGTTTCACGACAACACTGTTAACATTTATGTAACGTCATCTGACAAGCTTTCATATTAACAGGCCTGTCTGAAACCTTTAAAAGCAATCCAGAGTCAAATCCAGCTCTAAAAACATGTTTCCATAATGTCACATTTGTGTTCTCCGCTTGAGTAGCTGCCCGGCTCTGGAACATCCAGCTCGATGTCAGCTGTCACAAGCTGTAGGATCAAGGAAGGCTGTGTTTCATGCAACAAGTTGAGTTTTGGTTTACCACAATACTGGTGGCCTGGTAGCACTAGACTATACGATATTGAGCAGAGTGCCATGTTTCCACAGGCCTGAGGATTATTTGTTTGTGTGTGTTGTTGTGAATGTAAAATACAGCACAGCTGAGATGCAAAGGCATTAGTTCTCTCCAGTTTGTGGCTCCCACACTGCTCTTACATTACTTGGGTGCTGATATCTTCACAAAGCCATTAATGTTATGCATTCTATTTATTTGTGGGCCACACGGCAATGGAGGAAGATTTAAATGGGCTCACTCACCAGTTGGAAGTAGGAGCTGTACAGAAAACAGCCCATTTGTGTTTTATAAATGAGTAAATTTATCTCACGGCAGCCTTCAAGCATCACCATCATTAGCTGTATTCAATCCAAAAAATGTCATCAAATTTCAAAACTGATTTGTAATCTGCGGAATTTGATTTGTAATTTTTTAACATTTAACTGATTACAGATTGTAGCTCGACAACATATATTTTTAAGTACATGTGTTTAGATGTGATAAAAGTCCAATCAATACAAAACAGATGACAGGTTTCAGTGTTTTGATTCGTATTTATTCCTGTAATAAAAGGCCTTTGAAAGACATTCCAAATTGGAGAGCTGCTTAGTATTGCTCAGTTACAGATACGGTGAGTCATGTAAAATCAGTATCTGACATCTCTTATGCACCACTGCTGTTGTTTAGGATTATAGACATTTGGAATTGGCTCACTCACCTCCTTTCTGTTCCACTGGATCAATAGGGCCCTCCTGCTAAGCACTTAGAATATCATTCCTCCTATGGCAAGGATCGTATATGCTTCCTCTGGAAGGTTTGCAGCTAAAACCTGTGATTCAATACATTGCATTAGCTTTGGTCTCAATAATATTTTTTCTCTGTTTGGAGAGCTCCACTGTGTAAAAACTGAGTGGTTTGCTGGTACTCAGGCTGAGAGGTAATATTAAAGGCAAGTGCAGTGAGGACACTTTAGTGACAGATGACTGACAGGTGATCAGTCTCTGTATATAGATCAGACTGCAGTGCGGGAATTAAAATCTCCCTGGTACAGAGCAGATAATAATACTGACTACTGTGAACAAAGCATCTACGCCACTACTGCTGCAAAAGGCAAGTAGCTGAAGTGGGGAAAATATAGAGAGTGAGAGGAAGACTAGAGACATAAAAAGCAAAAACACGGAGGAGGGATATGGAGAAATATGGGTCAGACAGAGAAACACAGGGAAAGCTCAATGTAAACCAGAATGTATAAACATGTACAGGCCTAATCTCATTATCCCTCATCCTCCTGGGCCTGTGATCAGATGCTTGATTAAAGCAGGAGATGAAAGAGGAGAGGTAGAGGACAGGGATGAAGGTAGGAAGGAAAGAAAGGAGATATACGATGCCCAAGACAGACTGGATATCTGATGGAAAAGAAATAAATGGCGAGTAAGAGAAAATACGGAGAGCCGACAGCAGAGGATAATTCAGTAAAGGTTCTACAGTGTACTGTCTGTTACAGAAGCTGTGCAGCATTCATTAACATAAACAGAGACAAAGAAATGTGAATATCTAGCAGTTTATTAAAACACGAGGATAATATCATACTTCAATTATGTGTTCATATGTGACATTATTGAGGATTGTGTACATACGGACTAAACAGATGTGCATGTGTAGAATGTAATAATTTCTTCCTGAAGGAAAAGACTATCAATAGAAATCACATAAGCATAATGAAATGTACTGATATCGTCTCTTATTTGCTACCTTTTTTGTCCTTCTCTCACTTCAGGACTATCGACTAAATGTTTTAACGTCTAAGATCAAACTGATGCTAGTCAGCACAAATGAAGAGATTTCTTTTTACCTGTAAATTCAATAAAATTACATAAGTGCTAATAAGACCATAACAACTGTAAACCACAGTTGTTGGAGTAAATGGATGAGAAACTAACCCCCCCCCCCCCTCCTCCCGCCGAATGTTTCCCTCAATTTATTATTCATTTTCTGCACTGATTACATGTTAGACTTGCTTTCTTTATATTGCATAATCCTTGGTTCAGCACAAATGATCTCATGATTTTTTGAAGCGATGTCAGGCAACTAAGGGTTTGAGGGATTGTTGTATTGACATGCACATAGTTCTTTGTGTGCGGTGTGGTGGTGCATGTTGGCTTACGAGTCTGAAAGTCTGAATTTTTGATGATCCCAGTTTGGGATGTGACACTAACTAGTCAATAGAGTTTAAGAAGGTTTGAAAGGAAGACATGCTGAAATGACTGCAGGCTTCTTGGAACATAGAACTATCCAGACTGTGAGTATTTAGACAGTTTTACACAATGTGTTGTTCTATAAGCCTTGAACTTCAGCACATTCAATTCGAAATAAAAAGGATCACAGATTAAAATTGACAAATCACAGTTTCAATTCAGTAGGTAAATTAATATAGAAAGAACTGTAGAGCATATATGACTTCTGCCACATTGCTCAGAGTTTAGAAGTCTAAAAGTGATTGGACGCAAATCAAGTCAAATCCAATCATTAGATTTAATATAGTTTATAGAAAATACTTAGTTGTTGCATGTTTACTCCACCTGAATGTAATGCAGTGTCTAAACTAATATGTTTTATTTTTAAATGAATAACTTTCAAAACAGTTACGCCTAGGTTAGTGCAGTACCAGGGTTGCATTTTAGTCCGGCCATGTAGAAATGGAGACATTTCGGAAATGGTGATGTTGGAAAAAAGACAAAGGCCTATGCCTAACTACAAAGCTCAACCCCAGCTCAAGAAATAAAGTCTTTCTTTGTTTACTGATTAAACCTAAAAAAAAACTCTCCATGTATAAATTTCTTTTCCATGACAACAATCATTTAGTCTAAAAAAGGACCTGGGTATCAGCCCATGTCTCCTTCTCTACCCTCACCTCTCCACTATTTGCTGCAGCTCGAGCACAGAAGCTCACATGCAACTCCTTTCAGACACTGTAAAACTCGGTTACATAATGGCGAGTTGTAATACTGGAGTTTCTTAGCGATATGTGTTTGAACCAGGACCTGATTCTGGTGACAGATAATGATGCAGAAAACCCACCTGCAAAGTAAACTGGATTACACCAATCAGGCACAACATTATGACCACTGACAGGTGAAGCGAATGACATCGATCATGTTGATATAATGCAATGTTCTGTTGGGAAACCTCGAATTGTGACATTCATGTACAACCCAGCTAAACAGCAGTCCTTGATGCCAGTTGCCACCCTCTGCAGGACAATGCACCCCAAAAAACTGCACAGAAGTGGCCTGCGGAGCACAACAGAGCTAAGCTGTTTACCCAGATTCCACACGCCCCAGATCAAAATCTTATTGAGGATGTGCCAGGATAAGTCTGATCTAGGTAGGTCCCACCCTGCAACCCACAAAACCCACAGAACTCACTGCCACCATCCCAGTGCCACAAGACATCCCCAGAGGTCCTGTGTCCATGCCCCACTTGGTCAGAGGAGTTTTAGCAGCATAAAGGAGACCAACACAAAATTAGGCAGGTGGTCAAAACATTATGTCTGATCAGTGCACTTTGTTTAGTTTGGTATGTGTGAAATCCGTGCTGTCTAAATCCAGGTTTTTCAAACTGTCATCAGTATGCAGTAATTTCGGGGAAGAACTGTTCTGACAATGACATCGAGTAATTATTGTACTCACGATGTGTCTTCTAGCACATAAACACCATATGGACATGATGATAAGTTAAGAAAATTCAAATTTCATTGCAGCAATTCTTTAAAGAAATCTCTGGTCTTGCTTTTAACCATTGCTGTTCTTCCATGATAGTATTTCACACAACTAAGCAACCACCACGTTCACACCAACACTAACCACATCCATTGCACTTGAATGCTTTTAGGTGCGATTACCTCTGAAATGATGCTAAATGCTTGTATGTACACGTGTGTAATCAAATACTCAATTTATATGACAGTCAGAAACAACAGTTCTTCAAATCAACGGCTAATCAGAGTACCTCAGCAAGTACAGTATCTTCTCTCAAAAACCAATGGTCCCATGACTGTAAAGCTTACAAAGGTCCTGTTCTGATGTTTATTTTCCTCCATTTGCCCACGGTTGCAATTATATTTCATTAAGCAGAAAAGCCACTGAGATACAAGCACCACAGTGTGTTCTGTGTTTCATAAAACCCTCTAAACTGCTGAAACAGTTGTCAAGAGAGGATACTAGCATCAGTTGGATCTATCTTCATTTGCAGACATGGTGGTTACAACAAAAAGACTGCAAATGCAGGTGTAAGCTGTTGCTGTCCATTTGTCTAACACGTACACCTTAAAGTAGCTAATAAAGTAGCAAATAAATAAATAAATGCCTTGTGATTCCAGTTATTTTTCTGTAAATGCATTAGAAACTGTTGGAGCAGCAGAGGCTGTTGTAAACCAATCCCATTGGACTTCAGTGCTCTTTGAAATATGCATTTACTGTAGAACCAAGATTTTAAGCCTGAGCAAAAAAATTCACCTTGATGTATGCATTTTTTTTTAAAGTAGAAGGAGATTGACAAAAAAAAATTAAATCAAGTGCTCCGAGTTATTGAGTGTGAGCCAATAATGCAGTGGCATTTCACACTTGAAATACTTCCTCATATCGTTAGAGCAGACACCATGAAATAGCCTATAAAGGTGTTGTCAAAACACAGACCACAAACCTGCTCTAAAAAGTGCATGCAGCGTGTTAAAGTGCTGTAACAGTAACTGGAGCCACATCAAATGACAGCCTGACGAAAATGTCTTTAGCGCTGCTCTCCAGGCCTGACCTTGCTTAGCTTTACTTCCCCTGATCTCTTCATCTTCTTTTCTTCCTCTGGACACTAAAATGCTGACATCTCCCTTTACTTTTGGTCAAATATCCATTCATTAACATATACAGTACCTGCGCCCTTTTGCTTTTTTCGTGTCGGTTCTCTGATCCATTGCCGTCATCACACCTTATCGTCCAACTCATCCCGAGTCCCCCATGCTGTCCCCCATTTCCCTTTCCCTCCTTTTTTCCCAGCTCAGAGGAACAGCAGAGCTCTTCATCAAGCAGATGTCAGGCATCTGTCACAGTCCAGGCCAGTGTTGGCGTGATTGATTTTTGGCCCACCTGCGTCTTTCGTAATGACCAACTGTCAGTTGTTTTACTGGCTGCACTGCCTCCCCTTAGTATCTCCTGTCACTGCAGCATCCAAAGGCTAAATCTCTGAGTGCAGACCTACAGTGCATTATCTAGTCTGTCTTCAGATCAGATTTATGTAGGTTTACCACAGAATCAGTCTGTCTTTCCTGCAATCACAGAGGAGACTGGCTTCAAGGATGGTTATTTTAAAGTAAACAAATCGTTTGCTTTCTGACAGCAGCTGCAATATCTTTACACTTAAAGTTTTCAATTATTTCAAGGCAATGAGTTCTCTGACAGAAGCTGTATCTGTTTGGATTTCCGGGTGATGTGTTTTGATTTGGTTTCGTAATTGCTTGTAAAGCAGTTTAGAAGATGAGGCCTCAGACTATATCGAGCATAACGGAGCACTGACAAGATATATTTCCTGTGTTTTAAGCCAAATTTCTTTTTTAACTGGGTGTTAAACTTTAACTGTGGACTCTGACTTCATCCCAAGACAAGATGCTTTCACAAGTGAATGAGGGCCCTGATGACAGAAAGCTGGGTCTACCAATACCAAGCTTTTCTGTGCTGAAAGTGGGATGGTGAGGTAGTTCTCTTGCTTTTCCACAACCTTATCAATGTAAACATCCCTTAAATAGAAAAAGAACACAAAGTAATATAGTTCTAGGGTGGTGTTAATCCCTGCATTAACAGATATATCGGATATTTGATATAAGGTTCCAACTGTATGTTTTGAATTTAGTTGGATTATGCCTTCTCCTTTTACTCTTTAAAATAAATTCATCAACAACCTGTGATCTTTATCTTTAAATGTTTAATCCGTTGTGCTTTCTTTGCTTTCTCCATTTCACCGCTGTAGCAGTGTGAGTTTCTTCTCATCCCACTCATTTACACTATAAATTTTTAAGAAGCCTTTGTATTTTAAGCCTCTGTGTTAGTCTTACAGTAGTTGTGGTTAAACAATACTTCAGAATCTGAGAAGTGGACACACAGGGTTTATGTGTGTTCAGACTGCAGCACACTTGTAAAACAAATCCAGACTAAACATATGATGAGATCAATCCTGTCATGACTGGGCACTGAAGTTAAACAGGAAATTCAAATTTCACCTTGAGGGATGAAGTTCAGTGGATTTTGTCGAGGGCACACGATGTTACTTCTTCAGCTCAACTCAGACCTCAGTGTGATTCCAAGACATCAGATGATGAAAACATGTCAGGATCGCGTTCAAAAACTCCTTCATGTCCCACGGCGGCCTCCAGACTCAGTAAGGATGTATAAGAGCAGCTTCAAACTGGAGCAGAGTGAAAGAAAGGGCACATCACTTCCCTTAGCTCTCTCACCCGGATGTCAAGCTTCTTTGATGCCATACAGAGAGAAGGTACAGCTTCCACATCTGGAGAAAGGGCAAGTCTGGAGATCTCACGGTCTCTTTACTTTCAGTTGCTGCTTGTCTCTGGTAACCTTATCTTCGCTCTTTTTTCCACTTCCATCCTTCCTTCCCTCCTCTCCTTCCCTTGCCCTCTTTCTTTCCATCTGCCTGGCAGGGACAACTGAGTGCCCATGGAGAGCAGGGATGCAGCAGAAGGCATCTTTGAAAGAGAGCTCTGGCTACAAACCTTTCATCTACTGCTATACCTGGCCAAGGCAGGCTGCAGGGTACCTCGGCTGTCAGAAGGCATACGCAGGAGAAGGGAGGAGGGATGAGACAAGAGGAGAGGAAGGGACATGAGTGGGAAAGAGAAAGCGCCCCCCCCCCCCCCCCCCCCCCCAAAAAAAAAGAGCTTGCTTCTCTCATATTAATAATCTATTTATGCTATTTCCAGGCCTGAAAATGAGGAAGTGAATGAAGATGAGTGAGGAACAGACATCAGAGGGAAGAGGGAGAGCAGAGAAGGACGAAGCAAAAGCGAACATGATAAGATAAAATAAGAGACAGAGGACTCTTGTGGCTCATAGAAAAGAGCCAATTTACAAAGACCCTGCTAGTGCAGTTACTTGAACAGCTCCTTCTTTCACCTAAAATATTGCTGTCCAAGACCAAATAATTAAAATTTACTGAAAGTGCTTGAGTCTGCTTTTTGCCTTGTTGATTAGTATGCACAGAGAAACGACATGGTGAGGAAGGAGACGGGATAACATGGCACATACATGCTAGGCTACTTATTCAACTTCGGAATTTTTAAAGTTGAAAGGACTGCGATGATTGCTGTTCATTCAGAGCTTTAAACGCAGTGCTGCATTGAGCATCACAACTTTGGCAGCTTCACTGTCTACATTATCTCAGCATGTCACTTCTTGGCCTCTTGCATCTGCCACAGAGTATGCCTCCTTGACAGGCAAAGACTGAGCACTTGGAAAGTATGTAACCACGACAGGAGGTGAGGGGCAGAAGGGGAAGTTAGAGTGTCCATGTGTGCAAAATCCTTGTGAAACCTCCCTCTAAAAACAGGCTGCATGTTTCATTTGGTAGGGCACATCATAACTCAAAAGCCTCCCATTGACAGCAGCTGTCTATAGCCGTGAAGGACTGTGGGTTTGACAAATGGATTCTCTCATACCTGTCTACCTCGTTCTGCATGGGGAAATCAGGCAGGAATGCTGCGAGGCAGGTCTGTCCTTAGTCCTAAATGCCATGTCTGGGAACACAGACGAGGATCATTACCGAGTCAGAACGTGTGGTTAAGGCTGACAAAGTGTTGTTTACTTCAGACACAGCCAGCCACTCTCAATTGTCTGTATTACACAGGGGAAAATGGAAATTTGTCTTTTAAGTCAGCAGGTATTTAGAGTGTAATCTGTTCTTGAGAGGCCATCATTAAAAGCAAACAATGCTTGCCAATAGACAAAAGCCGGGCTTCACTGACTTTTAAATGAGCCTCAATCTCTCCTTTTTCATACTCTTTTCCTCTCCATGTCCCTCTTCCCTTTTGTATCAAAGACAACCTTGACCAAGTTCATATTAAATGTAAATGCTTCACATCAAAAGACAAACAGTGTAACCATGGGAACAAATGTCCTAATTGACAGAAAAACACAGATTTTGAATTTATTTTGTCCTCCATTAAGATTCACAAGCTCAAAGGTGGCAATAAATAAAACTACATAATTGAGAATGGATGTTGCATTACTCAGCCATCAATATGTCTCTTACAGGATCCCAGGTGATGGGATAAATCACAAAACCGGTGTCTCCTTGAAATGTACAGAGCTGAATCTGTAAACTGCATAATCATAAAATGGCATTTTGCTTGTAATGGTAGTGAAGAGATCATCTGTAATATCGAGCATCTGACCTATTTTTCAAAATAAATAAATAAATAAATAAATTCAGTACAAAAGCTTGTAACAATAAGCAGGACTACACTCTCAGTTCAATCTATTTAATGCTATTCTTTACCAGCAGCACCAGCTCGCCTGTGAGAACTGCACGCCCACTCAAACTGTACATAATAGAGTCAACATGCCTCTCCTGCCTAAACAGAGAATCTGCAGAGTGGAGTAACCTTCCACTGGTGGAGGTTCTGTGCCGTTAGCTCTTGTCGTGAGAATATGCGCTGGGAAAGCAGTCGACGGGCATTAAAAGACCCGCGGCTGTGTGAGGAGGGGGCTGATCGGGCCCCGGACTACAGTCCAACAAGTGCATTATGTTTACACTTGGTGGAGGTGCTGAGATGCTTCCAAGCTGCGAGGAAAGGTGGCAGCTTTACAAGGCAAACCATTTAAGACATAAATGAATATATTTTCTGAAAACACATGGCTCTCAGCAGGTTTTGCTGCATTTGCAATTGTAATGTTACCGGTTTGTTTGCTATTTATGACCTTGGTGTCTCCTCCCTCTCTCATGTCCTGCTTCATGTCCTCCACCTCAACTCACTGCGCTGATGAACTCACATCTATAAAATGATGTGATAAAAGACAAGAGGATAGCAACAGTACAAGAGCATCTGATGTTGTTACGGGGGAAAAAAAGTGCATGCAGCACCACTCACTTCCCACAGATCAAAATGTTGAGACAGCACCTCTTCAATGAAAAAAAAAAAAACAGACAAGCAGCGATGGGCATCAATTAATAAACAGGTATTGGCCGACAGTCTCCTATCATTTGGCAAGAATGTTAGAGAGGTGCTGACAGTGATGTGAGTTGGGGTTGTAGAGTGAGAATCATGGGGAAAGATCTTGGAGAGTGGAGTTAAAAATAGAGCATGAAGTGGAGGAGGGAGCAGAGGAGGGGGGAGGCGTACCTGTGTGCTTGGAGGCAGCCTAGTTAGCAATGAGCTGCACCGCCGTGGACGTCGACGGGCTGGAGACACGGACGGGGGAGGAGAGTGAGAGAGAGAAACTCGGAGACCAAGGGAGGTCATGAGAAACAGGGAGGAACAGCGACAAATGAGAGAAAAGGATGAGGATAAAGTGAGGTGAGCATCATACGACAGACAACAAGCAGCAGGAGGAGAGGAGGGGTGAGGATGGGGGAAGTAATGAGAAAACAAGTCAGACTAGCATGAAACCGCATGTTTGAGTGAAAAACAGACAATAATTTCACAGTAGGCTGCGGATGGAGGCAATGACTAGTAATAGTCCACAGCAGATGCACAGGCTGAGTTTACACACACACACACACCCACATACTGTGTTTTTCTATCATTGTGGGGACATACCATTGACTCCCATTCATATCTAACCCCTAACCCTTACCCTAAGCCAGACCAAAACAATGCCTAACCCTAAAAAAACGTTTTTGCACTTTTACTTTTTTCAGTAACAACAACATGGCCAAGAAAACACTGTTTAAACTTGTGGGGACCGAAATGAGGTCCCCACAAGTGACATTGTTTTCGGTTTTCCTACAGTTGTGGGGACATTTGGTCCCCACAAGTATAGCCAGCACCTGAACACACACACACACACACACACACACACACACACACACACACACACACACACACACACACACACACACACACACACACACACACACACACACACACACACACACACACACACACACACACACACACACACACACACACACACACACACACACACACACAGGGTGTTAGACTGTAGGTGCTCGTGGTGGGGATTCCATAAATAATCCTTCTAACAGCTACGGTTTTACAGAGACAATACAGCCATATGGAGTAATGCATTATGTCATGGCATGTTGCCTACTATCTAAGAAATAGTCAGTCATAAATAACGCAGCCCTCCCACTTTCTGGCTCTGCTCTAATTTAATTTAAGATGAACGAATGACCGTGAAAAATGCATTCTCACTGACAGTCACTTCACTTCCATGCCCATACATATTTTTTCACTTGCAGTCTAAGGCTTTGTTTGAAATCACCTCTTTGTTGGTAATATTGAGCAAGAAACTGAAATTTAGTACACATACTAATCATTGCCATTTTGCTGTAGGGCCATATTCAGCCCAAACAAAACATAGCATAACGCTCCAGCATATTGAACACCATGTTGTGTTTTTTGCAACTGTAGTTGGATCTACTGTGCACACTGCCTTTTAAACCGAGATTATATACATGCTGCTGCTGAGTGAGGAACACGTCTAACATATCCGCCAAATGTACCATACAGCCTGTCACATCATTTCACACTGTATCGCGTGTCATTTAACAGGGAAACCGTAGCAAAATGGTGCGCACAGTTTTCAGGTATTTTTGGCATCTGTAAAATGCGGCACATTGCACACTGCATTTTGGGAATGTTACTGGAAAGTAGTGTACATGTCATTTACCCCACTTTTCTCCACTGAAGAATTTTTGAGTGCACTAGTGGACACATTTACGCCCTGATTCAGACACTTCAATAAACTGGCAGATGGTTGGGTAAATGTAGTGCATTAGAGTGTATAGTGAATAATGAAGATTTTCAGACTCAGCTCTATATTCCTGATCCCTGTTATTTAGCTAAACATAGACAGATAGACAGACAGAGAGATAGACAGACAGACAGACATATAGATTGATAGATACATTTAGATTACCTCGACGAACTTGTCAGCTGCTTCATACATCAGACACATTAAGTCAAGTGCAGCAGCTGAAAACTAAGGTAATTTAAAACACCTTCCAAAAAATAGGTGAAAATGAATGATTTGCTCACAGCTTCTGGCAAGCTGCACTTCGAAAAATGTTTCAGATGTTACATTACAACAATCCAACAGAGACATGGCCTTACAGAGGCTCCAGTTAAATACTGACACCAGATGGCAGCCAGAAAGACAACAGGAGACAGTCAACAGACGAATTCCCACCATCGACAGTCACTGTTTACTTCTGGGCCAGCCAGGTCCAATGTTACTTTTTTGTCAGTGTGAAATAATCAGAAAAAACAGAACACATGGCTCATCATTTGGTTCCTAATATGCTATTGTTCCTAGCTGGTTCAGGAGGGATTCCAGTGAGTCACCCACAACTGACGGAGAGGAGAACTTGGCAAGGATGAGCTGAGCAGCTGCTCTGAAAATACTTCCAGATTCCAAAGCCTAACACCTGGACATAAGATTTTAAAACATTGACTAAAGATGTCTATATGTTGCTACTCCTTATCTTATTGATTTTCATGCACATCACTTTGACAACGCTTGGATCGTGTTGAATATTTATTGGAATAAAAACCAAGAACAGCAGCTCCAGTTTAATAAAATAAGTAAACTCTGATAAAATATGTACATCTATACCTACATATCTATAATTTTTAGGACTTTAAATGGGAACTTCGTTTTTTTCAACCTGGGGTCTGTTTCCATATGTAATTTCATACATGTGAGTGAAGGAGAAATGAATTTTCGACATAGCTCCAGTATTTAGCCAGGCAGGCAGCTTAGCAGCTCAGCTAGCAGCTCAGCTAGCGAAAAGTCTGGGGCAGCTGCCCCCCCCCCCGCGTCAAAGTCCGCCCTAACGTGCTTTTGCCCCACACTGACCAGCTCAGATAGTCTCAACGAGTGTCCCACAACATACTAGAGATGAGAAGTGAACGAAAACCTCCACATTACCTGGCGATCGCTCTTTGTTGTGGTCTGTATCCAAATCTCAGGACGCTAGAACGCAAATCTCGTTCCGAAATCGCGCGGTGTTTTGGCGCGAGCTCTCATGCGATTTCGGAACGAGATTTGCGTTCTAGCGTCCTGAGATTTGGATACAGACCACAACAAAGAGCGATCGCCAGGTAATGTGGAGGTTTTCGTTCACTTCTCATCTCTAGTATGTTGTGGGACACTCGTTGAGACTATCTGAGCTGGTCAGTGTGGGGCAAAAGCACGTTAGGGCGGACTTTGACGCGGGGGGGGGGGGGGGGGGCAGCTGCCCCATACTTTTCGCTAGCCGAGCTGCTAGCTGAGCTGCTAAGCCGCCTGCCTGGCTAAATACTGGAGCTATGTCGAAAATTAATTTCTCCATCACTCACATGTATGAAATGACATATGAAAACAGACCCCAGGTTGAAAAAAACGGTTCCCCTTTAATGGCTTGTTTTGATATAATTTCATGGTCTTTGTGGCACTAACAGAATGAGAATCAGAGCTCCAAACTATTCCTACAATAAACTAGTTACATTTGTATCCACTTACTTGTCAATTACGTTTATTTGCTGCAGACTGAATAATGAATTATGATTAAAAATCACTCTGAAAGCACTCATTAATTTTCAATACAGCTCATTATTTAGCATAACAAATTAACACGTGGCGTGCTAATAAAACCATGGATAATTACGGACAAAGTGGCTGCTTGCTGCCAATCTCGTCTCCCTCTGTTGTCCACCATCATTCTCTCTTGATGTGCATCAGCGTGCCATTATTCACCTTATTGTTTGCCTAATAAGAGACAATTAGAAAAGAACAGGCTTGTCAATTGTTTTATAAAGTGGTGCTACAAGCTTTCATCTCCTCTGAATGCCAAATAAGTAGCCGCCTCAAAAACAGAAGAGAGAAACAGAAAGCGCTAAAACCTTTTTATGAACAACTTGTAGTTGACAAAACATGTTTTATACTGCACAGCCCTCACAAATACTATACGTTCAAATGCACAGTATGCAGAAAAAAATGCCTGTTTTTTCAATAGCTGAAGCTTTCCTATAAGTAGATTAAAAACATTCAAACTGCACACAGTTAATTGCTGCTCATACATTTTGTTATTCCGATTTTTGTGTTTCAGATGAACCTCATTCTCTCTCTCAATCGTTTTCACTCGTTCCAGATGTGTGTCGATGTTGGTTCATGTCTAATATCTAATTGTAAATGTGAGCTTAGTGTCTATACATATTAACCATCCGCAACAACTCCATAATGACAGCTGAGAATGGTTTGTTGGAGCTGTCATATCAATTCGCAGCTATAAACAGAAAGTGCGATCACTGTGTAATGCAAAACAAATCTAATGTTGTTGTCTAAAAGAGACGACATGGATTAGAAGAATACATTATTCTGCTACCATGTCAACAGTTCAGTACGCAGTAGTTGGTGCATGAAATAGCAGGCAGAGAGTTTTGCCTTGTCCAATGTACTTTCAAACAACCTAATGAGATGTTGTTTTGTCTCTAATGAGAAACCCAACAAAGAAAGAATTAGTATTCAGAGCTTTTAAAGTATAAAACAAAAATCAAAACCCTTGACTCTCTCATAAACAGATCCTGACAATTCAACTTGAATTTTTAGACACACTGTTTTGGTTAGTAACACATTTTTTATGCTCCTTAGCCAATGGTAGACAATGCAGTGTTTTGCTGCATGTGACTTAGTTAGGAAAGCTTTTCAACTACACCTCAAACTTAAGTTTCAAGGCCTTTGCAGAACTGCCAATTAGCGCTTTTTTTTGTTGATGTTACAAAATACGATCCGCATGTGCCACAGCACCAGAATAAAAACCAGTTGTGAGACGTGTGTATGGGGGGAATGCCTGTGATCACTAATATGCCAGAATGTTCACACTGTTGTAATACGTGTGGCTGAAGAGTTATATTTAGACCTTTCAGCATGTTCACACACCCACCACCGATCAAAGTAACAAGTTCACAGTCATTCTCTAAAAGCTGTAGAAATACATTTTCGGTGATGTAGACACTAAATGAAACGAATGTAAGTGGGTTGACAAGAAGTGAGCTGAAAAAAAAAACATGTAAGCTACTTTACACACCAGCCTGCCCCACTTTTATCAAACATGCCCTTCACAGCAACCTCAGAACTCATCCCAGGTTAAATGAGATGGTTTTGTGACAGGATAAAAAATTATTTATGAAGAACTCTCTCGCCTGTACAATCTATATGGTAATTTATATCATCACAGAGTAACTTCAGGAATGCATTACTGACTGATGACATCCATCCATACATTTCCCTGTGCTTATCCATGGCTGGGTGGTGATGGCAGTAGGCTGAGCAAAAGTTAGTCCAGCTGCTCCTCCTTCCTGTAAAATGTTCCAATTTCTTCTGGGGGTTCCTGAAGCATCTCAATGTCATATGAGATCTATATTTCCTCCCGGGTGTTTTGGGTCTACCCTACCAGTTGGATGTGTGGGTGAAACCTTTAAAGGCCACTCAGGAGGTACCCTTATCACAGGTCCAAACAACCTTAACTGACCCTTTACAACGTGAAATAGCAGAATCTCCATATAGATTTCTCAGCTTCTTCCTTGACTTCAAAAGGTAATTCCAGCAAACCTACAGAGGAAACTCATTTTATTGGAGTATTGTATACCATACTCCCACAGCACTACCCACTATGAGCTTTACAGTTGGAAATCTTCTCTAAGTCCATAAAACACACGACATCTATCTAGAAATGTAAATGTTTCTTTCATTCAATGCCATGTTTTGTGTTGATTGTGAGTGGGAAAGTTAGTTTCTCAGAACAGAAACAGGTGCAGCAATGAAAACAAGAAGTTAGCACATGTGCAAGGAGATGTTCTGCTTGGAAACCTTGGGTCCTGGCATTCATGTGGATTTAACTTTGACACAAGTGTTTGCCACTAACGTGTCCATGTCCCCCACCGCAGACAAGGATTTGACAGTCAAAGTCAACAAACGCTCGGTGTGACCTTGAAAATTATGTGAAGGTCACCCAAATTGACTGGTGTCAGGGGATCATCCTAATACATGTTGACATCAAGTTTGACGAAGATCCGACAATTCCTTCATGAGATATCACGCAGACAAGGATGCGGGACGTACAGACGGACGGACGGACGGACGTACAGATGGACGGACGGACGGACGGAGGCGAATACTAGGTCCTCCTCTTCGCGCGGCGGGGGACAATAAACCATCTTGTAACACTGTTGCAGATTAAGCACATCTCCTCATGGCAATGTCACGACAATGCCAGGATTGAAAGTGTACCCCGATGCTGCAAAAACTGCTAAGGAACACGACAAACGCCCCACGGTGTTGACCCTGTCTCCAAACTCCCAAGTTTCTCAACTGATTGAGGATCCACAGGATGTTCTGCAACAAGCCCAAGCTCTAGATTCCCCACCCAAAGGATCTCCTGTCAATAATCTCAATGCCCCTCTATGTCAGAACTGTGATGGCGGCATACGTGGAATCTAAACAATATCAGAATTTATTGTGGTTGATTGGCGTACAGCTATGGGGCTTGTGACGGCAAAGAGGCGCCTCTCAAAGGGAAAACATGGAAAAGTTGGAATCGTGTTGGTCATCAGCATGCAAGCAGCAGACCAGCATAGCTTCCTCACTCACTCACCTCTACCTTTTTCCACTTGCTTTCCTCTTCCTCTTTCACTTGAATTTTCAACTGCTGCTGACAGAAATTACGGTATCAGCCCACCGTTCCTCTTCCTGTGGGAATAGGAAAAGGAAGATAATCAGGAGGACACCCAGAGAATAAAAACCAACCCATGAATAAAAATAACTCAGGAATTCTGTCCATCCCTTGCAGGTCCAAAATATGCTCTGGTAAGAGACAGACAGTGATTTTGCATGGATGAGAGTAGCCTCGTAGGACTGAGATGTCATAGCTCATGTAGTCACTGTCACTGCTGAGAAAAACCTATCAGACAAAAGTGGAAGATTCAGATAATTAGAAGAATGACAAAAAGTGAAGAGACTCATGTAGTTAACAGATCAGACATAATAAGACATACAATGCAAAACTGAGCCAATGAAAACACTGTGCTTTTGTCACCTTGTTTGTTGTTTTCTGTGATTTGCCCACAGGTTATACTTGGAATTCTCAATCTTCAATTGCAGTCTGGTAGAGGCACTGCTTCAAAAGTAAAACTCTAAATTGGTGTCAGAAAATGGGTGATGTTTTTTTCACATTTGATGGTGATTATTGTGAGAGAATAAAGCAAACCCTGTGTGAGGAACATGTGCTGAGCAGCAACAAGCCTTTGATGTGAAGGACAGGCCTTTCTGACCACAAACAAGTTTGGCAAAAAGATGCCATCATTAAATTTCAGGAGTGTATTTTCATGCCAACATTTTCAAGTTCAAGTTAGGAATATTTGTAAAGTCCTTTATGAAAGCACTAAAAGTCCAAACACAGATGAGCTTAGCTCATTTCTCAGTGATTAGTCAATAAACACAGATAATTAGCATTATTAACAGTTATATTTATTTATTTATTATGCTCGGTGTTTGATAGACATTCATTATTAGCTTATTACTCATTTCTTTTCCAGTACTGTCAATCACATATTTCTGAAGATGGCCACTGGGTGACACCTAGTCCAAACAGTCTTCTACTGTGGTAGCAAAAATTGGACAAATGCACCTTGACATTAGCTGTCTGTTACTATGCCAGTGGCCATATTCTTTTTTTCTGGTCTGTGGCTGGAGGTGACCGCTTTGTGGTCACAAACCTACTTAACACTTGACAAATATCATTAAACATTCAGCAGACACCCAATCTATCTTGATCAAATTAAATGACTCCCTTTTCTCGGCCATAACAAATCAACTATTAATATGCCAAAAGGGAGTATCAGGCACAGATAAATGCCACTGGTGCAATGTACACAGGCTAATGAGTTTTGAACACCGCTGACACAGTTTGGCTCAAATAAAACAGAAAGGACAAAAGTGATGACTAGTTCACTATATTCAATTATCCTGCCTGTGCAAAGGCCATTGCTGATGCTACGGTGGGGCATCTTGCATTTTTCAAATAAAGAGAGTAAATTAACTGCCAAGACTTTGATGGAAAAGAGCAGAGCAAGAGCCAATGATAGTGTCAATATTGCTCCAGATAAGCGCTTGAATTACTTTCTTTCGTCGACAATCAACTTAAATAATGGTTGACATTAAGTTGGTGTCACCCAAATCACAAGAAACTAATTTGGAGCATCTGTGTTTTCGGTGACACTACGTCAAAACAGCACAGCTAGAAATGGTTTGGGATGAGCAAAACTTCAAGTCGTGGGGGTAACTACTTCCTGATAAAGGACATTGGTTGTCTCTTCCAGTATTAACGTAGTGCAAAAATAAGCTGTAGATGCATGGTTACTATCAGCCCCATCACAACAAACATTATCCCCACATCCCCACCACTTTCCTAGTATGACCTCATTCGCAGTGGGCCGCAAACAGTGTATGTTCACCATCAGCATTTTCCCCTGCATGAGGCAATCAGTAGCAGGTCTATAAACTATGCTTGTGTTCCAGTGTTCCTGTAATGTGCGTTGCTTTCGAAAGATATGATCCGTACTTCAGGCATTTTGAGTAATATGTTTTCATTAATCCACGGGGGACAGTTTCATGTGAGGTCATTTCCTGCATTCTTTTACTGTTTTACAACACTAGTTTCACCACCTTTTCTTAATCTTGGGTTACAGAGTATAACACATAATTTACAGACAATACTAATACCTACAGTGAGAATCTGGAATCAACCTGTGCAGTTCAGCTGGATTAACACGAAAACTGGTTAGGTGATAAATGACAGAATGTTAAGTGAGAGACAAAAGCTGAAACCTAAGAAGCACAATAAAGTTAAGATACATGACTTTCCCTCCTGTCTTGTCTATATACTAACAATGGTCTCCAATAAATAATTAATATGAGCAATGGTGACTGAATTTATCAGCCTGTTTACATGATGCAATGTTGTGAAATTTGACTGTTGGCTACTCATTCAGCATTGATGAATGACCTTCACAGAGTAAATTACAAGCCTACGGAGCATTATTTTCTTGGGAAATTCATATATGTAAATGAGAGGTTTGAAAAAAAGCATTCTGGACATACTTAAAGCAGCAGCAGCACTTTAACAACCACTGCTGATGGTGAGCATCAAATCTTGCAGCAATCACACACCAGACACCCTCAGTTTGACATCTGTATTGTATTACATTAAGTTTAGCTTTGTGAAAGAGAGACTCAGGGATTTAATAAACCTGGACCACAAGTGTGCACTTGTGGCTTATAACCAGCCTTCTCTCTATTGGGGTGCCATCTCTGGCCAGGTCTCAGTCCCTCTGCAGAGTGCTCAACAAGGCTGAACCTCTCACATTAATGACTGTCGACTTTTTCCTCAGTAGGATGCACATTTAATTATCAGCTCGAAGGCTCTCTGTAGCATCTGTACTGCAGAGGACAGGTCTTGCCTTTTAACTAAGAACCTCCAACTTTACAGAGTTGGCTCAAAGTCAATCAGCCAGTCACAATGTGTTAGCGTTACTGAACGCACCTACACTGCAACCGCTGCATTAGCCCTTTCATGGCCGTGTCCTCTTTAGCCTGGCTCCTACACTAATAGTCTCTTCTGCTGCGGAGCTGGTTTTCATCTTGTGAGCAGCAGAGTGCCCTGACAAAGCCAACAACTACAACATATGATTTCTGACATGGAATGACAGCCTCCATGTACATTTTGCGGAGAACTATTCCCAGTTTAGTTTTGGGTAAACACATTTCAAATACTTATGAGAAAATCCTCTGCTGTGTTCGTTATACCGTGTAAGAGCAGCATGACCTTGAGAAGTCAGTTGGGAGAGCAACTTTAATGCTAAATCGACTTTAAAAAAAATCATGAATCATTCCAGCGCACACAGATCACAGGGTCTGTTGGAATACTTCACGTAACCGCACGGGCACTCGTAACACATCCTGAAAGCGTAAAGCTCCTCTGTCTAGTCGACATTTTGGCTTTCCCGTTGAAACTCTCACTGGGGCATCATTATTGCAGGACACATTTTCATTCATCAGCTTCTGAATGAAAGTCTAATTTAACTGATACTGCTTAATGCCCAAGATATCTTGTCGAAATACCAATGTAAACGAGTCATAATTCATTTTGTCAGTCTTTAGGATTGCCATACATTGTTTGATTGATTATTTACGTTCTGTAAAAGCACCTTTAATGTTAAATTGACTGTAAAAATCCCAAATCATTCTAGCAAGAGCCTCTTTGCTGGAACACTACACATTACTGCATGAGCACATGTAAGCATAAAGCTGCTCTGTCCTATTACACTTCTTATGACCATGATGTATTAATACACGCAACAGATCTTATCAGAATGTGTCAGTCACAGTGAGGACTTCCTCAGAACAGACAGAAGCATAATCAGGCTGCGAAAACACTGCTGTGTTTGTCTCACTACAGAATGTGCATATTTTGACTATTTCTGTACTTCACACAGACAAGACAGCAACAATGGCTGTCTACCACGCAGATGTTTCTCTCTCCCTGCTGAAACTCTCACAGGAACATCATTACTGCGAAGCACATTCTCATTCATCACCGATCCTTCATCATTGAATGAAGGATCAGTTTACAGAAAAACTTAACAAATGAGTCTAATCTTAACTGTGATACTGCCTAATGCACAACAATATCTCTTTGAAACACTACAGCATAAATTTCTATTGCTAATTCTTTGAGATCGTTATATTCAGACGTATTATTTGGTATTTCTTTTCCGAGCAACAGCTGTTTAATGTACTCATGTTTTGTAAATGCTATGTTGTGTGTCGTTTCACACTGCCTGTGGTGCATCCTGAGACTCCAGAGATAATTTGCCATTTATACAAGCACCTTAATATGACCATAGTTATGTTCAGCTGTGACAATATACTCCAGTAAAAATATTATTTGTAACAGAAAAGCAAAGAAAGAACTGAGAAGATAGAGATCTACCAAGTGAGGAGCTTTGGGTAGATGGATGGGTGGACAACGCTTTGGATTTTAACACCAGAGGCTGCTGTTTGTTTCTTATTTGAACCTGTCAGTATTGTTTTGTACCATGTTTGTCCCCTAAACTTGACCCTGTGTTTATTATTTTAGCTGTGATAAAGAATTTTCTGGTCATTTTCTGTTTTAAACTGAAAGCTAATGCTTTTTGTACCCATTGGCCATTAGACAACTTTAACTGTTTATTATCACAATTTTCCTAAACCCCTATCTTTAGCTAACAAAGCTATTTTTGAGGCTAAGCTAGAACTCAAAAGAGGAGCAAAATACCTGAGTCGGACCACATTGAGATGGTTAATGACCAATATGTTTTGCTCAGGTTAGAAAACTTGTCAATAGCTAGTATACAGGGCTGTATCTGGTTAGCAGTGGTTGATTATGTATTTTTGCATAAATATGTCTGACGATTCTTATTACAACCACAACTTCTGATGCTGTGATGGGAAAAAAATTCTTCTTCTCATCTCCGTTGCCCCATTCTGTCTTTCAAGCATGTAAGACGTAATTTGAAATGGCATAAGTAGTAGTAGTAGTAGTGTTACAACCTGGTATCTGAATCAGTTTTTGGCAGATGATCTTGCTGGGTTCGTTGATGTTTTATTTAGCAGGTAACCCAGCTGAATACGCATCTTTGTGCCTCTGGCAGTTCTTTCTCTACAGCTGTGTCAGATCACCATTAAGTTGAAACTGAGCAACAGCCTTCTGAGCTGATTTTTAAAAATAGGATCTTCCTCAAAAGATGTGCCAGTGGCTGATTTTAAACTCCTGCTTGCCTGGCCCTGTTCATGGTTTACCTACACTGGTTTGTTCAGAGTAGAAGCTAAGTTTCTGCTCTTCTAAAGAAGCTCAAGTATATATTACAAAAAATAGCATGTCCCTATATCAACCAAAACAGATAATATTCAGGGTTATGACTTTGAAGTAATTATTTTTTACAATGTAAATGAATTTAATATAAATACAGCGCAGGCTTTGAAATTATTTATTGTTTATTTCCTAAGCATAAAAGTAAACAGTACTGGTGAACAGTGTCTCATAACAGATAAAAGCATAGCCTGAATGCAACATACTAACACTGGCTCAGTTCTACTACATTATTAATAAGCTTCTTATTTGCAAAGACCATCTAAAAGCTTTTCTTTTTTTGATATGCAAATCAGACTTTGTGCAGCAAAATAAATTAACAGTTTGTCATTTTCTAAAAAATCTCAAATGTGAGTGTGCTATTTAAAAAAAAAAGCTCAGGACGAGATTTAAAAGAAAAAAAAAGGAAAAAGCACTTGGACTAGCGAGCTGTCATGCCAGACGCTGAGCATGAGAGTCGTATTTGGGCCAAGCAGACTGACGTGGATGGTCAGATGTCTAACAGCGGTGAGAGTTCAGGAAGAGTACTAGAAGATGGGAACATGCTCAAAAGCAACAGGGGGAAAAACAGACAGGAAAAGAAACCTATTTCAGCAGCCTATACAAGTCCACATCAGTTGCTGAGTGGGAGTCATCTTGTTCCTCTCCCTCACTGCTCTTCCTGCAGTGCTTCCTGCAGCTCCCGCTTTTGCTCTGTTCTAGCTCTACTGTCTTCCTCTGCACCATCTAAATATTTTATATGCAGACTGATGTTGTTTCAGGCATGTGTCCCACTCTTTGATCAGGCAAACTGTCATTGATTTGTTGCCGTGCAGAGTTATGCATCGACTGTTTCATCACAGGGAAGAGGCAATGAAGACAGGCTCATCGAATGGAGACACATCAGTAAATAATGCACCATCAGCTCATCCTCAGCCATTGTATCAATCTTTAAAGACCAAGTACAGTGAATTTCCACTATTAAAATGAACATTGCTCTAATCTGCATGTACATGTATCTGTAAACGTGCATGCATATTTATGCGGATGTGTGATACGTTGTGGCACGACTAAACCAAAACCTCTGTCACTGTACCTTTGATGTTCAAACTGCGGTCCAGCATAACCATGGAATTTTTTTAAATTTTTTTTTTAAAAGCAGGTCCTAAAATCTGCGAGTGAGAGGAAATGTTGCTGCTGCTGCCATAATCCTTTGGGTAATCGTTTACATTTGATAACCATGCATGAATATGAATGCTGTTCTGTGTGTCCTTGAAAAATCCCTCAACTTACAGTCAGCTGCTGGAGCAGAGGCACCGATGTGAACATTTTCTGCACGTCTTCTGGAACATGACAGGTATTCAAAAGACTTATTTCAACCTCCAGCGAAACGGGTAAGTGTGAAACAGAGTCACAAGTGGCATTCATTTACACTACTCAGCGTAAAAAACAACATGAGAGAAGCAAGCGCAGAAAAAAGCAGAGATGAAGATGAGAGGGTGCCATACTGCCAAGTAATGCCAAGTAGAGGAGCATGCATGACTTGCTTTTTGGAGCCGTGCTTTTATAGACTCTTTCTGAGTAATTTTTTTCCATTTTTCCATGGACACGCAGCCTGCGATGGGTCAGAGGGAGGCCTGGAACCTTGTGGCACATGGAGACAGGAAGGCCAAGTAATGTGAACATGTAGGCAGAAAAGGAGGTGTGATGGGATTCTGAAAAGGGTACAGCTAATACCTGGCACAGAAAGAGAAACCAGGAACATGTTTGCTGAAGCATGCATGCATGCATAGACACTGACACATTCCACAAAGCTTTGGGTTATTTGATATAAATTGTGAATGATACCTCAACTTTTCTGTGAAGCCTAGTAATTCACCGCAATGAGTCGTGATTTTAGGATTCAATAAATGAATTCAGAAAAAAACCTGAATTTCAGTTCCACCATGGCACAGATATAGATTATTTGGATGTTCTGGATTCCAAAGACTATATTAAAATTCATTTTAAAGAAATGGGGGAAAACGGCGAATGGACTGAGAAATGAGAAATGGTTGCATAAAAGTATCTTTATAATGGGCAGAAATTGTAAGGACATGATATTTTCAAGGTAATTCCATTTCTTTAAATGTGTCAACAGAAGTGCCGTTGAAAGCGGCTCAGGAAAGGTAAGACTGCAACAGAGTGGAATGAAATTATGTAGAATTTTAGGGATCAAATGTGACTCAAACACAATTCATCATTTCACTACAAATTCATTGTTCATGAAGACTTATTTATATTATATTCGGAGATCAGATCATTATTAAATCTCTCAAGAGGCAACAAGCAGCATCTGACCTCTAATTTTAGAGCTAGTTGCTCCAAACAACAGTCAACTTTTAGCATAACGGGATGGAAGTGAGGTTTGTCTGATAACGCTCAGACTAAAGATGCCCTCAGTGCAAGAATTGATTTTCAGTCCAGCATAGGATTTCATAAGCTGATGATCATACATTTCATTTAATGTTTAAAATTTGTCAGTCCCAATTACACACTCCAAATATGTCATCATATTCTTTTTATTTACTTTTTGATGTAAAACTATGAGAAAAAAGTTTGTCTCATCTACGTAGCTAACAAAAAGATGCCTTCAGTCATTGGATCACTAATAGCTGAGGAAACTGTATTTCTTTTACTCAATTTGTGCCTTCATCAGTCGCAGTGGGCCTGCAGTAGAATGGAGATCACTAAATTATGCTGCCTTCCCTAATCAACGAGCCTTGGAGGACAGAAAGCCAAGTGACCAATAAAAAAAATCATGCACTTCCAACATCTTTTGAGGCCAAATTTTGAAAAGGTACATGCCAGTGCAGATAAAAGTGAAGCTACACAGTTGAAAGACCGTGTATTAAGCATTTCATTTAACTTGATATAAAAAAAGATTACAGCATTTGCAATGACTTCAGTCAAGGTAGGACTCTCACTTTACCACCCACCTCACAATAGTCTTAAAAGGAAGAAAATTACAGCAATAGGAATGTTCTTGAAAACCTTTTAATATACAGTATTTAGTAAAACATGCATTCCTCTTGCTTCTGTATTGAGAGGTTAATCTTCTTCGGACTGCTTTAACACTTAAGGTAGTTTAAAAAAAATGTAAAAAATATTCAAAGTGGCCTTAGAGCATGCCAGAACATCTACTCACTGGGATGAGACTAACTGCAGTTTCAGCTGAACCATCAGGACTGAGGTGCAAATGAAATCTTCCCTTTGGGACACGCAGCAGTCAAAAGTGATAGTAAAATGACCTGCAATGACTTCACACACATGTTATCTGCTC
Organism: Acanthochromis polyacanthus; assembly: GCF_021347895.1. Lineage (NCBI taxonomy): Eukaryota > Metazoa > Chordata > Actinopteri > Pomacentridae > Acanthochromis > Acanthochromis polyacanthus. Next base: position 17,430,453 of record NC_067122.1, read on the forward strand.
ATAATGAGGGAATTAACACTATGATATGACTGAAACCAGAAACATGAAACTCACAAGTCACAACAGTACCTAGTTCCCATGAGTCAAACCAAGGACAAAAAGCCCCAAGCGAATCTGTCACAATGCAAACCGCTACCCACCCAGTCATATTTTTGATGTACAAGCTTCTAAAGAGCCGAGCATGAAACAGGTCCTTTGTGAACAGCAGCATTTTACAGAGAACAGTGTGGCATAATATCTGGTGGGCATTCCCCTCAGTCAGGGGATGTCACATATGTTCACGACAGACAGACAGACAGACACAAGGGCTATTCATCTAGCTGCATGCACAAAGATTCCCTACACTTGAAGTTTAATGTACCCTCACACACACCCTTTCTCTCTCCCCTCCACTCTCTTGTGACAGAATATGGCCTTTGTTCCATGTTCTTTGAGGGAGTGTTGGGGCGCTGGGCTGCTGGGGCTCAGGGAACGGACATGAATAAATGGACTGTCCTTCATAGCAACATGAGGAGAGTAGCCAAACACCCCAAGCAGGGGATCGTACATCCATTATCAAAGGACCTTTTCTAAAAGGCTAAAGCTACAACTACGGCATATTTGAAGTGGTAGTCACTCACATTCCAAGTCTGCATGTATTTGCACAAGCATGTCGTGAATGCATGCACAGAAATGCACAGTCCAGTACTATATACAGACAGTCATATTCTTCTCTGTTTCACATCCAATGAAAGTATCTTCGTTGCATTTAAATTACAGCAATAAATGACAAATAAAAATGGACAGTACCAAAGATGTAGGGTGTAGCCGTGTCTGAATTATAGTTACAGCTACATGGATGTGTTTTTTTTTTCTTTTTTGACTGTTTACCAGGATGTGATCCAAGACAGTCAGGCATTCAAGTGTATGATGCATTAAAGTTTTGAGTACGTCACATATTCATGTTCCTCAACAGCTCTTCAATCTATTTGTTTTTGATGAGCTCCTTAAAGCATTTAAATCATCATTTAGACACTCAAAAATGTTCAGTTGTTTAATATATGGTATTAACAACACTCTCAACACAGTCTCTGCAGAGGACCAGTTCAGCTTGGAAGTCTCCATTTTTGGTAAGTAGAAAAACAATTATCCCTAAGCACTGACATCGAGACACATGCATGTACAGAACTAACACAGCCAGAAAGAGTCATGTTAGATTGTTCACATGATACAATTATTTGTTTGACCAGTTTTTGAAATAGGTTACAATTACCTTTGCAACCTGTTTAATTGGTTTGGGGCTGTTTATTCTGACTGAGATGCTTTAAGTCTGGTTTGGCTTTTGAATAGACTCTCTAATCCTGTATCCAAAGAAAAATGTTTTGAGTAAAGGATGTGGTCAGGATCTAAATCCCAGGGAGGCTTCCATCTTGTCTCTAGAAACAAGGCCCAGGGTAGCTGTGTCTCCACACCTGGGGATAGGTTCTCAAGCCTATTCAGGCCTGCAGATGGCTTCCTTGGGACCATCTCCACTTCTATGACCCCAAATAAACCAGGCCCAGTCTATGTCCAACCTGTATCTGTAGAAAGCTACCTTCACAAAAGCACTGGGCAGTGTCTCATTCCACGCAGACCTCTGTGGGATCCCACTGAACCAGGACTGGGTCAAAGTGAATCTTCATGCATCCCATTCCTAAGGACACATTCCATCTAACATTATGGGGTCAGCAAACCATCAAGATGAACCTAAACAAAGATGAGTTTGCAAGCATTTCTGTGCTTGTAAAGCCTTATTAGCTGGAGAAATCCTGAGGTTTCAGGTGACATTGTCACTCAAAGTCACAGCTCTTTCCAAACAGCTAGCCTTCAAACTATGCCACATGAATGAGATGAGAGTAATTCTGTTATTGTAGTCAAGAGTGCAAAAATGACTCAGGCGAGCACAAACTAACTTTGCAAAAAGAATGCACTCAAGCACATATTTTTAATCAAAAACAAACCTGAGAATGTTATGCAAGCACAAAGTTTGAAAATAGACATCATTGCCACATTTCCTTTTGCTTAAATTTGCAAAATAATAGGTCACATGATTATGAATACAATGATACTAGTTTGGGCTAGCTAAGAAGGAGATTAATCCATTTCCCTCCCTCCTAGAAGGGCGTAATTGCTATTTGCGACCATGACCAGCTCTATTTCGGAGACAGAATGATTGGATCACACAGCCTAATCTGCTCTAGCATCTGAATTTGGGAGAGATTTGTTCATGATCACAAGTATCGATCTGTCCTAGACCAGCAAAGGAATGATGTGAATTCGAAAGCAGAGTCTGGTAACACAGTACCTTGTGAGTGATGCAGTAAACGTGAACTATTTGAAATTTGGAGGGCTTGACTGTCTGTAAATTTTGGATTAAAATGTCAATTAACATCAAATAATCTATTTTAATTTTGCATTTTCATTGCAATCGGCCCTACTGATGCTTTCCAGCTGTTACTACCTTGATTCCTTGTTAGAGGTGGAGTAATTGCCATGTCAATTTTTTTCCTCTAAGGCTGCTCCCAATTCTCTCATCTTCAAAATGTCGCTGGGCTGGCAACTTAACTCCACGACACCTTGAAGAGTGCAAGTGCCTAAAGCAGTCTTCTAACAGCCATCTTTATAAACCACTTAACCATCACACCTCTCTGTTACTACATTCAGTGTAAAGTTTCTTATTGTGAGCTACCAGTGACAGAGTTTCTTGTTTCTGGAGAGAGTGGATAAGCTGTGCTTGTGTTGTTGTGTCACTTCTAGTGGCCGTGTTGTGGGATTGCACACATATGCAGAAGCAGACATACACACACTGCCAGACAACTCTCTTGACAATGAAGTGTTCTAATTAGTGTGGATAAACATCGCAGTTGAACAGTGTGCTTGTTTAAAGCTACTAGAGCTTCTTCTGTCATTGATCTGTTATCTCTGCTTGAGAAAAGGTCATTGACAAGCAAATCCCAAGCTTTTTGGCAAGTGCAGGATGAATATCCAGCAGAAAAACAGCAGGTCAATCACAAATTTAAAAAAACACACGTGATATAATTTAGTAACCAAGTCATGGAGGATGAGGACAATGTTGGCATTCTACTATTAAACGCCACAGCACTACAGCATTTCACTGATAGGTTCCTTTCCCTTTGTCCACAAATCAGAAACATCACATAATCTAAAGAACTCCTTCATTCACTGTAAACACAATTCTATATAGACTCAACTGTATATTGTCAGTTTTGTACAGCTGCAACAATTAGAAAACATACAAATGCTTCGCTCAGAGCTTTGCCATTGTTTTTCGTCTGCACAGTGACTCGGTGATGAGCACTGCAGCCTCACAGCTCGAAGATCCCTGGTTTGGATTTCGGCCTATGTGGAGTTTGCATGTTGTCCCTGTGCAGTGTGGGTTTTCACCACGTTCTCCAGCTTCCTCCAACTGTCCAAAATTAATTTATTAGTTAATTAGTTAATAGGTGATTCTGTATTGTCCGTAGGAGTGAATATGAGTGCGCTTGTTTGTCTCTATGTGAAGCCCTGTGATAGATTGGCAACTTGTCCAGGGTGTCCACTGCCTTCGCCTTAAGTCAGCTGGGATAGGCTCCAGCCCCCCATGCCCTAATGAGTATTAGGCAGTATATAGATAATGGATGGATGATTGCATAAGTATTCACTCCCCTTAAAATGACTTGCCTGATTCCACACAGGTGAAACCAAGTGGTGCTAGAAGTCATAGAATTAGTGAAATGGAGATCACTTGAGTGCAGTGAATGTGTCTCAAGTGACTGTAGTATGAAGACACCTCTATCTGTAAGGTCAAGTCACTGTTGAATGAGTACTCCTGGGTATAATTACACCAAAAAGACAAGAAGAACACCCCAAGCAATTCTACGAAAATGGTTGTTGAAAAGTACAAGCCAGCAGATAAGCCAAGAAAATTTCCAAGTTCTGAAATACACAGTTAAATTCATCATTAAGAAATGGTAAGAGTATGGCACATGTGTAAATCTGCCCAAAGGAGGATGTCCTCAGAAACTGAGCAACAGTGCAAAGAAAACAAACAAGTGAGTGAGGCCACCAAGACATATGATTCCTCTGAAGGAATGACAAGATTCAACAGCTGAAATGGGAGCGACTGCAGACTGTTGCTTGTTCTTCGCAGTCAAAGCTTTACGAAAGTGGCAGAGAGAAATCCTTTGCTAAAATAAACTTATAATAAATCTTGACTGGGGTTCAACAGAAGCCAGATGAAAGACTGAGGTCAACTAAAAGAGGTTCTTTGATCTGACAAGAACAAAATTGTGCTTTCTGGCCTTCAGACTGGACACTGAGTTCATCACAAACACACCATCCTGACCGTGAAGCATGGTGGTGGCAGCACCATCCATGAGGATGCTCAAGATTCTCAGCAGTCCTGAAAGACAACCTGATGTAGTCTGCAACAGAACCATGACTTGGGAGAAGGTTTGTTTTTTCAGTAGGACAATGACCCGAAGCATACAGCCAAAACTACATAGAAATGGTTCAAAGAAGAATGATTTAATTACTATGGTAAAATTATTATTTACATTACTATTTATTAAGCTAAAAGTACAGCCAGACATATTGGCAACTCAATGCTGGCTGGCAGCGGCTTTATTTGCTCGTAGTTCATATCTGATAAGTGATACAATATCTGGTCTTGGGATGATCAGACTGGAATATCTCTATAGGTTACAGGCACTGTATTGATCTCTTGGGGTGAAAAACAAACCGAAAAAAGAACATGCCAAAATAACACTAGTGAAATTGCTACAGATTATACTATAGTGCGCACACCTCATCAACTATAACTACTATAACTGCTCTACAAGAGTGCATGTGAGATTTGACTTCACATGTGAAAACATACAAGGAACGTGATTGTTTTCCGTTTCTCTCACAGAAAGTTGTCACTACATGTATTTTCTGAGTCTGAACAGACAAGAATGTAAACTTCAACTCGAATAGTTAGTGGAGGCACGCAATCACAACGCAGCATGTTGTATTCCAGCACAACTGTTCATCAAACACACTTGCCATAGCATTTAACAATTTGTGCAGGCACCACTTTTTGACATACTGCTGCTTTGGACACTTGCAGCTGCATCAAAGCAGGGCCTGCTTGACTGCATCGATTCTCACTGAGGGAGAATCACATGGGAAAGGGAAGAATAGAGGAAGAAGGGGAGCAATGAATGAGGAGAGCACCAAGAATGAAAATGAGATTTATATGCATAAGAAGAGGGGAAAACAGGAGAGACGGAAGGCAGATGCATGGAGAGCAAATAAGGTGTGATGTGGAAAGGAAAAGAGAGAGAAACCCCTCTGTGGATGGGAAGGCTAATCCCAAACAGGGAACAGATTAAGAGCATGACACAAAATACACGTTTATGAGACAGAGCCCTTAGCTTAGGAACAGTCTGTTAAAGGGATTGGGAGTGTATACACACGAACACCACACACACACACACACACACTGATTTTTGTCACTGTGATGTTATGAACACATAGCACAGCTTCACACAAACATACACACAACCCTCCCTGTGGTAATCCCATGCAGAATGTATAAACGGGGCACAGAAACGTATTTATAAAATTGCCTCAGCTCTTTTTGGCATAGCTGCAGTCAAACACTGAAAAATTGCTTAAATTTTCCATAGTGCATGTATTAGTACCTGATAAAAACTAAACAAGAACTGAGCAAGCAGAACCAAACAAGCAACACTGTACTGCATTTCAGGATTCAGGATAAAAGGCAAGCAGAGATCAGGTGCAGAATTCAAAACAAAACCATGTGCATGTTCCCACATGATTACACACCAAAACACACACATAGTTAAAGAATCAAATTCCCTTCTACAAAGCATTTGAAAAGGTTTTCTAATTGCACTGTTTGTATGACAGAACAAAATCATGTTTGTAATTTTTTTTTTTTTTGCTTATGAGAGCAAGACAGTGGGTGAGGGAAGCAATAAGATTTCTCAGGGATTATATATCCATAGTGCCATCTAGTGTCTCCTGGAAAAACACACACTAACACACAGGAGATTCCAGCTGTGATTATGAACATTACAGAAGCAGACATTAAACAAAGTCATCTTTGTGGCAGCTTGCTAAGGTATTCTTTCTTATTTGCCTAATAATGCATAAAAGACAGGTGACAGATTACAGGAAAAACCTGAACCTTTGACCCCAACAGTGACAGGTGCTTTGCTGCCATGATCCGGGTCCACCAGTATCTTTAGAGGGAAGGGTGCAAATCAACACATCAACACTCCGCTTAAAGTATATACCCAAAAATAAATTTCAAATCAGAAGACCAGGGAACCACTTGAGAGTGAATATAGAGAACAGCAGTACTGACATTATAGCGGCAGGGCCATCAGCAGTTTTCATTCGACAGTAACTAAGTAACATATTAAGATAAATAATTCACAAAGACGTATGGCTAAAATGATCAATTATGTAATACATTATGAACCTCATCACAAACGCATTACATCTGTAATTATGTATTTCTATTTGATCTGTGTGTAGTAATGATGATTAAAAAGATCATTTATTATGATTTGCTATGGGTATTGTTTAAATATTTCAGCGCCGTCTGCTTTAAGTGTAATCTTAGAAAAAGAACGCTGATTTTGAGATGCCCTGACAGAAGCTGCAAATGTTAAAGCTTTAATTAACCTGCGCTCACTTCCATGATAGCATTAATCAGTCAAAGCACAAAAAAGGCACTTAGTTGTGAGATTCTATAGCTTTGACCAACCACAAAGTGAGTGTCTGACCTGTAATTTGTCTCCTGTATGGTGGTTACTGAATTAGCTTATCACATATGTACAGAAATATATTTGAATTCCTCACTGCTACAGCCTAATTAATACCTCATGAGACTGTGGAAAGATTTTTTATCTACACCAGAGACCATGAAAAATTTATTTTCAATTACATTTAGACATGGGACTGTCAGATATTCCTAATCGCTTAAATATTTTTCTCACCGTGACAGGACTGTTCCTGACAACCTACATTTTGGAAGCACTTATCAACGTAGAGCACCGAGGCAGCTCTCCCAACCAAGCACACACACACACACACACATATATATTTTGTATAAGCTGGTTTACTGGCTCCAGTATGCTCTAAACAGAAGTGCAACATAAACATGCCATCTATAGTGGTGAAACAAAATGCATAGTCCTGATGGAGCACAGAAACCAATAAAAATGGGCCACGTTCTGCTCTATTCCACTGCAGTATTGAATAATAGTGCTATAGGAGCTGTTGTTGCTGTTGCCGCTGAAATTCAATATACACCGGCTGGAAGGAGCCATGCCCTGCGAAATCTATTATGAAGCAGGCCTTGTCTTTAGCGAACAAAGGCCACAGCTTTGCATGTCGATGTGTGTGTGTACGCTGTAACTGCAGCAAAGGGCACTGGGATTATGGGGGCACCTACTGAGTACCAAACTGCCCCTTACTTCTCAGCCTCCCATCTGTCTTCCTATCAGTGTTGCTCCTGTTCATCTGCGTCTCCCTCCATCTGTTTCATCTCTCCTCTGTCCTCCAGGCTGTATCACTCTCCAGTGCCTACCTGATTGTACTTCATCACACCCTCCAGGATTTAAATGACTTTAATAGCTGGACCGTTTTCGGCGAAATTAAAAGCTTGCTGCACTTACCATCCAGGGCCTTTATAAATTTAACGTTAGAAAAGAGTATTAGGCATTGAATTTATATAGGGAATGACATATATTGAGGAACGTCAAGTAAAGGTAACAGTTTAATGGAAATGTATAGCAAATAAAGCATGTAAGGTATCTGGCATTAACAATAATGGTTTTAGCTCTAACATTACTACTTGTGATTCAGTGATTCCTGGTTTTCTCCTGTAAAGAAGTGCATTTGTCTGTTGTTGTTTCAATCTTTAAACTAGATTTAGACTTAATCTCCTTATTACGACCTTTCTTTTTTAAATTTAAAGCTCTTCCTGCTGGTGTCTCTGTATGAGCTGGAACCCAAAATGGGTCAAAGAGATGTTTTTTGGAGGGTCTCAGAGAGAAAAGAGAGAAAACATTACCATCCGATTCTCCTGCTAAAAAACTCCCCATTTGATTCTCTGGCAGAATTTTTTTCCCCGCATGCTCCAAGCCATTTTATTTTCTTGCTTTTTCTCCCTGTGCAGTTTCCTAGAGCATCTTGAAAGAGATTTCAAAAATGTCATTAATTATTAGCATCTCCCTTGTCAGTGGAGTTCAGTGTGAGAGATGGAGAATCGGGCCTACATCTTTGCAAACATAAAAACACAACCCTAATTCAAGAATAAAAGTATCGCAACACACTAGAGGATATTTCCAACTGTCACTGCAAGGAACTGAGGCAATAGCACACTTCAAAAAGAGGCCAGTGAGGAAATGCATGAAAACATTATCTGAATACTACATCCAAATTTCATATGCCGAGGGAGGCTGTGAACAACTTCAAGCTATTACAGAAGAAGCACATACTGGGTGGGGAATCGGTTTAGATCCTTCCAGGTTGATTCACCTTGATAAGTATTAAAACCTCAAACTTTTAATTCTTTGGAATGAGAGACTCATTTCACAGTTTGGTTCCCAAGAAAGACACATATACACAAATCCACCACACGAAGACACACAAAATGAGGTATAAGATTAATAGAGCAAATCTAATTTGGGCTACATATTTTACCTCGGAATGGGTTGCTCGTTATCTACCTCAAGAGTCCCACAAAAGTCAGCTGCTAATTCTCACCAGCTCATTTTTATTTTCAGTTCCATCCCAACGTTACCTCGGCTTGGATAGCTAAAGCCTTTGGTTAGCTGCTTATCAAAAGAAATTACCACTTAGTGCACTCTTTGAGGTTCTGGTTTGTTTAATGATAGCCGTTTTAGTTATTAAATTTTTAAAATTAATTAATATGGGCAAATAAACTTCTAGTGCCCGCCATGGTCTGGAACAAAATCCTCAGTCGCTGATTAATTTAATGTTAAATTCACACTCTAATCATTGATTAAACCCATAAAAACTGAGTTAGTGCTAAAAAAAAAAAAAAAAAACAGGCATATATAGACATTTTTTCATAAAGATAATGTTCCCCTTCCTTCATTAAAATGGCTTTGATGTAACTCTGCACTGTTGACTCCTTTACAATGTGCAAATCTACGAAGTTCCAGCATCGCGTTGCAGCTCAAGCACACCAGCTCCTCTATAACTCTGCTCAAACACTGGACAACTACTCTTAAGCTACACGATGGCAAGTAGTAATATTGGAGTAATTCAGCCATGCATGCTCAACGCAGACTTTATTTGTGAAATACGAAACCCTTTTGTGTTCTGAATCTATGACTCATTGGCACACTGCAGTTTCAAAGTGGATTTGCTCAGCCATGGCACTGATTGGAAATTTCACTAATGAAAGAACACCATGTGTTTACGAGGCAAAAAAAAAAAACCCAACCAAACAAACAAACAAAAAAAAAAAAACAGAGGGGGACTCTACGATCAAAATCTAAAAATATTTCCGATGAGTGAAAAAAGATTCAGCATAGAAAAGGAATCAACTTAAAGCAACAGTTTGACATTTTGAGATAGACATGTATTTGCTTCATTGCATTAGATAAGTTGGACATCTGTTTGCTTCTCTTTGAAAAAAAAAACTGATAGAACTATAAGGTCAGAGCCAAACGACGGCTACAGCAGAGCATAGCACAAAAACGGCAACAGGGAATACAACTTGCAATTTCTATCCAAAACTAGAAACTTTTATGCGAATTAAAACAGGTTATAATTTGCAGAAAAAATATTACAACATTTATAATTTAATTTTCTGTCATCTTTACCCTACAGTTGTGGACACAAAAATGCAAAGTTTCTTCGTGCAGATTAAAATAACACAGCAGTTCAAAAACTACCAGATCTGTTCGACAAAGAAAATACTCGTTAAAATCTTCAGTGTGAATTTTAAGTGGCTGATTGATTGACCTGACTGACACTAGGTCAGATGGCATTGCTTGTTTGCTGCTCTCTCACTGGTCTGCACATGGGATGGGACAGCAGCTTCAGTAGAAGAAATAAATATAAAACCAAAAAGCTATTCATTTGCTCCAAGAAAGCAGACGTGAGCAAACTGCAGCCGCACATCCGTAGTCTGACCGGTGGGAACATGTCTTTGAAGACCGAGTCTCGCAAGTGGGGCTTCCTGATCCTGTGGCAAATGCAGCACCAACAGTCAGTGAGAGGGCAGAGAGATCACAGCGCCTCTGGACCGTAGTTCACATGCAAAGCAGTGAGGATCTAATTACAAGGCAGAGCGGGTCCAGATACTGTATGCTGGGCTCCATATGGAGGCACAGACAAGATCCCTTGGGAGAGAAGAAAAACTCAGGCTTGATACTGCTGTTCGTTTCTCTTTCAAACGCTGTCATTGTGAAAAGATCCCTTGATGGCTTGATACAATATTGAACTGCGTGCAAACTGACTGATGCAATTCTGTTTAAATTTTGTGCAGAGCTTACACTGGCTGTATGGGAATTCTGGCTTAGTATGATACAAGTCTGCACAGCTCACTGCAATGCTGAAGTAAACAAAGAGTCAAGCAGTTCTGTCTGACTAATCCAAGATTTTATGATTATTATTATTACTATTATTACATAATTACACAATGATTTCATTACAGTTTCAACTCGTCCAATGGGAAATAAATGCAAGGTTAAAGCTGATATTGCAGCTGGCAATATCAATATTAGCATCAAGTACCAAAGTAATGTGTCAATCAAAAAAGTGCAAATGTTGCTGATGCAATGTGTGTCAGCGAAGTAAAAAGTGTCTTAGATCCACTATGATGAAATGGAAAAGAAAAAACAACTTGGTTCATGCTAGTTTGAGCAGTGTTTGAAGGGAAAAAAGAACCTTTTTCTGAACATTGCCTGCAGAAGATGAGAATCCGCAAAATCTATAGGCATATCAAAGAATATCACAAAGAAAATAGCCTTTAACCAATCCACTTGGGTCTATAGCTCCAAAGTGAATGTGTAAAGGGTGAGATTATGTATCACAGAAGCAGGGGTGCTGTGATAAAATCTTTACATAAAGGCTCCACTTCATTATCTCAACCCATTCAAACACAGCCTTCATCGCAATAGTTTCGTATCTCAGCACGTATGAAAGACAGACAACACCCAGCCACATTCAGTGCGGTGTAGGGCATTTTTCAGATAACCAAACACACAAAAACATGGGCAGAAATAACGCTTTTTGTTTTTTTTCCTTTTGAATCTTAGATCACATCCTAAACAGCTGCAGAATGGTGGTGGTGGTGGTGATGTGTTGGGGGCAGTGGGCTGCCGGCCTTTTCCCAGGATGCTTAGGCTGCGAGGGGTTATGCGAGTTTGTTTTTGTTGGGGTTTTCTAAGGATAGGTTTCCTCTCTCATCGGTTGAGGAATTTAACCATGGGATCTGAAAAAAGCCACGTGCAACAGTAAGTCTTTATTTTCTGTGTGAAAAACCTCAGCGGTGGGCGAGGAGGGCCAGAACGCTGGAGCTTGTCCAGCCTCTGAGAGCAGTAGGAGGAGGGCTAGTTCAGGATCATTCTCGAGTCCTGCCTCTATGATCACAGCTGACCAGGCCAATTTCAGGGGATGGTGAGACCACGGCGAGACCACAAGATCCTCCAGAGTCTTTCTTCATGAAGTACCTTCATCTATAATTCAGTTCAATCAGAGTTGGAAAGTTTTTAAACACGGATCAAAGTTTTATATCCAGAACTGTGCAAGAAACCCTACTTTTCCATCTACGCTTTTCACCTGCCTTAGTGCAGCTTATTTTTGATCACGAGGTCACCTCCCAAATTTCAGGGTCATAGCATTCTTAAAATAAAAGTGATAAGCTGACTAGTGCAGCTCTTATTTACTCAAGAGTTTTATGGAGTTACTGTAGCTGACTTGATCATCTGATCCCAGAGCTCAGCATTAAAGCCTCCAGCATTCTCAGATTTTGCCTGGCAAACACTCTGAAAGATGTCCCACCAGTTTAGGGAGGGAGACCGTCTCGCCCTGTATTTTAAGGTAAAAGTTTTGTTTTTGTCTGCGAGTCACGCCATTTCAAATCACTAGTCTAAGTTAGGTAATATCCCATTAAAACCCAATAATTAGGCACAAAATGACTGTCTGTGCTTGATCCTGCAAATAAATGCACGAGAAAAAGAACTAAGTGACTGATTTATGATGCTGGTGACTTGACAACACCAACCGAGCATCTTTATATCTCAGAACGAGGAGGTGAAATTACACTGTGGTGAACGTGGAATGTGAAATTAGCCTCCCTCTAAAGATATTTATGCAACTATAATTATGTGAGTATATCTAGTTGAGTATGTAGTATACAGATTACACAGAGAGAACTTGTATATCAGGTCACAATTATGTGGCACATAACAGTCAAGTTTATCACTATGTTTATGCCTCAAACCTCTATGAAACCATTTAACAAATGCATTAATGTAAATTTACAGGTCGATTAGAGACGTCACTGTCAGTGAATCTGGTCGGTCAATTTGCTTTTCTGTCAGGTAAACTGGCTGACGATGAGGTTAAGCAATTAGCAGGGGTCACCAAAAAAGTGACCTTCCAGTTTAACACCATATGCTAGCAACTAATCACTTCTTTTCTCTATAAACCTAATAATTACAATCCCCATGAACACAGCAGAGGACACATAACAGATAATCTGGCTGGAAACTGCCAGCGCTGCGTGGCGAACGAATAGGGCCTGCTCGGGAGATGATTAGAAACTACAAAGAGAAGATTTAGATCATGTTTGTAGGCGGGGTGAGTGTATGTGTGTCGAACAAATCTGATTGCGAGAGAGAGAGAGAGAGAGAGAGAGAGAGAGAGAGAGAGAGAGAGAGAGAGAGAGAGAGAGAGAAAGAGGAGCAGGAAGAGGAACTGCAGTATGCTCATGCAAGCATGTATATGGAAATCCTTACATTGCAGTTTGGCAGCAGAGGTCAGCAAGATAGTGGGAGGTTAGGAGCAATTTACCACGGTGAATTAAGTAAAGAAGATGCCGATCCCTACCCTCTACCCACCGTCCCCCTGCTGTGTTTCTAAGTAGAACAAGTGGTGACAGAGGACGGGCAGAGGTCGCTGTCTTCTTTAATTCAGCTCCCACTCAACTACTGTAGCCGGTACAGAAAGCCATTAATACAGCATGTGATCATCTTGTGCAAATATAATGAATGCTGTCAATGAAACGCAAAGAGAAAGGAGAACTCTGATCAAGAACAGCTTTTTTTTTTTTTTTTTTTAAAAACAAAAAACCAAGCAGCCTTTCATGCATCTTCAGCTATGATATTTGTGGGTGATTATGCCACAAACACATTTCGCCTGCACTGAAGACAGGCAGAGTGTAAAAATGGGATTAAGGTTTTGCACAACCTGGCTATATTGGAGGCTTGTTCCAAATCTGTGTGAGAAGAAAAATGTCTTGTACATAATACATTTCAAGCTACAGCTATAAAAGGACACTTGGCCACAAAGCCCGGGTGTTTCTCAGGAAAGGATAAGCTGTGTTACTGTGGAGGTAAGCAAAGTAAGCAGCTGAGACCAAAACCTTTCCATTCCTTAATACGCAGCTAAACGCCTCACCAGGAATGACTGGTGAGTGAACACAATACGGACAGTTAAGGGGTATTTTAAGCAGAGCTCCACTGAGAATCCCAACATCAGGGCACATCTCTGGTGCTTCATTGGATCACTCAGTTATGTGCAGCTTCACCCTCCCTGCTCTAAATGCAGGACATGTCAACGCGGTCATGCGATCTTTCTCTGATGAAAACACTTCAGGGCAGTTGGATAATAACATCACAGAGACTGGCTGTCAGGCATTCAGCTCGGTGAATACTGAGACAATAGTAATCAACATGATACAAAAGGTACGCTTATTAAATTTCGTAGACAGGGATATACTGAAAGTGACAGCTTTACATGCTAAAACATATATATTTTGCATTCAGGAAATGTCAGTCAAATTTAGGCAAATTTGTGGCATCAACCACGCTAACTCCTTTGCACAAAAGGTGTGAGCTGTTTGCATCTCTTCCAGGTGGATTTGATCGACTCATCACGCTTGTTTAAGTCATTTAAAGCCACTGTTAACCTCTTATAAATAGAACTGTGGCTCCAGTTTCCAGAAGAATGTTGCTTAGCAAGCAGCACTGTGACAGTGGCATCAGAGCTGAGTGAAAGTGTCAGATGTCAAATTGTGATTCTGAGCAAAGAGGGGCTTTCTCAGCATCAAATCACTTCAAAACTGAAGGTTTCTAAGAGGGCAACGCACGGCACTCTATAATACTTTGTGGAAACTGGATCAGTCGCATCCAAAGCACGATCAGGCAGAACCAAAAGTGACCACACCATCGGAAGATCAATGCATCGAGCTTTGTTCGCCGAGAACGAGAGAATAAGCTTCATCACAGACAACGGTGTCAAACGAGACCAAACACTTACTCTAAGACAAAACAGCATTTCACAGTGGATGAGAGGAACAAGGACCCTTTTACTATTGAATCCGGGTTTGAGATGTATGACAGTAACAGAAGGTGCACAGTGTGTCTTCTCTGGAGTTGGACACCTGCGCCACATTGACTCCACCTGGACCATTATTCAGAGATATGCTGTACCCTCTGGGTTGACACGTCTGTGGAGAAGGATTCGTACTAAAGCAGCATAATGAGATCAAGCACAAATCAAAGGTTTGAAAGAACTCTTTGAAGACCAAAGAAGACCAAAATGTCTCTATAGTCTACAATCATCTGACCTCAGCTCTATTAAATATGTATGGAGGCACAAGCCAAAAAATCCTGACATCACAGGAAGGTCTTTGGAGCATTGTGAGATCATGCTGGGATAACACGGGCTGTCAGGTTTGAACAAACTCATAGAGACTGTGCCAGCTCTAGTACTGCTGTCACTGAAGCAAAAGGAGAGCAGACAAAATACTAGATTTTCTAAAATTCACCTATTTGTCAGCTATTCAATTTTTAACCATACTGTGGAGGCAATACTGTCATTTGACATATTAATTTTTACTTAAAAAATGTAAATTCATTGCCAAATACAAGTATCTCCAGCAGTAGACTCAGATTCCTGTAACCCCACTGCTTGGCACTGTACAAATGTGGAAAACACAAAGAATGGGGTGACACTTTTAGGTTTCAAGTTTCAATAAATAAATATTGTCGAAGTAACTTTTAAAGTAAAAACATTAAACTCTAGATGATTTCAAGTCCTCAAATGCAAAAAGAACAAGAAAGTCACCCATGGCTCTTGGGAATTGTGACTGTGATAAAACCAGAAAATATTTACACAATACATTTTTTTCCCAGAGAAAATTGAAGCTCTTTCCCTTCTGTTTAGACAAAACAATAAATCTGATCATCTTCTCTTGATCTACTGGAAATTTTTATTATGATTAACTGAGGAACGTAATCAGCAGATTAATCAAGCATGGAAATAATCATCATTTGCTTTTGTAAAGTTTGGTGCTCGGGCTGGCGATTGCTCCTATAGATATAAAATATTCCAATAACTTTAACAGCTCCCATTGCACTTCAATGTATTTCCCTACAGAGGCAATAACATATTACTACTGGAAACTACAGTAAATACAGTAAGACGGAATCAGTGGCCTGTAAACACTGGACAGTTAACCATGTGTCAGTGGTTTTGCTGTCTGCATTTGCAGCGGGGGGGCAGGATGTGTATGTGCATTTGTGTTTTAGGGTAAATGCATGAACATGTGCATGAAGGGCATGGAGGACGCAGCAGTCTCCCGAAGGAGGAGTTTATTTGAAAAGAGCCTCCCATGACCCGGCTTGATCTCGTCCCTTCATTCTTTGGTGGGGGTTGTGCTGCGTGCCAGTGTGTGTGTGTGTGTGCTCATGCTCAGTGTTGGGGATTTGCAGATCTTCCAAACGGCTGTCCCCTCCTGAGGATAGGACTGCACTCCCACCAATGGCTCATAGCGCTAATCTGACTGACAGCTTGGTCCAGCTTTCAGCCAAGAACCTGCCCACCAGCAAGGTCCAAGTACCTGACTGACCGCTGAAGAATCTTATCTGCCACGAGATGACAGAGGAGACGCTGCTCTTCCCACGGTGTGCCCGAGCAAACGCCGAACCGCCTGCCTCGCTCTGTATCTGACTGCTTGTTGTTTGTCAGCACAACACTGAGAAGGGCACTTCTTCGGACTCAGCTGGATGTGACAGTTTGACAGACCGTCTCAAATATAAACTGAAAGGCACTGGGACGCTGTCATAATACACCTCTGCAAGCATTTTGAAAGGACAACCTTTGACCCCTCAGTGCTTAATTTGTGCACATTTAAATGGATGCATTTTTCTTTGCTTCACTTCGACAGTGCTGCATGTTTGTTTGTTCAAAGAAAAAGCATTTAAAGGGAAGCAATGTCACGATTTGACTTAATTTCAATCTGATTGAATATTGACTCACTCCTGTGCACTCTTGTGTTATTATTTAAGCCCACTAATAAAGAAACACTGCAAGAACTCCTGCCACGTCAGTAAAAACACCCCCACAAGCCATCTGTCTTCTTTCTTCTTCCTTCAGGGTCAAACTGTGAGCTTATTGAGCTAAGGTGCCCACTCATCTATCAGTGGGGCTTTTCCACAAGCCATCCAACACAGCTTGAACTAGAGGACCCTCATAATTGAATATTAAACCCCCGATGAGTGGGAAGGCAAACTACTGCGCTGTCAACTGGAGGCTGGAATATGTTGCTTGCCGTTGTGCTGGCAGAGATAGCGTGGTGGTGCTCTGTGCAGTGTCAGTTGCATCCTGCCTACCCGAGGTTATTCTGTCACACAGTCGCAATTTCAATCTTTTGGACAAGAATCTACAGACACTCATCCACATCCACACAGGAGTCCACAGATGCAAGCGGGCATGAATGTCCTTGGCACGCAAACATGTAAACACAGCTGGCATTAAATCAATGGTGGCACTTTAAGAAGGCTGTAGAAATGCTCTTTTGTTCAGTTACGTCAAGAAATAGATTTGGCTTCAGCGCTTTTATTTTGGTCCGTGTTTATTGCAGCGTGCTGAGGAAAAAAAAACACGGAGGGTGGAATCAGTACACAACAACAGATCAGAGGAAAGATTAAGCAGCAACCCGTGACTCTGCAATACAAATTTAATAGCATCTCTCACGGGCCCGAAAGCAAAATAGGAGTGAGTTAAATCACAAGGAAACTGCATTTTTCTGCTATCCTGCCTACATAATCTGACGTATGAAATGGATGATGAGGTGAAACATGATCAGAGGGGGCACTCTTAAAAAGATCAAAGGATGCTTTGTGTACCGTTACAAATTTGGCCTCTTCAAAAGTAAAAAAAATATTCTCGGCAACGGAGATGCAACTGCAGGAGGAAGCAGAATTGGGTTTTTAGATCTGTGTGTGTTGATATGGTGGAATGCAAGATTTTGGAGCGAGTCATGACTTAAAAACCACACAGTATCGCTAAAGGACAGCTAATGCAACCATTTAAAGTTATCAGTAAATGCTGAAATATCCAGTGAAATCTGTGACAAGAATATGTTTTTGAAAAAGCTGTCAGACCACCAAATCCATCCATTTTTTTTTTCTTCTTGAGTTATTCTAACCTTTGGTCAGATAACAATAAACACTTGTAAATTACATTGCACTTAATTGGGAATATAATGAGTTTTGCTATTTGAGAAAACAATCATTAGTTGCAGATTAAGTCCTGCATTTTGCATATTTTGATGTTGAGGTTGAAGATTGATCTGTAAGACATGAAGTATTTCAAAATCTTTAACATTTCACCCATTATCTTTAGACCTGATGCATTTCTTTTACAGAGGCAGTAAACACAATGGATACTACACACATGAAAATTGCAGTTAACATCCGTGAGCGACCAAAAAAAAAAAAAAAAAAAGTCTTACAACAAAGTTTTCCTTATTTTTAAAAAAAACAGATAAAGCATCAGTTCTTTCCATCAACCACCAGCTTCTACCAAACCAACATGCCAGCTCTCCTGCTGTTTTAAGAGGCTCACTGTGAAGGCACGGCCAAGAAGAGGACTTGAAGAGAAATGTGTCATTCAGACTGGTATCTGCTATTGACAGAAAGACCTGAACTTTAAAAAATCCCACGTTGAATGTCTACTTTGCCTCGCAGATCTGTGAGGATAAAAGCATTTGATATGTGCAGAGAACCTCCATGAGCAAAGAAAGAGTGTGGCCAAGAACGTCTCAAGATTAACTACTGCAACAGACAGGCACAAAAAATGGGATTAAGATATTTTCTGTCTTCGTTGGAGATTAAATGGACTTTGCAGTGTTTAGAAACTCTCCTAATCATCTGTGTTTAATAGAGTAAAAAGATTGAATGCGATACTGTAATATTATGACCTTGCTAATGAAGCTTCATCAAGAGTGCACTAATTATGAAGAATGCTAAGTTTCACTGCACAGTATGTGGGCCAGTTATACATCAAACACTATAAAATTGCATGACAGCTTTGCTAGAGCAGTAGTGGGAATTAAATACCAGGCACAAACTCACCAGGATTATTGCTTCTGGTAAAATACGTCAAACTTTGAGGAAGATCAAGTATCTGTCTGTTCTGTTGTGACTTGATTTGATGGTTAGAACAACAAATGGGCAGCAAGTTAAAGTAAAAACCAACAAAATCCAACCAGAACAAGGCTGTTTACATTGACACTACAACTTTGCTAGAGGGAAAGGTCACCATTTTTCTGAAACGCACACCCTCATTTGGTGTTTTAATGATGGTGGTGGACATGCCGGTCCAAAGTCTCCCATAAGTTTCCAATTGGGTTTAGATCTGCTGACTGCAAAACAGTACATGTAGCATTCATATTCATCAAAACATTCAGTGACCCCTCATTCCCTAGAAATGGAGGCATTACAACTGTGGAGGAGCCCACTGCCATCAGGATAGAAAGGTGTCCTCACAGGATTGGTCATCCTTCAGAATCACTCGAATTGATTTGCAGTCACCTTTCCCTCATCAGGGATAAGTGGACCCATTATTTAACCCTCTGATCCCCTCACTGTAGGGGTCTGGGGGGTTCAGGTTTTGCTTTAAATTTGTCACCCATCTGTATGTTTTAAAAAACAGCAAAATATAAATGCATCTGAACACAAATCCCCTTCCTCTTAAGTCCTTATTTCTTGAACAAATAACACTTTGCAGGCCAATTTCTGGTTTTCCAAGACAGGGACATCCACAATCTGCTGGCAGTGACATAAAATTGGCTTCAAGCTGTGGAGTCAAACAGGTACACTACTGTACAGTTGGTGTTTACATCTATTCTTAGAAATCACCGTAGCTGCAGCATCAACACAGGATGCCAACCTTCTGTCACGGCTATAATCATCCCAGCACATAGAAGCTGACGCCCTGTCTTTCGTACAGAAAAGAGGCAGCGCTCTTGTCATCATTATAATGTCTTAATAATTATCATCTGAGGGTGCGACCGGAGAGCGAGAGTGACAGAGGGAGAGAGAGGGAGGTATGGATAGACTGAGAGAGCGGGCAGCACCCTGTAGATGCATGATGAATGAGGGTGTCAGCTGTATTCACCCAACTAGCAGTGCTGTCTCTCACAGTGCCGGGCCCCACTCGCTGAGACCCGTCTCATTAACCACTGTGATCATGCATTAACAAGAGATCGACAGAGACGGGGAAATAAATCATTTTTTATAAGATGGCAAACCACCAGTTTTTTAAACTACAATAGCTGAGACTCCATAGGTTTCACTACTGATCAACACGGCTCTGACAGAACATCACGGTCTGGGTCACATCACGTATTGTCATAGGTGTTGGTATTATAGGATTAGAATTACTTGCAATCCCTTAATGTAAATATTAACAATTTGTCATTTAATACAATAAATGCAGCTTGGGCCGACACTTCCTTACACAGGACCCCACATTGTTTTTAGCATCCTGCATTATTGATGAGGAGCTGACATTTTACACTCTGCTTTTCAGAAGCCAAAGCAACAGAGCCTCCTCTGTCACTTGCAGTACAGTCTCCACAACAACCATTCTGACAGACTGCAAGAGTCAAAATGATGAAATAACCCTGAGGGGAGTGTGTACAATTCCTATTGTACTCATTAGTGAGTTTTGGTGACTGGGACTTCCACTGTACTACTGTAACATTCATATTCTACTTCTCTAATATGCTATAGTTCATACACAGAATAGGAAAGGGCATGCATTTAGACTTTTGACAATACTGGTGATGTGTGTGATGGAAGTTGAGAAAATTACATGATATATTTAGTTCTGACAGATAAAGAAAATGCTTTTCTACAGCATCAGGGGTGTGGTTGCAGCTCAGGTAAGTCCCTGGAGACTTAAAACACCACAATGATGGAACTGATGAGTGCTTGAGACTAAAACACCACCAGCAAGACTCAAAAATAGTAGTAGTAAAACCTAATACAGTCAAATCAACAGCAACATCACCCAGAGTGATAGTAGTAGTAGTTTCGTCACTCTTTAACACACATCTGCCTTTGAGATACACATAAACAAACACAACTGCATGGATATTTAGTGTGGGATGACCACCAGATTACAGACTGACTTTCTCGCCTCGTTTTCCGAATGACAACATCAGTCACACACGTTGTTTTTATGTTGCAGGTTTCTTGGCACATGCAGCCTTTCAATGCACTGATCAGCTGATACGCTTCATTATACTACTGCAAGCCTGAATCCATACCACAACACTGTGCAGCCCTGCACAAACGGGTTATTTTAGCCAGCATGTGTCCTCCCCGTGCAAGTTACTCTCTCTGTTCCACTAAAAAAGAAGCTCAGCCTACCTCGGTTTCGCCGTGACAGCTCCGTGTGTCGACTTGTAGCAGTAGCAGGGGCTGGCAACAATGTGACGCTCGCAGTAAAGATCACAGTTCGTAAGCGAAGAAGTTTTTGACGAGTAAGTGAGTCAGGGATCACGGTGTCACCGGATCTGTGTGATCACACGCCGCCGTGGAGTGTGCACGACAACGCCCCAAAACAAAATTGATCTGCTTTATCCGCCCGCCGGATCATTAACGCTTGTTAAAGATGTTGCTCTCCAACTCGGCTGTGCGCAACGGCGCGCTCCTTCTCCCTCCCGACGTGCTTTCCAGAACCAAAACGCTCCCCAAGGACACGTGACCAATCCACGGGGGACGGGAATAGAGCTCGTTTCCCCCCACGGCAGCAGCTGGGATCGGTTACACCGCTGCTCCAGTGCCCGCGCAACAAACCCGAGCTGTGCGCAACCATACTCCTCCTCCAGCCGCCCTCCATCCCCTGTGGCCTCACGGTGTCGCTGTCATTTGTCTTTACCTTGAAATGCTCCATTTGGAACATCTTTGGATGAAAGTACACCTGCTTTATTTGTTGATTGGTTGTTAGGAACTGAAATTGCCATCAGACTTAATTTGCCCTCACAGTTACCATAGAAGTCAATTTAAAATAGGCACCATGCAAAATGTATATTTGTGGGTATATGATATGCATTTAGTAAAAATTACAAAAATGATCATTAAAAACAATACTTTGAGTCACACACAATCACACCTATAGAACATGATTATTGCTGGAGGCAGAGGAAAAGCTATTTTCTCAACCTGATCCTTACAATAAGTGATTCAGGTCAACATGCACAAATATTCCACTAAACATAGCCTGGTTTTGTGTCTTTGTCTTTATTTTTCACTGGAAAAAAGAGAACTGAACATTTCAGTCATAATGTGATGACATTTATATGATTATCAGGCCGCTGTCTACATATCCGTGACCAAATCACACCACGTTGTCACAGTCCTGAGGAGGGAGATTAAGTGGAAAGTTAAGGGATGCTATCACATTCCTGATGTTTTGAATATTCCACATTTAGTGATGAATGGAGATGTACAAGCAAAACTTAGATAACTGCTTCTGATTTTTAACTAATTCGAATTTTGGGACCCTGAATTTTCCACAGTTGAGTCGATGTTAATTCATAAGTTTGGCCACTTGAATGTGACTCTGCTGCTCCATTTCTGCAGGACAGATGGAAGATTTATTTCACATATTTCTTCCTCTATGATGGAAAACATTAGTCACTCCTGTTAAACTGGACTTACAAGATGTATACTTAACCTTAACAGACATACTTAAGGTCAGAAAAGAGTCAGTTACTGACTAAGCAATGTTTACTCTTTAAACAACCCATAATACAGTTCTCTTAACGTAACAGTGTGTAAAACAGCTTTTCAAAACAGCTTTTCAAAATGTTGTATTTGTCATTTAGTGTCACATTGGGCTTGTTATTCCCATCTTGTAGTTGTATTTTATCATATATACGGTAAATTTATTAAAGCATATATATGCATGTGCTGCTGTATGTTCAAGGTTCAAGGTTCAAGGAATCTTTATTATCCCCGTGGGGCCAATCACTATACAGCCAGCAGAGCAAGTCAACAACAATCGCATCGCAGAGTACCAAGCACAGACAATAATAACAACAATGGATAGCACAAACGGGTTCAGCTCACACACCCTGTCTCCGGAGAGATACTAGGAAGATTCATAATGCGGTAATGAGCCTCTTTAGAAGCTTGAGTGGACTTGTAGCAGCACATTCATTCATGTCATTTTATCGAGTAAAAACATAGAGCTCAGAAGAACATGTGTTTGTAAGCTAAAAAGTGGAAAAAAAAATTTGAAAGTTACTAGTTAGTTGAAACAACTTGATTTATTAGCTTAAGGCCCGGTCACACCGCCCGAACTTTGCTGGAGCGTTCCTGGAGCGGTGAAAAAATTCATCACCGCTTGTAACCGTTCACCACCGTTTAACAGAAGTTGGCCCCCGTTAAAGCAACGCCGTATACGCTCGGCCACCGCTGATGTTTCTGGAGGGGCCCTCCTACCGCTCCGAAAGTTTTGAGCTGCACAAAATATTGCGAGCGGTGAGGAGGGGGCAATTTTCCGCCCCGGCAAAGTTCACCCCCACTCCACCAACGCCCAGTCAAAGTTTGGCACCGCTAGACGCAAGTTCGTGGACGCTCGGGTCCGCTAGGCCAACGCAGAAATCTTGAACGCTGGACCACCGCTGCTTCGTCAGCGTTGCCCGGGCGGCGATTAAACGTTGCGCAAACTTCGGTGGAGCGGTTGTAAGCGTTTTACGAGCGGACACGGGGTTGCTGGAACGGTGTCGGGCGTTGAAGCAGCGATCCATGGCGGCGATGAACTTTGGTTTGGCGTTGGTATAGAGGTGTCGGAGCGGGACCAGAATTTGGCTATAAATACGGGGAGAAATGGACCAGGAGCTCATTTATCGAGCTGCCGTTGAGTTCAGACCTCATCTATATCGATTTTGCTCAAAAAACCGTATCACCATGGATGCTGAGAGACTTGCTATGATTGGTGCACTAGTCCAGCAGCAGAATCAGAACCTCCTCAGATTGCAACAAGCTGTTGACGGAAGGAGAAGAGAGAGAAGGAGAGACAGAGTTGTGTGGGTCAGAAAGTGGATACTGAGAAGGCCTGAACATGGACTGTATGACAAGCTGATGGTGGAGCTGAGGAATGAGGATCCACGAGCCTTCCAGCACTTCATGAGGATGCCACCAGCCATGTTTGACGAACGATCCGTTTAGCTCCGTAGTCACAAGCGGTATGCCGCTAAACCAACTTTATACCCCTGTCGAGCCAACGCCCACATGCGCAGAACGCCGCTATACCAACGCTCGCGTCACCGCTAAACCAACGCTAAAGCAACGCCGGCTTCAACGGTGCACCGCTAATCCAACGCCTGTGTTTTCGATTTTTTTTCCCCATTTTGTGCGCGGTGACGAGCGTTGTCGACATTCGCCCCCCCCCCTCCCTACCGTTCAAGGAACGCTCCAGCAAAGTTCGGGCGGTGTGACCGGGCCTTTACATATTTATGTTGAATTAAGGAGAAAATATTAGTTAGATTCAAGTAGATGTTTGCATGATGTTTCACAGTTCAACAAGAGACTGCTCAGCACAAAGACCTCCATGTTCCAGTTGATACATTTTGACAGAGCAATTCACCATATTCCTGTTTTATGTAAAGATTCAGGCCAGAAATTTGCAGCAATTTTTTTCTGCCATAAATTCCAATTTCTACATCTATGAGAAGGAAGACTTGATGTATTCATCTCTAATGTGAAGCTTCTTTACACCCACCTGCTGGCAAAACAGGTTCAACTAAATAAAATTCACCACCAGACTGATGTATATTAATTAACGTGTGTGATTATTTGCTACATTATTATGTCACTGTGTTGCTCAGATTCTGTCTGTCCTTTATATTGGACATCATACACAAAATTTTCACACTCAGAAAAATCAAACAAAGTTAGTGCAAATGCAGAAGCAACAGCTTGAACCCTTTTTAGGCTGAGTTCACCTCCTCGGCTGCATGTGGTTATAATCTGAAAGTGGGCAAATGGGAACAACATTACCATTCATTCGCCTGCTGTGCACATGTAGGCGGAGGAATGTCGCGTCATTGCTGCTGTTTGTCTGCTCTACATGCACAGTTTGAACATCTTGTAACTGCACTGGAAACCTCAGATATATGGTGTAATAGGACAATAATTGTCAGATCCACTAAAACTTGAAGGTTGAAGGCCCAGAACAGATGCTTGAAATTTTAGCGTTTACTTCCAGAGTGAGATGATGCTTGCACGGGGATTAAGAGATTCATTTTTGAGACCGCAATGACCAGATAGATAAATGCTTAAGTGCCAAGTGAAGAAATTAAAGAAGGCTGGAAAATATGTGCATCTTAAATTCCTCTGTCACCTGACTCAGTTCCAGTGAAAATGCTACGGAAACGAGGTTATGGGCCTGGAAATGAAGATGAGAGGAGCTGTTTTTTTTTTTTTTTTCCAGGCCCGTAGGTGAGCTAACGTGGGTGTGCTGATGAGAAACAAGGATTTGTCTGCTGAATTACTGCCTTCAAACAGCTCTCAAATGCAAATGGGACAGATGCTGAATTGTGGCAGA
The DNA here is from genome assembly GCF_021347895.1 of Acanthochromis polyacanthus. Classification (NCBI taxonomy): domain Eukaryota; kingdom Metazoa; phylum Chordata; class Actinopteri; family Pomacentridae; genus Acanthochromis; species Acanthochromis polyacanthus. Next base: position 17,455,605 of record NC_067122.1, read on the forward strand.
ACTGTGGTGTCGTACAAGTTGCCATCTTAATTAGTTCCTCTGTGACAAGCTGCCCGTTCAGTGGAGACAAGAAGGACAACTTAATGCTGAAGGGAAACTGATAGGTGGTCTTTGTCTCTCTGTCTGTGCCTCTCTCAAATCCGCCCACTGCCCTCCCACACATACTGCCACTCACCAGCTTCCTAGCACACATCATTATTGATTACATTGTGTTGTACAGCGAATGTGCCATGTTCGGTGCACATCAGTGTTTTTTTCAACGCGCATTTTCGACTCAACCTATTCAATAATCAATCTCATTTGGACTGGGAATATCCACTGTGTAAGAAAGATGGATTAAATCCTCAGTGGAGAGATCCACGCTGGAAAATTGCACTGAAAATGGGCTACGGGGAAACCTAGCAATCTTCTTGCTGTAGTATGTGTGTGGTGTGGTAAGACAGGTAATGACTGCACAGGGATGCTGTTCCTTTCCACCTTACTGGCAGATTCATATACGTCCTCCACATGTTTATGCAGGAAGCAGATAAACTGGAACCTCGGGGTTTAGCCTGTACACAGGGCTGAATATTAAAGGTGGGAGGTGGTTCTTTATGCTGGTTGGTCCCTGGTGGACATGTGCTTGCTCGCTAAGCAGATTTCATCTCATGTTATGAAGCACATGCATAAAAAGCCAGTGTGATTTAGAAATATGCGTTAAAGAATAAGCGTTTCTGAACCCACTCTGACTTTCGGTGTCACTCAACTCATTCAATTGCAAACTAACATCCCACAGTTTCAGTCAAAACACTCTCAGTATATTCATCCTTTCAAGCAACTCATCAGATGTCCTTGTCCTTCTTCATCTATATTGGTCGTATTTGAAAGAGACAACATTTGATCTCGTCTTTTTGAATTCAGTGGCATCGAGGACTAAAAAATAATTGAGCTAGTTTATCAACAACAACCACGCACAATATATGAACTCGCATAGCTGACATCATGATAATTCTCTCCACTGGTTCACTCACTTTGACAAAAAAGCTTCAAGTTGGACCTCAGGAATGATAGACCTCTTATATTTGATTACAGGAAATTTGGGCAACAGTGAAGTAATCTTTCCATACATGGTTTGCATCATCGTACAACGTGTTGGTTGCAATGATGGAAAATTCAGTGCTCCTAATTTTCTCATGGCGGCAAAGATATAGCGCAGCTGTCTCCTGTCTCCCTTCTGCTTCTCATGCAAGATCAGTCATCTACTGCAGCGAACGGTTTTAAAAGGATTTGACAGCCTTATCCGACATAAAAGCCAAACTGACAATGCTCAAAATTCCAAAGCCACCGTGTCCTTCTTGATATCACTGCTGAGTGTGCCAAGATCAGAAATGTTGCAAACCTGCACCAATTTGCACATAAAATAGACTTTAAAGCTATCTTGTGGAATATTTGTTCATTAGTAGCACTATGGAGTGATGTTTTTCTGAGTGGGTCCCTGTTTTGTTTGTCTTCCACCGGGAGATGAGTTGATGGACAGTTGCTGTGCGAGGGAGCATAGCAACAAGTCTGCAACAGCAGTGAAGACTCAAGAACACACTCAGTGTGTTTTGGTGAGAAACACTGAATGTAAACATAACTCTGTTTGGGCTGTGTAAACTCCAGAGGGCATCTTTAAGCATTGAGGCTTTGCTCCAGCAACTATTTCCCTTTTCAGAACATACTGTTGGTTACACAAACTCAAATACAAGCAAAGACAACTGCAACCACGAATAAGCGTCTCCAAATTTGCACTTGCAGCAGGAGAAATGTCGAAACCTTCACGCGCTCATCTACTTTTCTAGCTCTCAGGCTAACTTTATTTTTGTCAACATTGACTTTACTTCTTGACCAAATTCCTGTTAGCTATACAGCAGGATACATTACAAAATAGTGGCAAAAAGAAAGCTAGGGAATTAGCTTTCCACCTTTTAATGAAGAGAAGACCAGATATGCTCTAAATAAAACATTAACCCTCATCAACCCTGAATGCTTGGAGGTCGATGAAAAGTATTTTGTAATGTGTGCAGACAAGCGGTATGCTGTATTATCTCTTACAAACCTCCCTTCATTTACATAGAGATTAGCCCAAAACATATTGTTAATCATTACAGGGCTTATGAATTCTTAATTGAAGAGGGATAACTGAGGCTGGGGAAAAGTAATAATTAATGAGGCTGGGTGCAGATGGGACAGTATGGGATACTTAATTACATTTTGGCAGAGGCAAATGACCCATTTTTGAAGTTGGCTGGAGTACACATAAGTTTGAAGTCAACTCAGAGAAATCCCACTTGCATAAAAATGAAATTCTGCTCATTGTAAACCAACAAAAGCTTATTTTGTGTAAACAAAACAAACGTATTTTCATGATGGGTTTTATTTAGGAAGTTGCTAACACATTTATAATAAAAATGATAACAGTTTCAAAAAGTACCAGCAGTGAAACAATGACACACAAATCTCTCAGAACTTAATCAGTGCTGTCTGCCTGCAGGCTGTAGCAACAATATCATGCACAGTGGAGACTTCCAAGGACTGCATAATACCGTATATTATACATTATGTAACTATCTCCGTGACTAAATCTCTGGTCTCCAACTGTGCATGTATTAACATCTGAAGTTTTAAAAACGTTCCTTTGTTGAGCGGCTCGGAGGATTTGACTGTCTGCTGTCTGGCTGTCTGTACGTCTGGGGTTTCTAAGGATCAGTGTTGATGTAAGTAGCTGCCAGCTGCCGTCTTCCAGTTCACTGTCCAGTCGGCTCTGTCAGACCGTGAGCCAGCCACAAATATAATCCTGCAATCACACTGGCTCATAAATGTCTAAGCAGGAAGACGTCGGCTTGCAGGTGGTTGTCTGCTGAGCTGCTGCACTGCAGGAACTGTTTTATCTGTTTTGATGCCTCAGCTGGGAAACTGCCGGTCAGCTAAAGCAGCGGGGAAAAAAAATCCACATTACAATGGGTGATCAGGAGGTCTCTGTAAATTGTTGATGAAATCTGCATGCAGTCAAATGCATTATTCAAATCTTAACACCATTTCAGCCTGCAATTTTCTTTTTTTAAAAATATGATTTAATTACATGTTTAAAAATTGTGCCCTCTGTTCAAGTTTGGTCAACCTAACCTCCCACCACTCTTTCAATGTGTTCTCAGATTTTGGTACATGATAAAACTAATTTTGTAAAACTGGCTCAATACCCATGCAAAACACATAATAACCGTGAATACAAATATGCCACAAAAGCCCAAGGCCACTGAGGAAAGCATTTCCGACTGAAGTTCAAAAGAGTATTTCATGATTATAAAAAAAAAACACCACAGAGACTAATGGAGCCACAGAGCTGCAGTTTGTGTCAGCTTTCTTTGTCCTAATTAGATTAAAATCTAAAGTGGATTTTTATATGATAGAAGGCTTACAAGTACAAACTTTAGCCTTTAAAATAAAAAGCTAAGTTCAATTATGCCACTATTAATTTCACATCAAAGAATTGTATATTCAAAGTATCATGACTTTCTGATTGAAAATCTGAGTTATATATTTGACTTTTCTCTACTTTGAAGTACTTTAAGAATTTTACTGAAGCTCTGGTCTGGAATTATTTCCCCTGCCACATTATTTATAAACTCTCTTCAATTGCTGCAGATTTGTATCAGATTGCATGTCAGTGCCTCATCATGTGCATTACTAGAGGCGATTCTTAATCGCACAGGTATGAAAAACAGTGACGTTACAAAAGTGGTTGTACTGGTAACAGATTGCAATTGGATTAGCCCGAGGATTTGTCAGCTAGGAAAAGGTTATCTTGCTTTTCAACACCTGCTGTTTACTGATACAGTTCTGATAAGGCGCTGACAGGAATTTGGATGTGTCTGACAATTTAGAAGGAGATATGAGGTAGATAAAGGCAATGCTCAGCAGGTTGCACTGAGCTCGAAAACTATGGATGTCACAGCATAGTTAGCACAGCAAATGAAAATGGTCTGTTAACTTTCCTCTGGAAAGCTTTTAAAAAAAGTGAAAAAAAAAAAGACTAGACTAAGCAGCACTGGTAAAATTTGTTCGGCATGTGAGTTAGGATGGAACAAGCTACCGACACAGTTGATTAACCCTCAGTGAAATAATGAACTTATATGACCAAATACAAGTTTGAAATAGTTGTCTTTGATTAATAGAGTCAATGAGTTTTTCATTTTTGAACACTTTTTTTTTTAAAAATGTTGAAGCATTTTAAAATCTTGAAGATGTTTCTTTGACTCACCAAATGCAATGAAAGATTTAAATTTCCTTACAATTTGTCACATTCTGTATTCTGTCTTTGTGTGGGTGCTGGTTTATTCCAGAGTTTTTAGGAAATGAATCTCTCTTTATCAGCTTACACAAGTAAGCAGTGAGAGTTTACATCTGAAGAATAAAAGCGAGCTGAGCAAAGCTGTAGGTGTAGGCTAACACGGCCTCATATAATTCTCAGACTGATTAAATATCTCAGTCCGTCGTTCTTTAAGGGCGCCTGACTGCAGCCATATATGTGCAGGATAAAATTTTGTCCAGCTGCGGAGCCCTGAGGCAGGGGTCTCATGTCACTGCAGAGTTGAACAGAATATCTCAGCATCTGCTGTTGCCAGCCCAGGAAGCATCGCTAGATTAGAAAACCTGAGGGCCTCTGATTATCTTGAGGCCCTGGCCATGACAGAGTCCTGGCTGGCAGCGTCGCCATCCTGAAATTGAATTGGGAAGGATTTGATGGGTTTAAAGGCTTTGGCTCTCACTGTGATAGAATCAGATAGCAGTGAAAACTCCAGGACGTTGTGACAGACGGAAGGTTTGATGGTTGAGCACAGAGTGAGAGAGAAACCTGGACATAGAGGAGGCAAGCTGCTGGAAATAAAGCATCTTACCTCGTCATGTGAAGGTCATTTTAAACTTGTGTCTTTATGTCATAAGTTCATGTTTATCTGACATACCTCACATAAACTGATTTTTGCCTTAAGGATGACAGCAGATAGAAGAGTCTTAACCTATCCACACTGCTTTATCATTGAACGTGAGACATGAAGCTCTAGTGACTCTACTGTAAACACAAAAGTTAAAATAAAAATTGTTATCATATGTATGAAAGTACATGTGCATGCTGAATTTTATTGTGTGATGATGTATTCTTTTGTCCAATAAAACTCATGACTAGTTTCTACCACTAAATAAGACTTTTTGGCTTTTTTGTCACATCTCTGACCAAGTAAAATTTCACGTGCACCTCACAGAACGTAGATGTTACATCAAGTTCAGTGAAGTGCCTATTTTTTATATAACACATTTAAAACAACAGCTGTTGAACAAATGTACCAAACACATTTAAATATTAAAGTGAAGACTTTACGGCGTTGTTTCTGATGTGAATTTACAGTCGAAAGTCTTCAAAATGATTTCAGTGGCTGACGAATTTTAGAATTCACAAAACGTGGAAAAATCCAGCAAATCCAAACATTCTCTATGATCAGACATATTTGCAACAACGAAGAGGCAGAAATTCCCTTTAACAGAAAGAGAGCTCCAGCAGAGCCAGGTTCAGGGAGGGCAGCTTGAAGTGAAGGTAAAGTGGGGAGAGAGAAAATGATAGCTGAGACAAGCAAGAGGACAAGAACACCGGAGCAGTTGGTGGGACCAGTAGCTGCTGATCAGACCAGTGCAGCTCCAGAGTCAGAAATACCTGCAGAGAGGTTCAGGCAGAGGGAGGACAGAGAGGACAAACATGCAGTAGTTATATAAATACACCAAAGAAATAACAAGAATGAACTGGGGATAGCTAAGCTAAAGCATATTGGCTAGACTAAAAAAAGAGTTTAAAGAAAAAAATGAATAAAATCAATCAATACAAAAGAACAGGGCAATAAAAAAGAAACTAAAATTTCACAAGAAACTTTAGGAAGAACTAAATGCAATGGGATTTGTATTTGAGATCATCAGTGGTGGATTTAATGTCACACAGGAGGATGTTGTAGAATGTGGGTGCAAAAATTAAAAAAAAAGTCTTCTCCCCTTTTGGTTTTCAGACATGAGTGAAGAACTGAGGGGAGTGACTGAAGATGACCTAAGTGTTCATACTGGCAGTATTCACAGAACTAAAACATCTAAGACTGCATGAACAAACAGTAAAATGTTTATGTCAGTGTTGTATTTCACCAGTATCTGATGCAAACGAACCAAAAACTGTCGTGATTTGTTGTCTTTTCGTTGCACCAGCTCAGTCTGGATGCATCATATCATTCTTATCTAACTGTGGAAATACTTTCAAGGATGAAAAGCAGTCTTCAAATTAAGAAAAAAAAAATATTGACAGCCTTAGCTACTGTACATAATTCATCAATTCTAATGAGATAGAGGGACACAAGCTTTACAGCAAGCAAGAGAACTGTGTTTTTGTTCCTCTGTGATGCTCTTAAACACCGACCAGACAAGCACGTCAAGTTCCATGTGACTCGATAGGATTGACTGTTTTGTATGCTTCACTTGCTGCATCCTTCAAAGAATAGTGGTGTGGTGGTGTCTTGCTGCTTGATTCATGATCAAACTTTGATGTCGACTACATGTCTTTTTATGATTTTTTTCTGTTCTCAAACAAACCCACTGCCTTCCTCAAAAATACTATATGTGTTACAAAAAGCTGAAAATCAAAGCTTTTTAATGGAAAAAAATGTCACTTCAGAGAACTCAGTGAATGGCTCCTCTATATAGGCAGTGCACAACTGAGTGGCTGTCAGGAAAGACAAAACTTTGGCCACTGTGCTGTTTGTGCTTCTTTCTGTCCTGCTATTGACTGTGTGGTGTGAAGAAAGGAAATGCAAGCAAGAAAGTGTACACAGTTGTGCAGCACACTTATTGCCAGTGAAGCATAGAGCTTATAGGATATCAATAAATCCAGCCAGTGTTGCCAGCGATAAGGAGGCTTGTGAAAAGACAGCGTGTACAACAGAAATATTGAGGTGTTTGTCTCAGCGCATGACACCTTCTAGAGGCCAGCAGAGTCATGGCTGATCATTGTCACGGCTCCCAAACTGTCAGTCCTCTGGGAGCAACTGTCTGCCTTTAGCCGGCCACAGAATCATCCGGCCTCGGGCGACACTGGAAGACATGGCTCAGAGGGAAAGATGGAGGGAAGAGGACAGAGAGAGGCAGGAAACACATCTTTCTTTAGGCACCCCTCATAAAAAGTAATAAGGAGAGAAACTCACTGTAAAATGCATGAGGAAATAACAGAATTTCGCAAGTAGATATCATAAACTTTTGAAAACATTCCTCTTTAGTGCTTCATGGAGGGATGAACCCATTTAAATTTTTGAAAGCTCCCTGAGCTTTCAAGAGCAAAGAGAAAAGAGAAAAACAGGGGCATATTTAGGTAGATCAGCTTCTGTAGGTTTCTTATCAATTAACAGTAACTGAAGGGTGATTGAAATGATTTTTTTTTTCCCCCCTGTGGAGTTACATAAACAAAAAAGAGCAGAAATCTGTTGTGAGCTTCAGTTGGGAATCGATGGGAAACGGGAGTGCTGCACAGAAATGTTGTTTGTCACGAAACCATCAGCAACCCAACAGCTCACAGAAGAAGATCATGCTGGGTTGTTGGACAAACATCAAAGGCAGAGGCCTCAAATAGTTTCTCTGTCACACTGGGTGACCCAGCGGCACTTCGCTTCCTCCATATGTACACAGACAAGTTGATATCCATAAACCCCACTGGCACACACACAGCCATGCATACTACGTGCACATTACTCCTGTGTGTTTATACAGTAATCAGGTTCCCACATTCGCTCACAAAACTACCTGTTCTTGTTCTGCTTTCTGAGAAGTCCCTTTTTACTCGGGTACAAAGTCAGTTGAAGCAGCATCCACACACAGTTGGAGACAGGAATCTGTCACAGTTGTCTTGACCTTTGATCTCCATGTCTTTGAAACCTGGTCGCTCTCCGCCATCAACATCACCAACCGCATGCATGTGGCATCTGCGGAAAAGAACACCAGTGTGTTTGTTACTAAAGTTAGCTTAAAGTAGAAGTCAGGCCACACAGGGAGGGAAGTGAGGATGTTACTATCACTGGTATGTTTAACTCATAGCATATGGAAATCACAAAAGAAATCCTAACAAGATACCTGAATAGAAAAGGTTGTTCCATAACTGTCCTACTGATAATTACATTGCTGAAAATGTCAGTTGTCTTTATGTCAACCCACAAGAATCTGAAATCTGTCAATTGTAAAAAGTATCATGCATTAGGTGCATTTAAAGTCAAACCCAATGCCAGATAAGTTTAGCTTTTTTTTCTCTGACACTTATCAGGATTCATATTGTGCTCTGATATGATGCCTGACCAAAAAAAAAAAAAAAAAAAAAAAAAGAATAGAACTGCTAACGGTTTTGATTACAAGCTTTGATGAATAAACTTCTAGCCGCTATAGAAACAAGATTTCCCCTGAGAGCATATTAAGACACGTCGTTCAATATCTTGCTTCAAATATACTTACTGATGATGAGAATGATGTTCAGTCGGTATTTTGTAATGGGAGTCCTTACAGTAATTGACAATCTACTTATAAGTTTTAATGTCTTGTTTCCTAAAACATGAAGCATTAAGACAGTATATAATAAAGGAGTATCGCATCATTATATTGCCTTTTTCCTTTGTCACTAGGATTTAACAAGATATTCTTACTGCAGATGAACTGCCTGGTAGGAACTCAATCTCACACAAAATGTATGCGACACACACACACACAAGCATGGAGAATATTAAAGTACACTGCAATTAATGTTGTTCTCCCAATGCAGTTTAAAATACCAGGAAATTATACGAAACATTGTCTTTGTGGAAAAAAAGAAGACACGAACGGGCTGCTTCTCCTCTTGAATGACCTGACTATTCATCAGAGACAACAAAGCACTTGAGAACACAAAAAAGGAGGAATATTTTCACTGTGAAGATTCTCTTTGGAAATGCGTGACTGTGCAAGTAGATGGACTTCAGGCCACCTGCTGCTGCCTGTGTGCTTGTCTAATGGTGTTTGTCCAAGAAAGATAAGGACCTCTCCATGGGCCAACCGATGGGATTTAATTAACAGAGAGTAACAGAGCCCGGTAGCTGGGATGTTGTCATCTCCAGAATTTAAAAAAATAAAAATAAAAAATTGTCACACAAGAGACAACCCTGCTACAGAAGGTTTTTCTAGTTGTGGACTTGTGGGAATTACTTGAGGCAGCTTTTCTAAGTATGGAAATGAAAACATAGCCTAGTATCAAGTATTAATATGCCAGACAGCGTGACCAAGTAGACACAGTTGCTAACCCTGGATTAGTGCCTCCACTGTGGGGGGGACTTAGTCAGTGACACCAAACACTTTGTAGTTTAATTACTCTTAAATGTTGATGCGTCACAGTCTTACTGACCAAAAAAGTCAGAGTTGACTTCTCTGCCGAGGACAAACATCCTCTCTGAGCGGCCAAACAGATGCTGAGTGCTGCAAGTAGCCTGAGGAACAAACAAGCACGCATTCAGAGGCAATGTCAATCAGTCACTCAGCCATCCACAAACAGCCTTTCCACTCGAGCCCAGATTGTTTTTGAATCAAATTTTAACCCTCATCTCCGTCATCACCCCTGCAGGAAACAAGTGAAACTGGAAAGTTGTAAATAAACATATCCATTGTTCTACTGTGCTAGTGAGGTCTGTGCTATAATTAACCAAGAGGAGGTGGATTTTAAAAGTCAGGCAAGGCCAATCAATGCTGATCCACAGGACAGTGAGAATCAGAGGTCTGCTGTTAAACTCTGCCCACTGAGGCTGGATAATCAAGGAGAGTGCTGCTGCCATTTCAAGTGGAAATGTGGTCCAACATAAAAGGATGGGAAAGGGCATTTGTCGCTTCATCATAATGTGTTTTTTTCTGCAAGTTGGTGTTTTTTTCTTATTGAACCATGATCAAAACGAGCTCTTTTTTACTTTGGTAAACCTCACCTTGTTCACTTGCTAGTCCGATCATGCTAAGTAGGTGCATTTTTTTCTGTATCACAAGATAATGAAAGATTAGATGTCAGGTCTGAAACACCTTGGCCTTGATTTGGAGATGAACTCACTAAACTGTGTGCGATTAGACAAATTTAAAAGGCGGCACATCTTTCATTGCATGCTTTTATCTACAGCCGTTTCATTTATTTTGCCTCCATTAAAGGTAATCAATACTTTATTGATCGGCATTACCATTTTGCTCCATTTCGTGAGATGATCCCGCAGCACAGCCGCGGCTCAGTGATTATGAGAATATGTCCATATGAATGTGGTTAAACTGTTTTCACATGACTTAACGCCTCAGATTCTATTTTCAGAAATGCCTACAGCCCCAATGATCACGGTCTGCCTGTCTGTGTTTTCTTGCGTGTTAATAAATCTTCCATAATTGCAACTACATGCAGTTTCAAGCAACGGGGAAGCTATTAAGGTGATGCTTGGGGTGTGTTGAGCAGCAACCAGAATAGTCTTTACTAATTTCTTTCTTCCCACACATGTTGCAATTTGTGGAATGCTTCGGTGCGCTTTTCCACTTTTGAAAAAGACACGTCTCGCTAGAGTTAAAAACTAGCACATTACCAATTACCATTATGTAGGCTGCAACCCAAATTCCTATTTAGTTGTAATCTTTCCCAGAAGATAGCAAGACCATAATGAAAAAAAAATGCTTTCACAGAGAGATAGTTAGAAGTGATATTTAAATGCTGCTATTGGAAATACATTGCCTGCTAAGCACGAATCTGTTTGAACTTCAAAAAAGCTGGAGACAAACGTAGTGAGGAGATCACGCCTAGAAATCAAAGCAACAGCACTTCAAACGCTGACTGCAGGGACAAGTGAATCAGGAATGGGAACACTTATATACTTATGTGCTTTTTATAACTTCTACCAATGTTCTGCTTTTTTTATTGGGTACTTATCTTTCTGGCTCCCACATATCACAGTTGCCTTTTCTCATGTTGAGGTTGGAATGTAAAGCATATTTAACATTTACATTATGGATTGATAGGGATCATGGCTCATTGATGGAAATCAGTCAATCACCTTAGCAATTCTCTGGATGTCCTCTTAAATAACCCTCTTACATATTTGGTCCAAATGCTAGACCTATTGTCAAGTATTTCTCCAGGCAAATCTGTGAGTGAGATGACAAATGGAGAGTTTGTCTAACAGTATCATCCTAGGATGTGCAGTTATTTGTGTGATTTAAATCAACTCGGGATAATAAGTCGTCTTACAACAAAGCAAACCAAATCCTTTTTAGTCAGTTTCTCTTATTTTTTATGGAAATTCAAGGGACAGAAGAATGCTTTTGGGGTTGTACCACAGACAGCAAGAGTAGGTGATGAGCAAAGCCCTGGTTTCAGATAGAAAGTTGGAGAAAACAAAGCTGAGGGCAAACAATGTTAGGTACTGACAATGAGTCACTACAGATTTCCTTTGCCAGGAAAACAAGCTGAGACAGAGCAGAAAATACGCTAAAGAAAAATGGGGAAAAAGTGAAAACATAGAATTAAAGTTGAACAGTTAGAGAGAAGGTTGGGTAGTGCACTGGAGTGCATGAAGCCGAGTTTTGACAGTCTGGAGGAACAGAGTTCAGACCTCAGCTTCCTGACAACGGTAATTACTTCCCTGGCTTAACTCATGGCCTGAATCTCCTTCACAGCCAACTAATGCTCACCACTTAGGTTTGGTGCTGCATGTTCCTGTGATGAGAGAAGAGTTTGTGGTTTACTTTTCCACAATCCAAGCCTAACCAGTGGGACACATTTCTTAAAGATGACTGGACAGCAAATTTAATCCTCAGAGGGTGAGAGAAGCTTAGGATTATGTGCCATATCTCACCAGCCAATGAGAGGATTTGAGCCTGTTGGGTTCTGATGTCCTGGCCAATCACAGCCTGAAGCAGAGGATCAAATGCACATGGGGAGAAGCAGTGGTAAAGAAATGATGCACGGTGATAACTATGGTGTCAAACAGTGACTCTGTATGGACCTGTAAAACACAGAATTATATAATATATGATAGATTATGGGGCTGCACAGTGGAGTAGTGGTTAGCACTTTCGCCTTGCAGCAAGAAGATCCCGGTTCAAATCCTTGGGTGGGCCTGGGATCTTTCTGTATGGAGTTTGCATGTTCTCCCTGTGCATGCGTGGGTTTTCTCCAGGTACTCCGGCTTCCTCCCACGGTCCAAAAATATGCTGAGGTTAATTGGTTACTCTAAATTGCCCGTAGGTGTGAATGTGTGTGTGATTGTTTGTCTGTATATGTAGCCCTGTGACAGACTGGCGACCTGTCCAGGGTGTCCCCTGCCTTCGCCCGAGTCAGCTGGGATAGGCTCCAGCACCCCCAGTGACCCTGGTGAGGATAAAGCGGTGTATAGAGAATGGATGGATGGATGATAGATTATGTAAATTTAGTCGATTATTTATCAGCCACTTTTACAGTCTCATCTGAAATGTTAGGTTTAATTTGTCATATTGAAAGAGTCAGATTTTAATGGATTTAAATGATTCATTTTGGGAACAAACAAAAAAAAACACCTTTTAGTGGGAAAATTTTGCACTTGTTCGGATTTACTTGGCCAGCATGTCAAAAATCTAACTGATCAAAGAAGGGCATGATGGATTATATTTCAGCGAGGCTTATTGCAACATCTATTCAATAAATCATGCATTTCAATATGCTCTGAAGACCACAACAATATAGTTCTTTTCTTTCCTTTTCTTTGTCCATTGCATAGTCATTATCTGTGATCTCTGCTCATCCTTGGCTGTTGTACAAATTGCCGTGCACCGAAACAACCTGAAGTTGTAAAGAGAAACGCTAAGGTTTGAAGAGCAATAATATCCTGCAACGACAATGGAACGTGCAGAAAAACAAGACACTTTCAGTTTTCTAGAAGCAGCAGTCATAAAGCTGCAGCAACATCTTTTCTGAACATTGCAAAGGGAAGGACCCTCGCTGGCTTAGAGAAGTTGTCTTTTGTTTGCTTTCACTGCCCTCTAGTGTCACTTACCTGGTGACATTCGTGTCTGGCCGCTATATAAAGTTGCTACGGGTGGCATATGGAGACTTAGCAAAAGATTAATCTATGAATATTAGGATATTGTGCACACATATACAGAAACCTTTCTGTGTCAGTTTATACATAGTGTAATTATAATGCTGATTGGCCTTGTAAAGTGTCTTTGCAAAGTGTAGAAATAATACTAGTGAGAAATCGTACTTACTGTGAAAGTATTTCAGCAGCTTCAGTACAAAAGTACTTCATGTACTGAGGCAACTTTTATGTATTTTTTATGTATAAATTTTCTATATTTACAAGACAGAGGGACAACTGAACCTTCTTCTGTAAGAGTGTGTCAGTTCAGGAGGTCAGGATTACTATACGGATGTGGAAATGAATGTTAATTTAAATATTTTTTACATCTTGACAAGCTGTTTCCATCATGAAGTAAAATACAATATTGTTCGGTTCCAAAATACTTGGGACTAAATGTTTGGTGCCTTTGTAGATACATTAAGATCTTTAAGTTCTAGTGCAAAATGATAAACTAAGGCAGGAGTGTCAAACTCATTTTGATCCAGGGGCTGCATACGGCCTAATTTGATCTCAAAGGGGCCGGACCAGTAAACTTATAGCATAATTACCGAGAAGTAACAACACGTTTAAGTTTTTCCGATGTTTTAGTGCAAAGGAGAAGAAATATATTTTAAAAATCTTTATATGTAATGAACTGTCCTTTTAAAAAATATATTAGAAACAACCAGAGATTAAAGTAAATGCAATTTCAACAACACTATGACTCAGTTTAACATTTATTTGTGTGCATTACAACTGATCACAGTGATTGTGCAATGGCACAACATATTTAATCACAGGTATGTGTAACTTAAAAACATAGTCCTGGAATTTAAAAAAAAAACTTATCAAGATACAGAAATTTTTTTGAAGTCCGTTTTCCACATTTGGAAAGTCATTGTGAACACCTAAATTATGCACACATCTTAAGTAGCAATTTCACAGTATTTACTACAGCAAGTTTTCATTTTGCAACTGTTTTTTTGTCCTAGGGCAACAATGTTTAAAGCAGCATTTTATGGGATTTATTCTTGCTTCGTATTTGCTCCTGAAACTTGACATCTTTTAGCCAGCACAAGTGCATCAGTATCAGACATCATGTCAGCAGCCAACTTCAGCATGTCAGTTCAGTGCTGATGTGTGAGCTTTGTGCGCTGTTTTGTTTTAATAATGTTCATTACTGAGAAAACTTGCTCACAAAGATAGGTCGTCCCAAACGTGCACAACATTTTTGCAGCCAGTGCTGTTAATTTAGGGTAGCCTGGAAGGAGATGCTGATCAAATGTTTCAAAGCCCACAGAGGCAAATCTGTCCTTCAGTTCTACATCACACTACAAATCCATTATTTCAAGTTGCATGTCAAAGGGCACATCAGAAACTTCGACTGTGAATGATGAGCAAACAACTGCAAATTCTGTCTGGAGTTCGCTAAAGACCTGAAATCGTTTCTCAAACTCCCACAGCAATCCCGTAATCTTGTCTTTGTCCTGGCTCACGTCAGCATCGACGCTGGCTGCGCATACATCTCTTGCAAGCTGCGTCTCTCACAATGCGAGCTTCAACTTGAATGCACGTATGCTGTCATAACACTGGGTGATCATTTTTTGCGCCTTTTTAACATTTTGTTCAGATTATTCAAGTGCTCTGTAACATCAAATATAAATGCAAGGTCCCGCAGCCATTGTGGGCTTTGTAATTCCACAACAGGTTTACCTTTTTTCCTCCGTGATCTGTCCGATGTCCCACGAAGTTTGAGGAAGCGCTTTAGCACAGCACCTCGGCTTAGCCACCTTACCTCAGTGTGGTACGGCAGGCCATGGGTGATGTTACTGTCACTGAGAAGGCAGTCAAACTGACGACGGTTCGGACCTCTGGCACAGACGAAGTTAACAGTTCAGACAACCACCTCCACGACGTGATCCATTTTTAACGACTTACAGCACAACGCCTCCTGATGCAAAATAGAGTGGAATGTCCAAAAACAACTCCCTCCATTTGCGGCTTTGACTTTGTCTTTAAACTTTGCCACAACACCCGCCTTTTTCCCGACGATGGTGCACCATCTGTAGCCAGGCTGACAGCGCGGGACCAGTCCATTCTGACCCTGTCCAGCACCAACGACAGCGCGGAAAATGTCCTGGCTGTTACAGTGTCTGACATGGGCACCGACTCAAGAAACTCCTCTGTGACATTCAAAGTCTCGTCAACTCCACGAATGAATGCAAGACCAGCTGAGCGACGTCAGTAATATCAGCGCTATCATCTGTTGCAACAGAAAATGACAGAAATGACTCCACTTTGCCTTACGATTTCTGCAGCCTTCAGCCTGCAAGTTTTAAAAACTCCCCCTCAGAGTACGGCTTTGATGCTAATGCTGTTTTGCTAGCAGTTAGGTAGCTGGCTTTCACTGCAGCATCGCTGACCTCACGGCTCCGGGTGAAAACAGATTGCCGTTTCCTCGAACCCGCCAACAGTTCATTTATGTTCTGTCTTCTCAGTTGTCCTTGCAAGCTGTTGTATTTTTTCGCCATGCCGAGTCTCATAGTGGCGCCGAAGATTAAAGTCCTTGCTTGCATACACACAGGTTTGTCATTCACCTCAGTGAGCGAACAGGAAGTGGTCCATTTATTTTGGAAAATCCTACAGCAGAAAAGCAGGTAAAACTCCAATAGACAAAAAGCCACCTGGAGACCCGGATTATTGCCGCCACCTGCTGCCAGCGCCGAGTCACGCCGTCCGCCCCGAGACGGAGCGCCCCGAGCAGACGGTGTGGGAGCCGTAGTCTGACCAAACAAAGGCAGTGGTGATGTAGGTCATAATTTTTTGAATATTTTTTTGGATATTGCGGTGTACTCCACGGGCCGGGTCGGACCTTCCGGCGGTCTGGTACCGGTCCGCGGACCGTAAGTGTGTCCCCTCCGCACACAGGTTGACAGTATTACAAGTACTCTGTAAAATGATCTCAGGGGCCATGAGTTTGACACACGTGAACTAAGGCATAGTATTGTTCAAGGTGCGCTTCTTTTTCCTGAAAAAATAGGGTAAAAGATGGTTCATTGAATGTGAACATTTTCAGAATGTACTTTTTTGCACTAAATGAATATTTTTTTGGAGTTGTGGTTTGTAGGTTGTCATGCTGTGATTTTACTGGTTTGGCCTACTTAAGATCAAATTGTGCTGTATGTCGCCCTTGAATTAAAATGAGTTTGACATCCCTGGTCTAGAGGATTCACGTTCAATCACAGATACCCTAAAACTGAAATAATGAAGGAAATTAAATCAGTTTGTAACCTCGGTGAAGATTAAGCTAATGTCACATATAGTTTTTAGATACTCTGCTCTGTACACCAAGTGGACTTTGCCCTTACCTATTAAATGGATCACCTCTATGGATTACAGTCACACATACTCTAACTAAATCTTTTTTTTGTAATTACCACATTTGCCATGTTAACAGGACGTTTTCCCTTGGAAATACTTGTTTTTAATATGAGTCTTGCATATAGATATATGGATTGTGCTCAGACAACTAAAACATCTTAAATCTGTGAAAATTAAAAATTCTTCCAATATGACTTACAGAAAAAAGATCCAGCTGAAGAAAAAAATGTTTAAAAACCTGTTTATTTATTTGTAGGAGTCTCCGTAGAAAGCTGTTAGTTTAGTTGTTGAAGATGTTTCACCTTTTGAGAATCAAAGACATTCAGTAGTTTTATACTGAAACTCCACGGACAACCATGACCTGGATGATTGAGAATCTACACAGACATACTCTGTATGTTTTTGCTTTGGCTGGTAAGTGAATGACCCAGTCAAGGATACACTTCTGGGTTTTAAAATGAACTCTGTGCCACCATTTAAGAAAGATAACCGAGGTAACACTGACCTCATGATCTCATGTTCGCCATCCACCAAAATATATTTGACATCTACCATGTCAGTGTATAGAAATCATTGTTCATTCACAGACATCAGCCACGATTAGCAGTTCCTTGGATGTCTTTCTCAATAACCTTTTCACCTAATATATTTGGTCCAAATGCTAGATTGACCTTGACGTCAAAAGTTTCTTCAGCCATCCGTCACTAAGATTTTTCCAGATTTAGAACTCGTCAAAAAGCATCATCCAAGCTGTGCAGTTATTTGTCTGGCTTAGATCTCTCCAGGTCTATTTGGTCAGCTGCAGACAGAGCAGCAAACAGGACAGACAAATACAACTTTAACCTGAACATGTTCCCACCTGTTACTACTCGAATCACTTCTCCATCAGCATTTCTTTTAGTAGCAGATGGATGCGACTAGTTCACACAGCCATGCTGAGGATGTGCCTCACAACAACTTGTGAGAATTTCAATCCTTATGCAGCACCATTGCAAAATAAATCAGCTGCTCAGTCCACTCAAATTATGCAAAGGCGTTGGATTTTCTAAATTCTGCAATTCTATGTAATATTTCATTACATGCCTGAACTTGGCAGAAGCAATTGCTGCAAATGTGCTTTGCATGTGTCACTTTTAACCCACTGTGTGTTATTCAGTTGTGTAATAAGGCATTCAAGCCATCCTCATCAGTTTGTAAAGTCACAGTCAGTACTCTGTCATGATCATATTTTGCAGTTATTTGGCCTGCTAATGTCATAGAAAAGCTGAAATAGAGTATATCAAGATACCGCAACAAATCAAATAGCAGCAGCAGGTGCAAACTATGCCCTAGTTGTCTATAACTAGAGGGAGACATTTTGACCTATTTACACTAGCGGTACTCTGTCAGCTCTTTGAGGGTAACTATATGTTGATAAACTAGGACATGTTGGACATGAAGTTGGGGATCAGTATCACAATGTGCTATATAGGTTTTTTTTGTACTAAAGAGCTGGTTCAGTCTGATGTTTGTGTTGTCTAATAGACTTTGCATCATTCAAACTAGGACACAGTTTGCCCTCTATAGAAATGCTATTGCGGGTTTCAACTGTCTTTTCCCCAGACTGGTTTTCTTGAAAGATAGCAGTTTGAATGCCAGGAACATCTTGCATCATGAAAAATGGAGTCCATATTGCATTATTTCTTAAAATGTTTCTACAAGACATGTACTGACACAAGCAGAAAGAATAAATTAAAGCCTGCAGTGAAATCCATCATAATATGTGCATCTATACAGTAGATGGACAAAAATGAGATTTACTATGACTCACTCTGTGCCAGACCTGGATACTGGCAGCCTTTAAAAAATCATTCCAATAAACAAGCCATCAGTAATTCCACTTCTCATAACTTATTGGGAACTGGGAAATTAACCAAATACTACCTTTTCCCAGTGCTGCAGAGTGTGTATACTACTTTAATGCCAAACATTACACACTCAAAATATCCACACTGGCAAAGCTCCATTGGTTTCCTGTAACGACTTCAAGCAGAAGAACATCCTGAGGTTTGGCATGGCTGTGTCAGAAGACTTAAATATTATAAATATAGACTTAAAGTAGCATATTCAAAGACATCCTTAGAAATAAATGTCATTTATTTTATATAGCTATTTCAATAAAACCAAATATCTTCTTTTACACAAATACTGCTGTGTTCCTGGAGAGTACCAAAGTCAATTATAACCATGGGATCATAGGTATACTATTAATATACTAATAATGTAATGAATAAATGAAGATTAATAGAGAGTTTTATTAACATAATTGCAACTCTTATCGCTTGTCTTACTGCAAACTGCACATGAGAACAGAATGTGGTCATGTACCTCGTGACCTGGCTGGAGTTATCAGCAGTATTTGGAAAGATTTCAGGTATGTAGCGCTGATAGCAAAAAGCTTCCACTATCCTAGTTTCACTGACCTAGTTTAGACAGCTGTGGGAGTGTGTCTGTAAAAGGCAATTCTCCTCAAATTAATATTTTATACAAACTGTCCACATTATTTAGCTCAGAGCAGTCTATATTTCAAGAGATACAATTTTCACCCGAAACAAGCTGGCAGAGAATCCAAACCCAATAAGTAATACACACTTGCTGCTGCCAGAAGGACTGAATTTGACAATGCATTCATGAAATCAGATCAGCTTATCTTTTGTGCCCCTTTAAAAACCGAAACAAAAACGTCCGCCAAGAGCAAAGAGAACAAAAAAAAAAAAAAAGAAAAAGAAAAGAGTGAGAATTAAATTATGTGGCTACACAGATCCCTGTGGTATTAAACTTTTTGTCTCTCTTGTTACACCTCAGTCAGTGATGTTGGTGTTTTGGTAACTCTTAATTTCCCATGGGTGTAAATAGTCTGTCATTTGTTTTTGGGTGCAACCGCTTGCCCAGTAATCGGTGGGATATTCTTAAGCTTTACCTGGTCCTTAAGGATTAGCACATACAGCTGATGGATGGACAGAAGTATCTCTTTTCTATTGTTTTCTGCAAATGCCTAATTCAGTTTTTTGCGAGGTAAACTTTGAAATGCACCAAAGATGTGCAGTTCCACAGACACTGAGGGACACTGACCTTTGTTTTTAGTGTCAAAGTTGTGTAAATAATATGTGTAGTTTGCTGGGTTCAGGTGAGTAATTTAAATAGTCCATATTTACACTACCAGTCAAAGGTTTGGACACACCTTCTCATTCAGTGGTTTTTATTTAACTATTCTATACATTGTAGATTAATACTGAAGACATCAAAACTGCAAAACAATACATATGGATTTATGTTGTAAACAAAAAAGTGTTAATCTTCAGTACTAATCAACGATGTAGAAAACAACACAAATAAATAAAAAAGCATTGAATGAGAAGGTGTGTCCAAACTTTTGACTGGTAGTGTATATAGTCATTTTTAGCCTTAGCTAGGTTCTACAAAGTGCCTTCCAGTGTGTTTTGTCACCCACACTGACGCATGCAAGGTGCTAATTTGCCATTGCTAGCCACTTGGGGATACGTGTTTTGTCCAGGGACACTTAAACGTGTGAGGAGTTGGGAATTGAGCTGCCCACCTTTCCAATAGCAGACAACCCACACTGCCACCTGAGACTAGCTACTACTGGAACAAAGAAGCTGCAGGTTAATGGATATATTTGCATCCAGCTTTTAATCCAGGATCTTAACTCCACTTCCAAGAAACCCTTGTTCAACCATTATCTGCAGGTACTCTGCTCTAATCACTGATTTAGTGGAATTAGCTTTCCTGCTACAGTGTTGCTGATGCAATACTCTACGTCACTGTTCATGTTTGTTTCTCTAACTGACGTGCTCTTTTTTTAAAAAAACAAAAAACTTTATGAATACTTTACAGATGCTTAAAAAACATTTATTTCCCTCTGGACAGAAGCAGGCTCACTTTTAACCCCATGTCTTGTTATGCTATGCTAAGCTAAGCTAACTAAAAATTGCTTTAGATGTATCAGTGGGAACTATCTTCTCAACTAACTTTTATCAAGGAAGTAATATGCATATTTCCCCAATGACATTTTTCTAATGAAATTTAGATTTTTCACTGGTAGTACAATGTAATGAAATTTAGTTGCCTTGTTTCTGTATTAATTTAATTTGTATATTCAACAAATTTGTATTAACTCTTGTTTATTATCTCCATTTTTCCCAATTTCTACTCTGTGCCATTCATTTTGGCATTTAAAATAGCCTTTTCTTGTTTATTATGTCTGCTCTTTATAATTTCCAATCTATACATTTGAGTTTGGGCATTTCAAACTGTTTTAATAGTTTGACATCGCCTTCAGCCATTCATGGATGTGTGCTTATCCTGCTGGGTAGATGTGAACCCCCACACACAAACGCACAAGATTAACTTTGAGAGAAAATGATTGATCAATTACAACTAAGCCAACAATATTCAAGACCCAAGCTCATTGTTTAAATGCTAAAATGCTATATTAGACCAGTGTCAGTTAAGATACCAAAAAATATTTCAATTGTAGTGTTTTTGGTGGAATAATGCTTCTTCTTTTTTTGATTAGCCTTATTATTCTGAGATCATTTTTGCTGTATAATGCTCTCAGGAGCATCTCCATCCCTAACTCGAATAATAGTTGCCCACTAGATGGCAGCCTTTACTCAAACTAGTCCGCAATCCCCGTCCTTTCACCAGCCCAACTGTAGCAACCCTGCTGCCCGAGGACATCATTACACACTCAATAAAGCAATAGTCAGTCATTTTCTCTGCTTAATTGATCCCTCTGCTACTCAACAATAGGTGGTGTGACATATTTTACTGCAGCAGCATGCCTCAGAGTGAGACATGCTATTTGTAATTATCTTGTTGTCGTGTTCCTGCCTGACCTGCCATCTGCGGACAGCATGCAGTGCACTTGTTGGTCAGCGGCTGAGGTCAGAGGCTCAGCAGGGCCATCCTCCCAGAGCGTCTGTAGGGCTCTAATGACATTGTCCTGGTATTTACCAGAGCTTGTGAAACACGCTTCTGGAGGACAAGAGCACAGCAGTCCATTGCTCAATCTGAAATTATTTGGGAACAGATATAGAAAATGTCAACATCGTAATCAAACTCAGAGGCCTGATAAGATAGTATTTATGTTTACTATGCAAGTTGAAAGCGTACAATCAGACACACAAACACAGTCGCACACATGCACAGCAACATTAATATGCATTATGGATGTTATGAGATTTATTATAGCTTTACTTGCTCAACTTGCTGCTTATCTGAAAGTGCTTGGGGCTGAAATTCATGCAAGTTCATGTGGGGCGAGAAGTGAGGTAGAGCCAGGACAAGTTGTTAGTTTATTACAGGGCTAAAAACTGCAGACAGCCATTTGTATACTCATACTGTTATTGAACAATCTGGAGCCTCTAATTCACTGTACCAGCCAGCTCGGACATGAATTAAGCCTATAGTCCCAACCTTAGAGGAAAAATTTAATGAAGATTTCTATCGGAAAACAGTTTTATTTAGTCTTAATCCAAGCCTTGCAAACAGAGTCCAAGCATTTTGCCTGTGTGATTACAGAAACACACCTACTTAAAACATTTATATTAAGCATAATCTTGTGAAAATAATCGGTATGATGCTTTAGGCCTGTTCATTGTGTTCTAAACAATGAAATCTTGTTTTATTGTAAAAGGAAAACGCATACTTTTGGATATATTAGACCAATTTAATAGAGACAAAATGGATAAAAGCCCTCCAGACTCAGCAAAATAACATTTATAGAAAAATCACACATAAAATGCAGTACAAACACATTTACTGGATTTTTTTAGATCAGTTATTTATTTCTTTTCATTTTGTCACTTCTTTTCACACATTAGCACAGGACGTGTTATCATTGCTTTGTGTGTGTTCCTGCAGCCTCCCTCACACAGCCACTCCTTGTGCTGTCAGCATAGCAGGGTGGAGCTGACCAAACTGCACATGTTTCAAGCATGCTCTGAAGCGTCCCTCCCTCTCTGTCTATTTCCCTTTCCTACCCTCAGTGCGCGCATGGGTAAGCCAAAAAAGAAAAGAGGAGGGCCTAGTGCTTGTAACCAGCGATGCTTTTTACCAATCACAAGGGTTTCCCCACCCTCTCCGTCTCCCTCTCTCCCTCCCTTCCTCCTCTTTTTGGTCCCTCCTTCTGTCTCTAGGCACGCCAACCTCAGGAAAAAAAAAAAAAAAAAAGTCCAGGGAGAAAAGTGATAAGCAGCAAGCAGCTTCTGGGTTTTGCTTTCAAGCGGACTCCTGCTGAATCGGCGCGAGTGAGTGTGTATATGTGTGTGTGTGGTGCGTTCACTCTTTCTCCTGCCACAGTAGCAACACACTGCAGCAGCGTCGGCCCTGAACAAAAGGCTAAACGCAGCAGAGCCACAGGAGGGGAAACTCAGGGATAGAAGCAGAGTGGCCCAGCGTGACTGCACTTCTCAGGGAGGAACTCAACCTGCCATTTAGCCCTCCTGGCCCTGGGGTGGAGACAGAACGGTGCACTAGACGGCCCCAAGCTGCCTGTCTGTGTCTCTGTCAGGGCTGAGGAACACACCCGGGTACTGACAGGTGTGTCTTTCACTTTGTCTACCATTTACACACCCAAGATCCTCTGCTGACATTCCTACACCTGCCCTGGGCGTCTTCCCTCTTCATCCACCAGCCCTTCAAGATGTCAGATGATGACTGCCGCTCGCCCATCGGCCTGGACTGCTGCAGCTGCTGCCTGGACCTGGCCAACGGCTGTGATGACTCCATGTCCACAAGTCCAGCTCAGGGCCTCGGCAGTACAGGGGGGCTGCCGGGAAGCCCCACCAGCCCCAGTGTAAATCACTTCCGCCAGCTCCGCAACCAGCTGATGTACCAGAACCTCAACACAGACAAGCTGAACAACATCATGAGACAGGACTCCCTGGAGTCAGTGGTGAGGGACCCCTGCTTCCTGCTCAACGAGGGGATCTGCAACAGCAACAGCAACATCGACCAGACCATGCTGTCTATACTGCTCTTCTTTCACAGGTATGTCTGCTATCCACTTATCAGATAGGTGCCCGCTTATCTGATAAGCTGACGACCAAAACTATGGGCTTTCATAAAAATACGAAATTTGAACTTGAACTGAAAGCTATTTTTTTATCCTCTTTGAAGACGCCTTCAGTACAAAGTTCACCTTTTCACAGATGGATCTGCATGTCAGATCTAGTCAGAGCATGGGAAACATATTTTGTTCAAATGAGCCAGATGGTAAATGGATACTAATCAGGTTTACTGGATCTTCAAAAAGGCTGACATATGTGTTTACAGCCATGGATTAAGTATAGGCGAGGAGGGGCGCATTCATTTAGTTGAAATGACAGTTTCAAAGCACCTTTTGAGCTTCACAAGAGGGAATGACAACATATTGGGATTTATTGGCAGATTGTCAAGTTTAAATCGTTTGCCTGCTGATAAATGAAGCACTGGGCTTTTTATGTTAGTTCACATTCAAAAATAATTGGAATGTAGATGTAAAACATAAAACAATAAACATGTAGTTATTCATCTCTTAGTGCCCATTTCCATCCATATATCCATGTTTTTCATGCAGCATATTTTACATAACTCGCCTCTGATAATGATATGTGTATGTGCAGTACAGCATTAGACCTAATGTGTTTTCCTTTAGCGAAAATATCCAGCTGAAGGGCAATTGTTGCGATTTGTAAGACATGCAATTTGTTTATAGATTCACCATGCAGAAAGGAGCTTATCTTCCAAACAGCTAAACGATATGTGGAGAAAATAAAGCCAGAGAACAGAGGTAAACAAAGTCTAACGTAGAAAGAATGCGTTACAGAAACACAAGGTTATTCTACAACAACAGTTTGTTGTCATATTGATTCAATTAAAAGGATCTTTTATAGCTAGAGGTCAATTAAACCTGGCTTGACTCCTTCTCTTGTCTCTGCCAAACAGTATTAATAAAACAGTGTTTGGCAGATCACCGCCCAGTGTTTGTGAGGAGGAGAATGTCCTGCTACAGACTTATTGCCAGTTGGACAGTTTGTTTGGCAACTACTGTCAAATGACTTCAGCCTCAAATCAACAGTTACCATCTTTCCAGTCAGCTACAGTTTTGCTGAACTACTGAACCTGAGCCAGCCGTATGTAATTACATATGGTCTGTCTGGTGACGATCTATGGCAAAATACCTGTGAAAACTCAAATAGCATGTCTTATCAATGTGAAAGCTGCCTTTGAATGTCATAAATTGAAAAGTTGCTGTGATTTGTGTCAGTGAAACAGAGATATGGGTTAAAGATCATGGCATATATATCAGAAACACGTTAAATGTGATAAGAGGGGTTTTCTTTTTTAGTTTGTGGTGGTGTACAGATTGAACCCTGATATCAGAACTGACCTTTGGTTCCACTCTCAGTTCAGGTACTGATTTTCAGCAGACTCTTGATAATGCTGCTCTCTATTTATTTTGTCAGCTCTGATTATGAAATACCTAAACAAACAATGTTTTGGTTTCAATGAGCATTTTAAAGTAAATAAAAATAAGTCAGCATGCAATTATGATTACAGATTACCACTGTATCTTCTTATTTTTTTTATTATATCTACAGCAGAGTGCATATTCAACTTTTAACCATAAATCATCCTCTGGAATGTGAATCCTCATATAAAAATGCAATTTGAGTTACATGGAAGCGTATCAGGGGAACCCATATTTTCTCCCTATCTAGTCAGATAAAGTATCTGTCCAAATGTCTGTCCTGATAAAGTTTACCTGGAATGAATGCGGCAAAGGTAATTATCATTGATCCAGTTTTTTGCAGGTGTTATCATATCAGTAATGTTTTCTGGCCAAGACGTGCTATCTGTATTTTATCAACTTCTCCAGAAGCTGGACTGCCTCAGAATATCCAGATCAGTTAAATTTTAACCTGCCTTTATTTTCCTATAGGCTTTAAGACCGTTCTTATCTTCTGCTGTGATAATTTAACTGTGTGAGTACAGACTGTACCACAGGTACAGTAAAATTGTTTATTGTACACTGCAGCTGATGGAGCTGATGACAGCGATGACCAGATCTTTACAAGATTTGATTTTGTAGTTCTTGACTGTAAAAACATATCAGGGCCATAGTCTCAGACTCTTAGTTTTTAAATGAATTCTTTATATCTGATAAACAATAAAGCAAGGCAAACTCCTGCTTAGTAAGACACCAGATATAAGGTATGTGGAGGACCTACACAATACTGTATTTTTTCCATCTGTTGAGTTATGTAACAGGTGCTTAAAAGCTCATTAATTTAACACCTTTTAAAGCAGTTTTGTTCTTGGTCTGTATATAGTGGTTGCTGTGGAGCTGCATATTTCAGTGAACAGTCTTTTCTTGATTTATTTATGATAGCGAGGGTGTGTTTTTATGATACTGTCGCATGAAGAACAACAGTCGAAGAAACTTTGGTTTAAGTACTGCAGCTGCAAACTGTGCTTCAGTTCTGTTTAATACTTTGAACGTGCCTTTAGACTATGTGGATAGGCTCAGATGAGTTATTATCCACTACATTCACTGTTTACACTGTCACACCTTGAATAATGCCTGGTGCAGGACTTTGTTCAAAGTGTAAGAGGCTTCTCTTTTCAGACTAAGTTATTCAGACTTAGTCATATATATATTTCTTACGTAAGTACCAATATTTTTGACATTTCTGGCTTCGAGGCAGCAATTTTTACCTGTGCCATTGGCCACTGTGGCCGTCCACCCGTCTGCGCCAGCTTGACTGTTTGCCTGACAAACAGAGTCTTTAGCCAGAACACTTTGTTCCTGAACCTTCTCTCCTCAAGAGGGAATCAACAGACATGAATCATGTGGCTTTCATGGACAGGCTTTCTCACAGGATTAAAACACTAATTTCAAATGTGTAACCTTGCAGTTTCTCATGCAGAAACACAAACACTCATTCATTCGCACATGTACTCACAGTATAATCCTGTCAAGAAAGCCACCTTGCTGAGCTTAAGTTTGCAGAACTTTATGCATTTTTCAAGCATTCACTTTCAGAAGGCCTGGTGTCTGATGAAAGCCTGGCTGAGGCTGACAGGCTGACCTCACCCTGGGTGGTCAATCTGCCCAGCAGCTATCATTCTAATTTGCCACTTGTTAACAGAGTAAAATGTCCAGCATAGCCTGAGGAAGCATGCCAGGACATCTTTTGGACTTGTTGAATATCAGTGAGAGCCAGTGGCAGCGGCCAGAAAACTTGTTATGTAAATGATTCAAGGGTCAGAGAAATGTGCTGAGAGGAGAATTTCAAGTCATAAGTCCTATTTGGTGTTTGAGGCAGAGCCAGAAACCCCCCGAGGGGTGCTGGATCTGTGATTTCCACAGGATAAAACCAGAGGAAATGTGTTGATTTTCTTTGAGGCTTAGAGGGATACAGTTGGTGGGAATGAGAAAGGTACTTCCGCACACCTTCACCACAGGCAGCCAGTCAGTACTTAGCAGCCACTAAACACCATCACATGCCAGGGGTGAAGAGAGGTGAAGAGCCTGCAGCGATGACACAGACATTTATCACACAACTTCAGGTCTGTGACCCGCCAGTCAAAACACGAGAACTTCAAAACCAGCGACAGCACGAGAGATGACAAAGTGTGTCAGACACCTCATAAAAGAACTTTCTCTGCAGAAACCATAAATGTGACTGTAGGAAATGACTGAGGAGGGGAGTTTTATCCTTGACGGAAGATTTATAGGCCAGAAAACAACAGTCTGTCTATAAAATCTATGCATTAGGTATGCAAAGGTATGCAGACCGTCATGTTCCTCTCTGTAACCCATAACTGTAAAAAGTTCAAATAAAACTGAGCATTGTTGCTGCTAAAGTGTTTAAAATAAACTGCCATATCAGTGTAGGAAAGAAGCTGCATGATGTGTAAAGATGGAATACCTGTCATCTCCTGATTCTAGTCTACAGACTGAAAAAGAAGAAATGATTTTCTAGCCGTGTTGGGAAAGACTGTAATTTCTTTGTCAGACTGATATGACTGTCAGTCTGTGAGATAGGATTTGTGCTTTTGTACAATAAACCGCACAACAAAAGTCAGCAAAAGGATTCTGACAGGAGAAGCACAAACTCTGTCAGATTTTCTACAGCGATTTATCCTTCTGACATTTTGTGGCCTAGATAAACCGACCTCATAAAAGTGGTAGAAGGTTTCTCAATCTGGCCTGAGATCACTGGCCGTTGGCTTTGGTCCAGTGGCCAACTGAACATAACCCAGCACTCCCACAATGGAGTGGAGGCAGAATCCAGCTGTGTCAGACACCCTGCTGAGGATTAAAGCACCACTCTGTGATCCAAATATAAACCACAAAGTAGCTTTGCTACAAGAAACCCAGGTTTTTGGAGTGAAGGCCTATATTTTGTGATCCACTGTGGTGGTTATGGAAAGTGTCTTGGTCACGTGTAATCCATCCAGGAATCCATACAAAAGTACATTTAAGAATCCTGAACATCTTCAAAATTAAGGTGTATCTCTGAAGTTACGGGAGAAGCTTTTGTAACCAGAGACAGGATTTCATCTCTGCAAATATTGCATAATGAGTTGGATTTCTTTTTAGCTTTATAGCATAACGGTGAATCAGTAGAATAATATCTACTTAATCCTGGGTGTGCCTTGAGAGTGACCTGTTTAGGTAATTCGCCTGCATGTCACACTTGAAAAAAGTCTCCTATCATTTGGGATGAACACAGGGCAGTTCTGCCTGCACAGTCTTTGAGGCTAATGATTTGCATGGAAGACGATACACATTTTGGGTGAACTCCCACAGAGAACATACTGCACCCTGTTTCACCCCAGACTGTGGGTGTTTGAATTATGAATAACTACCTTACAGGCTTGATGAGTTACTTTTTATAAATTAATTTAGAATTTTTGTCTGCATGTGTGATCACATGACACACAAATGCACGAGAGAGAGGAGAAACAAAGCAAGGTTCAGATTCAAGTTTAAAAAGAAAGTAGAATTTTATTATTAGTATGTCCCAGATTGCAAATCACCGATTTTTACATTGCTTTACAAAAGCAAACAACTTGTGACATGGTCATTAACTGCCACCTACTTACTGTCCCCCTGTATGTTTAGGTTTGTTCAGCCGATAACAGGAACGTAAAGATGAGGGATGAAGTAAACAAGATGTTTGCTCTTTATTATATATTGTTTTACATTTAGACAAATTTGCTAGATCAGTAAAAGACACTACTAGAGAATAAAGCACACTCATCACAAAAAACAGTATTGTCTATAAATTTACATAAGCTGTTACAAGCTGTAACAAGCATAGAGATGAGGCTGATCAGAGTGAAACAAACTACTGCAAATTTCACATCTCCTCCACTCCTACAAAGAAATTCCTGGGAGAGATCAGTGTAATCGAAAGTCATGCAAAGATACCACACAATACAGTATGAGGGAGGAGAAATGCTCTTCTTGTTGCTGTTATTACCTTTTCCCATGCTGCCCACATAAAAGGCCTAATAACGTCAAACACATTGTTGCTGATGACAGAACCTGTATCCAGTTACATTTTTTTTTGTTTCATGCCCTGTTTGCAATAAAAATGCACAGCAAATTACTGTCTCCTGGTAAACATGCCCTACAGAAGTCTGAAGAAAGCTATGACTTCATGAAGTGTAGGTGCCAGAGATGTAAACAAAATTATTGGCAAGACAGCAAAGGGAAGGATGTTAGGGTGGGAGAAGAGATTTCATGCCCGGCAAGTTTTAGGAACCAACACAGACAAACAAAGACCATGGAGGTCTGAGTAGCGTCAGGGGAGAGAGAGGAGTCAGAGGTAGGCCGTCAGACAGGAGGCCGAAGCTAAGACAAAACATAGCCAGAACTTACTAAAAATAGCAGGCTGTTGACGTTTAGTGGAACTAAGATATAGGCAGACTGCAGATGTCTGTGGTAAAAGTCACAACATTTTTCTTTAGCTACAGGAAGTCATTCCTTCGTAACGGAAGGAAGTGGAACATTTTTTTTAAAGGTGTTTGTTTTACCGCTGTTTTTATAAGTTTCCTCAATAACATTAGGTTTGACCACTTCTGTGTTGAAAAGGCACACTCTGGGAGGAAAGGATGATTGACAATATTAGAAACAACTAGCACATATCGGTATATATTTGGCACATTTGCACCTTGATTTTATTACTGAGGGACCAGGTACAGACGGATAAACAGTAATAGCTTTTTAATGGACCTGTTGGCTTACAGCCTGGTTGTTGGGTGATTGTGTGAACAGGCCGCCCCTGGTGCTCTGCCAGAAGATGTCTGGAATCACAGCTGAATGCTTTCGGGAAAGTGTCTTTAAAGGGGTGATCTAGTTGCTGATCCTTTTAAATACACAGATACAGACAATAACTGCCATTATTACCATCCTCTTCAGCAGACAGATTCAGAAATCTACAGACACACCCTGTACCACAGGTTGATGCAACCTCCTGTGGACAGCCTTTTTCTTACAAATACTGCCGTTGTTCCATGTTCATTTGCCCCTAGCAACACTGCAAACACAACATGTGCTTTAGATTGTTGTTATGGTATCCCGACTTTCTGTGCATTTAGTTTCAGTGACTGCAAAAGTTCCTCTCCATGCAAGAAACCTTCAATATAGTTTGTATAACTCAGAAAATCTTCTCTTTCCCCTTATTGGCATACAGGTACTTTGTTGTCATAGCACAACAGACCTACTGGATTAAAGACAACTTACATAAACTGTGCTACAAAATAATAACTGCATAAAAAAATCAGCATTTACTAGATTTAGGTCAGCCCAGTCACACGCACACAAATAAAGTTTAACAGCTACATTGGTCCACAAAATGTAGGATTTTCACAGAAAAAGGCTCTAAAATTATGAGATGGTTGCATTTTTTAGAAGCTTTTCTTGTGGCGGGTCTCATCACCCTAGCAACCTAGAAAACAAACAGAGCACAGTGGTTAGCATTTAGACGGGTGTATTTTGACTCAAACCACCTAACCAAGTAGTTTCAGTGCCTAAACTTAACCAAGTAGTTGTGCAGCAAAAACACAAGCAAACAGCAACTGAAAATTATTGAAAAGAGAGCCGGAAAACAACCACAACTGAAAACCAAACAGAGTGTTAAAATATTGGAAAAAGACCTGGTAAAAGTCCTGCGGTCTCTATGTACTTGCAACTTCCTAATGGGAACTTTGTGTTCTTTTTATGGCCAAAGCAAGAAACTCATGAGTCATGTCACATGGATGCAGACCAATAGAAAACAATAGGCCAAAAAACGTGACCTAAATCTCACCATTTTTATGAACACACATTGAAACCAGTGAAACCAACATGTCTAGGGCTATGGACCAATGTTTCTCTTGTGCATTTTGGTGTGAGTCTGCATTGTGTGGATAATCTTTTTTAACTTAAAGGTCTGACTACATTTAACATTTTTCTTATTGTCAAAATCCCACAGAAACGCCAAAATCAAGGAACTCATCGTACTGCCAAGTATTAACTGTGTTGCTGAACCTAATGTAGCTCAACCACTGTGCCACAGAACCCTGTGTTGCCAAAAAACAATTAAAGCACACAGTAAACCACACAGTTGCACGAAGTGACATTTTCCCTCATTACGACAAACACAGCTGTGGTGATTTATTTTGATGTGCCACTCTAGTGCTATAAATATTTCCAAGACTATAAATTCAAAATTGCCTCCAAAATACTCTATTTAATCTTGTTTGAGCAACTTTTGCTCCAAAAATCTTGAATGATTTATTTTAAGAAGTCATTTCTGAAAAATGAATCTCTATAGTCATGGCAGTTTTTTATAAATGTATATCTACAGCAGTGACTTCTGCTCAATTATATGGAGAGGAACGACAACTTTTAAGAAAATAAATATAGACTGTGTGAAGACATATACTTTCTTTGAGAGGAGTTCTGGCAAATGAGTGTCAACTTTTGGCAAGCAGATGATCTGAGGCTGCTTACTAATTGGTTGCTTCAGATTTTCCAGGGACAGAAGACATAGCAAACTCCAACAACACAAACACACACACACACACACACACACACACACACACACACACACACATGAACACATTTGCAGAAGACAGTACACAAAGGTGACCCATTGCATTATGCTGCCATTGACCCATCACCACAGCAAAATCCAGCTAAGCTCTTTTGTCCTGACTGACTGAGTCCAGACACAGTCTGTACCAGAGGTGGATTAGAAATCTATAAGTGACGCACATTGTCATCCAGGTCAAAGCCTCAAGATCGAAGTGTGCTGTGAAACTCTTTAAGAATTATGGGAAGGAGCTGATGACCCCTGTTTTATAACTTAGAAGATTAAATCCATGAAAAAGAAACAACTTTAAAATTACTGCTTGTTTTCTCCAAAAGACCAGTCTGCTCTCATTCACCATTTCCATACATTAGGGACAAACTGAATGTTGGATTATAAGTGCAATTTTTGGACATTAATTTGGCAAATTTTAAATTTTCACTATGTCAAATCTACTGTGCCATTCCTGGAGGTTTGGGTTGTGTTTCCAATTGTCTGTATTGTATGTGGAGATTCACCAAGATATTGGAGGTCATCACCTAATAAAGGTGTTAAATTATTTGCACCAGTCGGGCTTAAATTGTACAGTTGTATTGGAATATGTTGCATAGAAATAATTCGTAAATAGTACTTTCCCCAGTGAATGTGCGCATTTGACAAAGCATTGTATTCTGTATTTGTATCTGCCAGACCATGACAATAGAGGTAGGCATAACAATACATTAGTACAAAAGAAAGCTGGCATGTCAGATTTCAGCAGCAACTCAATATTGTACATCCCCAATTGTAGTGTATTAAAAGTGCAGGATTCCTGTGCAGCCCAAAAAAGTATTTTCACTATAGATCACCACTAGAAACAAATTTATGTAAAACTTCTGATAGAACACTTCCGAGTGCAAAGAAAGTTTTTTTTTAGTAATCCACAAAAAATTACTGCAGCTTTCAGAGCCCAGGGGAGTTTGCTTTATTTGCGTGATGTTATCCCAATGTAAAGTCTATGGGCAGAAGAAGAACATGTGGGCGAGGCAGTGGTGAGAATAGTAATGTGTATGTGCAGTGGGATGCACTAATCAGAAGCTGGAAAACTTTGGTTTGTCTGAGGTTTCTAAATTTCATTAAGGCCAATAAAACAGAATTAATGCATTTTTATAGCCTCCCAGTCCTTACGCGGCATGTGCCATGTCAAGTTGAATGTCACAACATCTCTGCCTATGACATATCTTTGGGTCTTCTGCATCTGATCTGCCAGCATCCAAACTACGTCTAAACAACAACATTCACAACCACACTAGCGGGAGTCTGGGGGAGTCAGGCACGACATCTGCAACATGTTTCCATGAATAATTCCACTGGTAAATATGTTTTCATCTTTCTGTTACATAATGTCAAAGTTAGTATTGATGCACGAACTCTCCAAACCATGAATTTCACATTTGTCGCTTATTGTTATAAAGCAGCGACTTGCATGGAATAGATTATACGGTGAAACACTTCAACATGCGTGAAGGTGGAATTACTCAGCTAACAAATAAACTTGCTTTGGAACTAAATTCCTGGCAAAAACACGTATTGTGATTAACACAAACCCTGGTAAATAGATGGGAGGGATCTAAAAGCCTGGTTCGTTTTACATCCTGGCTTGGAAAATGTAAAGAAAAAAGGTGCTTTCATAGAATGAGAGGAATAGATCACAATTACAGAACAAAGTCTACATCTGTATTTGAAAAGTGATCTGACATGTTTGCTTTAGTAGCATTGTTTTCAAATCTGAAGTACTTCATCATTCTTTTTTTTAGTAAACCGACGCATTCCCTGTTTCTTTGGCAAAATCTGATTATTTTTTTCACCTTGGATGATCTTTATGTTTACGGTTGAGCTCTGGGAGTCCTTAGTTGCGATGCTCTGCTTCTCCACATGTGGAGTCAAGTAGCACAGTGACTCAGCATTGTCTCCTAAAAATCACACTCCTGTACAGCTAAACTGCATTTTCAGTTATGCTTTCACATTTTCTCCTCCTTGGATTATGTTTGTTAGATATGCTAACAACATATGTTTGCTATTTAGTTTACTGGGTTTCTCTTACTTCTTTTCAGCCGACCAACCTTATATTAGATGGGGTGGGACTTGTGACTATGGTAACCCAGAAAATGGCGGGAAAGCTTCACACATTTTGTGAAAAGGTTTTATTTTAACCCAAACCCTGATATTTTCTTAAACTTAACAAACTAGTCCTGATACCTAAGCCTAAGAAAGCAGTGAAAATGAAACAAAAGGCTAAGGCTCCCAATGTACGGAGTGAGAGTCTTGTTTTCCTGCCTGTACCTGACCCAGACTTTGCGGCTCTTTCAATCGTAGCATTTCTTATTATGTCACGGTCTTACATTTCAGGGTGAAACATATTCAAAATGTAAATGAGAAAGCAGCTTTGTTGGATAAGAATAGCTATTTGCATAAGATCTGATATTTCTGGCTGCTTAACCATTTGTCCAGTTTGTGTGTTGCTCCGTGTTGATGTTGATGATCCACCTACAGGTAGTTCTGATTGGACAGATTCTGCTCCATGAAGAAAACCACATTTCTGACCAAAACATTCTCGCTACGCTGTCCACATCATGCAAGCAATACTTCATCAACAAACAACACCAAAAGCATTCTGCTGTACTCAGCTTTGGCATGTGCGACAACTAAACCACCAACTTCTGTTCGTTCAAGAGTCCAGTAATCTGATTGCTCTGATAATGAAGCAGCAGTGTCCACAAACTGCTCCTGCACTACAGCCACTTCATAGAGACCATAATTGCCCTCTCCATCATCATATTGGCTTCCTCATGCTTTATTTTTATGCTAACTGCTGTTTATTTACTGACTAGTGTGCAGACTTTCCTGCTTTAATCATCTGTAATGAGAGCAGACATCGTGAGGTTGACATAGAGGAATGGAGCATTTATGCGCCTGTGTGTATATTTCATTATGATGAATTAGCTTCGTTGAGCAGGTTTCAAGTCTCTGGGACTTGAATTTGATGGTGTTCTGATAGAACGCCCATGGAAGGAAGGAAAAAGTCATTTAAAAAAAAAACAGCTCAGCTTGCATTAGTTATGAAATGGCTGGCAGTAATATTAAGTTAAGCGCACAGTTTACTGAACTGATTGTGCAAAACCACTGGAATTCTCCTGTAATAATGCCTAGGTCATGGTTGTTGGCATGCTGCAGTTATATAATACCATATCCAAGCAAAATTTGTTGTGACAATTTATGGAGAAACCTGTGGTTTCTTTTGAAATCTCTTTGTTCTGAAGGCCACGGGGCTTAGCTCGGCCGCACAAACATGACTTCAAATAAATGGGGAAGAATTTCTCCAGGAAGTCCATTGAAAATAAATGTGAAGTGAAAAGAATGACAGGGAACTCTCCCCTTACACAGCAGCTGTGTGAAGGCACCCGTTTAGGGAAAAAGTACAAACTGTGAAATATTTTAACAATGTTCTCAAAAAGAATGATTCCACAAATACTTCAAAAGAGAGAAGCAGTACCACCCTTCCATTGAAATCCTTTCTTTGATTGTACTTCGTGTTTACATAGCTGTCTTTGTCTTTCCTCTTGTCTTTATCCTTGTTTTTTTTCCTCCCTGGGTTTTTCCTCCATTTTCTTATTCCCCATTTCTCTATCTTACTTGTCCTAGTTGGCAGCTGTTGGAATTATATAAGTGTGTGGAAAGGGGAGGTGGGGGGGTGGGGGATTGGGGTGGAGTGGCCACGACTTGTGCTCACTGCCTTATCTGTTTGGACCATGTCTATGGCGCCTAATTAGATAATAAAGAATCCTTCAGCGCTTGCCACCACACACACTTCCCCATACACAGTCCTGCACTTGAGATTGACTAATAGCATCACAAACAGTCAATATAATAATTCAGCTTACTTTAAATAGACATTCCATAGTACAACAGCCTGTATATTACTTGATACTGAGGATGATGAACTGTGGTTTGCTTTTTTAAATTTTCTGCATGATGTGTGAAGCAACATAAAGTATCGGTTTAACAGAGTAGAGTTCATACTGTAGATGAGGGAAGCTGAAAAGAGTTGATAGACTTGCGCTCTTCATACCACCCAGGCTGAGCAGTACGAGCTTCTGGCTAAAGGGCAATAAAATTTTCATTCTGTACTGTTTTCATTAGCATGGGAAACTCACTCTTTTTCTAACTCCACATGAGAAGTGAGAATGTGGTAACCCACCCTGCTACTGAGGGCCAAGTTAAAGTTTGGCTGAAGCACAGATCAGTAGATCTGCAGTGGAAACAAATGCTTTTCATGAGCATAGTGTGCCCTTCACCAGGGGGAACCAGTGATTATTCTGCCTGCATATATGTATGTTTGTAAAAGCCTGAGAGACTGTTTATGTAACTAAATTGTAATCATTTGTATAAAAAAAACTTGCTTTGGCACAGTTTCACTTTCATGCCTGGAAGTGCCCCCTAAATGGACTGGCACTGACAGATCTTAATCTAATTAATTTTGACGCTTGTTCCATCTGTTTCTGTGTGGATGTGTGCTTCATAATCCCAAGTGTTGCTATCCCACAGTGCATCAGTTTTTTTTCTTACCATAATAGTCGGTCACACAATGCAGCCAGACAGTGCTTTTGTGGAACGGGTCTGAGGCAGGCCTATCTTTCTCTCCCTGGGCTCTTTTCACACACAGGTCAGGTACATTTTGTACCCTCAGCGTATGCACACACACACACACACACACACACACACACACACACACACACACACAGATGCACAGGGTAGAAAAAATAAGGATGCACATCAGAACTCACCTTTCTTCAGCTCAAAGCACAAGTAAACGTGTACAGCCGTATCAGAATGCACACACTTATACAAACTCCTACAATGTCTTTGAGATTGCAAGGCGTGAGGTTGTTTCTAAACATATTTAAGCAAGGGTGTTGCCACAATCTTTTACTGAGAAGTGCTTCTAGAGTCCCGGGGAAAGAAAACAATCATTTCTCTGAACTTCAGCAGCAGGTCGTGAAGCCATCTCCTTCCAGGACGCAGCAAAGGTTACAGCAGCTGGACCGATCACATGATCTATTTTTAAAGTTACTGGACATCTGCAACTTGGCAACACCCGTGTTTTTCTTTTCTGACTGAACTTCTGTGTTCTCCAGTAAACAATTTTGAGTTCTTAGGCTGGAGGTGTAATTTCTGAGCCACGAGTTTCCCAAACACGACTCTGCTGTCATGCAAAGGGAAAAATTGTAATGAGTTTGGTATTAAGAAGCATCAAAGAGCATAATTGTGGTCATGTCAAATTGAATTAAATGCTACTCAATTAAATAAGTATGATGTTGTTTTGCCACATTAAACAATTATGCAATGTGGGTGTTTTAAAGTAAATGTACATTTAATTTAAATTATAGGGTGTCTGACGTGTGCTTTCCATCACATCATACCCTTAATTTAATCTACAGCACCTTTAACATTTAGTTCAATTATAACTTTCTGAAGTGTTTACTTAATTTTGAAAAATGTGTCACCCCAACAACACCCATCTCACATCTGGGAACTCCTGTGTTACTCTCGCTGTTAATTGCATCATTAAATGGAGCTTTTGCACAACCTTGACGCTTTACACAGCTGCTAAGATGGGAAACTGAGTGAAGAACATGTTTGGCAACATGCTTGGTGTAATGTGTTTGTTTCAACAGATGCATCCAACTTGCCAATAAACTTTTTTATAAACCAGGGAAGGTTTTTTTTTTCCTGTGGCGAAAAACACAACTTGGCAGATGCTGAATATAATATAACTGACGCTCTGAATTAAGTTTGCAGTTCACATGCAGCAAAAAAAACAATCCATCAAACTCTGACTTCAGTGTAATGAATATGGTTTCCTGTTTGTTCCTGTTTGTGCTTACAAATTTCCAAAATCTCTGGCTTCAAGAGTTACTGCACAACTGAAAGGGGGCCTTGTGAGGAGAAAAAAAAAAAAAATGGCAGAAAGATCGAAATTGGAAGGATAAGAAAAGGAAAAATAAACAGAAAAGAATAGATTTAAGCAAACCGAAACAGAAAACAAAGAATGCAGCAGGAGCCTTGTAATGTGCCATTTTTTCTATGATGACAAAGCAGTTATTCCAAGGACTCAGACAACATGAAAACAGAAAGATGATTAAATCAGCACTTTCTTGCACACTGCTGTCGCTTTTGAAATCAAGTTAG
The DNA here is from genome assembly GCF_021347895.1 of Acanthochromis polyacanthus. Taxonomy (NCBI): domain Eukaryota; kingdom Metazoa; phylum Chordata; class Actinopteri; family Pomacentridae; genus Acanthochromis; species Acanthochromis polyacanthus. The sequence continues at coordinate 17,493,511 of NC_067122.1, forward strand.
CTCACTTCACTGCAACTCTGACTGAAGCAAGGCGACGTATGCCGGACTGAGGACCGGTTTTCGGCCCACTGGCAGAGAGCAGTGGTGGAATGAAAAGGTGGACCTGTTCTGCCAAGCTCTTTCTCTCTGTCTGCATGCCTTTCTGGCAGACAAGAGGCTGTGCGAGAGCGAGGAGAAAAATGAACGTATGCGCCAAGTTTCAGTGCGTCTGTGATTGTTTCTGGCTGTTCCCCAGCAGAGAGAGCGAGAGAGAGAGAGCTAGAGAGTGAAAATAACAAGATGCATCCTGTCCAAGCCCTCACTTCTGTCTTTGTGTCACTGCCTTTAAAACAGACAGTTGTACCACGGAGCAGTGCGGGGCAGTTGTGTCCCTCCACTGCCATCTTGTAGCACCATCATAAGCAGCAATTAGCGCCGGTGACATTAAATGGCCTCCTTCTGCATTCCTTCCAGTATGGTGTCATGGAGACGAGTGAGTCACAGATTCATCATTATGTTTGCAAGCTGCGCTGTTTACTCAGCCTGGGATTAGGCTAAACAGCAGTTCTCTGAAAACATGTAGATGCTTAAGGAGCAAAGTCATGGAGCTCTGATGCAGGACTTAACAACCAGTGAGGCCAGTGCCAAAACAGTGCTGGAGTGAGATGAACGCTGATGAAAACTCTCTTCCCTTGCCTCTCTTCATCTGTTCCTCCCAATATTTTCTCTCTTGCATCTACTAGTGCACGCAGATTCCATCCAGGCTGCCATCCACATCCTTGACACAAGTCTTTCAGGGGCCGGAGATGCACACAAAGGCCTATTTATTACCAGGCTCAATGCAAGGTGTCATATAAGGGGAAGTGAAGCCTGCATCGGTCTGGCAGAGAGAACAGAGAGAATTTATGTAACACTGGAGGTCGTAACCTTTCAGTACTTGTGAGCCGCCAGTGTGGAAGTTGGTTGGGGTCAGGAGGATTTTCTTGCGTCAGTGGAGGCGTCTTTCGCTGTATAAGAGTCGAAGCCACACAGGAAGACTGACAGTTGTCCCCTAGTTCACCTATAACGTCACAGCTCTCTGTTGAGCGAAGGGCGCCTAAAAAGTGTCAAGTGAAATAAGTTTCTGGCAGTACAGATTAAATGGATTCCAAAAGAAGAAGGAAAAAAAAAGACTATATATACAGTGTATAATGTAAGCAACAAAGTAGTTATGTTTTTTTTTTTTTAAAGAGGCTTGTTTTTAGTTTTGAGTGCTTTTTAAATAGCTGTTTTTCACGCTGCTAAAGTCACTCACATCTACAGGAATCCAACAGGAAAACATCTGAGTGGTGCATGACTCTTTCTCTCTTTCTCCTACACATTTCCATGTGTCAGTTCCACACACTTGCTCTGCCTGACCTTAATGTTTTTACTGATCCATCACCCTCGGGCTTGTTTAACATAATTTAAGCACTGCTTTGCTGCGGGCTGCTCTCCTATGCCAGGTCATGGTGTGGGAGGGAAACGGTGCACATACAGAAGAAAGTGTTACAAAACTAAGCATTTTGTGTTAAATGCTGATGAGATATGAGCATTCTTCGGCCAGAATGTAAAGTAAAAAACACATGCGCAGCTTATTTAACACAGAGTAACTGTGAGGTTAAGTGTAGGTGTTTAAAAATAAATTTGCCATCTTCACACAAGACATCTGTGCAGGTAAAGCAACTTAAAGGTTGGCATTCAGGCTTGCTTGTGGACTTAACAGACTTAACTGTATACATAAAGCAAAACAGCAGCTTAGACAGTCCTGTCAAATTAAATGCACATGATGCATTGATCAAAAGGCCCATGATGTAGCATTTTGACAAATAAATGTTAGGTACTTGGAAAATGAAAGGAATTTCAAGAAGACTGTTTTCCACTGTAGTGTCTCCGAAGTGCCATGAAATGAAAGCTAAAAAAATAAAACTCAAAAATCACACTGCCATCTTTAAATCCAAATTACCCTCCCTACATGGGGGATAAAGGTTGTCTTGGATTAGAGCCTGGAAGTCTATAGTTGAAAGCTCTGACCCCTCAACCATGCATAATCTGTAGGTGCACTATAACGGCAAGACAGTGTCCTGTTCTCACCAGAGGTTACATAACAAACAGAAAGGCACAACAGTCCGAGAAGTTTGCCAAAACCGAGACAATCATTCCTTTTTTCCGTGATTTTGTCAGCAGAATCTTCCGTTTGAATGAATGTGCTGTTATCTGATCCATTTAGTGGTTTGACTGAGTAGTTTGGTGTATTTCTAATGCTCTTTTTGTTCATGGCCCCACTTCCTAGGCCTCTAGAGGGAAAAGGATGCTATTGTTGCTCATATCAGTGGGAAATTCAGAGAAACACCCTGATTCAAAACAAAGTCTTATACTGTTATTCTATGACATCCAGCAAGGCGAGGATATAAAAGAAAAAAAACCAACAAAAACACGACTGAAAGACAAGCAAGATACTTCCGCCTTTTCATATTCAAATATACTTTCTAGAAGAAGATATCAGATTCAGACTAGGCAGTGTCTTGTCCCGTGAGTGCTTTGTTTTTTTCTTGCAATATTAAGTGGCAATGATATCTAGGCCACGCCATTGAAAACAGCATCACTAAGCACCTCTTCGGGGGCATATCTTTTTGGGAGAGTCTTTCATTTCCCTGTCATGTGGCATCTTAGCTGGCATTTGCATTTCATTGAAACGGATGGAAACAAATGCACTGGTTCAAATTGGCTGGTCAACAGGGAGTGAGCATTTTGAATTCCTCTATGCATCTTGGGGATCCTCATTTTAAGATTTGTTTATTAAAATAACAAACCCCACCCTGCTACTGCACATATCTTGTCATTTTCAGTGCAAAAGCAATCTCATTGTTATTTATGCCAGAGCCTTAAAATGTCAGTTACATCACTTGTTTGCGTCTTTCAACAGCTGGTAAAACCTGACGTGCATTTTAAACGAGCCTCCACATTGTCTAAGGCCATAGCGGTAATAACAATAGAGCACAGTAACTCTAACAACTGTTGGCCTGCAGGGAGAGTCTAAACATCTATGGCACCTGTTTTCACGAACACAATGAGACGTGCTGTAGGACCGATTATAGACTTAAATTCTTCTTATCATCTTGATCCCTTGATAAGAGGCTAACACGTTTTGCGGATGTCTGCACTGTTGCTCCTGCACAACATCCTACTGACGGAGCTCAAGGACGCGGCGTTATAGCAACACAGATGAGGTTCTGAGGTGGCGTACCCATGCCTTATTTTAAGGCGAAATCATTCTTAGTGCCCTTGAATATGTATTTACAAAAGTTACGATCAAATAAAACTTTGCACCTTCAAAATTTGCAGCAGTCTGTTGGCTTTTCGGTTGGAAATCACATTCATGTGAGGTATCATTCTCCTAACCCACTAGAAGAAAATATCAATTGAGTACATTTTTTTTTTTGTCTTTGTCATTTTAAATCTTTATCTCGCTGGCTTTTTTTTCCAAACACACCAGCATGCCCTCTCATATCTCAAGGTAACCATGTTTTTTTTAACAGTTTACCTTAAGAACTGGGAGTACAGCCAAAGCCTCCTATCAGAGGAAACACTGCTTGACAACAGCTGTGAAAGCCCTCTCCTCCCTCCCTTACTCCCTCCCTCCCTCTTTCTCCTCCTCTCATTTTTTTCTTCCTCATTTTTACATTTTCCTGTTTTGGTGTTTGGTGGCTCTCTTCTCAGTCTTTGATACAAAGCAAAGGGGGCTGTCCTCAGGCGCCACAGTACAGACAAACAGTATCTGGTGAGCTGTGCTCTGGTGAAAGGTGATACTGTGGGTTCTTGTTATTCCACCAATTTGTGCTTCTGCCTTGCTCCACAGTCGTGCATCTTTCACCTGAGCTGAGACATACGGGGAATTAAAGAAGCAAGGAAAAAGTACAAAGACGATTCTATAGCTCCACAGTTACACAATGTCATTTAAAGCAGGAAATGTTGCATCAAAATGTGGTGCGATGTGCCTCCATGTATCTGTAGGAAATATATGTGTCTATGTGTCTTGCAACACTTCCCACACATCCATGGGTGTGTGCAAAAAGTGTTTATACAGCCTTTAGATAAGGTTGTGTATGCAATATATGTTGGTTTTGATATATGTTCATCCACACACATCTATTTATATGTGTTAATACAAGTGTGCAGTTTTGTCTATCCAATCTAAATGAGAAAACATCTACAAGTCGCTACATGGTGTTTTGCTTTTAGCAATAAGACAGATGTGGTGTTTTAACTTTTATGCTTTATGTTTTTAACAAGTTGCAAAGACATGACCAGGCAGCATCACTGTGGGAATTCACCCTCACACAGGAACACAGCTCCGTTATGCTACATTGGCAGAGGAAACACAGATATCTATATGCACAAGGCTGATGCTTTTCCGCCATCACTCTATATGATGTTTCACAGTTACATAAACATGGCGCTGTCTCACACTCTCTCGACCTCTCGTGGCGCAACAGCAACCCCGTTGCCAAAAAAAGTGGGTGAGTTCATACCAGACAAGAGCTAGGACTACGACAAGACAGGTCAGAGACAGGATAATTATCTCGAGACTGAGTCAGGGTGAGGCTGTCCTGTAGCATGCCAGTCAGATCGGATTTACTGCAACGAGACGGTGTGAAAGGACAGGAATAACAATAGCTGCTTGAGGAGGAGGTGTGCAGGGCAGACAGAGAGGAGGAAGAGAGGAGGAGCGAGATGAACTCAACAGAACATCCAGATGATACAGACAGCAGGACAAACGACCGTGCACAAGGTGGCAGACAAGACACACAAAGTTCCAAAGCTAAATCAACCAGACACTTGGGAGACACTTTCAAGTGTATGCCTTTCTAATGAACAATATTTAAAAATACATCTAGTCGTGTTACTATTTTGATTTGCTGAAGGGTGTTTGCAGTGTAAAGGCTGGCAGATACCTTGCAGGCACCACACTGGGCTCCCCCCTTGGCGGTTGGGGCTGTAATTACAGTCTTTACCAAGAAAGAACACCACAGTCATTAAACCAGTGTGAAGAAGACAATCAGTCTCAATAGGGTGCAAAACAAAGATAATGACTTGTGGATGTGTGTGTCAGGAGTTATCACGGGAGCCTGTGAAATGCACAATTTTGTTTCAGTTCTGCAAATCCTAAAATAGTTCCTCAAAGTAGAGCTTGTGTAACTTAACTGACATTAGTTTCCTTTATGATGCATAGGTTTGTTTACTGTAATGAGAAAGAATGGCCAGATGCTAAAAAAGAGAAAGATTCCTAACTTCTTTGGAACTTATCCAGATGTCAAGAAATCTAACGCTGAACAAATTCATCGAAAAACAAGAAGAGCAAAATTGCATTTGCAGTACAAGAATCACTGTTGATCACAAAACTAGGACATGTTTACTGTTTGACTAGTGTTAGAGGTAACTCTAGCCGTCTGCCATAAAACGTGCTGGCACACACCTTCGTTTCTGTGAAATGATTCTGCAACAACAACTCCTGGCATGATTCTCCCTCAGCGTGCTCTTGTGTTATTGCGGGGTTGAAGCCAAGGACAACCCTCGATCAGTACACTTTTCTTTAGTGCAGCGCCTGAGTGTTTGACCTTGTCGACTTCTCCCAGTCTCCTGCTTTCTTGAACATCCTCTCTAGATTGCTTTGATTGCTGCCCATATCCGAGTCCTCAGTGCTGTACAGTGCACAGTAAAGACCTCCCTTATCACCAAGACACTGCATTTTATACTCCACTGTTTTCACGCGTTTCTTCCTCACCTTGCTGTGTCGGCATAAAGCTGAGATGCTGCCATGCTGGCGAGAACCTCGTACATCACTTGTTGATTTGAGCGTGAAGATAATGTGACAACTCGCTGGCTATCAGACACTGCTTACGAGGGCAAATCTGTCCATCTTCAAAACAATAAAGGACTCTTACGCACTTCTTCTTGTTGATAGGCCAGATCTGATTAGAGATTTTACGTCAGCCTCGGCTTTCATCGCAACAGATTCTCATCTGCTTGCTCTATTATGCACAAAAGGGTTTGATTGATGACAGAGAATGACGTTTTGAGTCTGAAAGCTTTCCTCGACCTCAGCTTCTTTCATTCTTAATCCTTATAACCCCAACAGCATTTCTTTCTAAGGTGTATTTAATCCACTTTTTAAAAAAATCTCAGCCTTCCAAAAGGTGCCAAGCTGGTTAGGATTTTTCTTTTTCAATGTCTTAAGAATGCAAGAGGTTGCCTGCCAAAGGACGTAAATGTGCGTGTCCAGACAGAGACAGCAACAAAGTGTATGGCACACCGACATGCTTGTTTGTCTGCACGCACGTGTCTGAGCTTTGTGTACAATACATCAGTGACCTCAAATTTGTATGCAAGTTTGTCTCCGTGTATGAGCGAGTACGTGTCTTGATGCACATTTGTCCTTTCTGCTTGTATACATAGGTAGGAATCTCTCAGTGTTGTTGCTTTCTAAGCTCGAATGCACACCATTACTTGCATCAGAGTGTGACCAATGAGTGTACCTGTGTGTGCGTGCAGAACAGATACAAGAGTGTTCGGTGGTTTCATAAGTGAACTTTGGACCTCTTGGGTACACGCTGGAGGCAGGCCAATTTAGCCTACATTGTTTACCTGAGCCTCCGCACAATGACTGGGATGGCAAAATCGTGTTTACTCGCTCTTCTGTGCTGCTTCGAAACCAGGAAACTGACAGCTCAAAAAGACAATTTGTCTTGTGTATGCTGACCGAATCCAAGTTCAAGAGTCACTTCAAGTGGACGTATTTCCTGTTTGGTTCTAGGAAGAAGAAATGGAAACTGTCAGACAGTCATTCGTTGTGTAGTCTTCATACTGAAAAAGGCAGGTTTCGTCAGTGAAAATGAAAGTAATATGAAATTGAACCTGGATTTAGGCTGATACTCAGTGGCAAAAACTACACATTTTGTGTGCTTGTATTTAAAAGCAGTTAATAAAATAAAACAATCCGACTTTTATTTTTTAAAATTATTCAACATTGTTTTTGCAAATTGGAAAGTAGAACAACATATTGGCTCAAAAAATGGCATTCATCGAAAAGCTGTGTGCTGTTGCTGAGAGGCCAGACCAGCTCTCCTCTTTGCTCTGTCATAGTAACAGCTGAATAGGTCAAAGGAAAATGAAAATCATACTGATGGAAGTGGAATCCATAAAGAAAGCAAAAGCCATTACTTGCAATGGTGTACATGCTTTTATAATGATCATATTCTTAACATTTTATGCTACAATACTTTTTTTTAAAGTGAGGATTGGTGCCTGAACCTGAAGTCAGTTTGTTTTTCCAACTTCTACAAATGAGCTGTGACCAAAATAAAATAAAATTTAAAAAAAAAGAACTTCAAGGACCAGTCAGTGGGGCTTACAGGATTTGCGTCTGTGTTGGAGGGGCAGGTCTTTTGGCTCTTTGAGGGCAGGATAGGCTGGGGTTCCTGTAAACTCCCAAACAACATTTCAGCTTGCTGCTCCACAGTGCTGGATATCATCATGTTCCCAGTTTATTTGGATCGCATAACAGAGTTGATGCAGATCCTTCCCCTGACTGAGTCACATCCTGAAATGCTGCTCTTGTGTTACAATATAAATCCTGATGAATTGATATCAGACATAAGAGAAAACAGGAGCTGAATATCTGAGCTTGTTGGAGACTTTGACCTGCCTGCAAATGTAGGGACAGCTCAAACCTCTTATTATTTCACAGGCTGACATGTAACTGTAACCTTGGTTTAAAGGGCTAAAGAGAAATGGTGTCTACATGCAGTGTGGCATTGGACAGACTTGAACTGTGTTTTTAAGCATTCAGGCTGAGCTCAGTTTGACTACCTGCTTTTCCAGTGGCTTGTAAGAGACATTAAACACTACACAGTTCATCAGCACAGCAGAGGGAGAACAAGTAAATGATTCTTAGTTAATCAGTAACCATGTAGGCATCTCCACAGTCTGCACAGTGGCAGTTAATACACTGTTGCAAATTACTGGTATGGGGCCATATAGTCAGTTGTATAGCAATCTAATTTTGAATGATGATGGTATGCAAGTCTGGAGATCGGGGGCAGATGTTGAAATAAACCATGACAAACTGTACATGACGCAAATGAGGAATGGACAGCATGTGCAAATTCTAGATAAATGCACAGTAATGTAGCATGTCGAAGGCATAGATAATTACATGCAGACACCATTAATTACAAAACTCATGAAAACCTTACAACTGTTACATCATCAAACATCAGTGAAGTTCTGCAATGTAATACTATTATTTTGTCCATTTTCACGAGACAGGTAAATTATCCTCATGACTGAAATTACTGCAATTACGTACTTTTTTAAGTGTATTGAACTTAACACTAATGTGTCCCCATTACTTTTCTAGAACTGTGCGAATGATGGTGTAATACGTATCTTTTTAGCCTTGGCTGTATGTCGTCTGCACAATAGTAGACGACACCTGGACATACATTTCAGGTTTTTTTCCTGAAACAGAAACGTCAGCCTTCAGCTTTCTTCTCTTCAACAGCAACATGCTTCCTTTTCAGACTTGGTACTAGAGGGCCCTGCACATCTGGCCTAGTCTCCATCTGTCAGGCTGTCCTCTGTCAGTAGGGGATTCTCACCACGCAGACAGCCTGAGGAAATATTGTGTACACCATGTTCTCTCTGGGTTCAGCTCGCCTCTCTGGTTGCATGTGATCTACACTGTACCTTTGTGGGACGGCGCTGACCTATTGCCCCTGTGGTTTTTCACACTCCAGAGTTGAATGGCTTTAATCCGTGATGCTATTTGAAAGGGAAAGTTATATGAGGTTCTGAATATACATGAGTTCCCCCTTACACAGCTGCACTTTGAGTTATATCAGGTTCCCCTTTGAGAGAAAGCAAAAGTGGCGTTTTTTTTCTTCGTTGAATGGTTTTAATACAACTGTACGGCTAGGCTAAATTTATGGATATATTTACATATGAACGCGGCGTAGCTTGATGCCCTGCTGCACGGATTGTGTGTCTGCAGCAATCAATCAAGAGTTTTCAATTGTGTTGCCTCAAGTTGAAACACAAACGAGGGGGGCAACATCCCCGGAGTGAACGTTAAAGATCTGCAGGGTACATTCAATACAAATGAGAAGTGGTTCTTATCCTGTTTCTGTTTATATTCCAAATACTGCTTGGGACACTTAGACTAGTGTTAGCTTAAAGGTGTGTATATATATGTTCCATTTATGTGTAGGCCTTTCCCCAGTCTATATAAGATATCATACTGTTGCTACCTTCTAAAAGCATTTGTGCGTTTGAAGGTGCTACATATTCTTGCCTCTTCCCTATAAATCTCAGCCTGGTTCTAAAAATGGAATTTGTATAAATATACCACTGCAGCAATAACATGTTATTCTACCGTCTTTGTCTTGATTTACAGCTCAGAGCATTTTATGATACGACTCATTCCTGTGGTCTTGTTGAAGGAAATTAATAGACTTTGTTTGGCTTGTAAGATGAGGGAAAAACAGGGTGATGAAACTTCCTCAGGCTAATATGAGCAACATAGAAGAAGCGCAGTCCTGGTCATTGCTATTGCTGTCTTAGAGGCCATGACATACAGTACTGAAGCTAAAAGTAAGCTCACAAGGAAATGAGACATACAGTATATCTGATGTTTTGGTTTCAGATGACAAGTACGACAGGTTTTTGTAGGTGATAACATCATAAAACTTGCAGAGTATCATGAAGCCTTATAGATGCCAAACACCAAGTTTTAGAAAACATACTACGTAGTCAGTTCTCAGGTGTTATCATACAACAGCTATTGCATATATGGCTTATAATTCCACTGGCAGAGGTTAGTGCAACTGTTTTTTAATGTGTCATTACAAGAAGGCGTGTTTGATGCTCACTTGTGTGGCCGTTGTAGCTGTTGTTGTGCTTTCCTCCGCAATGACCGCCAATGACTCGTCTCAAATTATCCATGGGAACTTAGTCATTGCTCCATCGTCATCTCGCAGGTGACAAAGGATTAGCTTTAATGCTCAGCGGAGAAGCCTGCTGGAGTCTGTGGGAACGATTCGGTGTTTGGACGACACTGACAGTGAGAGTTAGCAGGGTGCTTATCAACCAGTTAAATCCAGATCACGCTGACGAGGCCAGACGCGCATGAGCCTGCACGTATGCAAGCGTGTGACCAACTGTACGCATCGACATACACACGGGCGAGCGAAAACACAAGAAAGCACAATAACACGCATCAGGGGATGGCTCATCGAGGGCCCAGTTTCCTCCAGTGTTGTCCCAGTTGTTGGTGACTTGGGTCACACAGCTGCAAGCTCAGCCAGATACACGGCTGGAAAAAAACGTGGAGGAAAGTGGAAAAAAATGAGAAGATGGAGAGGTGGATGTGTGCACTATGAGAAGAAAGTGGTCGCATCAGAATGAGGGATGATTTTGACAATAAGAAAATTGTAGAAAAAGAGAGGAGATATTATATTATATGTGCATAAAATCATCTTAGAAAGAAGGCTATCCTGTTTCTTTCTTGTTTAACTTGAACCAGAGATCGCACTTGGAGATTTCAAACCTATTTTTCTATCAATAAACAAGTTAGAAAACCTATTTATTTGCATGCCATTTGTCATGAGGATAGCGTTACTTCTTGTCTATTGTTTTTTTTATCTGAATTATATTTTCAAAGTCACATTTTAACACGTTTCTGATTTTGTTCGTTCTTAGGCCTCTTGAAAGATTTATAGACTGTTCATGCTTTGGGTGATTAAGTGGCCTAAAGATTCAATTATTTAGCTAATTTGTTTACTTACAGTGTTGCTGTTGGCAACCACTTCAGTTACAGCCTTTCTTATGATAAACATGCAATGCCACAACTGTTTTGTAATGACTTACTGATGCTCCAACAGATTAGAGTGAGCAAAATAAGCTATCAACTTAGAGGTGATAGCGTGATGTACCCCATCGGATTTCCTCAGAATGATCCTGTGTGTATCAATCAGCTTCACAGTATATCAAGTAGTCTTGTGATGAATTTCGGTGCAGTATGTACCCATTAAAGGTCTAATGTCAGCATACCATAGTTGAAGTCAGCTTAGATTAGACATAGATACTTACATCCACACCAACTCAGACTGAGCAGCTGAGGTATACAGTACACTAAAGTACCCATAGGCAGATGAATAGGGACAGATGGCACTGAACTCTGCAACCTTTTTGTTCTGGGACGTGATCCAGCCATGCAAAGTGTCAGCCATTGAAGCTCAGTGTGTTTTGGATCTTGCCTTTGAGCATAGCCATGCATGCTTTCTATTAAGTAAACACAGAATGCTTTATGAGGTATGAGTCTTGCTTTGCACTCCTTTTTTCTAATAGCTGTTTGGGAGAAAGAGTGGAGAGGGACAGGAAATACAGGAAAAGGGGAATCAAGGAGCAGAAGGTTCTAACGACCAGGATTCAGTCTGGGAACTCTCTGCTCAGTCCATCAGCGCTCTAATCACTCAGCTACTGGGCTGTCCACCCACATTTTTCTTTTTTTTAATGTCAGAAATATACACACATGCCTATTTTTGATTAAAAATTGCTTCTAAGTGCTACAGCAGAACAAAAAAAAGCAATCCAACAGCTCTGCCATAAACCTCTGTAAACTAGGTGAACCATAACAAGTCAAAAGGCTCAGACATGGCTAATAACAGAGTTCACTGCTATTTTACACTACACGGACCACTGAGTCCACAACCTTTAACCTTTTGTAGAGCATCCATGCAGCAATTAGCACCTAAACTACTCTGAAAGGCAAACCCCTTATCTTTAAGAGTCAACACTGTGTGCATGTGTGTATGTGTTCTCATGTGTACATATGTTTGCAGTAAAACACAGATGGGAGTCCTATGGGCTATGACCTAGAACATGCTGTTATTTCTTTTTTGGAGTAGGGGGGCAGATGTGGAGTTGGGATATGAATGTTGCATGACAAAGGGTTTACCATACTGTGATGCTCGCTCAACACATACCTCTGGGCCTCAGCGCCACTTCGGTATTTTCACAGTAAATTTAGCCAGTTCTCTGCCCATTAGAACACAAGGTAAATCTTTACATTGTGGCCTAAAGCTGTCTGACTCTCGCTGAATCGCAGCCTAGTGCCAGATGCTGTGAAGTCCCCAAGCTTGTTAACTGCAATATACTGCACACAGCACTTTGCTGTTGCTTGTCCTGCTATTAGTTCCAGCAAAAACTACTGCAAATGAACCGTATATCTTTTTATACATCAGCAGAAATGAAATGTGGTAATTTCAGGTGAGCAAAGCATTAAAGTGGGCCGTTGTGCTGTCTTGAGAAGCCGATTCAAGGCATGCGCAGCGGTTATTGCCTTGTCTTCTTTGTGGTTTATGAACAAAGGTTAACATGTCACCTGGGCAGCTGTTACATGCCGGAGGGGATTCTATATCAAGGGCCTGATCGGATAAATACAGCTCCTCTCAGATGGTGGTATTCACACATGCCTGCTTGTGGTGTCTTCGTAATAGCTGGGTTTAGGAAAAAAGGAAGAAATAATCCTACGTTTCCTACCCTCCAATTCTTAATGAAAACTTTTGGTTGCTAAGTATATCCGATTACAAGTGTTGTTTGGTTCCTGTGACTGTATATTTAGTACAGCCGAGGGAACATTTTGTCAGCAGACTGACAACCTATCCCTAGCTGGAGGCATGAAACAATAAAAATTGGCACACTTCTATCTATAACAATGAGTATTACATATTAATTAAGAGGACTAAGCAATGTAAATGTAACAGAACTATTGTCCTGACGTCTTTTCATGAATCAGAGCACAAATGTAGATGATGCTAAATACAAAATAATTAAGTATTGTCTAGTTGAAATTAATTGCTCCTGCTGTGATGGGTGTAAACACGCCCATGCTGATGTTGTGCAAGCCCAATCAGAGCCATGCTGTCCCAGGAAAATAATGATTGTGATTAATGATTGTTAGAACTTGAACTGAGTGAACCTGAAATTCCACTGTGACGAGGAAATACAACTTGCTGACTTCATTGCTTTATGATAAGTCGACTGGAGCAAATTATCCATATTTTCTAAATGTCTATTGGTTTTAATCTGAATTTTGTCAGTTAGTCGTCATATTTTCCTTAGAGTTTGTTATAGACTCACAATTCTAAACGATGTCAAATAAATCTTTCTGTTTGGTGGCTTGAAGCTCCAATCTCGATGCAGAAGCTGGTTTTGCATGGCTGTCTGTCTTGTAAAACCACACTTGACTGTGCATCACTATCTGTATACATTATCAAATTTCCAAACCCTCCAATTGCCGACAGCCTGGATTAAACGGAGACAGAGATGGGAGACGTTTATGCGGAGCTGTCAAACTAGAAAGGAGCGTACAGTTAGTCACGGCAAGAGCGGCTTACTTTTCTTGTTACACCTTTAGCGCAGCAAAAGCTCTTCAAACAATTACACCCCTGATGACAAAAGAGGCTCACTGCAATTGACAAACCCAAAATTAAAAAGTGTTAAAGGATTTTAGAACACCACACGCATAACAACAAATGTTATATAAGATGCAACTGAGTTAATTCATCAGTCTCAGCTTGGTTTCTGTACAAATCATGAGCAGTTGTATAACAAAAGTCTCCAAAACATCTCTTTGCAAGTGACTCTCACAGTGAATTTGCTCTTCTTTGGCTGCCTTTCGTGTATTAGAAAGTATGTTGCGGAATAAGTTCATTATGTTCATTACGTGCGTTAAGTTCCTTTCACATAATGCAACAATGACTCAAGTTTTATTACACATGCCAGTGATTAAATGAGCTATGTAGACAGGCATGATGATTATTCCCTACAGGTACAGTTAGAGGAAGATCTTTTGCTTTGTCTGCGTGAAACAGAAACTCCAGCCGTGTAGAGGTGAAACAACTGGCGCCATTTCAGAAAACTGTCATTTTCATTGTGACTCCCAGGCCATTGTGTTCCACTGGATTGGAGACACATCATTTAAGTGCCAGTCTGAGCATGGTACTCATAGTTATGGCTGCATAACCAGGGGTATCGCCAGAGCTCAATTGTCTCTTTGTGCTTTGAGGACACAGTCGTTGAGAACAAACAACAGCACTGCAGTGAGCAAACAGGCAAAGGGCTCCTGCCTCTTGAGCAGCCCCTTCATTCGGAAGCCAAGATGGGACAGTCTCAGACGCGGCCCGCTGAAGTTGCCCCTCTCGGGGCTCAGCCGCCCTCACCCAGGACGGTGTGCGCCCTCCGCCTGGCTGAACCGTCTCAGAGATACTGCTGTCACTACCAGCACTTCACCTATCCTCAGAGAGCTATGAGCTACTCACCCCCTTACTCACCGAGTCTGTTCAAGAGGCCAGATCGGCGGTAAGTGGGGGCAGCAGAGGCTAGTAAAGGAATTTATCTTGTGTGTGAGAGAAGATGTGACATGTGGCAGTGACGGATGTGCACGTTAAGGACAGTTAAGGAGAAGACGGGTGGGGAAGGCTGGCAGTGCGTCACCATCTAAATGATTGAGTTGTGCTATTTTTCATGTAATGGTATGAATTATAAATCCTTTAAAATAGAACAAATACTGCTGTCACAGTTTTCATAATGTTCAGTCTGGTCGAATAGGGAGCTCTGAAAGCAGGCAGAGAGGGATATCTCTACCAGTCCTTGGATGACAATGTCAGTCCTGTCATCATCTTCTGCATGCACTGCATGTTTGATGCAATATATCACATTCACTAATATTACATGCAATTTCAGGGCAGAAATTGATGGCCTGTTAAATCTATTGAAACATCTCATGAGAAAGACCAAGGCCGTGTACCTTGTTGCTATTCATGGCTCAGGAGTGCGGAGGTGATGTGATAATAATGACTGCCTCTGTCCCAGACTATGCAGAGAGTTCAGTATTCATTGGTTGTAACCAGTCCTGTTGCCCACACTGACAGCTTCCTCTGAGATCGCCTCTGGCTGCAACCTATGGCAGCCATGTGTATTCTCAGGCCATCCTCTCACACTGGCCATGCATTCCTAATTTTGAGAGTCCACATGGCACATAAACGGTAAAAAAAAAAAGAATAAAGCAACATTTTGACCGAGAAGTGAACACAAAACAATATAGTTGCCTTTTTTTCTCCTCCTTGTTTACTGTGTTGATTTATGTGCATCTTGAATTTAAAATGTCAGAACCCCAGAGTGCTGCTCATAACTAAAGCTGGAGGGTTAGCGGTATGTCTCAGTCTCATTCTCCTTCAGCCATTGGTGCAGATGAATCACAGTATTATATAATGCGGGCTGGCTCTTGCGCAGTGGACATCTGATGGAAACTGTGGCCCATCGCCTAGCTTCAGAGTGACTCACTGGATTTGGCACATGCCAAACATGGTCAGGCACTTAGTGTTCCACACAAATATGAGCGGTTCTATTTTTTGAAAAGGCAATATGTGTGACGCTTAAGTTGTTTAGAGGCAGATACGATTTGTTTGTGTGTCGTGCAAACGTCTTGCGTTAGAGGTTTGTACTGGAACAGCTTTGGAACCGTGAATAAAGCAGGAAACGTATCTAACCCAGTCATCATCTCACTTCATGTGGCTCATTTTGGTAGATTTGACTAGCCCAGTGCAGGAAGGCTCTCCAGTGTCGGCAGCTTCTATCTGAGCATCTCTGCTTAGCCAAAGGCAATCGGTGTGACTCCCGCCTCCAAAATGGGACTATCACAGCAGGGCAAGGTAATTCAGCTGCCTCTCATTGCTCGAACAGGGCTTGATATTAAACCTGGCAGCTGTACTGTCACAGCACGAAATCTGAGACGACAGGCACTATGGGCCCTAATACCCAGTCAATGTGCTTTCTGCTTAGCCGCGTTAGGCCTACCAAAAGTCATCCCTTCCACTCTAATTGTTTTGTTACATAACAGAACTCCCTTTTCTCTCCCCCCTCCCCCCAAAAAAAGCGTTGATCTTGAGGAATTCGGTTTATCTTGCAGAGATAAGAGGGTCCTGGGTCATTTATCACTTTAAATTTCACTTTTACAGTCCAGTATCATCTTTCTGGAGATTTGTCACTATGGTGGGTGCAAACATTATGAGTACAAATTCATATTCAGTGCTATTTTTCTCATTAAAATAGAGCTAAAATCTGTTCAAAGATATGACTGAAAACATGATTTTTATGGAGCTGAATGGCTCCTAGAGTTGGATGTAAAAACACACTCAGCAGATAATTTCTATAGTTCCAACTTATTGACAAGCTGGTGTTCTCCGAGAAGGGGCTTTGGAGGACAAATTATTATTCAGAGGCTCTCTAGTGAAATGTAATTGGCTTATTATCAGTATTGAGTCAGCTAATTGCAACAGCAAAATGAAACATAATGCAACAGCTGAGACGCTGTGGGCAATTACATAAAAGCCATTAAAACCTGCATGGACGCAGCAGCAAAAACAAGGTCTATTGCTCAATAGCAGCTTCAGTTGTTGAGTGGAAAATCCTGTGGAGAAACAAGAAGACAACAGGTGTGCTTTCTCTGTGTGTGCTGCAGCCGGCGTCTACCTCAAATTGTTTATTGTACTTCGAAGGTGATGGCACAGTTGTACCACACGTGGTTACATGCAAGTTCAAAAGGCTTTGTGGAGTGCAAGAGGTCATAGACAGGAGGACAGTGCCTCCATTGTAGAGCCAGGTGGATGCAGTCTAGAGGGTGGATATTAATACTTAATGTTCCTGTGACCCATGGGAATATAGGCTACACAACGTAAAGCTGTACTACCCTACAAAATCCTATTGTTTGGTTTGAGAAAAATTTAAGTAGGCTACTAAGGCAAGTCAACAGTATGCAATAAATCAATAAATGTATAATACAGAATGTTCTTGAAGAATTTTTGTTTCTAAGCAAGGAAAATAACCTGGAATTTCCGGAAAGATTGTACGGAAAATTCCTTAGTAAACACAGTGCCCATGAACAGAGCCTCTGTTTCGAATATTGTCCTTTATGGATATTGCAGCCTGCTTCTGCACCACTAGAGAGCAGTAGTGTTCAGACAGAGACTGTTGGGAAATTTACTGGGTCTGTGCATGGAAAAGTACCTGTTCAGTGTATTCTTATGTACAGATAGTGCTGGACATTGTGTTATGGCATATAATCTTCCCAGACAAACAACAACTCCAACAAGTCACATGGACAAACTGTTCTTGTTTTTATTACTACTCAAAGACATGTGCAGAGTGGAAAAGTTTAGAGAACTCAAGAGCTGAATACTTGCATAGCGTTCAAATCACAAATATCTACAAATCATGGTTTTAAATCATGCAGGTCTAATGAATAATTCCCTTTAAAATCAGAGGAGACAAAACATTGCGGAATATTGCGTCAAATAGACAGATTGAATTTTGTTATTATTTGCAACACCAGCGACTTATTTATGCGCCGTGGTTAAAAAATATATGTTCAGGTTGTTGTTTTATAGCAATTAGTGCAGATTTCGGTCTGTGGCTTAACTGCAGAGGCAAGTGGCGGAGTAGAAGTTCAGAGGCAGGGCATATGAAATGCTGCATTCAGGTGCTCTAGTCAAGATTGGGAGTTACAATTTTGTTTACCAGTAGTGGGAGCTGAAATCCTTTGTTTTCGTGTTGTTCCGTGTCACAGATTAAATTAGGGAGAGTTGAATTTTACACAGTTGTTTTTATTAATTTTTTAAAATCTTTGATTAGTTGTTGATGTGATTTGACAAACATGAACCAAAAATTAAATCTATCATACTTTTAGACACAGTGGTGGATATCTCATCCATCCATCCATCCTCTATACACCGCTTTATCCTCATTGGGGTCGCGGGGGGTGCTGGAGCCTATCCCAGCTGACTCGGGCGAAGGCAGGGGACACCCTGGACAGGTCGCCAGTCTGTCACGGGGCTACATACACAGACAAACACTCACACTCGCATTCACACCTACGGACAATTTAGAGTAACCAATTAACCTCAGCATATTTTTGGACTGTGGGAGGAAGCCGGAGTACCCGGAGAAAACCCACGCATGCTCAGGGAGAACATGCAAACTCCATGCAGAAAGATCCCAGGCCCACCCCGGGAGTCGAACCAGGGATCTTCTTGCTGCAAGGCGAAAGTGCTAACCACTAGTCCACTGAGCAGCCCGTGGATATCTCAGTATCAGCATGATTTGATTCAATAATTGGCAGCAGGTTCTGAATAAAAATGTAAATAAAATAGAATTCAGTTGCCACGTTGTGAATTTGCTCAGCAACTGCAAATTTGTGTGAAATGATGCATGGACCTAGTGCATTATGTGTTATAATTTAATTTCTACTCTGTTTCACAAAACTGCAACAAACGACCTGAAACAGCCCCGTGGATCGGTCACTGGAGCACAATAATGTACGTGACGGAGTCTTGTTTTGGTTGATTATGTAAAAAAGGAAAAAAAAGTGAAGGCGGTGGATGTTTATCAGAATCTGACACGGTTCACTTGCAGTTTTTCTTACGGCGCCTGAAGGCACCACAAACCCCGCCCCCTTGTGTCGCTCGACTCATTTGACTAATATATGCGCGCGTCAGGTGACGTCAGGCGGCCAGTCATTCAAATAGAGGCCTGTGGCAGAAATAGCATCAGACAGTCGCTCGTAAAAATCAGCGAAGCTCACGCAAAACCGACACAGCACCGACTCAGCCAGCAGCGAGTTAGTGCATCGCTATCAGAGACATAACAAAAGAAAGAAGGAAAGAAATTCCCGGATCTTCTTCTCTTTTGGGGAGAAACAATCAGTCGCAAACGTGGCGAGAAATATAATCCACACGAGTCTGGTACTCAATATGAGCACGGAGATGTTCGCTAAAACCCCAATGGAAGTGGCCGTCTACCAGTTGCATAACTTCTCCATCTCCTTCTTCTCCTCGCTACTCGGAGGAGACGTTGTATCGGTCAAACTTGACAACAGGTAAATATTTTTTAATAATGCGATCTGGTCATCATATACTTGAATTCAGTATTTTCTTCTTATTGGATTTGTTCGAATCAGTCAGGAGCCTTTTGTCATTCTGCTGCGGGCCTCTCGGTGCTTATTATAGCCGTTCAAAACAAACAGGACCGTCTGATATTGTTTGTACTTATCAAATGCCTCCATACGGCTCGATTTGGACTTTGCTGTTTGCTCTGTGACTTGGCCATTGCCTCATATACTCTGTTACATTGTAACCTAAATTAAACTCTGATCTGACTCTCAAAGCAATCAACAGCACTGCAGTTTATGCTGTACAGAAATACACTAGATAACAGGAGAGTAAACAGTTTTCCTTTCTGTTTCTGCAAGCTTTCTGTTTCACTGCTGGAGACTTCTTTTCGTTAATAATTTGTGAAGTGAGGTGACTTTGAGTGAAGTTATGAACTGTTTCATTTATGGCTTCTTTCTTCTTCCCTTCTGCAGTGCCTCTGGTGCTAGCGTTGTGGCCATCGACAACAAGATTGAGCAGGCGATGGTAAGCAGAGATAACACACACCAGGCATAGACATGAACAAAGGCTGCACTACACAGTATATACGTGTGTTTTGACACACAAATTGTCCTAAAATCCTAACTGACTGAGTTCTACAATGCCAAGTCATGCATTGCAGTGAGTGGATGGTTTTGTAAATTTAAAAAAACAACAACTTAAATTTAAATTGACTTCTGGTAGATCACAGCAGGCACATTCATTATCCCAGCAAAGGACCTGTGACCTTTCTTTTGTTAGATTTATTTACTAGATTTGGTCCCTAATGCATCCTGCACAAAACCAGCCCTCTATGAATGTACTGGGAAGTCCCTGTTACGTAAAAGCAGCACAGGCCAGCAGCACATGGCAAAGTAGAAGAGTGCAGAAGATGATGGCAGTAGATAAATAAAAAAATCGAATTTTTTGCACAGTTTTTGCAAACAGTGTGGAATTTAGCCTGTAACATGTACATTACACATATTCCATTGGGTAAACCCAGTTGCAGATATCCTCTGATGAAGCACCTGACTGTCAAACCCAGTGATTTTTTTAGCACATGCATCAGCTGTGCTACCACATCAGCCTTGCACGTCTGAACATGGCTCTGCTTTTATTTCTAAACTGATCTCTCCTTTTTGTCATGCCAGGATCTTGTAAAGAACCACCTGATGTACGCAGTGCGTGAAGAGGTGGAGATCCTCAAAGAGCAGATCAAGGAGTTGGCAGAGAAGAACAACCAGCTCGAAAGAGAGAACTACCTGCTGAAGAACCTGGCCAGTCCAGAGCAACTGGAGAAGTTCCAGTCCCGCATCCCAACTGATGTGTTATTACCTCTGGACAATCAGAGCGTCCAGATGACCCCAGACCACCAGCACCAGCAGCAGCAGCAGAGCTGCAACCACATCACTGGCTCTGCTGTATAAGTGGCTCTGCCTTGGGGCGGGCAGAGCCACTGTCTCTTTCCAGTAATGGACCTCCATTTAAACGTAAGCGTTACTAAATCGCCGCCGCCGAGAACCCTTCGACAAAACGAAGGTGAAGAATCGGGGCTGTAAATGATCGATGGGACATAAATGAACTGCTGACACTGATAAGCACAAAACAGAACTTGAGACGCTCTGACTGGTGCCATGTCAGGCCCGTCCTCTGATACCGTCCAACTCTTTGTCATAGTCTCTCTTTTGTAGACAGAAGTGTTAAGAATAGAGAGAGGGCTGACTAGACACAGACGAGTGCTTGCTTTCAGACAGAGGGGGGCTTTCCCTGCCTAGCCAAACCCTTCCAACAAACACCCTTTGCTCTAGAGAGGAGGGTGAGGAAGTGTTGACCGGGCTGGCCCTGCAGGTGCTAACTTGGAAAGTGTAGGGTCTTTGCTCCCTCACGACCCAGAGGAGACCTATCTGAGACGGTCCCCCAAGTCTCAACGAGAAGAGCCCCATCGTGTGGATTTGTCCAACATCAAAATACAAGTTTCAAGGACTTCCAGCCTCACATTTCAACCACATAACAAGGACTTTTCCTCTGCCTACAATGTATTGCTCATGTGTTCATGTACATTTTAGCATAACAAGAATAATCAACAGAATAAGCTATGGCATCCGAGGTGGAGGTTAATACAGTATAGCCTGTTAGAGCTGGTGAACTGCTGCAGTAGACTGATCAGTATACTGAAATGATTCATAAAATGTAATCTTGTATTGTCTGCAGTTGGGGCTTGCTGCTTTTGGGGGAAATTAATCCTGCTATATCTTCTGCTTTTGTTTGTAATTCAGAACAAAAATCAGTTGGTTGTAAAATAGGAGCATAATCTAAAGAGGCGTACCTGTCCATGTTGCTTGCCTAACTCTTGACAGGAAAGCTAGAGTGTATATAAAGGTTGAAATGCCCCGAGGTAAACACCGTGGAGACGGTTATCGAGCAGACACCTGCATTTCTTGCTGCAAATGCACTCCTGATTTTAGCAGCGTCGTCCAGTATCTGGTCTGTTTTCTTGCTCAGATGCCAACTTGAGAACAATGGCATGACAACAGTGCCTGTAAGTAAAGAGAGGAATGCATTTCCACACTGAGCTCAGTTGTTGCTGTTGTTTTCTAGCTACCAAAGACTTTTGCCTTTTTTTTTTTTATTTTCCCCTTAACAACAACAACAACAGAGGCTGAGCAAACCAGGACCATGTGTAAAACTTCACAGGGAGAAATCTTGTTTGTAGCTAGTGCTAAAGTTTATATGTGTTTTGTAAAGATAACGGTATTGTTGCTGTAAAGTATCCTGAAAACAGTTGCTCTGTATGGTGTTTGGATACAACTGCACATTTGCAATAAACCTTATGTTTACATAATACCATACGCTGACATATTGTCTTTTGTTCATTAAGTGCACCTGTATAACTTAACACAAATATACATTAGGAGCCACTAAAAAGGAAAATGTATGATTTGGTATGACTCCTGGCAAAAAAAAAAAAAGAAATTCATGCTATACATTATCTTTTTAAAATCTTTAACAACAAACAGATTCAAGTGGATGCAATAGAAAGCATTGTGAAATAGTAAAACAACATATTTTACTTGCTGAATTTTACACAGCACGAATACACTGGAATAACGGGCATGTCACGACATCAGACCGCAATTTTTACCTTTCTAGTTGTGCTTTGGAAGTTACTTTCTCTGTACTATAGAGAGATTTATTCATGAGAAACCCAGCCAGGGAAGACACATGAGACAGCTGTAATAACAGCAACACCTGACATGATTTCATTTTCTGGCGCCGGAATAAGAGGACCACTGTGCAATCCGTCTCATTTGAATTTCAGAGTAAACAACCCCATTGTCTGTTCTCACAAGTAATGTTTCGTTCTTGCATGTTCCAGCCACTCCGCCACAATATCTCCCGATGTGCGTCGATGTCTACCGAGTCTTGTGACCCTTGTTTGTGTTTACAAGGTCAGCCTGAGAAGCAGCATGTGATTCGTAAAACGCAGCACAAAGTTGCAGTGCAGCCACAAGTCTCCTGCTGCACACAAAGGAACTTTTAACTTATGATTAACTTTTAACTTTGAAACACCAATCTTGTAGCTATTGAGACTTCGTAAAAGAAAATGTTCTGTATTAGTAAGCATGTAGTATTCTTCTTCCAAAGTCAAAAACAGCACGACCACTAATGATAGAGAGGTAATAAGAGCTAGGTTGCGTGACGACTGGAATCTGCAAGAGTGAAAAAACAGTTTGTCCTCGTAGCATTTTCCCTCAGACGGATTGGCAGCCAGTCATTGCAGCCTGTGTGTAACTAGATATGTTGTGGCTTTCCCGGTCCAGCAGACCAGACTCCCATCCCTCCATCGCTGAGAACAAGAAGACTCAGCTCTGGCTTGGAAACATTATCACAGATCAAACAGCACTCGAAAACACAACATTATTCTCGTTGCTGCCTTTTGCATATGAAACTGTGGCCTTTCCAGGTTCTTCGTGTCAAAACAACTAATTCAGTGTGAGGCTGATCGTCTTGATCAATATACCTGCTCTGAAATGCATTCTGCATTTAATTAGTGGCAGCAGGGATGTGCTGCTTATTGTCTGGGGAGGGGAATCATTTAAGAGGACAGACGCAGGTTTTAATTGATTATTTCTCACGAGGTAGCCGTAGTCAGCCTTTCTAGTTCATGCCCAGATACCTGAGCACCTCAGGCTTGCCAATAAAAACAGACTGCAGGGTCAACTATAGCAGAAACTGCTAGTGCAGATTAATCACACTTGTGCTAAAGGCTAATGCAACATCAACAACAGAGGAAAATTACTCTGGCAGCAGAGCGAGCATGCCAAAGAATCTGGAAGCACACAACAAGCCTCAAGACAATTAGGACTTTAGCTTCATTTACCACTTTGCTCGTAATGTCGTTCTATTTTGGGATCGGTTTCGGAAACTCTATGTTCTGGTATCACATTAGTGGCTTTTTTATTTGAAGCTGCTTCATGGTGAATTTACAGCCATTGTCCACATCTGAAGGATTCCAATGAAATAATACCGAGAACATAGTTGTCTCTTAGGCAATGCTATGCTTTCTGTTTTTATTATTATTATTATTGGCTTTTCTGTTTATTATACTATCCCAGTTCATATAAAAAAATGACATATTGTAGCCATTTTGTTGTGTGCATAATTTGGTTTTGCTATTGTTACTTCACTGTAGCAAATCCTTGTATATGTACAGGATTCTATGCAGGGCTGGCGTGGGACTCATTTTCAGCCCTGGACTTTCATGTCTCAGACTGACCCACTTTAGATCATGACCTATTACTATTAAAATCAAGTAATTCTTGCCCTGTCTTGTAATTCAGTGTGTTTTTCTAAAATACTTTCAATTCAGTGTAAGTAAGGGTTGCTTCACAATGAAGATTTATTCCAATGTTAGTGCACATCTCCAACATTATTCTTTACAACAATATCAGAATCTATATTCTGTTCAAATAAGTGTTCAAGGATATCCAAACCTTAAAAATGAAATGAAAAAGAAATAAAAATATTAAAAATAAATAAATAAATAAAATAAAATAAAAGGTGTTGTACTTTCTAATAGCACTATCATCTATTTTTCCTCTGCAAGGAAACAGTTCCATCACAACTTAAATTTCACAAATATGAGAACATCAGTTAAAGGGATAATCTCCAACACTATTCTTTACAACATCACAATGTCCTTTTTTGCAATATCAAATATCAAGCAAAGTAGTGTTTACATATATCTAATCCTCATGAATAAAGAATAATTATTGCACTGTTGTCTGCAAGTTTGTTATTCACAGTATAATATAACATAACTTTCTAATGAAATTTTAAAAATGCTTTGATTTTCATTTTATATTTACAACAACAAGAAAATAAAATCATTAAAAGACAGAAACGAAAAAAGATCCGTTTTTCCATCTTCTGAGACCGGAAGTGGTCATCAGCATGTGTGGAGCCAAACAGAGCACGGTGCATAGACTGTATATATATTTTTTGTTAATTTTCATGGTCAAAATGAGAGATCAGGTGGCCAATCTTAAAGTAAACTAATATTGATTTTTTTATAGAGCGTTAAAGTTTTGCGAACCCAGGGGGCGGGGTTACTTGATTGACAGTCCGGTCTGGTATATTTGACAGCATAGACAAAATAAAGAGTAGACGCCGCTCGGGGTACTGTGCAGCGAGAAATACGGCCGCCATCTTGGTCCGGTCACCCACTCCACTCAGCGCTGTTTGACAGCGCATTTAATCCATCTTAACTCTGAATATTAAACTGTTGTTCACGCGTTTTTTATTTTTATTTTTTGCTGCAAATGTCATACATGGCGATTGTTTTCGCGGTCCTGCTTTTAATGCACTTTATGTGCAGCTGTAGTGTCAGATATAATGTGTGTCATGCACTCCAGATGTTGTTGGAGTTTATTTCAGTGTGTGTTGACCAGAGAAGAAAGTTAGCATCCAGTAAATATTAGTTTTAATGTTAGCGGTGCTAACCGAGCTAGCTGCTCAGTCGTAGCCCGATTAAAGCTAACGTAGCATTAAGCTAACGATGTTTGCGTTGTGTTTCATGTAAACAGTGCAAGTGTGTTGTGTCAGTGTAATGTGGTGCATTTAGATAATAAAACTGTCAGTGGAGACGCTGGATCACATTAATGTAAGGTTTAGAAAACCTGGATGTGATTAAAGCAGTGAGGTTAAGGTTCTGTGTTGTCAGTAGTCCTGAATATTTGCTGAGTCTCTGAAGTTGAAGTGGAGAAAACAGTAAATCTACTCTCTAGTCGTCAACATTGTTTAATGACTGATTCACATGTTGTAGTATGTATTCCTGCAGTGTAGATTGGAGAAATAACCTCCCAGAATGAGTCCAAAGTAATGATGAACGCTACAGTTATTACATTTAAATTGTACCACAGATAAACTGGATAATAAAATCCTCTCCTTTAAAGCTAAACTGACTACAGGCCCTTCTGTCTTTCAGTGCTTGGAAAATAAATATGGTAGAGGAAATCTTTCCAGGGATACTTTGAAATGAACCTCTGCTGTTGATGTTGATACTGTGCTGTCTGTCTTCATCTCATGTGTCTCATGTTCACTGTGAGGATCTTCTAAATGAAGCCAACAGAAGGAAAACCTCATCTGGTGTGAAGAAGGAGAGTGAATGGACGACATCGTCAGTGAACCACTTCCTGTTTAACTTTCACTTACAGAAGGACAGACCAACTGCTTCAGGAGTTTATTATTCTCTGTTCAGCAGACAGGTGCTCTGCTTTGAAGTGTGACGATGTCGTCGGTGATGTGGAGACTGACGTTCCCGTTTCACCCACAGCATGCTTTAGGACACCCGGCTCGGACTTGATTAGGGCTGCAGCTAACAAAGCCTCGAGTAATCGTCTGAGCACGATACGTCATCAAAAGCGGAAGTGAGTGCGCAATGCAACAGCAATCACCGTCCGACCAGAGCGCGGAACACGGACGTGCACGATGCAGCGCTGATGTCCGTCCTTGTTCTGTGCTCCGGTCGGACGGTGATGTTTGAAATACTGACCAACAGCTCAGATTTAACTGTCTGTAGTTCTGTTTTGATGGATGTTAAATTTTCACTCAAAGCTGCCAGGAGCTGGGTCTTTAAAATAACCGCCGTCTCGTTACAGAGTGAAAGTAGGAGTTCCTCCTTAAGGTCAGAGATTGCAGCATCTGAGGGCCTCTTCAAAAGAAGATGTAGTTGATGAAGGCGTTCTGGAGCAGGACCAGAAAGACCACGACCAAGCAGCCTTGAGATCTTAGGCAGCGTCTCCCTAAAGGTGGGTGTCAACGGTGTTCACGGTCAGGTCTGTGGTAATCCCGTCAAAACACAAAACAGAAAAAAATGTAGATTATAAATCAATTGAAAATATTAGTTTTTGTCTTTTTTATTGACCAAACTTTTCAGAAAGTAGATGAAGACTTACTAAAGCTCTCATATAAAAGTCCAGCTTATTTTGGATCCCTATGGAGATTTTAGTCTTCATGCTTAATAGCAACATTTACTAAACCTAAAGCTTCCCTGTTGGCTCATTGGTGGAGTTTGTTCCCGAGCATCTGAACCTTAAATCCAGTGAGAGGACCATCTCCAGTCAGAGAACTTCAAGACCTTCCATCGGCTGGACCAGATGTGACGTCAGCTCCCTCTGAACATCTGGATGACAGGAGGAAAGACAGAAATCAAACACAGATCACAGAAATACAATTTATTCACTTTCATCATTTCATAAAAGTAGCATGAACTTTATTAAAACTGGACATCATCAGTAATGAGAATAAATGTTTTTATCTCATCCTATTCCCTTTCAGTTGTGGGCTTTGTATATTTACTATCTTTTAATGATAAAAAATAAAATGGGTCACTGCTATCGTTTGGGCATAGTAAGTATTGGAACTAATGCTTGCTTGTTCACTCTGTTCCAACAGCTCACCTGTTCCTTCAATACTGACAGCAGTAATCCCCTCATCACTACTGGCTCTGCCTCTGACACTAAATCACATTTTTAAAATGGTCAAAATGCTCAGCACAAATCTCCACTTTTTACAAAGCCATCAGGTCAGTTTCATTAATGTAGAGCTGAATCATCTCGCATCTCAGGGCACTTCTCATACAGAGCAGGTCTACACCAGACTCTTCATTATATTCATTCTAATAATATTCACTCAATGAACAGTCCTACCTCCCACTCTGGACTTGTGAGTTCTTGGTTGCTGCTTGGTGCTGGATCTTTCTTCTGACTCTGAGGGGCTACAGGACAAAGTTTCCCAGTTATGTGGTGGCATCATACTATTATTTAAATTATATAACATTATGTTTCACGCCACAATGACACACAATTAATTGATTTGATAATTAACTTGAACAGTGGTTTGCAAAGTTCAACAAAGTCTGTATCCGTTTCCTCGGACTCATTTGTCGTTTCAAACCGCGAGCTTTAGTGAAAAAGTTTCTAATTTCTGCATATTCGGCTGCGTCTGTTTCCAGAGCTTTCCTCTTTTTAATTCTTACCTTCTCTGCACCACCTTTGCTCTTTCTGTTTATCATCTTTCAAACACCTCTGACCATGTGCACGGACATGTTACATCACGGTGAGTCTGCAAAAAAAAAAAAAAAGTGCCAGTGGAGGCGGCCCAGGAACAGCGGCAGCAGCAGAATGATCAACCCAGTGCCATGACTGAACACCGGCTCTCACGGCCCAAGCATCAGACCGGCCCACCGGGAATTTTTCCGGTTCTCCAGATTAGCCATCCCGGGCCTGATTATATGCAGAAAGCACTTAACACTTCTGACCAAGATGTTCAATAGACATGATGTACAGAACCTATTTAAACCTGTTCTTTTTAAAATCATATACCAAAGGTTGACCTCACCCTGGTGAACTTGTCACTAGCTTACGTATAGAGCGTGCACTTATTCATTCATTTGATAATGACTCAAAACTCCTTATTTGGCTTAAACTGGAACTTCTCAAAATTGCAGAAACAGAAAATCTGCGTCAAACCATCACTGATTCCACATCACTTCCTATAAAGTACAGTTAAATCATAAAAGCCTGGGAAGAACCTCATGTGTGGATTCAACTTTTAGACTGCTTGAAACAAGGCAGCCAAGAGAAGACTTTGTGTTGGATTACTTGTGTTATGCAATACAAAAAAAAAAAAAAAGAACATCTGCTTCAGATTGAAATCGGGGGTGGCGCTGGATAAGTAAGCTCTGCCTCAGTGTGGTTGGGTTTGCATGCAGTGGAATAATTTGGCCTTACTGCTTTTCATGCGGATATATACAACTTGTGTATCTTCTCAGCGTCTGCATAGTCACACAGTAAACATCAGAGCCGGAGTTGAATCAAACAAATGTCAGATTTTGGATTTATGTGATGCTGTTATGCAGCATCACGCACGACACATTTCCTCTAATGTGAACAAGACGTAGCTTTGCTTTTTCCTAAAAAGGCTACAAATTGCCAATGACAGATGGTTATGTAATATATTTTAAAAAATGCTGTTGTCCTTTCGCATAAGAAAACTCTTGGAGGTTTGCACAGCCGAAAATCACCTACTTCACTGATATCTTTCTTCATGCTATGTATTTTATCTGTTGACCAGGTACTGTGACCTATTTCAAGTGGCTATCACCGTTGACCCCTGAATGACAGTCACAAAAACAAAATCTTTTCACATGTTCATACAGGGGTCTGTTTCCTACTTAGTCCAGTTAATAATGAGCACAAAACGGATTTTATTCGTGCAAGTGCTCACAAAGACAGATGTATTTACTTTTTGCTTCGTGCAAGTGCTATGCATGAGTCTATGCGTGAGTAAATGCTTCCTCATACAAGGTCAAGTGGACACAGTTCTTTCCACAGTTTCAGCCTCCTCAATTTTACAAAGTCTGACCACGCAGACAAAGAGGGTGTTTCATCAGAGACAGACAGGCTAGCTGGTTGGTCCAGCCTTGAATCATGTTTAATCGAATTAACCTTTGGCAAAGGCTTTGTAGTGTAGCTATGTTTGTCCTCTTACGCGCTGCATTCTATATGTGACATGTAGGCCAAACAATGATCCCCCAAGTTGTCAACAGTAGAAATGAGGTCAGAGGGCTGAGTGGGCTTTTGGCTAGAAGACAGACGTGCTGAAAGCGTTGACTGTGGTCGTTTTCTTTTATTTTTTAACCAACAGTCATGACCATCTTTCTCACACTTCTTTAAAAAAATGGAAGATTGGCAGCACAAGCCATCAATACATTTTTTTCTGGAATATATACTTTTTTTTTTTTTACAAGATTCTCAAATGTATGCCAATATATATGTATTTTATGTTTATACAAATACAGTTTGGTTTGAAAGGTCACAAGCTATAAATATTTAGACATATCCTCTGGATGATCCCACAAGAATTTTAAACTTACACAAGGGAGTATGTGGGTCAGTCGTCTGGATTTGTCGTCTTTCTGGAGAGCTCGGCTTGGTTAAATGAAATTGTGCATGTACAGCATGCCAGTGTACTTCACATGTTATCATAATGCAGTGTCATTTTACACCATGTGGTCTTGATGGATAACACCCTCCCTGTGACCTCAACCTTAACCATTTTATGTGTCATTTTCAACACTGTAAAATGACACTCAAGGGAGCCTGACATTTATCCAAGCATTGAATTTTATGTATTATATTCAATAAATTTAGCTAGGCCCCATCTGTCTCAGGTAAAAATAAAACATGAACAAGTCATTCCTAAAGCTGTGTCTTGATTGTGAAATAAAATATTTGATTTTATAATATTTAACTGAAGTATTTCAACTCAGAATGTATTCTGGTGGAATCTTGCCTTGTGCATCAAAAAGCACACCTTGTGTGATTGAATTGTTTTTCAGATTTTTTGAAAAGTTTAACCTAAAACACAGCTGAATTAATACAACACACTCGACATTGCAGTAGATTAAAACTTGACTGTTGTACGTGATCACCTGAGAAGCCCCTTGTTTTTCTTCACAGTGTGGTCAGCTGTGTTTTGTATCCCAGCTGATCAAAGCCATTTTAGGAATGTAGCCAGGCCAGAACATTTTATTCATACAGACAAAAGGTCGGGAGCCACTGGTTTCAGATTTATGGTGATATACCTGGTTCATGGCACCACAACACAGCAAGAGCCTGCAGAAAAGTAAAAGCCCCACAGACCCCCACTTTTTTCAACATGTGACACATGCAGGGCCATAAGAGACAGGGTTGCATATTCTGAACAATACAGAAAATGTACTGTGGAAGATTTCCCAAGAGATTTCATCTCCATAACAGTGGCCACTTAGCCTAGCCGCGCTAGACCCATGCTCTGAAGACACAAGGGTCTAGGCACGCTCGACAGGGAGGGAGGCGGGCTAAAAGGTTGTCTATCAAATCACTCTGCAGCAATCGGGTAGGTATACAACCAATCAGCGCAACGAATAGGCTCCTAGAGCGCCGGAAATCAGAGGATGCGGTAGTTCGGTGAAGCCTTATTTATACAGTCAATGGGTGAAGCTCAAGTATATTACGGACATGTTAACAGAAAGATTATTCAGAGTCGGTGCTAATGGAGCTCAACAACAGTTGTCGTTTTTGTTGTCGACCCTGGCAGAGAATTAAATTCGTTGCCGTGGGTTGTCTAGCGCGGCTAGGTTAGTTGTTTCCGGTTGTTTCTGTCAGAATCGTCGTGCCTCTGTCGTCACTTAGTTACGCCCGCCTTCTGACTCTACACTTCATGGTGATTCGTCCGGCCAGTTTTAGGAGCATCCAACCTCGAGGCTTATGGAGGGTAACTAGACCCACCCTGGCAGAGAATTAAATTCGTTGCCATGGGTTGTCTAGCGCGGCTAGGCTAGTGGCCACTGATCACGAGGATGCCATTATGATTGCTTAACATATTAATACACTACTGAAAAGGGAACTAATGAATGATATACATATATAATTATCAAATGAAATGAAACGGACCAGAATTTTCTGCATGTCACATTAAATATTTGGTTTGGATAGCTGAAAAAAAAAGACAACCATTAGGCCCTAGGTCAACTTTTTAATCTCTTGTGGGGGCCTCTGGGTGTAGCTCTGTGTACCAAGTTCCTTCATACGTTCTCGTAAATTGAAATCAGGCTTTGCAAAATGCACAGAGGAGCAATCTTGCAATTCTAAACACTACAATTTACAACTGTGTCATACAGCTATAAATGTGGAAAAGCCTGTCTTTGATCTATAATTAACTTCTTGTTCAGGCTATGTGACAGATACTATAAGAATACCAATGAACATTGTAACAAATGAGTTACTTTGTGGAAATCCTGAACAATCCGGGAGGTGAGTTCAGTTTGCAATGTTGAGTTTATGGAACAGTTTACTACAGCAAGTTTAGGGTCCTATTACTATCTAGCACAAATATGGGCGAACAGTTATTGGGTCGAGTTTTGTGAACCTTTACGGAACTCTCCCTCCCCCATTGTGCTTTCTGTGTGTATGTGACTGTTTCTTATGTGCAGTAAACATCCCTCATCCTCTGTTCTAGTTTAGGCCGATGTGAAGGGAGCTGTCCGTGGGCCGCAGGAAGTTTAAGATGTAAACAGAGGAAGAAATAAACGCCACACAACCTTGCAAATAGATTCGTCTTATACAAAGCTCGAAGAGAATTCACAGAAGAAACAGTGATACTTAATGATTTGTGATCAGACTTTGTATGTTGTCTGTTACTTGTGAAAAGACCAGCACAGATCTCAATCCTTGGGGAAGAGAGACTTTCGGATTGTAAAATATGACAGCATCAGAAATGTCAGACATGTTAATGTGCAGGTTGAAGAGGTATTGCCTCCTTCATTTGGGAGCCATTATACCTTCTTTATACAATGTTCCAAATCTGGGTTTAGTCTCTTTTATTATGTACTGGGTGGAGCTGGCTGGGTGGGCATGGCAGCAAGTCATGTCAGCAACAGGCAAACAGATGATGATAATAACCACTGTACAGCGACTGCTCTATTTATGATGGTATGTAAGGAGGGGGGAAAAAAGCCTCCTTTGTTGGGAAAACTTGTATGGCAGGAAAAAACACAATAGAAGTGAAAAAAATACAGCCAATCTGATGCAGAAAAGCTATTGTGGTTTGTTTGCTTAGACTTATTCTGGAGATGAATCTGTCTAGTCTGAACAGTATGTATTAGGCATTACAGTTTACTTCAAGATCACAGATTTCAGGACAGTTTGACTTGCAATAGTGGGACAATAATAATAACAATGATTACTTTATTTACATAGGACCTATTAAAAACAGAGTTTACAAAATGCTTTACAGATGGGGTAAGAAAGAAAAGAAGGATACTCAGAAAAAAGACTGAACAGCAGAAGGCCGGTCAGTCCAAACATGGTAAAAAAAAACTTGCAGGATAAATTAGTACGACAACACCAGATAAAAAAATAAAATAAAATGCCACATCCAAGTATGGGAAATAACAAGTGGAATAGAGGAAACAGAGGGTATAACAATAAACACAAGGGTAAAAATGATAGTAACAGTAAATGAGAAAAACAAATGTAAATCAGTTAAGGGTAAAGAGAATAAAATTAACAATAAAATAAATATTGTTAAAAAAATGAACTAGATGACCAAAACATAAGATAAAAATAGAAATAAAAAGTAGAAATGGAAATAGGGATAGAAATAAGTGACATGACATAAAAGCAAGCCAATAGAAAAGGGTTTTCAGAAGTGATTTAAAAGAAGATACTGTGGTGAAGAGCACATGTTTCACAGGATTCTAGTAAGTCATGAGCTCAGTTCCCAGATGCCAGGATCTTATAGCCAAATTTTAATCGGCAGCCATGAAAAAGGCCTACTATATTAAAAACAAACAGAAATTAAACTAGCAAAACAGATTACAATACAATATAATATTTCTGTGTTACATTTTGGGGAAAATGCACTGTAAAAAAACAGATAAATTGTTCTACTAAGGCTGTCAATCTCTTACTTAACAGTCGTGCTAAGATTGAATGCAGCAGGTATTTTTAAGAAGCTAAAGAGGTCGTTTCAGTTAAGTGTTTTCCGTGACTGGCAGTGATGTAAGGCAGACAGTAATGATGATTTGACATTTCGACTTGTCAAAAAAGCAGGTGTGACCGATCCGATAGCTGTATTCCATTAACTCTTGGTGACTCAGCCACAGTAGCTGAGCCTTAGAATAAGCTCATATAGATGCAATAAAGTCATAAGTGATGTCATTAATAACATCTTTGCATTTGCTGCTATGACTTGTAAAATGTCTCCGGGGTAAAAGTGTTGAGGATGGTTGAAGATGCCAAAATCGTAGCCGTACTTTAAATACAGTACAATATGCAATGCACTGGATATTAGATAATCACCACACTTGCTTCCTGTTAAGCTCCTTTACTACAGGATTCCTGCTGTCCATCTGAATGTGATGTAGCTGAACAGAATTTACAGTTCTTGATACGATTTCCATTTTACCCTGTGTTTGCTGAGTGTATGGAAAAATCCTTAGACCCTGTCTGTGATGCCAGACATCAGCATGCCTAACCACTATACCTGCTGCCTGTCCCAGCAGGTAGCGACTCCAAGTTGTGTCTTTCAGCTGTGCATGACAGAGGCCCATGGGCTAAGGCCAAGCCACCAGCGAGCCCCCCTACTGGAGCCATCCCCAGGTCTTGGTCTCCCTAGTCAGTTTATTACAGGGTGTTTGAATCAGTCTTTCTCTGGTCCTTCCTCTAGGTCAATTTTGCCTAAGGAGATCCATCAATGGGCTGTTGCACTTTCATATCTTATCTGATTTCCAAGAACCACAGGGATACACGCATTTCTCCACCGTGATAAGGTATCAATTCTTCAGGGGAATTATTATCAGTAGTCTTTATCTGAGTCACACATTTTTAAAAAAAACATCTGCAGAAATTCAATTAAACACGGCGTGAGGAAAGCACAGCGTGTTTAAAACGTGACTTGCAGTGATTTCTTCTGATGTTTAACAAGAAAACATCTCATTGTATCACACAAGCTGCATTTGCCTTCTTTCTCGTAGCTTAACTGTGTTTCGAAGTGTTTGGTCAATTTACAGTTTTGTGGGCAATTAGAGTTTCCACTCCGACTTCGTAGAGATTCTCACGAGTAAAATAGTAGAAGGAAGGACAGGATGACTCAGCTCAACTCATCTTGATAAAACTGTTTCAGTTTTATCTGTCTCTATGAAAAATTGTGACAATCATTTGCAGCTTGTACACAGTCGTGTGAGACAGACAGAAAGTGGACCAATGTTTTTTTATTTTATTTTATTTAACCAGGAAGACCCCATTGAGATTAAGAACCTCTTTTTCAATGGAGTCTTGGCCAAGACAGGCAGCAGCAAATACAAAACAGTTACAAAGTTACACAGTTAAGACATAATTAAAATACGAATTTTTTTTAAGTAAACAAAAATAAATCAGCAAAAATAACAACAATAATTAAATTTACAAGCAAGTTATAAAAGTTGTGGAAATGGCCTCAAGAACTCGCAGTTTTGGTTTAAAGGCACTCAATGAGATCAACTCAGTTAATTTGAAGTCTTTCTGCAACATATTCCAGGCAGAAGGTGCAGAATAAACAAAAGCCTTTTTACCCAGCTCAGTACGAACATATGGTGTGAGGATAGACAGCGCTGAACAGAAACATTTCACCTTCCAGACTTTTCGCAGGTGTGCCTGACGAGGTGATGTCCCAAAATTATGCGAGCGGAAACTTGCATGATGAATGCCAAACCGTTGCGCAACCTTGAGTGTGACACCTCCTCGCAAATTGGAATGAAAAACATTTTATGTAATGATCCACATTGTGTGTGAACCAGAGATGGTTCATGCTGTTCTCAGTGCACATCTTTCAAACACATTTTAATCTGCATATTATTGTTGTCCTAACTATTATTATCATGATACAAAACAGAAGATCAGTAAATCTCTTTCTGAAAAAGTTATCAGTTCAGTGTGTTTAGTTTTACTTTTTTGCTTTAGTGAATCTATTGTTAACAATTGATTTCATTTGAACTTAATGTCTTAAGTAACGTACAGTTTGTGATACGTAACAGTTTCTTCACTAATTTTTCCACCAGTCATTGGATAATAAATCATGAGTTTATGCTCCGCTACACAACAGTTAGAATTGGATCAAAAACGTTGGGCATATACAACCATATAATTAAATTCTACTATTGAACACATATAATTATACTGCATAATGACACACTGGCACACAGAGAATAGTGAATATGAAATATCCTGAGAGATCCCACCTGTCCGGCTCTGCTCCCATGTTGGGGAGCCGCCTCCTTTGAGCTTCTCTTGGATTGGAGAACAGCATGTTCTCTGATGGTTTATTGCCTTCCTGTGGTTTTCCGGGGTTGTGAACTTTATGAGGATTGCTTTACAGCCGTTTAACCTGTCCCCAGCTGTGTGGAGCGATTGTGGATCAGAAAGGATTGTTAGAGGTCCAAATCTTTATGTTCCTATATTGGCAGCTACAGTACGTGATTATGTTTTTCTTAAATTACAGCTAAGGCCACCCCTTAGCTTGCTTTATACTGCTGTTGCATTCCAGCAGCGATTTGCTACAGATGCTGCTTCTTTGAGGGCAAACAACAAACAAGTTTAGACTTAACCTGCAGCATTGCTAGAAACAATCCAAATTATAAGCTTTCCGCATTTTCAGGACCCAAAACCGAACTTCAGGGCACCTGTGGATGACAAATTAAACCGAGAAGATTTATCTCATTCATGCATCAAGTCAAATGAAATCCAATTCAATCCAACTGAAATTTAATAAAATGTAATTTCTAGAATCAAATGGAGGGTAAGCCTCATCTGTTTTATTCAGGTTCATCTATAAAACACGCATAAGACAAAACATAATGAGTGAAAGCTTTCTTTTGCTTTAGTTTTAAGCTCCTTGGGTCAGAATGAATGTGATTCCTTTAAATGAAGGATAATACAATGCAGAGTGAAGCTTTTGTAAATCTGAACTAAGATTCTCCTTGTTTATACTTAAATGTTTTCATTCAAGTGTCAGTAGGGTGACCAGATGGCAATGACTAAAATCCGGGACGCTGTGCCGGGGGGGGGGGGGGGGGGGGGGGGGGGGGGTACACTGTTTTTCTTTTTTCTTTTTTTAATTTATTATTATTATTATTATTATTAATTTCGAAGACATTTACACATTTATTTCTTTAGAAGTTATAGTTTTATTTAACAACAAGCATTGTATTTTGACAAGTTGCCCAACTGAAAACAGTTCATTGTAGGCCTGCTTAAAAACAGAACAAAAAAAGGTAATTTTAATTCATTTAAACTCTTAGCATAGGCCTAATTAATTCATAAACTAAAATCTCTTGGCAACGGTTTTTATTAGATTATGACGTTTCTCCCATATCTCTGCTGCCACGGGTGTTGTCTTCATTTGTTTGCCTATGAGACAAAAAAACGGGAATCAGTGACTGTTATTATAACAAGGTAAAGGGTAAAACGCATCTTTCATAGTCTGGCTTCTACCTCGAAGGAGGCTTTTGTGACGACTCGGTGCTGTTGCTGTATTTCGCGGATGATTTCACAGCAAAGAGGGCCTTCTTGTTCTCCAGGATGAATTTGTAGAACTCTGCACAGGTCATAGCCAGATTCATTTTAATTTTTATCTCTGCACGGACAAGCTCCATTGAACACCTGTTTCGCACGTCAGTCCAAGCGCCTTTCATGATGGAGAAGACCCGCTCTGAGTAAGCATTGCTCACAGGAACGCTGAGGACGAAGGACAATAATTTTGTAAACTGCGGAAACGTGGACGGGGTCTTCAGTACTTGGGCCCAAAGATCGCCAACTGAGTTGCTGCTCGTGTCCAGATGGGCCAATACATTCTTCAGAGCGCAGTTTTCGTTATAGAGCTCATCCAAGTCCAGATGCTCTTCCATGTTAAGAGCGCACACTGCGTCTTTAAGTTTACTGTATCTGATCTCTCTTTGTTCCTTGATATTTAAACACTGTACATTGTAGAGATATCCAGTTTGTGAAAAGTCGAACCACTTCTCCAAGTAATCCACAGCAACTTGTAAGAAAGAGCTAAACTCTTGGCGTAGCCGGTCAACTTTATTGCTGGGAGAGGAAGCCATAATATCATCCACTTTTGTGCCAAAGAAAGCGTCGTTTTTGCGCTGCTGCAGTTTGACTCGGAGGTCGTTCATCACTCCATATACCTCAACTGAAGTGAGACTGTTGCTTTCAAGACTGAGGACAGCTGTGGAGAATATTTTGAGAACATTCTGAAGGAAGAAGAACGTGATTTCAAGCTCATTTGGATCATCTTGTTCGCCATGCTCGTGCCCCTTGAGCGCATCCCAAATGGCACGGGGGCATTCCTCCTGGCCCAGCGACAAAAAATAACTTTTCACAGCAGGCCAGATGCTCACCAGTCGATTTATTGCAGGGAGCAAGCTCAACCAGCGTGTGGGGACGTGGCGTAACAAGGTAAGATACTCCATATCAACAAATTCAAACATTTCTTTTAAACTGGCAACTCTTTTTGCGGAGCAGCTGAAATGGTTGAATGATTTAAGAACTATGTTTTCAACATCGACTTGTAGCACATTGCAGGCCCTTTTAACTGCATTGTGGATGATGTGAGCTGGGCAGTTTGCTGGGATGATCTTGCTGTTTTTCTGCTTTAGATTTTGGTAAACTGAGTGTCGCTTGCCATAATTTACTGGCGCATTATCAGCGGAGAAAGCTGATACGTTGTGGATGAGGAGGTTGTTTTCCTTTAACTTTTTTAACAACATGTCAGTGATTGCATCCGCACTTTCCTCTGCCTGTTCATAGAAATCCAGCACTCTGTTCTGAATGCCTTGCTCTGGGGTCCAAAATCTCACTGAGAGAGGAAATGTTTTCACATTGCCTTTATTTGAAGCATCAGTAGCGATAGAAAAAAAGAGCTGCTCTGTGCCAAGGCTATGGGTGAAGTCAGATGCAAGAGGAGCCAGTACATTGGTGACAAGGGCCTCTGCTTTGGTGCGACCACAGCTTATGAGTTTGGCAATGGCTGAATCTTGGTACAGTTTTGGTGTCAGTTTCATTGCGCAGTCAAGGGACCGGTATGACTGCTGATGAGAAACGCAGTGAAATACAGAAGTTAACTCTGCAGCAGCAACCTTACTGTACACTGAGTCATCCTGTGGCTTGAAGAATGATGATAGCAAAGTGTTGGTCTGTACAGCGTTAGTGTTATTTACATGCTGCTTGCCGCTAGCGTGAGACTTGAGGTCTGACTCTCCCCCGTGAGAAATACTAAAGTCTTTTCGGCACACTTTACAGAACGCCTTATTTACATCCCCAAATGCAGCCGTTACCCATGTATATTTCCTCGTCCATTCCTCTCGGTATTTGCACAGACGTTTTTTCTTTGCTGGGGGTTCATCAGATTTTTCCGGAGCATTGTTCACCTCCATTTTAACAATGAATGTGTGTTAGCATAGCATACATTTCGCGCCTATAAAAAATATAATACAAACGTCATAATTCATGCGCGAGTGACCACTGCGCAGGCTGCAGAAGGCCTGAGACATGAAGGCCTGAGACGAGACGGCCAGGCAGCGGCCCGGCAGTCATGTTTTTGGACCGTGATAACAGGTGTATGGCTAATTTCGGGACAATTAGAGCAAAATTCGGGATCCGGGACAAGCGGCTGAATTTAGGGACTGTCCCGGATTTTCAGGGACGTCTGGTCACCCTATAACAGGTGTATGGCTAATTTCGGGACAATTAGAGCAAAATTCGGGATCCGGGACAAGCGGCTGAATTTAGGGACTGTCCCGGATTTTCAGGGACGTCTGGTCACCCTATGTCACCCATGCAAACACATGGGTTTTAAATTTGGTTAAAACATTCAGCATGGAAGCAGAACTGCCTTGGCTTTCTCGTCTGTAACTGTGTCGTTGTGCCTTTGAGCTACTTCTGTCATCCGGACCTGTGGCATGTGTGCGCTCTAGTTTTCACTGCTGCATGTAATTTTTAACATTCATTCCCACGAGTACAGCTCCTCACTGGAAGGAAAAAGCCTGAACTCAACTTCTGTCACTGACAGGAGATGAATGAGCATTGCTCTGTGTATGTGTTAGTAACTGAGTCTGCATATAAAATACCATTCATTGTAGACTGTGTGCATTCTGGGACAGATCTGTCACTGCGTCGTCAATTTATGCCATTATAAAAGGTGTGGATGCATAAAGAAATTATTAACTTCAGATTAGTGTCTTAAATGGATTACTGTATGATTTTTTGGCTTGGTAGTAGCAATTAATCTCTATAACATCCACATTTGTATAACATTCCATCACTTTAATTTATAGTTATCTAGAGCGCAGTAAAGAAATCCAAGTATGTGTTGAACTTATAGCTGGAGTTCCCTAGAGACGAAATGATTCACCACAGTAGTTCACACCTCATATTTGTTACATAACACCTTTTATCATGGGCCTCACAAATTAACGCGCTCTCACGCAGTCTGAACCTGAATCCCAGGTGTATGCAAGCATGTAAACACATACTGCACCCTCTGACTCTGTGTTTCACATGATACTGCAGAGCTATTACACCGTTGTTTCACTGCCAAACATAATACCTGCTAAGTGTTTACACACACACTGAAAATGACATCACTTGATACGGTGCCATCTTGAGTTATAGTAAATGTAACAGCTAAAACAAAACATTATGCTGTTATATAATAATGACACATCTTTCAGCTTTAGGGTAATGGTAACGCTGATAGTACAATAGCTAATGGAGCCCAGTGTTCATGTAAGATGAAAGCGGCAATATGCATCTGAGTGTTTAGAAAAAGGAAGAAATTTAAAAGATCTTGCTTGTGCAAATGCTGCAAAATGATTTTCAACGCGCCAAATGCATTAAAAATGAATGAAAGTATTGTGCTGATGCAACCAGCATAATTTGTCGGTCATAAATATGTGCACGTCTACAGCCTCTTTGATCTGTAAATCATTTGCCGCAAAGTGGTGTCGGTGCGCTTTGAGGCAGCGAGGTGTCGATTTGCAGAGGAGACACATCAGCAAACAGCATTCCCAGCTGCTCGGGTTCGGGTGACTGACAGTCGGACAGAACGATAGTCAGACAGATAACTGGCCGCTAGCGGAGAGCAGTGAAGACGCTCATAGCTCGGATGATGAGTTTGACAGGTTTGTAGGAGGCAGACATTCATCAACACCTAAGAAGCACATATTGTACATACCTCACATATTAAAATTCCCAGCTCTGCATTGTAAAATTAAGTCCTGCCGCTAGGTTTAAGACCCTTTAGATGAACTTGAAGACCTGAGGAGTGAAAAAAAAACCAACTATTCACAATGAGCTATTACTGGAAGCTGGAGTGCAGTGTTTTTATTTTTAAAGATAAAATGTTCTGTGCAGAAAGAATAGCACGTGAAGAATGTGTGCCTTGTAGGAATTAGGCACAAAATTAGAAAAGATATGCTGCTTTCAGCAGCAATTGAAATGTGTTATGTCTGAAGGTCTGAAGGCATCAGTTTATTTGTTTTATAGCCTATTTAGGCAGTGTTCCTGTCATTGCCGATCCTCCCAGACAATATCTGAAAATCTTCTGAACATTGTGATTCTTGCTATCAGTGTGGGCACAGTTACAAATGATAAAGTTAAAAGTATAAACATAGCTTGGCTTGGATTCAAGTCATTTATCTGCAGGACAACCCTGCCGTATTGCCCTGCAGATGAATGGCAGCATAATTACTATGACATGGAAAACAAAGAACGCTTATACTCATGCATTGAAAATGAAAAACATCAACTACGAGTGCTTTTCCGCACAAAGATTTCACTCAAACTTGAATGCACCATCACATATGCAAACCAACATAAACACAGCTAAGCAAACAGTCAAATTCACACAAACAAATGTACACTTGGTGCACTCATGGTGTCTTATACTGTGGTTATTTATGACAGAAGGCTACTAGCATGCAGCTCATTTTTTGTGCTATCTTGTACTGACCTTCAAACCTGGCCACTGGTTTTGATTGTCAGAAAGGAACTTGTTCAACTCAGTGCACACTGCCCTTGACTTCGATGATTAGAGGGGAGCAAAAGTGTTCAGTCTGCAAAAAACAAGCAAAAAAAATGTCTGTCTGTTCAGATGCAGATGGCCTTTACACACTGACACATGCTGACACTTTCAAGCTTTATGCAAGAGTTACATTATCTGGAAGATATTCCCGCACAAGATGGTTTTATCATGACAAGGAAGATGAGTTGATGATTTTGCCCCACAGTGATGTGTGTCGTGGTCTTTCAGTGTCAAACCATCATTCTGAACGTTCACTTTCAAGTGCTTTATGATGACGTCTTAAGCAGCTGTCACGCTTAATGAATGCAAGCTAGAAGTCGCACAAACCATTTGCAGTGACAGGCACTTAAAAGCTGCAACCTGTTGCCACTGGGCTTTCAAGCGGTGCTCAGAGATTTGGACTGAAATAATGGGTTTTGCGATTCAGCTAATCCTTGTCTTCCAGCTCCCGCATCAAAGGACATTTTCGCGCGGTTGTCGACTCATTTTTAGAAATCTTTTTCTGAAATTGTTATGAGCCTGTTGTGACATTTATCTCATGATATTTTTGTTCCTTTCACTCAACAAACTGTTTAAAGCAAGCAAACACATGCTTAGATATGTGGGCTCCAGCATGCACAGACTGCTTTTATTGATTTGAATAAAAAGTCATGTTGCATTTAAAGTCGAGTCAAGGTTTATTGTCCCAAAAGGTATGAAAACTACTTATTCAAATTTTATTTGTGATGATGCTAATAATTTTTTCATTGCACATGATGCAGGTGCAAGAGAATTTTTGACAACTTCAGATACATTTGATGCGACTTTTAGTTTAACCTTTGAAGTTCAGACTTCAGGCTACTAGTTTGAAACATAATTGTTAATCTAAAAATCTTAAAAGAACACAAAATATGCAAGCAAAAAACTTGTTTGTTTGATCTAGAGAGTTAAGTCAGGAATTGTTAGCATTTGTTGCTTGAACAGTTCCCAAAATTGTGACCAAGTATCATTTAAGCTGCAACCAACCTTAATTCTTGCCATGTCAGCTGTTGTATAAGTCTTCATGTGCAGGTTAAACAGCAGCAGGCCAGACCTTGCTCTCTATATTTAGGTTTCATGTTCCCAGGCAAAAGATGCATGGAGTGCAAAGCAAACACTACTCAGAATGTACACATGCAGTCGTGCACGTGCACCGGCTCGTGAGCCAACAAGTTCTGTATGTATATTGACAATATCGGGGGGGAAAAAAGCACACACACTCCTGACCCTTTGTTCAGCTCGATTGCTAACCAGTTCACAAACAGCTCACTTCCCACCTTATCCTTCTGCTCTCTTTGGTAACACACTATGACATATAAATGACAAACTGTGGCGCCTCCAATGAAACACACCAACTGAGAAATCGATATATAAAATTTGATATTCTGTATGCTGCCTGAGAGTGTGAACACTCCAGCACCTCCTGCTTGTATGGAACATGCTGGCTATAGATGACTCTTTGTGTGAGGTAGAAGTCCGACCGCATGTTTGCTCTTCTGCATAATCTCCAAACCAGAACTCATATTTAACTTCTTTATGTTTGCCAAAGTGCCACCTCAGCATGTTTTGCAGCGGTTACAGTGATTACAAAAGCAATGCATGTAAACAACTGTCCAGACCTCATTTCCGGTGAGATCTACAAAAGGCTCATCACCTTGAATAGTTGATTTTTTTTTGCAGCAAATCTGCAGCCTGCTATGTCCATTACAATATTGCAAATAAAAGCTGTTACTGTGCAGATAAAAATACTTTAGACAAAATAATTTTAAATACATAGCTTCTATGACTTATAATTTAGGACACACAACTTGTGATCAGAAAAGATATCCAGACTACCACAAGTCAGACTGAGTAAATTGACCAGATGACTGCAAACGTCTCAAGAACTGAAAATCAATAAGATGATGCAATTTCTAAGAAAAGAGCTTCCCAGGTACAGATAGCCTGTACAGGGAGTGATTCCATGCAGGTCGCTGCCCTCACTGTTTACCATGTGAAACTTGGCATCAAGTAAATGCCCTGATCACTGGTCTTGTGTTTATTTTAGGTGGCAACTACCCTTTGGACTGAAGGGCCAAGGAAAGTGACAGGGCTTTTGATTGATTCTTTGTCTCTCTGACATGGATTAATACTGATGTGTTGACCATGAAAAGGACAGACAGGCAGGAAGGAGATGCATCTGTTCCATCTGTTCCTCCCTCTCTTGTTCATCAGCAAAGAAACTGCTGTAGTATTTATGCATCAAACAGGGATTAAATAAATTCGAAAGCAATCTTCGAACACAGTTGTTTGTTAATGAAACATCTGCAGCTTTGGTAACTTAGTCGAGAGAGAAGCAACCATGACGTGACTCAGTCTGTCGAAGTGTACACATCTGTGCAACATATGTCAGCACCTTGCATGAGTCTAAACATATAGAATTTAAACCCTATTATTTTCTCATTAAAACAAAGTTATGGCTTTCCCCCCTGATTGGCAGCACTCGACTTGCTTGTGTGTTCTTTTCTTCCTGTTTTGAAAAAGTGCACTGAATACTGCCTCACCCTGCAAAACAGACTTAGAACAAGAAGTGAAAATCTTCTGCTAGATTTCAGGACTTTGTCAAAACTTTCAAACTCCTCCAGGGTTTCATTGCACTTTCTCCCAGAGATATCATACTTGCATGATAAAATAACATTTGACAAAGGTGTTAGTCTTGTCTTTTGCCCTCGCAGGCAAAATGCCACTTGAAATATCCAGTGCAGACCTTTTCATCTCTGGTGGTCCATGTTGTTTATAAGCTGTAACCAGACTGAGATTAAGTTTTTTTATGGTTACATAGTTGAGGACTTTTCTGAGGCTCTGGGCTTCGTATTGCACTCTATATTTGGTCTTGGATGAAGAGGTCAACTAGAAAAAGAACATCTTTCTCATGCATCTCATAGCAGGAATAAGTGGAATTCAGATTCTTATGTAAGACAACTTTTTTTTTCATTTTTGACTTGTCACACTTTTGAAGTGAGCTCCCATCTTTAATTACACTGTTGAAACCAGATCCCGGAGGAGGTTAGATTTGTTGATTTAGCTTTGAGCGTCTCCTCCTCTTTTTCTTTATTCAGTAAATGTTCTTTTGCTTAAGATCTCCTCCTTCTCGTGTGTCCAACTGCCAAAAAAAGAAGAGAAAAACACGCCTTTAGAGGGGAGATTATGAGGAAAGATTTCTTTCAGCGCTATGGATGTTCTAAAATGAAGTACAGTCATTCAAAACAGCCCTTCTCTCAGTCAGTTGAACTCCAGACAGAAAGTGTTTCGGGGGAGGAAGGGTATTCAAATCGCTAAGTCTCATGAAGCCAATCAGAAGTAAGC
This sequence comes from Acanthochromis polyacanthus, assembly GCF_021347895.1. Taxonomy (NCBI): domain Eukaryota; kingdom Metazoa; phylum Chordata; class Actinopteri; family Pomacentridae; genus Acanthochromis; species Acanthochromis polyacanthus. The sequence continues at coordinate 17,538,063 of NC_067122.1, forward strand.
CCGTGGTGCGGCCAAGCCTCTGTTGCATAACTCTGAGGCAGACGGAGCCCTGAGCAGAGGCTGTCTCGCTCTGCAGACTCAACAAGCTTCACACGCAACACTCCCCAACCAAAGGTGTACGTGTGTGTGTGCTTAAGCGTGTGTGTGTGTACTTAAGTTTTGCTTACTTTGCTCTATTTGCTTTGATTTCCTGAGGGAACCGTGCCATGGTGCACACATAATTGTTTTGTAAGGCCATTATCTAGGTCACTAAATATGTTTGTATTTACAGATGTTGTGTCTTCATATGAGACATTTTGACTATTGAGTTTCGTCAAAACGCTCAGTGCTCCACTTTAAACTACATGTAAATAAATATTAAGGAAAAACATTCTGCCTGTCTAGATGTTGAGAGGCAAAAAGCAAAGGAATGCATTTTTATAGACTGTCAGGGTGTTGTCGTGTTATCAATCATAAACGGTACAATTTCTGTCCTGGCATTAAAGCAATTTAGACCTTTGATTCTTTCTACAGTTGACAATAAACTGAGTGCTACATACAATGGAAAAATGCAAACTGAGCTGTGCAATGCCTGTTCTTACTAAACAAAGTTTTGTATTCCCACAGTAAACCGTGCAGGGCATCTTTGTAAACAATTCTTCCAGCTAAAGCCATATGATACAGATCAGTGCAGTAACAAATGTAGCTGAGTTAATCAATGCCACATACGCAGAATGTACTGTACTTTTCTGCTAGTGAGAATAGAGAGCCTTTGTAATACATTATTTATACTAAAGCACTTGAATGTAATGTGCAGACATGCTTAGGCAGGACTTATGTAGCTCCCTGCGACTAAACAGATAAGGACAGAGAATGAATAACTACATGGGACAGAAAGCTGCATTTTTTTAGTACGGTAACCATGAACTATAAAAGAGAGCTAAAGAGCCAACAGTATGTTGCAATATTATGTATAGTATAGCATAGTATAGTATAGTATAGCATAGCATAGTATAGCATAGCATAGATATGACAATAACATTGAATTAATCAGAAATCCAGTCTCGACATTTTTAATGTGGTAAATGACCATTCTAGCTGGAAATGGCTGATTTTCAATGGAACATCTACATAGGGGTACAGAGGCCCATTCCCAGCAACCATCACTCCTGTGTTCTAATGCTACACTATGTTAGCTGATGGTGTTGAAAGGCTCACTGATGATTAGAAAACCCTTGTGGAATTATGTTAGCACATGAACACATGAATAAAAGTGGGAATTTTCATGGAAAACATGAAATTGCCTGGCTGACACTTTTGGACGATAGTGTATACATATATATATATAAATTTTGCACACATCATACAATCTATCAAATTGCTTTGCTTTAGCCTCAGTGATTTTAATCTGAGATTTTTAGTGGTGCTGTCAGCGTGTGGGATGTTTTCTTTAACATTTACCAGAGGTGTGTGTGAAAGTGAAAATACTGGACGACTGCCAGACCACAGTCTGAACTTTACCAAACTCCAGGTTGTATCTGGTCTCTAAGAGTCTCAGCTGAGTGCTTTACAGAAAAAAAATGGAACCAAGGAAAGTCTGGCTCATATTGTTTGGTGGGCATGAAAAAGACAGGAAGTGGTCTGCTGTGCAGCAAAAACAACATATGGAAAAATACAATGGCCAGTCCCCATGGAACAGGGTTTGTACGATTGAGTTAAACAAGGTCAAGGAAATGTTAAGGACTTCAGTTCTTTGTCTCAGTGGCCCACACTGGTCTGGGACAAAGTTTTTGCATGGACTGTTCCTATTAAGGTAGCACAAACAGGAGTCACCATATGTGTTTTTACACATATGGTTACATAAACCAAAAGAGTTAACAGCTGCTCCTTAAATCAGTACTCTTGTTACAGTGTGAGGATGCTGTAGGGGTTGTGGTTTAAATAAAAGATCCATTTTAATCAGGATGTTTTCCAGCCCATTTTAAACCCACGACTAAGACCTCAGTAATAATTAATTTTCAGTTGTTTGATATTTCTGTTATTTCCTGCTGTCCGAGCTATCCATTAACAATAGGTCACAAAGCTGAAAATAAAAAAATCTGAAAACCTTCTGACTTTCTTCCTGCTGCTGCTTCAGCTGCAGCGTGGGACTCACAAAGCAGTATTCAGGTCTGACTTTGCGTTTTCAAGGAGTTTCCTGAGGGAAAGCTATTTTGGCTTGCTGACAAGACAAACATGCTCTCCCTCTCTTCTGTGGCCACAGAGACTTTTGGGCCTGTAACTTGGATAGGAAGGATCACCAGCCTACTTCACAATCATTTCCTCTCAGCTGTTAAAGCACAGGTCGGCCACTGAAGAGTAGGTCAACTCCCTTATAATGTGGAGCTAGAGCCCTGTAGGCTTAGGGCCCAGCTGTTTCCTGTATCTGATGAAGATGGACCCTCTGTCTCTATCCATCCTCCCTAAGAAGATATGTGGAGTTACAAGCAAATCGTATGCTGGATGTTTTTATTGCCATGAAAAAGCAATTTCTATTTTAGAGGGAAAAAAATGCTCCTGGATTAATCTAATGTGTGACTTCACAAAAATAAAGACTGACTGATTTTAAGACTAGAATGTTAGCTACTCTGTCCCCAGGCTAAGGCACCAATTAAGTTTCCATATAGTTTTATTTTTTTGAGCTCCAATGTCATTTTTCCACCGAAAATGTGTCAACCTAACACAGAAAGCACTGCACCCAGCTTTTCTTTCCAGAGTGCTTGGCCTTTTTTTTTTTTTTTACAGCTACTCTGAATGTGGCAAATTGAAAATTTCCAAATGTTTCAGAAAGCTGCTGATGTCATCACTGCAGCTCATTTTCAGGTAGGCAGTCATATGGGTGGGACTCTACATCAGAAATAAAGGACATATTTGTTCTGGCTCTGTATGTCTCTTATCTCAAGCAGAAATGATAAAAACTCGAGGTGATGCTCGTTTATCACGTATCAACGATTAGACGGGTGACATGTTGTCAAGATATTGTTGTCATAGAAACAAAACTCATTCGTAGTGTGAATGTGTGTCCCAGTGCCCTGCCGGGGTTTCACAGAGAGAAACATAACATGAACACACCTATACTGAGAACTAAAACCTACATCGTGTTTCCATGTAACACTGGGTGACACGCAAATTTGTGACATCAAAGTGCAACGAGGGAAAAAAGTTTTTCTGCTAGTTGCCGAGTGACCACGCAATCACATGAAATGCATATAACTTATCTAATAATAATGATATGAAAACATTCTGAGTCACACCATCTTGGCAACATTGATTGACAGGGTATAATGGCAGTTACTGGTTTGAGGACTCTGTACCTAATGGTTCCATGTTTGGAGGCTTTGTTTGTTTCCCTTTCTAGTACTGTAAAACTGATAAGATGATTAAGTCATTATAGAACCACACACGATTGTGCTACTACTCAGGTAGTGCTTTCCCTTTGTCCTACTCCCTGACACATTAAGATGGATGTCTCGTTCTCCTTTAGCTGCAGTGATATGACCCAACATCAGTCGTACTGCGAACTTGATACATGTGTGCTCTTTATATGTGTTCATTCTGGAAAAAAGGACTCCAAAGAGCAATTCTTGACAAACTCTCACCTCTCGACTTAAAGTTATGGCATGTGACACTCTGTGGCGTTGGATCAACTGACCTACATTCATTCACATGTTACATGTTAACCTCACACTAATCTCTGGCTCAGTCGGTTTGTTTTTTAGGTCATGTGGCTCACAGACAACTGGACATTCCGGCTGGCCATCATTAGGTTAAATGTGTTTGAAGTGTGCCAGTGTGAACTGGGTGAGTGTATGTCTTCTCTGAAGTGCAAAAATAATAGACAGATTAGGGGCGTGATTTCATAACTTGCTCTCTGATGTCTTCCTCAGGCGTCCATACATTAGTCCTTCTTAACCCTATTGCTCTAGTCAAGTTTTATCAGTAGTTCGACTGAGATGTTTCTTACCCTCTACTGACCCCCCAGACTCTAATATTAATCCATTCAGAGAAGAGGTTAGCTTTTCCTCTTATCCCACCACAATTTATGGGTTAAAACTGTAACATGCCTGGACAATATTTTCATCCTTGACTCATAGCAACAACTAAATGAAAGATGAACAAATCCTATCTATGTATCATCAAACTTACTGGATATTCCACGGTTCACACCCTTTTATGTCTACTCTGCACTATAGCGACCCATTTTCTGTTAACAAACCGACCACGGTGGCATTTTGGTTTTTATTTCCCAATTCCAATGTCTATTCTTTAATGACAAAACGTTTAAAAAAGAACTGTTACTGAAGTATATCTGTCATCTAGCTTTTTAAAAAGAGCTCTTATCCTATCTACAAATGTATTGCAACAACAACTGTGTAGCATTCAAACTGGCAGAACATTATTATCCAAGTTAAGTCAATTGCTGTATATATAAATATACTATGATATACATTAAGATTTGTTTGGCAAAATTTAAACTTTATATATGTAACAGAAGCCAAGAAATTCTTTCTCTCCTGCTCTCGGTGCGCAGAAACGTCACTTCTGACACACCCCAGTCAGTCAGCTGCACCATCTTAATATAATAATAAAAAAAGACTGGTTACAATAGGGGAAGAATCACCTACAAACAGAGGATGAATATTGCATGTCGCTGCTACAAATTATAGCATATGTTGACTTTTAGAGATCCAGATCAGGCTTGTAGGCAATAATTACTCTGTTAATTTCATAAGTAAAGAAAACATTCTAACCACATCAGAATGCTCTCTGTCTCTGGGGATCAGTAATTACATCCTGGTCGTGCTCCACTGACACTCGCTGTGAAGTGTCTAATCATTCTGTTACAGCACCATGTTCTGTTGGGATAAACTAAAAATTGTTGCAGACCAAACATGGCCCTGTAAAGGTCCTTACAGTCAATGCTTCAGTGTCAGACAGACTCCAGAGGAACACCCAGAGAGGTTAAGAGAGGTAAGGGGCTGTTTTGGCGACACGAATGGGACTTGCATATCATCAGGCAGGCGGTTTTAATGTCGTAGCTCAATCTGTGTGTACGTCCACTTTCAATATTTTTTGCTTAATCTGATCCAAAACTTGAAAGCGGATCAGAGCAAAGTTTACCTCTTTTAATCTCCCGTGTAAGGCGCTCAGATGTGCTTATGACCGTAAATAAGTTCCTTTGTAAATAACTGTGACACTTTCCCATGGTGCTTAAAGGCCGATTCTGTGAAGCACATTGTATTCTTTGCAGTGCAGACCACTCCAAATACAGCACAAATGTGTTCTCAGATTAACAATGCTTGATTACGTGGCGCTGCAAACATTTGTGCTCTATTAGTTTTAACTGAAGAAGGATGAAAAGCAACTTCAATTTCAAAAAGCGTGTTGCGAAAAGCCTCTGTGATTAATTGACTCTGGTTATATGTGCAACAAACGCCACTATGAAAGAGAGAAACATTATGGTTTAATTTGGCATAAAATGCATGGGGAGTTTTACACCTCCATTTAAATTATTTTACTGGTTGTGGAGAGTAAAACGACAGATGCTCGAAGACGACAACATGCCTTTTGGTATCAACTCAAATCGCTTCGAAGTTTCTAAGTCCTCAACACACTGACATGCATCTCATTTATATACCTATAAAGCTAGTCAATGAAAACAACTGCTGAGCTGGCAGAAAGCTTCTTTTTAATGGGTCTCGGATTCAGTGTGTGCACAGTGGATGGTCTGTGTTCAACGCAGGTCTGAGCACAACTGAAGGCATAATTTCTCATCCGCTTTACGACTATTTTACTATCCGCCGTATAACTAATTGTCACATCTGAATTAATATGCAGGACCAAACACATTCAGAATTTCTTTGGGAAAAACAGTCTTCATAAAAACTATTTGTCTCTCTAACCTTCATCGTGGATGCTGAGAGATAATCCAGAAAAAAGGTGTTTATAGCGCTTACAGACAGAGAATGTCACCCTGCATGTTACTGGACTCTGCCCATGTGGGAGTGCTTTCATAATAAAACAGTGGCGTCTCTTGTTCTTACTGGCTTCGACTGCATCATTGGGAGACACTGATAATGACAGTACTGGCTGAGTAGTCTCAGTGAGCAAGCCAGGATGAGTCACTGGCTAACTATGCATGAAATGTAGCTTTGTTTCAACAAAGAAATAAGCAAACAAAAAGCAACAAATCGAACAAGTAAAAGTGTGTGCTTTGGACATAGTATCAACAAATGGGAATTTGTTGGGGCAAAGCAAAGCAAATTGTATTCGGCAGCCTGGATGGCCTCTTGCTGAGATTAAAGCATGTTAGTGCAAAATTAACATCAACTGTATATTAATATTTTATTGTAATATAGTTGCAAAATGATTCATTTGAAGGCATTAGAGGAGATTTAATTTCCTACGACTTTGAACGTAGCATGCGCACATACAACCTCTCCCTCACCCCCCTCTAACTTCCCCCCTCTTAACATTTACGAAGAAACGCCCCCCTCCAGAAACTTGCGTAGCACTCGTGAAGTTGTCTTTTACGGCTGGGTCCCCCTGGATCTTTATCTGCCATTATGTAAAAAAAGATGAGCAAAACAATTCGCCAGCTAACTATGAAGCTACACCAAAGCAACACATACAGAAAACACGTAAGTCCAAGGCGTACGTAATCTACGTAACTAGGCCTGAGCCGGAAGATTTTTGATTGACAGGAAAGGGAGCAAACCAAACGCCTCGGTCCGAGCGCGTTGATTGGCTGATGTTTTTCAGGTCCTGCCATGTCCACAGTTATTTTTTTTATTTTTTATTTTTTTAGAAACCATACATACAAGTCCACTAAAGGTCAATATATTCATTTTATGTGAATCAGACAAACAAACAAAAAACATCCTCCATAATGCCCTTTTATGCTGATCTTCAACTACAGCATTTGTTCAATGTCTAACATATTATTATGGTGGTGATTATTACATAAATTCAACTTTCCTGCAATTTAAAATGTCTTTCTTGTCGCAGCACGAAACCTATCCAGTACAAATGGAGGCTCAATGAAGAGTATAACCTCATTCAGTTATATAATTGTTTCTATTTCTGAGGCTGAAGCTGTAAGGATTAGTCAAATGAACAAGTCTTTTGCACTGGTTTCTATACTAGTGGAGTGCTTGTCAGTGGCTGGTGGTGTTGGGGTTTTAATTTGGTCTGCTGCCTTTGAAGGAACAACTTGCATCATTACAAGCAGTGGATAAGCTTAACCTCCTTGGCACAAAGATGACGAATTCGGTCTGGGTAAGTATGATCACATTGCTATTATAACCAACAACTGCAGAGTGTAACTGAACTGCTTTGCTCAGTGTTTCACCTCTGCAACTACACATTTTAAACGACTGCAGATAAGATACTTCAGGTTGAAGTTCACATTGTGTGTAGTGTTGCAAACTTCAGAGATACTCTTAAACAAATATGACTGAAACCCAAATAAACACAATATAAAATTCAGAGTCTTGCTGTGCTTTCTATTGTTTCCCTGCGGGGGGTTTGAGGAGTCAGAGTGTGGAGAGAACACCAACAAACATACAGAAAGAAAGAAGACACTGCTAATCTTTCATACATTCACAGCACCAGGATGGCGTGTAATGTTTGGTTCATATTTTTCATAATACAATCTTCCTGTGAGTCTTACTATAGGCTGTGCTGTGTGTGTAGTCAACACATGTCTACCGTTCTGATGTAGCATCTGGTCGCAGGGACTTGAAGGAAATCCCATAATTCAGAGCAGAAGAGATCGCCTACACTTCCTCCTGCGCCTTGGGCTGTTGAGCTTGCAGGGATTAATGCTGTTTTTAAGAAGGCAGTGGTCTGTAATTTGGAAAATTCTATAAGTTAATGTTAAACCTCACCAGCGTTTTGCATGTTGGTGGCCCAAAACAAGAGTGACAGCTTGATTGTTTAAAATTGAAGACTGTGAAAGCCCCAAATCATGTACTGTGACAACAGCGCAGTAAATTGCACACTGCACAGTCGTGTTCGCTAACCTGCCAGTCTTCAAGGGACAGAATGGTAATGTAACGCTTCACTATCCAGCTTTAGCTCTCTATATCCCCCTGTTGCACGCCGTTAACTCGCTGTTCTCTCTCTTCTAGTAAACTGGGATTTTTCTTTCTCTCTCCCTGCACCATTCCACTGGTACCATTGGCTCCAGGGCTGCATGTTACCAGCACCATCAACCTTTCTTACTAAGCAGGGTAACATGGTACATGAGCACTTGAGTTTTTTTATTACATTTTTGAAATGAAAAATCTTCAAAAGAGATGACTGCGCAAAAAAGGTAAAGTTACTAATGCACCAATGTTTTTCTTTCTTTTTCTTTTTTTTTAAAAACATATTAGATGAATCCTCTGAACCCTAAAACCCTGGTTTGAAAGGCATGTCATTTTTAAATAAATTGCCAAAGCTACACTATTTATCACAACCATAAACTGGAAAAACAGAACAAATCGGTGATGTGTTGTTCTATTGGGACATGTAACCAAATTTCATCTTAAAATCATCCTATTTCATCAAAATCACTTTATTCTACATGTCTTGTCTTCACCAAAAACAAACCATTTGTTGAAACAAAATTCTGTAAAAAACTAAAAAGTCAGCACCCCTCAGCACAACTGTGAAGTCGTTTAGTGAGTCAGTAACACACAACAGTCACATGACAAAAAAAAAAAAAAAAATCTGAATCAGAGACTGTTTGCACAAAACAGCAGAAAAAAAGCATATAAAAGCATATAAAGACACAAATAAAAATGGGAAATATCTAGTGTATGTAGAGACATATTTTTGTTTAGTATCGGTAACACATGTTGGTCATGTTAATTCTATGTTTTTCCAAAAATCTTCAATTTTGTTTCTCAGGTTGCACAGAAAGCATTTTGGACTTGTCTCTCTTGAGTACTTCTCACCATAGTTGTGGTGCTTTCAGTAAGGTGCAGGACTTCATATTTCAGTAAAACATCCATCCACCATAAAAAAAAAAAAAAACATGTCTGGAGCTAAAAAAAAATCACAAAGAAAGCATTTTGGGCTCAGAAGGAACGTATCCTTCTATAAGCAAACATTGTGCTGCATGTATGTTACACATTGTCAAAGCGTTTTTTCCCATGTAGACTGCAGCTTTGCAGATTCCCCTGGAGTTGCACACAGAGGGAGACTGTCCTCTCGGACTGCTTCGAGGCCCTGCTGGCTATTTAGACAGCTGCTCACAACAGCCTGATGTCAACTCTTCTTCTCAGGGTTATATCAGGTTAAATAAATCCACTGCTTTTACAGTGCTCATTGCAAAACAGGTACATGATCAGGAATACACTTAAAACCAGGTTTTATTCATTAAAGGCCCATTTCAGCAATGAAGTTAATCCATCTGCTTGTTTCTATGAGCCTAAGTGGAATTATTGTTTCTGGCCACCCGCACAGGCCTGCCCGACACACTTTGTACAATAGCCACCAAGCACTGAGTGCGCATCAACTCAATCCAGCTTTTCTATTGAAAGAAGCCGTGCCAGGACTCCTGGTGACACACATGTGTGCTGAGTTGGATTTCCACAGCTGACCAGGGCGTGACCCACTTCCCTCTCATTTTTTATTTCTCTCTCTCAGGCCTGAGAAAAAAATTGTCTGATAGAATCATGTCCAATTATCACTCTTTCATACAACAGTTCACACCTCCATGTACTTCCTTCCCACTCTGTGCTTCAGTACATGACAGAACAAACCACGCCTGGGATCTCAAGGACTTCTATTCTGGGATAGTGTTGGTTTTGCCGTCACAAGCGGCAGAAGAATTTCTTAGTCAGATTTTGTCTGCTGATTACGGGTTTCCCTCTACCACTGTTGCCATGGAGATTAAGGCGAGCTCAGACACAAACAAAATTTGCGACAGTGAGATGTGAGAAACGAAAGGAAATGAGGACTCATCCCTGTTAGAGCTATTAGTCTTAAAATAGCCCACCACAGGAATGAGCTATGTTTTCATGTCACACACTGAAACTAGGTGTGGATGAAGGAAAGAAACTCTTGGATGTGTGTTTGTCCCATGATGGTTCTTTTCCGTGGGTGTGTTTCGTTGACAAGTGGGATCTATTTGGCTTCACCCCTTTTCCTTGTAAATTCAGACAGACGTCCTGAGCTGAGTAAACCGCAGATCAAGTGCTCTCCTGGGATAGTCTACAGATAGATGATGGCTCCTAATTACCAAACAGGAAGAGAAATGAGCTCATTTGTAAACCAAAACCTTGAGCAATGTCAAGTCTTGAGTTAGATGTTGACTCTAATAGAGTCCTGGAACACACTCAGAATACCAGAGATCCTTATACTGTACACACTCTCTGAATGTTATTTCATTTATTCTGATTGTAAACTAATTTGTCAATTTCAAGCATAGAGGCCCAGTTTATAATGTGTGAGCCTGCTAACTAATTCAACAGCATGTTATGTACTCTACCGATCAAAAGTTTGGGGTCATCCAGGCTATTTCATATTTTCCATGAAAAGTCACACTTTTATTCATGTGCTAACATATTGGCACAAAAGTTTTCTAATCATCAGTTAGCCTTTCGACTCCATTAGCTAACACAATGTAGCATTCGAACACAGGAGTGATGGTTGCGGGAAATGTTCCTCTGTACCCCTATGTAGATATTCCATTGAAAATCAGCAGTTTCCAGCTAGAATAGCCATTTGTCTAGACTGTATTTCTGATTCATTTAACGTCATTTTCATTGAAAAAAAAAGGTTTTCTTTCAAAAATAAGGACATTTCTAAGTGACTCCAAATTTTTTAAAATAGCAGTGTAGGTTGCAGATCTCACACTGAAACTTTACCTTTCACATCTGCAACACGAGGTAGACCAAAGTCAAGGTTTAACTGAGCATGTCACATTTTATGTGGCTCACAAATACACAGTGAGTTCTAATATGGCTGCAATGACAAAGGTTTTGAAACAGATGTTATTTAAAATGCTTTTTCTCACATGCATGCACACACAGACAGATCAGCACACCCAAACAGACTTAAATGCAAGAGTATTTGTTCTCACATACACGCACACACACTCAGACACACACACACACACACACACACACACACACACACACACACACACACACACACACACACACACACACACACACACACACACACACACACACACACACACACACACACACACACACACACACACACACACACACAGACACACCTGCCTGAAGCTATTACAGCCTCGATGATGTGATATTTACTGTAATGACTCGCATCAGTATGCTATTTGAAATTTGAAACCATGCATCACTATTCAGTTCACTCACTTATTCAGGCTTTAGCAGTGCAATCTACATACAAAATGTGTTTGTACCCGTGTTTATCACAACAAATTAGCACTGTGATCAGCAAATGATTAATTAATCATGAATGCTGTTTGTACATTTGATCTCATTTATATTCAGTTTTTCCCCATGCAGCAGCAGTAATACGCTGTACTATATTTTCATTGTTTTGAATGGGAAAGAAATTCCCATGCAGAAGTGATTTTCAAAATTAAAAACAAATATGAACTTTATCCTGTAAGAGCAAAGGTTCATGGTGTTAGGAATGGCATAGGTGATATCTCTCTTTTTATCAAATGACCTTCATTTTATCTGGCACCAGCTACGTGTGTTTGGTCCTGAAAGGAATCAGTCCCTGATTACAGACAACTCTATACTGTTTCCGATTTCTTATGAATCATCTTATATAAGCTGTCACATTACCCTACATTTGCAGCATGTGAACAGACAGCCTACATAGGGCTTAAATGAGGCAGGATGGCATTTTCTAAGCACAACAAAATTCACCTGATCCAGTAAGATGAGCGTGAATATGTGCGACGGCTGCTGGGCTTACCATTTAGTTATGCAACAGACGTACTTGTCAAAGTGCATGGCCTTGGGCAGGTCTTTGCCTGTGTGTGGTGCGTCTGACTGCAAACAGATGGGAATGTAAACACACAAGGGTAATGTCTAGCACTGTACACACAACAGGATAACTGTGGTCGGCTTTGAGAAAATATAGGGTTTGCGAGAGAGATTGCAGTTTTAGTCCTTTTAGTCTGGGAGCAGTGGGTAATTTGATAATGACAACCACACAAACAGAGAAGCCGTAAGCTTCATGACCTGCAGTCACTGAGGCAGACGACTTACAACTTCCTCCTTCATCCATTTCATAATAATTTATGCTCACTGGTCAGAACTAATTTGCTCATTTCTTTTGTACTGATTAGGCCTAAGTTGACCTACAATTTCCTTTGATGTTGACAGTACTTGCAAGGAAGCAGGGGGAGAATATAAGCATTAAAATATTTAGTTTTGCGTTATAGATTATGACAAAACCACAGCACACATGCCAGAACACAATCAAGTAGAAAAAAACAGCTGCAAGATGTAAATGGAATATGGCATGCAAATACAAGAATACACAGAGCAGATAAACTGTCCTCTCAAGTAAATTTTGGAGGAAAATCACAGAAAACATTCTCCTCTTTGGTCTGCAAGACAAAATGAAACATTTCTTTCCAATTGTGGCTTATGAGACAAAGTGAGCCCAGAATTGTTTTTGTTTTTTTTCATCATACAACAGGTTATGTAAGCTAGAACGTTGCCCTACATTGTGGCTGACCACAGCCTACAAACACTCCAGCGAGCTTCCTTGCGGTAGAGCAGTGTTAGTAACAGATACCATGGACACACTGTCGTACATCAACAGGCTGTGACTGCACCAGTGTTATAGGTGTGACAACATATGGCCTCCATCTCTACATGATGCGTGGTGACACACCAACAAGTACTTAGCAAACACAATCAGAAAAGAGAAGAAGTGGACGCACCCTGGAAGAGTAAGGCAGCGTGTGTTAGAGTGTTGTGGATGCAACTTTTTCCGTAGCAGTAACACAATGTGACGAGTTGACCTCTGTATTTAAGAGCCTGTTCCCAGTCATGTCTCATTTTGTTTTAAGTGTTCTCAGCACTTGTCTCTGTCCATGCCGGTAGCATGTTGTCAGCGCCATCTGGCACTGTTTACTCTGTTCAGCATTGCCGGCTGACATCTAGTGTGTTATGTTTTGTCAGCCTTTCGCAAGTGTCTATTTCTGTGTATATGTTAAGGCTGCTTTCACAAATTACTTTAAATTATTATAACCCTGAGCTATAGCGTGTTTTTAAAACCCCCTGTGTTGTTTGTTATTACTCAGTAATTTGGTTCTTTGTTTGCAGGAATATTCTTCACTGCATAATAAAATCCCACACTAAGTAAGTCATCGTTCTTCAAAGAAACTTCAAAATTTACAGTTACAAGCACAATGCGGAATTGCAGCAGTTGCTAGGTAACATCAGTTGGATTTCACAGTAGAAACTGTGATGTGATGTGAACACTAATAGAAGGAAGGGCCCATCATTTCACCATCTACACTGTCTTTAGGCAAGGAGGGTGTGAGCCACTCTCAGTATGACTCATTTAGCCTGCGTTGTACTCTCCCTCCATGCCTGGTTACCAACACCAACAACAGCTCCATGCTGCTCCATGGTAACTGTGTCTGCTCAGAGTGGCATAAATTTACAATGCAAATGTGGAAAGGTGTCTTTTTTTTTTTTTTTTTACTGAGAAAGGCTGGAAGTCATACAGTCTCTGAGAAGTCAGCTTTTTTAGTGTGATACATGATGGAGCCTCCTGTTGTCATATCTCTGCTACATCCTGAAACTAAATTCTCAGGGCTCTCGTTCTTCCACTTATCACGTTCCCACAACTCCGCCCTCTTCAACCACCCTGCCCTCTCTTTTTTCCCCACTTGTCCTGTTTGTTTGGCTCTCTCGAGGGTTCTCTTCCCTCTCCTCTTTGCTTTGTGCTTTTTCTAGTACAGTAGTCTCTGGGTCTCTCTGACACGCTACTTCTAGTGCATCATTCGAAATAAATGCAACAGATGTACTCTGCATCGAAACGCACAATCTTGAGCACACAATGTTGATCTAAAGAAAAAAAAATATGAGAATAACATTTTTTTTAAAAAAATTTAACTCGCACTTTCAATTATATTAACTATAGATCCTTCAGTTTGAAGACTTATTAGATGTTTATCAGATGCTAAAACACAAACAGGGATCCATGTATACTATCTAGCATTTCCCTGCTCAGGAAAGACACAATGGTGGCATCATTTTGTCTTTCATCTAGACAATCTGCTAAAATATGTGCTCATATCACAAAGTAATCTAGCAGACATGTAATGATGCCTTAAAATCAAGGTTACCCTCATCAGCTGTTTGAGATGTTGTTCTCATCACAGCTAGGTCGTCCCCATCTGAATGAGGAGGTCACATCCCCTCTGTGGCTTCTTTGTTTATTACAGTAGATTAGGACCTCCTTTCATCCCTTCCGCTTAAAACGTAGAACATCATATTACCTTGAGGGAGCAGATGAAAGATAATTAAGTGAAATCAAGAGATTTCCCAGGAGCTCTTTGTGCACTTCACTCTCTGGGATGCCTGGTGATCCCAGAAGCCTCATTACATGGGAGGCACGTGTGTGAGGTTCAACAGAGACGGGTTTGACTCTGAGGAATTCCCCACAAATGTCCCAAAGGAGATTCTATGCCTTGACGGTTTGGTGTTTAATGCTCTTTATATGTAGCTCTTTGTAGCCTTCTTGTAACTTATATTTGTTTTTCTAAGCACATTTTCTGTTTAAACCATTTGACAAAGTTTGATAAATCTCAGATAAGTGAAAAATATGCATCAGTGAAAACAGTCACGGTCTAATAAGAACCTTTGTGACAGGGATTTTGCTTGTTAAGAGATTCTGTGATAAGTGATGTTGTATAGTCAGCAACTCTTTCGTATTTAATGAACTATGGCGGTTTCTCAAACAAGGTAAACGAAAACTAAAAGACATTTACCAGAAAGAGAAGGTCTACAGGTGATGTTCTGGAACATCTGTCACGCTGTTTTTGTCGCCATTATTAAATGAAAATCCCAGAAGTGTTACTTTGAAAAGCAAAACTGGACAAAAAAATGATGCCATCTAATCTAGAGTAATACTTTTAGAAAAGTTTTTGTTGCCAATCTCACGAGCTACAAAGAAAAACACAGAGGCAGAAAGAGAGAAAAAAGAAAAGTCAGCGTCGGATGACTGTGTGTAGAAAATCACAGGCCCATCCTGCTGAGCGAGGCAACTTTTTGTTTAACAAGCGTCTTCCTGCAGACAGACCAAAGCCTAAACCATAGAAAAGAAGTTGGAAAACAGATGATGATGTCAGCTGTGGGAGCTAGGCAGTATTTTTTATCTGCTTCCTGTTTACCTTCTCCTGCATCTGTCAGTGGGAGCATTGGGAATCACCTACTGCTCGGCTCCATAGGAGAGCCGGGGAACAGCGGCGCATGTCAACAGCAGATATTGTCTCCAGAAGCCTTATCAGGCCTTATAAGGACAGACCCCTGTGGGCTCCCACCTCTGAGGGAAAGTAGAGCGGAGAGACACACAGGGCTGGAGGTAAAGATAGGCGAATGATGAAATGGTTGAAGAATGACAGAAGAAAAAGTAACATTAACATAAGGGGGAAAAAACAAACAACAGTTAGATGGCAGACTGAGGAAACCCCCCTTAATGTGAGTCACCATCAGGAAGAGAGCCAGACCCAGACAGCCTTTCCACTAAAATCCTCCTCAGCCCCCTCCCCTTCTCTCTTAAAACTGTCTGGCCTATAAAAAGCGCAAACTGCTCTTTGTTTCTTGAAGAGAAACAAACAACTGAAGCGACTTTGAATATCAGACGTATCTGTTTGATTCAAGAGGAGTCGCTTCATTTTCTGTGTGAACCTCAGCTGGGGTACTTCCCTCTATTGCACCTGTATTTGTTTTACGTTTTTGTTGTTTGTTTGTTGTTCTTGGCGTCACCGTTGCGTGGTTTCTATGGTGACAGTCAGTAGTGATCAGCAACAATATGAAAAGAGGAAGTGAAACCTTACTTTAGGAACAGAGTGTGACTTTTTGTACTGTAACTACAAGCAAACCAGATAGCAATTGAAAAAAAGGAAGTCTAAGAAATAATGTAATAATTTATTAGCTTTGCACGTCTTTATGATTGGCCCATTGCCATTTTCTTTTTTTTCTTTGAAACTTATTGTGCAGGAAATGACTTACCAAGATAGAGACAAAGTTCCCCCTTCAACCAATTCACTGAAAACTGCTGAGCCCGGCCCTCCTTTCATCATTGGCCATATTGGGTAAAGAAAAAAACCAATCTGTGCAAAATGATTCGCTGCTGAAGATGTCATACCACTCCATCGTCACAGTGGCAGGCTCACACAGCAGTTTCTAAAGTGGGCACATTACGTCGCGTACCGCTTCTATATTTGGCGTTAAAAGTCAACACTGCTGGTTGTCAATGATGCTGTTGATACAGAAATGGCGGTACAAGAGTTTCATTCATCTACTCACACTCCGACTCCACCCTTCACTACCAAAAGTGACTCATTTCAGCACCACAGGAGGTGATGGGGTTCAAGGCCAGAAAGTTAATCTAAACATGCTGAATTAATTGATAAACTGCTTGTTTCAATGCCGCCGCTTTGCCCCTCAGAGGAATTCACCTCAATGTTTGGTTAAATTAGTGCTCCCATAAGCACAAAATGTTCTTTTATGCTTTTGTTTACTTTTAAAATCTAGTTCAATATGTTATGTCACAACGCTCTTTTGGTAAAAATACATTTAGATACGAAAATTGTAACTTTTTAAAGCTTATATTGTGGGAAATATTAAAGTAAAGTTGATTTCTGTCTAGGCATACAAACACAACACATGCATTTGTTTTTCTCATTAGAATGATTCTCATCTACAACACAGCTAATGTTTGTTTTCCTTCAGGGAGGGGAAGAAGCACCCATTATTAGTGTACCAAGAGAGTTGGGGGCCCCATAATTTCTTTTTCCAGTGATGACTTCACCTCAACACTATGGCTCTTTCTTGGCCTCAGCCTCAACTTTTCCCCATTATCTGAGTCAGCCAGTTCCCCAGATCCATGTGCTTCTATTTTAGGGCTCCAATTTCCATCATTTCACCGGTAGGCAGACATATATAATGTGTTTTTTAATATGGAAAAGGAAAATGACTGGACCCTAAGCAAGATACTTTTGGTACTCTGTCTTGACAAAGGCGCAGTCGGGCCAAAGAGGTCAGATGCTGTGGCAATGGGATTAACCATACAAAGATGTTTGAAGCAACCCCAAGGCCAGCAGCTTTGGATTCAAGTCGCCTATACTGTAGCTGCCAGGGTGTTTAAGAGACAAGCCATGACCGAAAATGTGGGTCAAACCCAACACCCTGTAAACCCACGTCTGAAAATGGAATGAAAGGATTCATTAAAGTCCCTATTAGCCCATGCAGTAGAGAAGCACAGACATACAAAAAAAACCTCTGTGACTAGTTTAGGATATGATTATTAGGTATTAGGTAGGTTACATGGTATAGAGAATACATATAATATCAGTCTATGAATTGGTACTTTTATGACCTACATAAAAAAAATTAAAATAAAACTCCTTTTTTTCCTTTTAGTGCTGGCTGGCTTTTCCCCCTTCCTGTTAGTCAGACAGTAAAACATGACACAAATGTTTTATTTTCCAAATGCTCCAATTTCTCCCTTTCAGCATCAATTAACAGGATGACCAGTGTCTCTAACTGAGGAGCCAGTTCAGGGCACCAGAGTTACTGCCTGACACGACAACCTGGCAGGTAAAATGTCCGGCTCTTGACAGATGGTTGCCAGCAGCCAAAACAAGAGCTGGCAAAGTCCCAATCCCATTAACAAAGTCCTGAATGGATGCTTCACTATATAAATAGTGCTGTTTTTTCCAGCACAGGTGGGACATTACACATCAAGTACAAACACGGTAATTTACATCCTTTGCCAGGGCTGGCTTGACTTAGAGGAGGTGCAGGCTCACTCTCAGGATGGGGCACACCCTCAAAGCACTGACTACAGGTATATTTCTGCAGAAAATGGTTCTAAAAACAGCATACATCAATGCCAGGAGCAAACACAGAGGGTGCTAAAGTTGGCTCACAGGAATAATTTTGTATGTAGGAGCTAGAAGCCATATGGTTTATTTTATTTTTCCTCTCTAACAATGTCACTTCAAAGCAACTTTTCTTTCTTTTTCCCAAAGCGGAATTGAACTCATTTTACTAGGAAAAGGTCAGGATAAAGTAAAAAGGAAACAGATTACTGACTGAAGTTAGCTGTTTGCTTCGGATATGTATGCAGATCAAGTGGCAAATGAACAATAATTTATTTAAGCATCACTTTGAATTCCTGTCATGTTTTAATCTAAGCCACATTATAGTAAAGGTCCCAAATGGATTGCTTAGGATCAATGTCACTTACTTTTGTCAAGCAACCAAACAATGTGGATTCAAAGATTTAACCATTAGGGAAATGTACAGTATGTAACTTACACACACTGATGACTCAAAACACGATAACCACCCTCGGCTAATCTGCTGTTGGACCTGCATGGTGCCAACCTGCTGAAGCATGGACTTCTAGACCTTACAGAGCCTTGTGTTATCTGGCACCAAGACCTTAGCAACAGATCTTTTAAGTCCTGCAAATTGCAAGGTGGAGTCACAAATCAAATCGGTGAAAACGCATTCCTGTCGCTTCATAGTTCGTCACCAATCAAACCCACTGTTGGTACCACTACAAGACCTGGACATGGGGCCACGGAGATTTGGTGCTTGTCTGAGCTGCTCAGGCCCATCCGAAAAGACCTAATTATTCACTTAACATTTAACATGTCACCTTCTTATGAGATACACTCATTAAATTCAGTTAATTTGTGAGTGGTTGTAATAGTTTTGCATCTGTACAGCCCACATGCTACTGTATGCCCAATGGACCGACATATTATTCCGGAAGTACAGGACTCTACTTGAGCAATTAGATCAATGATGGCTTGAGGCACGAACATGAAACAGTGTTCTTCAGCTTCAAAGTCTTTGAAACCCAAAAATATGTGGCGCAGGTTTGTGTCTCCATCCTCTGAGGCTCTACGCCCATATTTGTAGCATTATGCAATAATTAAAAAAAAAATCTGAAATAGCATGTTTCAGTTTCAGTATGATGCCCTATTTATTATTTTTTAGTAATTGCTTGTCATGGGAAAAGGTGTTCTGAGAATGTGGTAAACTGATTTCTACAAATATACAATTACAAAGTCTAATTATATGATGATATCAAAGAGGGAAAAGTTTTGGTGTGTTGGCTTATGCAAGTCTCAGAAGAAGTAACAATTGGCGGGCTCCCTGAAAGTGAGCTTCAAAGACGAACCCTGTGAATATCAGTGCAATCCAACACTTCCATCCTTTATCACACAGATCAAAAAGGGCTTTGATCCACTGGCGGGAGCCTCTATTCTCTTTGTAAAGCCCGTCTATAATTAGTGCAGCGCAAAACCTGTAATACTGTATCTCAGATTAAAAATCACCAGTTAAGAATGTGTATAGCACTACTCTTTAAATAAATGGCAAATGCAGCTGCGTACGGCTGCAACCCCTCCCGCTGCCTGACTCAGCGAGATTTCAAGCACAAAACAAGCGGTGAGCAAGATAGATGGGGGTGGGAAAAGAGGAAATCTGCAGACCATTAGTGACCATTTTATTCTGAGGAATAAGCACAAGCTATTATTAGAACAAGACACGGGGGAAAGTAACAACAATGGCATGTCCTGCAAAACAAACACAGGTCTAAATGTGACATAACACCTTGTATAAACATAGCTTGAAATCTAGCAAAAACAGGCGATTGCATGGTGAGATGTAACGCGTGAGACGCATGACACGCATGACACCAACAAGAAGTTCTAAACAGAGAAAGGAGCAAAAACAGTGGGACATGACTAACATGACTTCTGCTGAAAAGAATATTTCTTTGGTGTTCGTAACCGGAGTGTCTAGGGAACCACTGAGTCACTCTTCCAACGAAAAAACACAGCATAAATGTTTTTGGAAATGAGTTCAAAGGAAATTCTGGAACATATGATTGAGAAATTTGGATGGCTGTAACATATTAGCATCTGAAATGAGTGTGGTTTAACACATAAAAAAATTAGGTCAAAAGAAAACGTGCCTGGTAGGTTGGCATCACGAGCATGTGGCTGTGAGAGCCATAAAGCTGCTGGTGAAGGGAAGTTGTGTAGTTTTATAAAAAAAATGTTGGTAAGGTTTTGGCAGATTTATTAAAGTGACGCGGGAAGACGATGAAAGGAAGCCATGGAGGGAGGGAGGGGCGGGAGACAGAAACAAACAGAGCGAGAGAGAGAGAGAGAGAGAGAGAGAGAGGCAGAGAGGCTGGTCTTTGCTTTTCTGCTCCACCTAGCCATCTATCTTTGGCTATGCTCACGCCCCAGCTGCTGCTGGTTCAAAGTACGGTCATTGGCAGGGAACCAGCCAAAAGGCTGCGAAAAACACCCACGCAGCCACTTCACATACAGAGGGAAGCAAAAAGAAACAGAATGTCTTTGGAACAAATGAAAGTCTCAGACTCAAGTCCAATGATAAATATTAGTTTTCAGAAGTTCGGTGACACCAAACGGCAACTTTGTCAAATTTGCATCAACCCAGCGCAACAAAAGTGAAGCAGCACATTGTCTTATGGTACAGAAGACTAGAATACTCACACACGCACACACACGCATATGCACACATGCTAATCAGAGTGGGAAGCCTGTATGCAGCATTCAGTGGTCATGATTAGATAGTTGTGCACATGTCTTGCCATTGTGATTTATTTACACAATGGTAAGCAGCAGCATGGAGGTCACTTGGCATGGTTTTCACAATGTCCCCAAAGCACCGCAGTAAAAATCTTACTTTGAATAGAAAAAAAAAACAATTCTATCCGTTTTTGTGAAAAAGCCGCCCACTAAAATTACGAAGTACGGACTTTAAATTGGTTGTTGAATCCTCTCATTCACCTCAGGTAACACGGTGGCCAAAGCCTGGGTGTCAGTGTGTACTTGAAGTGCTGTGGTATGTGATGTGGGAAAGTGAGCGTAGATGAGGGTTTGTATTGCTCTAATACTTGTGTGTGTCCCAGCGTTCTTTGGTTTTCTGGTGTGTGTGTTCTCCCATGCACGTGTCCCTGCGCACACATTGCAGGTGAGCAGACAGTCAAGTTCGTGAACCATGCAAAACCTTACACTGGTGGGTAAGACTGAGTACAACAATACAAACCCAAACATACACACAAGTCGGAAGATTTCCTTGTAAGGACTGACTTGTTCCTGGAGTGTGAACGTGTCTGTGCCAGCGTTGCTGCACCTATTGTTTGGAAATTGTCTGACAGGTCTGGGTCACGGCTGACAACGTTCTGTTTTGTTCTTCTTTGGCAATATGGCTGATTGGAGGTGTGGAAAATGAGACGTGAGGAGTGGGTGAGTGCCAGTTTTAGGGTGTGATCAGTAGATCAACACTAATGAGGGTAAATTCTGCCAAAAAGAGAGACGATCTTGGAACTCTACCAGGAGGTGAGGCCTGCTTCCTGTGGCAACCAGTTCTGATTTGTTTAATAGCTGAGTTCCAGGGAAGCAAGGCTGCGTCTGTTAATTACATCCAAACAAAACATGGTAGTGAAACTGTTTTGTCTTCTTTTGTTTAGTCGTTACTCAAGCGGAGGGTTACGGTTGATGAATTTACAAAATTAATCGTAATTTTATTGAAAACTTCTATATTTAAGGATTATATGAAGGATATAGAGAGATGTAGGATACATTCCTAGATTTATATATACTTGCTTTTGTGTGGTATTACTGCTACTGAATGACTTGTTGCTAGCAGGGATGATAATACCGCTCTCTGCCCCCTCTCATGTCACAGTATGGAGGTCAATAGTAAAACTTGCAAAGCAATACACACCTTAAGTCAACTTCTCCACATACTGCTGCATCTTTGTGATCTGATCTTTTTCTTAGGTGAGAAGATAAGCAGACTGTTTCATATTTCTGCCACTTAATCTGATCATGTTGTTGCATGAGCTCTGAGAATAATCGTGGCAAAAAAAACAAAACAGAACCGTCTCCTTCGTATCAGTGAATTTTTTGATTTTCCCAACACCTGCTTTGAACTTTTGACAAATGTAACATACCTGGGAACCAAACAAACAAGTATGCACAGTTGCAGAGGAACAGTTTAAAGGCATTATGCAGTTTGATGTGTGTAACGACCATGACAACCCTCAGTTATTAACGTCAATGAGAATTCATCAGCCTGCTTATCTGTCTGAAAATTGAACGCCCCGGGGCAAAGACACCCTCTGACAGAACTTCAAATCTTCTCTTTAATTAAGTGTGAGATCATCTCTTATCTAACTGTGATTTCAACACTATGTCCTTCTCACACTTCAGCAATTAATGATAACAGTCTCAAAAACCCATACATTTAAAAGTCATTAAAAGTCATTTCTTCTCTAAGTCAAAGAAATGTTCTTACTAAAGGGAAACAATAAGTGAGCCCTGCCCTTTCACTTCCTTGAATGGGCCAGATAACAGTTTCATTACCCAATCTGGCTTCATACATGATTTTTCAGTCTTTCTTGTCCAGAAACTGAATAAAGTGCAATGATTCAGTAGGGTAAAAATCATGCTAAACTAGTACTCTAACCAAAAGATAAGGCACGAAAGACATGAAGCAAGAACAGCGAGCAGATTGAGCATGTTGTTTATCATACCATATTCGACTAAAACACGGCTAAAAGCAGATTTTTACGAACCCATAAACATGTAAAGAGACATAAATCCTCCACAAAGCAGATCAAAACACATTTAGTGCTGTATGCTCAGCTCTTACGACCAAGTAGCCTTCATGCGAGGAAAATGCAAAGGCCTCTAACTGAGTGTGACGCACTGCATTTCCCAGCCAGGCCCTGGGAGGCTGAGCAGGTACAGTGAGCTGTATTCCTGCTCATCAGATTAGGCTGCACCATGCTGCTGCGTGCACGTAGATGTGTGCTGCGTGAGTGTGCGTGGAGCTTGTGTTTGTGTGGGCGCACTGAGCGCTTGCAGTCGTGAGCATGTGACTCAGGAAGGAGTTGTTTCCAGTGTTATGCCCAAGCCTTTTCCTGCTGATGCTGGCACATTGGAAGATGACATCTAACTTCCTGTCCTCGCGATGGGTGACGCTTCCCGGGGCAGGATGGTTACACCTGCCAGAGGTTTACCGGCAGTTTCATGGGGGTAGAAACACAGAAATAGAACCCCACCTTTTCTCACGTCTTTGCGAGGCGCTCAGGATGGAGGCAAGACATGATGCATGACGAGGAATACGTAATAAAATGAGGTAGAAGATGTGACGAAATACAAATAATTATATGTGTGTGGAAATGCTTATGAGTCTCTTAGTTCATTTGTTAAAGAGTTAAGTACAAGCACAGCCATTGGTGCTATGGTTACAGGCACTTGCAGTTGAATATTTACACTGGATTTTGCCAAATGATTGTTAAACCCACTTGTCTACAGTTTTAAAAGTGTTTTCATCATGTATGCAAGCATCCGTAGATTTCTCCCTGCACTCAGCACATGTGCCTTCCCACGCATGCTCGACTGCAGCAGGACATTCTTGAATGCCACATCAACCTGACGAGGACATTCAAGCCTTGCCTAAATAGACAGTCTCCCGCCTCTAAACCCTTATTAACTCCTACCAGCTCATGGATTAAGTCCTGCGATCCAGACAGCTAACAGCCCTGCATGTGTCTGGTAAAAGCTGCTCACCCATTCACAATGCTTCATGACTGGCTACAACTCACAGCCGTCCTCCACAACCTCCCGCTGGGGGACATTTGCAAAACAAGCGCTTAGTTTGGAGGGGACAGCGGTGGAGAGAGAGGGGAGTTAGGGGTACATTTCAAAGATTAGTGGAAGATGGTTAAGGAGGGAATAACACAACCTTGTTGACTGGGCTTATGAAAGCTGGACTGTTTGCTCAGAAGGTGAAGTTGTTTAAAAGACAGCACTGTTTTGGATATCCTTCTCGGAAACAATTTTAGACAAATAACAATTTTAAATCAGAATGCAATGCATGCTAGTAATACTGGGTGGGCAACCTGCGGGATTAATGCAAGAAATAGTGGATAAATATATAAGCCAAATGGCATATTGGTGTAACTCAGAAAGCCGTTTCTTAAGAACAGAGGCAAGGGGCAAGAGGCAATGCAGCACTGTGTACTGGGTTTCTCACATGTCCCAGAGGCATGAGGCAGTCCACATGGAGCCCTCCTGCAGTCAGTGTTCAACCTCTCTGCTCTGAGAACTGGAGATTTCACAAATGACCAAAACACTCCTGAATCAGAAATGCTGCCTAAGATTTCACTGTGGATGGAATGTTACTTGCTGATAACTAATACAAACAAAAAACCTACGTAGAAAAAGTGCATACATGACAATAACAGATTCACAGTTTTTTCTTTTTTTGCATGACTTGTGATTTTTTCGCTCAGTGTGATAGATATGATGCAAGTTGCACTGTCACTTTCCAGTTGGCAAATATTTTGCAACTTATTTCAGGGTGTGGGAAAATACATATGCCTTGCACAACTGTGTACAGAAATTCCAGTCAGCAGTTGCAGAAGGATTGCATTTGAGTGTTTTTTTTTTCTAGATGAACAAGTAAAGGTCATTAAAAAATATTTCTTTCTATAAAGGACAATGATGATATTATCTATTAAATAGGTCACTACTTGTGGCTCCATCTCAATGCCTAGCGAGACCTACTACAGAGATTTCACATATAAAGGGGAGGCTCAGCACAGTGCGTCAGGCCAAGGCTGTGAACAAAATGTTTGAAAGAAAATCATTTCCCTCCTTGGTGTGTGCCAACTGCAGCAAACGGTCAATTATGGCTATATAACGATAAATTCCATTTAGGTTGCGTGCTTTTGCGATAAGGAAAGTGATTACAAACCAAAAGCAACAGAGCAACATTCACCCATGAATGTACAGATCTGAGAAATGGTGCAATCCCATCAGTTGCAGAAGTAGCCATTTCAGACTTGCAGTCTTATCCATGCATAGCTTTGTTCAAAAATCTTTGCAATAAAACATTCAGACGATTGAAAAATATAGCGTATTTGCATTGTTTTTGATGAGATGTTACTTCATCTACTATTGACATTGCATGTCTCAAAGTTTATCTTACTCACAACACGTGTGCACAGACCTATCTGCTTTTATGAGGTTGTAAACATTACTCCAACACATCATTTTT
Source organism: Acanthochromis polyacanthus (assembly GCF_021347895.1). NCBI lineage: Eukaryota > Metazoa > Chordata > Actinopteri > Pomacentridae > Acanthochromis > Acanthochromis polyacanthus. The sequence continues at coordinate 17,563,397 of NC_067122.1, forward strand.
CGCAAATTAACTACACACAGCAAGGGAACTGTTTCATAACCACATTAACGGGCCTCTCTTGCGAACAGTAGGGAGATTAGGGACTAACGTTTGCCCCCGCGTGAGATTTTGTGACCTCGCTGCCAGTTTGCTGAAGTTACATAACGTCGCCAGACAGGTGAAAAAACAAATGACCAATTACCAGTGTCTCCCTGGAGAGTGACAACACAGCCGCTGCTGTGACGGCTGCAGTCAGTCAAGATCAGCGCAGCTGCAGGTGAGAACACGGTTTGTTTGTGTATGTGGTGTGGTGTGCACTTGGGAGTTGCACATTCCATGCATGTTTTGGTGTGCGCATAATACTGAACTGTATGTTCAGCTTGCATGGTCTTAGAAGATGCCACCGCTGTAACCCGGGGGCCAAGAGAAGTCAAAAGTGATACATAGCTTAAATTACATAATCGGATATCCAGGTACTGTCTAAGGAAGCTTTAAAAGCTAAACTGAAAAAGCACAAATTACTGTAACACACAGAGAAGTCCAAATAAAACTAATGATGTAGTCTGTGTTTACTTTTTGGGGCAGAGAGAGTTCCGTTCTTATTATTTTTAATACTACAAACCTCAGAAGAGGAAGAACAGATCTTCAATGTTCCTATTTGTGTGTTTATATCTGTGCTTCATGTGCTTCATCTGCCATTCTAACTGCGACCACAGTAGGGCTGAGCAGAGAGCCAACGCCCAGCTCAGGTAGCAATAATCCTGAGGTGATGACATTTCAGTCTGGGCTCACAGGTATGTCAGTGGAGCATTGCTTCTGCACAGGTCTGAGCTGGAATGGGTTCATGCAATATAACAATGACACATACGGATGGCTTCGTGTTGACAAAAGCTTTTTAGTGACATGACCATTTTGCATATGCGCTGTTGTCTATTAGTACATTTGCAGGAGCGTGGACTGTGTGAAATGTTAACTCTGCTGTAGCTTTACAGCCCAGCCTACTTCTGTAAAACATCTCTGCAAACAGGTCCCTACCCTTGACACAGAGTACATACTTTGTCATTTTGCGGTCGACTGTAATATGAATTCAATTAAAAAAGAAGGATAAAAAAGAAAAAAAACAACTTTCCGTGCTGCCTTGTAATTTAATTTCAATAATTTGTGTGCTATGAAGGATATGCTTTTATATATTTTCTCAGTAATGTAATCCAACATATCAGCCAACTTCTTTATAACAAAATGTTGCCAGTATTCCTGTAATAAAATAAAAGACACCCTTTATATTAAAATCAAACCTTTTCATGTCAAGCCTGTACTGTTTTATAATGTACTAACACGAAGTGTGCTTTTTGAACTGCATGCCAGCTGCATCACTCCTTGACAAATTACACCCTTCCACTACTCCAACGGCTGCTCTGGCACAAAGACAGTGGTTAAACAAAGTTATACAACAGCAGACAGCTACAGCTTCTTTTTGCAGAAGTCTAAATTGGGCTTTTAGTAGTAGCATAGTGAAGGGAAGAGGTCTTCCACTCCCTGCAATCTGCAGAGAAAAGAAAAATCAAAGAAGGAAAGGTTTTGATTTGAGGAGTTTGCTTTGAGTTGTCTTTGGTCAAGAGGTTAATGTGTGTTTTTGTCCACAATTTTCAAGGCACAATGCAATGCTGTCTGCACTAGTAGGTATAGAAATACACATACACATATACTTACACATAATTTTGCACATGCGACACACAGTGTACAAGGACAGAGACACATACAAATACTTTTACATAATCACAGGAGTCGAAGCAGACATTCACACTCACACTCATACAAGCATGCAGACATACGTACAGTACTGAATTCCTTCTCATGTTAATGCCTCCTCTTACAAAATGACTCTTTTTTCCCCCCAGAAGAGTAACAAGAAAAAACCCCAGCACACTCCTATAGGTTTGACTTTTTGTTCTTAACAAAACAACTATGTGATAAAAAAAGAAGAAAAAAAAAACTGAGTGCTTCACAGAATGCTACACATAAAATAATTTGTACTGCAATTTTCACAGCAAATGTTTTTTTCATAAAATATTTATTTTCTTCAGCTACTCTAAATGCACACATCTCTCTCTTAGTTTTAACTTTTTAATAAATAGTTTATGAAGGTCAGAGAAAAAATAAAAAAATGAAAACAAACTTCCTTCTTGAGTTGTTACAATAACATGATCTTTCTTCTACTTGCAAAATCCCAAGCAAAGCGCATACTCGACCTGTTGTTCTGTTGCAGCACAGGCGTGCTGTGAACACAAGAATAACTCCAACAACTCTTATACCTCTGTGAAATGCAGAAGTGAACCATGTGACAGTGAGGTGACATCTAAAGATGTTTTCCCATCACGCCCTGCAGATGTGATGCGCAGTGTTGAGGCACTGAGGTAACTTTTGTGCGACCACAAACTTCCCCTATCAATGACAGCAATCAAGAACAGTGGCGAAACAACACCAGCCAAAGGACCCAGCCTTAGGGTGGCTCTGCTTCCTGTGAAGAAAATATCTCTAGTGGCAATTTTTGAGCTACGTGATGAACCACACTTAAAAAGATAATATAGACGCAGGGTTGGACTTTCACTTTTTATGGCATAAAATGAACTTTTAAAACTTATTTTGGTTGATTTAAAAAGCAATGTATTTTGCTTATTAGCGGTCTTGTATTTTTCTGTAACCAAAACGTCATTATTTTGAGCTATTTAAAGGCAAAAGCCAATGCTTATCTCAAATTGCACTTGGCAGAGGATGTCCAAACTCACTCCCAACTCATTACTGCTTAGTCAGGAGTCTAGCATCCCATTTGACTGCACTGAGTACCCTTTAGCATCCTTTTTTAATGCACACGGACATTTCATAGACATTTCAAGTACATGAATGTCAGAAATTGACTCCAGGAGTCCATCGCTGAATGTTCTTTTCCTGTGTGGTCACTGAGGCTCCTTCGCAGGTAACAAGATAGCTGTCTTATAGCATGTGGTGAAGGTTGTGACATGGTATATCCTCACTGAAATCATGACATTTTACCAGTGTTAAATGAGTGGTTTTGGTGCTTAAATGTAGCCTAACAGCAAGTGAAAAGGACACTTCAGTCATAAAATAAATCAAAACCCGATGAAAAACCTTGTCTCTTGTGAAAAAGTACTGCACCAGTTCACCTTCCAGTGTCCTGATGACGCTCTTTAAAACTGGAACAATTCATGTGTTTTTGAATCATGCACAGCCTACATTTGATGTCGTACATTTGCCCTGTGACCTTTATAAGCACTGCACATGAAAAACATCTCTGCAAAGCCGCAAACAGCTTCATGGTCTGTCCTGTTCAAACAAGTCTGCAACTTCTCATCCTTCCCCACTCCAACCCTAAAAAAGATATTCACTCAGTAACTGGAAGTATTTGCGATGTGTTAATAATCACATGACATCTCGAGCAGACGGTGAAAGTGAAACTGAATCCATGGGGTTTTCCAGCAGCAGTTCCCAGTACACTTCGCTAAGCCCTTTCGGTGTGTAAACTTATTTCGGGGAAAAGGGTTGGCCTCGTAGTACTCTTTACAGCTTTAACAAAACCTGTTTCCTTCAAGCAGTTTGGCACCATCAAAATCCAAGCAGGGGCTTATTGGTCTGCCAAGGAGAGGAGTCTCATATGGGAACACTAAAAGCCAAACAAATTAAAAGAGATTGGGTGAGATTAATGTCCCAAAAAAGCAGCTTTATATGGGAACTGTAAAATCATGGCCGGGCAGGGTTTGTTTGTGTGCAAGTTCAAGAGCTCCTGACAGCTGGTGGTAAGTTGTTTTGAAGATGCTGGCCAAGTTGCTACATGACCTGTAACATTATTGACAACGTGGAAACAGGGAAAATGTGAGCCCACCCACACACATTTAGTAACAAAACAGAAGCACACATTCTCACCTTTAAGCACCCATATGTTTACATATATGTGTTTGTTGCCTGTACATCTGTAACTGCCTTAATTCCCCCAGAACTCCATGGTGCAGTTTTCCAGATATTGGCCAACAAAAAGTTTAATGGTCAGCTTGACCTCCACAAGTCTGTCAGAGACATAAAGCAGATGCAGGAACCTGGCTCACACCGCACTTGTCAGGATACGGGGAAAAAAGAAGGCCACGGTAACTGCATGCTGGCACAACTCAGTTTGGCTGCTCCACTAAAGTTACCAAAATGTCACAGCTTTTCAAACACCGCATTCAGTTCATCAACAAACCCACAGATGTTTTTCCAACCTTTATACCTCCAGGAAAAATTCATCCAGGATGCATTTTCTTGCCAGTAACACCTCGCTTCACATTCATTCATTTTCACACATTCACACTTGTACAATGACCAAACTTCTGCTGCTGGACCCAGGTGTCAAACATATTTGTCATTGGCATTGGTGGAAGTGTTTTATATTTTTTTTGTTTTGGTGGTCCCAAGAAGCCAATTCTAACACACGTAGGCACATATTGTGGGTGAACGGGAACATTTTAATATGCTGCTTTAACATACTGTGCAAATCTATACAGTTTAATGGAAAATCTCCCACATGGGAGGCAAAAAGCCACCTCTAAACTGATGCAACATCATCAGAGGAACACAGGTAGCACACAAAGAATTAGTGGGCCCTCTAGAGGCCTGAGATTCCAACACTGAACAAAAAAAAGCAGCCAAACTTCAACATGCTCCAGCAGAGAAGCTGTGAGTAACAATGACTGATCAAGGCCTCATTGTTTAACATGTAACCTTCAGTCTTGAAAGCACTGCTAGTTTTCTGTCCTTAAGATCTGGCATCGTCATGACCAGAATGAGAAGCAGCCAAACGTTGAACCATCACAACCTGAATTGAGAGCTACTGCTTAAACTTCGCTTTCTCAAAGTAATTACTCCAGCAAGAACTCTGATGAGTCCTGTATTGTGGTTGTATAGCCTGTGTAATAGCACATCGGTTACACTTGTTAAATAATCATTAAAGTCAATTCCTGCAGGCTCAGATGTTCTCTTCTGCAGAGCAATGAGTGAGGAATCTTGTACCAGTGAGCCCCCTACAGGTAGATATTTTAATTGCACTCTTGTTCTTTCTAAGAGATTTGTATCTGTTAGAGGCAACATGCCAGAGCTCCCAAATGGCTTATGAAACAAAACTCTAGACACATTAAATGCATTCCTCTTAGAGTAAGTACCTGAGTGTGTAAATATATGCTGGATCAGTTTCCTTATTATTATTATCCTTCAATACCTTTTGTGGCACTTTATTCTCAGGTTTGATAAAACGTGAGTTTCTTCTTTCTTGAATGTCTTTCCATTATCAGCTAGTTCTGGGCATTTCTTGGTCTATGCGGCAATAAAGCGTTTTTTTTTTTTCATCTAAAGAGTTACACAAAAACACGAAGCAGTGCTACTTGTCAACACATTCAATTATTGCAGCTATAAAGCAATTTTCTAACAATGTGCAATGCAACATTCACTTTCAGTGCTCTTGTTTTCTGCGCTGCAGATCAAGCTGCTTCTGCTTGCACTTAAAGTCCCGACTGTATGACATGATATATTATTTTATGTCTTCTTTTTCACACATCACATGCACGTTCTTTTTAAACTCACGCCTGTAAATCCTGCTGAGTAGGAAACCAGCATGACCTCGCCTGTCCGTAGTACACTGCGTCTCCTTTTCACGGCTTGGCACGACGCCCAGACGGCTGCTGCTTGCGTGCCACCACTGTTTGGGTAGATTTGCATCTGGACTCTAGAGACAACTGGGATGATTCAACGGTCATTGTGTATGTGTATGTGTGTGTGTGTGTGTGTGTCCTCAGATGAGTGTGCTGTCTCACTGAAGTGTTCCCTCTGCCTTACTCTCACTTCTTAGTGGAACGGTTTTCTCCAAAAAGAAATAAACAAGCACAATGAAGTAAAAATAAATAAATCAGTAAAATCAAGGGGAAAAGAATTACCATTAACCACTGATTGAGCTTTAAAACAGATGTGTGGTGCCCTTAGTGCAAGCAAAGTTGCACAGACACAGTAAAGTAAGAAAAAAAGTGAACACAGGATGGCTGTGTGATATAAATGGAGTGGACATCCGGACTACAAGAGCAACAAAAAGAAAAAAAAGACCTAAATGCTTTAAAAAAAAAAACCTTTAAGGGAGACAAGCTGCCCGCTTTGCCAGACACTTGGGAAGTGCATTCATGACAAATACATATAACTTATTATGTGAAAGTCCACCAGGGACCACACCACGAACACCTGCGAAAACACTCCCATTCATCACGAGGGCAAATGCATGTCAGGAGCTTTTATGTAAAGTACAGTATATACAGCGCCAGTGGATGAATGGAGAGGCTGGCAGCGGTAGAACGTGTTATTGTCCCGAAAGGAGGTTTGAGTCATTGTGACCTCATTTTACTTTTAGTTTCATAAAACACATAATTACATTTAAACTTCCATGAAATGCCCTACAAGTTCTAGATGGAATAAAGTGTCCCATGTTACAGGCAAGAAATTTTACAGCCTTGTTAATGCAGTTTCCATAATTTAGTTAGTGGTAAAATTTTTGTGAACTTTTGAGAGAAATACTTCTCACTGTAACAGTTAGACAGATAGAAGGTCTAAATATTAACTAAGGTCTTTCTTTATAAATATTTTATTTGGCTTCCTCATTACATGGCAGAGGACAGTGGGAGAGCTGCACGGAGGGCAAAATCTGCAGAGTTCATATTGTAATTATTTGCTGTTTTTCATGAACAGCGTTCAATTATTGATATTCTGAAGGTATATCAGTGCGCTGGTCTCTAGTATCCGTCTCCTTTACCCTGTGACCTTGTATTTCAGGACAACACTTGTTCGCAGGCCATTAAAGCAAACAACACAAGCAGAGCAGAACCATACTGAGAAAACATTGTTGACTCTAAAACTTAATGCTTGATTTATTAAAATCTGTCAGTACGTGTCTCTACTGGGTAAATTGCAATCAAGTTTGAAACACAACAACCTCAATGTGAAAAACACAGCCTTGATATTATACTCAAAAACAATATGTGCAACCAAACAAGCAAAGAGTACACACAAATGAGGGGTTTCTTCTGAGCAGGCCCTCTAACAGGACGGTCTTTGCAGTCAATGCCAAATTGCCTACATCCTTAGATGAAAAAAATCGATCTGTAAAACATGTAATTTAGTCTACTTCCCTTTAAAACTACATCAGCAACTTGTTGCAGCTACAGTTAATTTCATATTTGGAAAAAAATCTAATCAGCTGTAGAATTTACAGTTGAGCTTCACAAGTTGGTAAAGAAGCAGACATAGACTGACCACTACACAGCATCTATTAACCTTGAACTACCTCTCTGAAGGTCCTGCTGGCATTTCATTGTACTAGTTGGTCAATTCAAAAATTAAGTTATACTGTGACTCTTTTGAAGAAAACTTGTGAAAAATTTTCATTAGAAGTTCTGTCTCTTATCAGAGGAAGTATGTTCATATAACCTGTACTAACTGTATTAACTAAAGTTTAGAAAATATGAGGCATTCACCATAAAAATCTTTTCAGCTTAGATTCCTTTCGCTGTCAACAGATACACGACAGCCTATTACAAATGATGTCTTTCTGTAAGTGAAGGCTGGTGTGTATGTGTGTAGGTGGCTTTCAGCCACTTCCTTTTGTAAAAACCAACCAAGGACAGCATGTTCTGAATATGACTGCTTTCACTTTACAGAGCAGCCACAGAAAGGTTGATGACGAACGTACAAGAGACATGTTTTGTGTAAGAGAGAGACAGAAGCATGTGCCTTCAATACTCAGCCTCAAGGTGATCCAAAACAATTGCACAGCAACCTCCATTTACTGAAGCCGATGTGTTTATGTAATTGTATTGGTTTGTGGTCTACTAAGATGTGTGCAGAACGAAAAACGTCAGCACGGAAACACGTGTCTGGGTATTGGCAAAAACACAAGGACTTAACTGTCTAATGTTGTTTGTCAGCTGGCTTTGTTAACATAGACTAGTTAATTTCACAACATTTTATCCTGCTGCTCATTTCCCTGTATGTCTAATCTGCATGGCCACCACAAGGGTGGCAAGCACAATGTGCTTCATCCAACGGTTTGTGAAAGATTAGTGATAGAGTGAACAAAGGCTGCTGTTTTGGCTGACTGGCAAGGCTTTTCATGGGTTTAGTGGTGGCTGTTCTGTACATTTTGTGCAGCTGTGGGATATGTCTACTGACAGTGTTGGCTGCCTTATTGGTAGGTATCATAGAACCCCTTTTTGGTGCTGCACAGACATACTGCTGGAGATTTGCTAAGCCTAAATATCGTCCCGAGAGACGACTTTTGCCAAATGGGCTTTTTGCTGAAAGCTTCATCTTTGTGACCATTTGCTGCTGTGGAATGAGACATGACCCACCATTGCTTGATTCTGAAACAAAGCATTTTCTGGACAAAGGAAACCTTTAAAATTCCCTGTTATCAGCTACATCAAAGGTGCTTCTCTTAGTCTGTCTCTCCTTGATGAAAAACTGGTTAGGCTGAGATAGTTGGGATTCTGGTTACTCATGCATCAAGCTTAAAGCAGGAACAGAACATTTACAATATGAATGAATAACACTGAATTAATTCAACCATGCGGTGCCTTGTACAAACAGTTGGAGTTATGGATCGCTTATTTCCCTGAGAGTAAACTTCTTGACATTTTGTTTTACTTTTACAGTTATGTAATAGCAAAACAACCAGATGCAAATTTTGAACATCGGTCACTTCTGACTGAGTTTTATGATCTTCACTTGCGGGACACAAACCTGCAGGGCAAAACGAAAAGCACTACTGGGTGATAGTTTAAACAGCATGTTCGCATCACCCCAGCTCCTCCTCACGTAGACACCCACATGATCCAGCTCTTGTGGTATCGCTGTTTGATCAGCAACACTGATAAAGATGCAGACACACACAACAAAAACCTTTTACATAACACAATCCCCTTACTGGTGAACTTTTAGAAAACTTTCACTCCGTGTGCTTGCACTGCACCAATCTATACAATAAAGTCAAAGTGTATCTTCAACTGATGGGTGCACAGTAGTGTGCAGTGCATGTGTGAATGTTTGTGCATGTTAGCATACAGCAGTGTTCTCTTTTATCCTCACTACAGACACATTAGCCCACAAGCATGAGTGTTCTCACACGCACACATACAGTACACTAGACACAGATACAAGCAAGTTCTGTTGAATTATCATGGACCAGTGGAAAAATAAAGATGTTCAGATTCTATACGTGAGGAAAAATATATGGAATCCTGTTTAAATGCATTCAACAAGTTGCCATGGTAAAGTATTTGCTCTATATTGTACAAGTAAATAGGTCATATAGAACAACAGAATACATCCCAATGCATTCTTGCTGGATTTGAGTTTTTCTTTCTCATAGGTTCATTGAGTGCTCAATCTTTAATTCCTCAGCAAAAGTGAACACATCAGTTCCACTGTTTACATGAAAAAGGACATTCCATTCACAAGCTTTGCACATGAATGTGAAATATGTTCTCTTTCTTTGGCTTCAGCAGCTTTCAAGCGACTGTAGACGGTTGACCTCGTGAAAAAATGGGGAACGATGGCTGAGACTAGAACAAAATGTTCTAGACGCTCAGTTGAAACTAGGTCAGGAAGTTCGGAGGGAAAGCATGTGCCTCCTCCTACTGGTTGTTAGATGTATTGCGAGTGGCCACAATGGATTTAAAATGGTTCGGTGGATGAACTTAAGTGTGATTTTTTTAAAGCTGATTTTTCTGATGCAGATTGTGTTTTAAACCATTCTGCTAACCAAATACATCCTTAAACTGTTCGAATTTACATATCTGCCTCATTAATTAAAGTTTGAAGTAAAAAGAAACCAATAAGAAGCTGATTTGAGTTTAGCTATATTTGTTTGTATCCTGGTTGGTTTATTACTATGAAGAGTTAAATATGTTTAAAAAAAACAACTGAGAAACTGGGCTGCTGTATAATTTTACTGAAATTTTTACAGCTAAGTCCATAATTTATGGCACGTGTAGCATTTTTCCAGGATGCTACCCTGCAATTTAATCGGAATTCTATTTTTAAACTGAATGAAATAACAAATCAATCAAAATGCATGTAATGTTGTGAATAATGAACCAAATAAACCAAACCTTCTCCTTACACATCGTGGCTATCGGAGAATTATTACATTGCACTCATACAGCCATATTCCCCAGATAAATATTTCCACAGGCTGTTCCTTCATGTCCAAGCACGCACACAAGAAATAGCTCTAAAAGATATTGGCAGGTAATAAAATATCACTATATTCTGTAAATAAAACCTGTGGCGTTGTGGTGGTGAGCGTAAAGAAAGGCTGAGAAATGGTCCTGCCTAAAATCTCAGCAGGCTGTTTCAGCCGTGCCTTCAAGGTGTAGATATTTGATGGTACAGGCATCAGAGTGGTCAGGCCAGAAGGGCGCTTGGTATGCTACTGCTGCTTTACTCCATCCACTTATGGGTTTGACACGTTGTTAGATTCCCATCTACACATCAGCGCTGTGCCGAAGCTCGCCGGAGTCATACTTTTGCTGTTGACCTGTATCATCAGTGACGTCTTGTTTGATTTCTTCGTTGTGTGGATGTGTATTGCTTTAAATTCTAAAAAAAAAAAAAAAAAAAAAAAGGGGGCCAGAATCCCTGTAGAGTGGCTCCATCTGAGAGGCAGCAACTGACATGTCTAGTAAGAGCTATTATACCATATTTAAGCTCCCTTAGATCACTTAGCTTGCTCATTTTGCGATCAAAGCCATCAGCCATTGCACCATTGGACCCTGGTGGCGTACGTGCAGGCTGGATTCGACTGAAACACAACAATATAAACGCTGCAGAACATGTTATCTTCCTTGCACCAGATGTGGGTAGAAACCATGTCCGTTGAAGTAGGGGGAGGCCAGTGTGTGTATGTGGGCCTGCCTTATTGTGCTATCTTACTGATGATGACATATTTATCTCTGATTAGAGAGGCCTTTAACATAGTGATAAACATTTCTGGGAGAAAGCTCCTACTTACTGGACGTGACAAAATGCGGTCACAATGCACGTGCGGGTCATGATTAGTGTGGTTATTGATCACTTATCCCGATGAGAGAGAGAAGTTACAGCAGATTCAGTGGGTTTGCTGAGTCATTATCGTGCCGTGGGAGCTTATTTGGACTCGATTTAAGGTCAGATGAAAAACAGACAACTCGATACACGCATCCGAGCAAATCTGACAAATGAAACACTTTCACGTTTAACCTCAGAATGAGCTGCCATGCTTTACCTTGCTGTACATTACAAATCAGATCGTGAAAATAATAGTTGCACATTGACTGGCATAGAAAACGTGTGGCCCACTATATCTGCAATACTGGAAAACTCAGAATGCTTTGCAGTGGAGATGATGGCACCTCTTACCCAAACAACCTGTTGTATTTCTCCGGTGATCATTATCCGCTAAAACAAGGTGCTCTGCAGGAAATTTTTCATCAGGCGAAGAGACAACAAGAGGAGAAACTGACAGCGGAAAGAATCTATTGCAGAGGCAGGGATACACGGGGAAGTGAGATTAAACTGTCCCCGCTCTTCATCCAGACACTTTGTAGCCCTGACCTGCACACAAACCAGACGCGCAGTTTTAGAGAGAGGTTAACAAGGGGAGTAATTAAGGAATAAAGTGATCTGCCTGCGCTTTCTTTCTCCCTTTCTCCCACTGACTTTTCCCTCCACGGCCGCTCCTCCATCAACTCTACTTCCCCTCTCCCAAAGCCCTTTGTTAGCTCTGTGCTCTGCTCTAATCTGGGAATCCGTTTCCTCCTAATTTGGGGACTCATTACGGAAGTGATTATCTCCCTGCACACTATGCGAATTTAGAGGAAAGACAATAAAGGTGTAGGTCGCGGAGTTATCTGAGTGCGTAGCTTATAGCTTAAAAAAATGTATATTTCAGTGATTTCCTGCTCAGCATTGTACAGAGATTATCAGTGAATACGACAGATATGGTAATATAAGAGTAATTGGGCCTCATAGAGTCACTTTCTCTGGCCTGCTTGGTGATCATCCCTCTTGCTGGTTCAATGTGAAAGGATTTGCTGTATAAACAATGAGAAAAGGAGCATGACTTAACTCATGATTCCACATGACTGGCTTATGTAGATCATATAGATTATATTCCTGCATGAGTGAGGACCAAAGGCCATGATTCAATTTTATTAACACTTTTAGGGCAGTAGAACAAGTTACAGCTAATAATGAAATTACACTGACAATGTCAAAATGATAAAAATGAATCTTCTCTATTATGTACTACAGAGATGAAATAAATTAGTTTAGAACCGATTCTTGATTGGCTTAAATTTGTGTAAGTGGGTAGAATTGTATTCAATCTAGAAAAATCATTTTTGTTCTGATTAAATAAAGGAAGAAAATGCTATTATCTCTTGTTGTTTAGCGCACATTAACAAGATGATGAGATGCAGTGCAAGAGAGAGCTGTTTAAAAGACGTTCACAGATGGCAATACTTCATTTTGAAGACAGTAAAAAAAAGAGAGAAATCCATGCGGAGATCAACGAGTTGTGGTCAAACCTGCTCTCTCCCAGTAGGATTTAACATGTTTGTCTATGTTACTACTGTGGTGAACACATTTTAAGGCAAACAAGTGAGGTATAGACTTAAGAGCATGTATGAATATGAACACTTAGTGATCGTCAAAGACTAGACTTCCCTCAGCCCAGATGGATGCAGGACTTGGCACCAGACCGCCTGATTGCCAAAGAGATTACGGGGAGACCTAAAGTGAACGAGCTGCAGCAACGAGTGTTTTATCATACTCTTGATGCAGTGATGTGACACGAGACGCTGTATTTCATTTCGCCACATGGTGGCACTAGAAAGCAGTGCTTATGCTTGTGTTTGTGATTTCATTCCTCCACTCATCAGGAGCCATGTTCACCTCCAGGAAAACCAAACAGAAATAGGCTCACTTTGTGTCGGGCGCCGATCTGCTGCAATTGCTTGAGCTGAGCAGTATGAATGGGCACTAATTCAAAGAGCACTGTGAAAAAAAAACAGCTCAGAAGAAAAGGACTATTAAAGCACTGATTTTGGAATAACTGCTGCTTCTACACCCATTAAGTATTGAAAAGTATTGGAATTCAAATGAATTTTCTATTCACAAAAATGAGAATTTGGCCTTACTTTCAAGGAACTGTGTTTCTAGAAATACAAAATCTATTGTATTTCAACTTGAAGATAAAAACAATTCATTTGAATTATATTTAACATAATGGCTCCTGTTTTATTAGCTAAAATTACTTTAAAGGATTTTAAAAAACGCATCTGACCTTGATTACACTGTGTATACTTCATGATTCTAAACTATACATCCAGTACTGTGACGATGACAGCCATCAACATTCTGGATATAATTGAGAAAGGGGAGCAGTGTTAATTCTACATGCGGCCTCTGTGTGCGGCTGCCTGAGCAGTGATTGAACTAAATTTTCAGCTCCATTATTGTTGAGGCAGTTCATTATCTTGCTACTGATGGCAAACACTCATGAGCGTGGGAGGATATTGTGTCAGAGTCTTGTAAGAAGCAGTCCACTGCTTACAATGAATTCAACTAATTAATCAAATGCTCCATTAAAAAGATGTTGGTGCTCTCAGTACAACCTGAATTAAACTGTGCGGAACTGTTCATGCCCAAAGGCTTTAAGGGCAACTTTTTTTTTTCTTTTAGTAATCAAACATCTATTTGTGATAACAGACTTTTTCATTCCTGCACACTCAGGAATTCCATCCTTTGGCACTCTCTGTCTGCAAGCTCGACATAAGGCAGCAATCAATTGCTAATTCACACACAAGTGGACAGGAGTCTTCAGTCAGGCCAGCAACTCAAAGGCACTAATTCAACAACTGCTCAGCCTATTTGTATCCCAAGCGGCTGTTTGTAAAGATCCACGGTGACCACACAAATACTGGGCAACGTGATTAATGTCCCCCACACACGGCACCAGAGTCGCGGATAAAGAGACGAGGATCAATAGCAACTTTACAGATAGGGCCCGCCAAATAAAGATGACATTTGCTCTCTTCAAGAGATCTTTTAATTTGTCATGGTAAGTGAAAAAAAATATTTTATTCTCGACTATGGCACACCTTCAAAAGGTCACATATGGGGCGAGTAAAAGCAAGCGAAAGAGAAAAATAGAAAGCAAAACAGAAAGAATGCAATTCAGAAAGAAAAAACAATATGAGAAAAAGATGGACAGGCAGTAGTAAGGAAGAAAGGATGGAAAAGAGGACAAAACATTAAAATGTCGCTTTGCATTCAATACATTTTTAGACTGCCCATTGTTTTACCGCTGTCGCTCTCTCACACACACACAGACCCACATAGACACTCTTTATTCTGTATTTAGAGGAAAGCCTTGGTGTTTGAACAGCTTTGGTATCAAGTTTGAGCAGAATAAAAGCGCAGACCTCCCTTTGAGGCAGTACATGTCATACAGGGAACATTGAGCCATCAAGCCAGGCGGCCAGAAGCATTGTCGAGAAATTTCACATGGGGGCTTGTGATTTGGCCTTGGTTTAACAAGGGAAAAAAGGGACGGAAGGATAGGATGGAACATTCAGAATTTCAAAGCTCTAGAAAGAGAAAATAAAAAGATTTCCGAGGGAGGTTGCTCTCTTCATCTGTAAACAATTTGTAGTTTATACAGAAGATAATGCCCACTTCCCCATTTCCTCTTTGTCATCCCATCCCATCCCATTTCATCCCGCTTTTGCTACCATCCAGCCGTCCTATCTCTGGACCCTTTCACCCTCCCTTCTGTTATCAAAAGCTTTGTGATCTGGGCGCAGTGTGGGAGCCTCCCCATGCCAGCATGCTGTGATTTGAGCAGCTTGCTGCCGAGGACGTGCTTGTCGGAGGCCGGATCAATAGGCAAGGATTCCACACACAAAGCTGAGGTGACAGGCAGAGACTGTGAGAAAGGGGAGCGTGACCTTTGGAGAATACAATTTAAAACATCTCTGCGACTCCGGCTAAGTTAACTCTGGCACCATGCTGCGCCTGCACTTGCAGATCGTTTATTTTCCTGGACAGTACCAATTGAGGGAGTGGAGGGGAAGAAGGGCTGGGATTGGGGATGGAGGTGAGAATAGCAGCGAGTTGGGGTGGTGGTGGGAGGGGATGCGGGGAAGAGCACCAATTTCAGCATGTTGTGCCAGCGAATTTACTTGTTTTTTTTCTCCCCCCCATCTTTTCACTCTCCAGATCTCTCTCTCTCTCTCTCCGCTTGTACTCGTCGTGTTTTATCAGTCATCCTGTAAAGGTTGTTTAAGGAGGCGGCTTGGATTTCAGGGCTCACACATGGTCTGAACACACATTCTGCACTGAGGGGTTCCCCGAAGCTCATTTACATCCCACACACCAAAGACACGGTCCGAGTCCGTACATTTACAATGCAGCTCTGACAGAAAATCTATACTTATGTGCCTTACTGATTTAGTTTCTCCTTTCTTTCTTTTCCTCTCTAACCCTCACATTTGTGCACCATTCCGTCCTTTTTCCTAACTCTCTCTCTCTGCTGCACACCAGTGGGGATTGCAATCACCTCTTGCCGAGAATTAAAGTGCACCTTGAAGTCCAACCAGCTAAGACCATCAGTCAATGAACTAATAATTTAAATGCAAGTAATGTATGTGTTCGTGCAGTTTCAAGCTTTTCATGGTGTTTGGATGGAGCGGCCGACAGACCTGTGCAGCTGTGATCGCTGTTTTTCTCTCAGAAGCAGATGCTCTTCCTGTTTCCAGACAGCAGGGGGCAGTGTTAAATGAGGTATCTCTTTCAGTGGTGACTTTTTGTCCTCTCAGACTGATGGGGCTGCAGCAGTCTTGTCTGGAGGAAGAAAGGGAGAGAAAGGGGATAGAGAGTGAGGAAAAAAGAGAGAGAGGGAGAGACATGGGACGAGAGTGAGAGAGAGAGGGAGAGGGAAAAAGAAGATTGGGGGGGCTACTGCATTGCACAACACAGCAGTGTATCAAGAGGGGGACTGAAAGGATGCTGGTGGATTTACGTTTGCAGCCTTCTTCCCTTGTTTTACATCTCAATTGTGTTTGGACAAGCCCCACTCTACATGTGTAATTACCACTGACACTGTTACTTTTTCCAGACACAAGTTCAGGCCTCGCTTGGGTGATTAGTATGCTTTGTGTCTCCGGGGCACTCGTAAATACAAAAACCCAGGGCCCTCAGTGTGTTAGCCATATATTTGTTTTGTTTCACTTTTACTCTCTGTCCCCATTAGAGTGAACTTACTCTTATTAATAGCTCTCAAGGACAAAAGGGGATTCATACGCAAGTCTTATTTTCTTTCTCGTGAAATTGCCAAGTGGTGAGCATATCATTAGATTTATGAATAATTCTGGGGGATTTGCCGTCTACATTTCCTGGTTCCGGCATTTTGGATTGAAAATAACACCCTATCATTGTAATCACAAATCATTTGATCTTCCTTTCAGCTGGGACAAAAGGGAAATGATAACAGCCATATTCCCTCCAACAGAAGGGGTTTACACTAATGTGTATAACAAACCATTCATGGCAAAGATTACATCTTCTAGGAAAATTAACATTCATTGCCATGCCGTTGAAGATTAAATCAATTTCTCTGCTTCCGTCACATCATGTTATCAGCCTTGAGATGGTAAACAGACAGTAAGTGCCATCTTCCTCGTGTTCTAGAGGCATCCTAACACACATCGTAATGGGCCTAGTCTACGTGATAACGTTTACAGCAGAGACATGCCATACATCAAGATTCACATGCGCTGAATTTAGTGAGGAATCATTGTGGGGACACTGTCGGCGGCAGTTGGGAATTAAAAGATCATCTGATGACAGCAACTTATATTTTGCATTTTGAAGGAGTTCATTTGCACATGATCCGTGTGTATATGCATGTGTGTGTATATATGTGTGTATGTATAAAATAATAAAGATGCCTCTTCTCTCTTTATTAAGGGTTGGTTTGTGAACATGCAGAAAAGCCACCCTTATCTAGCTCCAAAGCAAACTGAGGGCATCTTCTAAACAACAAACATCCCTCTAAGAAGCACAATATTCTTCCCACTTTCTCTGGCCTTGAATCTACTGCCCACAAAGCAGGTGACACACACGGTGACAAAAAAAAACAGGCTGATTCAACAGACCCCAGGGAGGTCTTACATTTCCTTTCCTCCCATGAGTCCTCCGTTTGGCCCCCACCACAAAAAGCCATCCTGCTATTTGATGTTCCACGAAAAGCAATTAGCCGGTCGCATTTCCGCATGTAAATGAAATGACTTGTTTCCATGGAACCTGCAGGACCTCAAAGACATATTCCCTCTGCTGGTGCATGTGACATGAGGTCTGCCAGCATTAACATTTGATAAGAAGGGTCGTTTACAACTCCCAGCTGCTTGCCAGCACCAGACAGTGACCTTTCAAACAACAGTAAATTTTACAGACCTTTAAAAAAAATGCACCCTGCCTTGCCCACGCTCAGTCTCATCATCTCTAATGATTTCCGTATTTTGACCATGGCACGTAGGTGTTTCTTCTCCCTTTACATAGTCTAACCCACGCAAAAATATTCCTCCATTCCTCTTGCTTGATATTTCAATTCAAGCCCCCACTGTCTGGATTATTACTCATGAGGAGCTTATTTATTTATTCTTTTTCTTTTTTTTCCCCCAGCAGAGACACATTCTTCACCAAGCTCTATTGGGTTACATGGTGAGGTGAGCTTTTCCTCTTGCTTCTTTTCTCACAGATTGCCTGTCTGCGTCCATGGTTGTCAAAACACAACCTCTGTACACACCTCTCGCAAAGCGTAGAATTAGAAGGATTATGGCGGTGACTGATTTTCATCACTGGTCAGTACTTTATCATTCCTGTGGTAAATCCCTCTTAACACAATTTGGTCGTGTGAATTGCAAAACATGTTGCCAACGATGCTTGATAGAGAACAAGGACTAGATTAGCCTTGGAGGGCAAAGAATGCATGGACTCTTTCAAAGGACTGGGTGAATAATACATAAATACTGTACAGCTGCAGAGACTGTTGAAAAGGAATAGGATGGGCAGCCCATATCTGCAATGATACAACAACCTTGAGAGGCAGGAGACATCGATTGAAAGAGGCAACAATACTCATCCATGTGGGTTAAAAAAGCAAAGGAGCCATTGTATAAGTGCAGCTCATTCTATTATGCTTTCTGCTTGCCATGGCAACAGGATGTTCAACAGTTTTTGTGAAATCCTTCAATCTGTCGTCGTGTTTGAACTCCACTGATAATCAGTTAAAACTTTCAAGCGGCTTTATATTAGTGTCATAAAAAAGTCACCCATAAATCTGTCTGCTGCTGCTATCACATAATCATTGTGATGTACTATAACCCCAACAGCAAGAATATGGCATAAACTGTGTTTCTGATGTCAGATATCACTTTATGTTCACCGCAGTTTTATTTCTCTGTACCCCGCGATCCCGAGACCTACGAATCTAAGTTTTTTCTAAGTTTTCCTTTGTCTGATGAACAGTCCAAAGACAAAAATTATGCAATTTACAATGAAATATAACTGAGGAGGCCAGTTCTTACATTTGCTTCTTCCACTTACGGAGCCGAAAGCGTGGAATTCTTTGCAATTTCCAACTGACAAAACATCCTCAGTTTGAACAAGTTTTTGTTGTCAGAGTCACTTGAGCAAATTATGAAATACAGTAAGGCTACTGAACCGAGTCAACAAATCAGAGTAAGATCTGAACAACTTGCAAAAATGCAAAAATTTTGCCACTGCCTCATCAAAACTGTAAATGAGAAAGTAAATAACAGCCTTATAACAATGAATCAGCAGTAGACAGCAATGGTAGAACCAGTTCTGTTCTAAAGATTATCATCTGCAACTCTACCAAATGTTTTAGAATAGAAACTAACAGCAATATTACATATAGTCGTACTATAGGCGACTGAATGTGTTACCTACCGTCTGCTAGTTTTGAAAAAAATGTGGTGCTGGGTTGCATTTTAAGAACAGATGTAAGGGCCTGATACAGGAAGCTCCTCGGCAGAAAGGGTTAAATCATATAGAAATCTAGTTGTAATAAACTGTCTGTCATCCCTATCTGTTTTGGTGTTGCACTGTAATTGGCATATCATCTCACATCTATGATTTTTTTGTCTAGAATAAACTGTGGTAGTCTCATGTAGAGTAAAACAGCAGGCAGGAGTTTTTAATCAAAATATTTGTTCTTTTTCTCCTACGGGCTCACCAGCATCTCGACACTGTCGACAGAATACTATGAGTAACGTGGACGCATCGCTGTGCATCCATGGTGTTGAACGCACTTAAAGGAGAATTCCACTTTATTTGCCACGGGTAACGCGGCTCGAATTGGCATGCTAGCAATACAGACTCTGTTGTCGAGATTCACAGAAGTGAGGTGTCGCACAAAACAGCATGTGAACAACATTTAATCTAAGTTTTATATGAATCCTTTTACAGGTTGGTTTTCAGTCTGACTGAAGTTAAACACAGGAATTGGAACATATATTTTGCCTGCTGCATTTGGAGAGTGAAATCGGGATACTTGCTGACTGATTTTTTGAGGGATTTCTAAGTTTCAATAGTGTGTGAAGTACAGTATGTCTGTACTGGACATGCTACTGTAAATAGGTCTTTACCTTTGATTCCAAAGTCTTATGTTATATAAGACTTTGAGCATTGTCTGAATTTAGAAATAAAAAAAATATGTAACAAATTTCATTACGAGTGTCTGACAATGGTCAGTCTTTTTGACGCAACCGGTTGATCAACAAACTTAAAACCTTTATCGTCTGGCTTTTACTTGAATTACGTTTTAGTGTTTTTATTCTTTTTACAACTCCCAATTTATAATTATCACCATTATTATTATTATCTTTATTATTATTTTATTTTATCTATCTTTTATTCTGCTTTTTTATATGACATATTTAATTGAATTTATTTACTTATTTATCTATTTATTTTACTGATCTATTTATGGATTTTATTTATTTATTTTACACTTTAAACTAACCTCCAGTGTTTACCTATTTTAAACCTTTAAGATGGTGTTTCCTCAGTATGTACTGGGTATAACAATGTCCCTGACTTATTTTTGTCTTTTATTTATGTTGTTTTAACATTACAGTGTATGGATTGCGGGGTGGGTGGGTTTGGGGCTGGGGGGTGGGGGGTGGATTTGGGTCTCAATTTCTTTCATTTTATTTTAATTATTTGTCTGTTTGTAAAGCACTTTGTGCTACAAAATGATGTATGAAAAGTGCTATATAAATAAAGATTATTATCATTATTAATATTATCACATTAATTTGATTTTGAGAGAATCACCATTAAAAACATGGGGGCTTTTCCAATACATTCATCACTTTTACCAATTAGAAAGTTTGCCCACTTTAAACTACATCTCATTAGAAACTTTGCAAACCTTATAGTGGATATTATTGTAAGCTGTTTTTTCCTTGGCCAGATTATCAGTGTGTAATGTGGAATAAATGGCATTAATGAGACCGGGGAGTGTGGGTGATCAGATGAAAAGTGTTTAAAGGGAAGCAAAACAGACTTTTAGGGATCTGAAAGCGCAAATGATTTTTTAAAAAAAAAGAAGAAAAAAATATCTTTTTCCAATAAAAGTAGGCCATTTAATGCAACACAGAGAAATGCGGCGTTAAATGGAAAATCCTATCAGCCGTATATTATACTTCTCCCTCACTCAAATTCTTAGTGCTATAAAATGAAATGTTACCAACTGATAACTCTGTAATGAGAGTATTGCATGGTAGCTATAAGGTTGTTTGCTGGACTCTGCAGGATCCTTGATGGTCAATGTGATGTGCAATACCGACATGAATTGGCATAAAGCACCTGAATCGGGTACCGCTGGCCCAACTCAAGTACCCAAAAGACTGGAAAGAACACGCTTAAGGCTGTGCCTAAGGGTTTTTACAGTATTCACCAACGTCCACCAGCATCTGTGTGTAATGCACGGGCAAACCAAAGTTCTATAAAACCAGTGTGAGGGTTTAAAACAAGATTCATCTTCATGGCTAGCAAGACGTTTGTGTTAAACATAACTTTGTGTTCTTTTATGAAGTGTTCTTTCTGCAATAATAAAGGGCTGGAATGCCTGGATGACCAAATAGTGGGATTTTCTTCTATAATACCACTGTGATTAAAGTTTGGCATTTCGGAAATGTGTGCACAAAGCAGGTGTGCCCACTAACCTATTCGGACTTACCTTCATGATCCTAAGTGTATCATGGAATAAGTTACACCTCCGCTAGAGAAGAATGATACATGGTTGCCTTGTGATAAGACCAATGAGAGTTAGTGTACCGCACTGCACATGGCTTGATAAGTGTGATGTAGAGGGATTTGGAAGGGATTTGGATAGATGTGAAGACTGTATGTAATCTTTCTCACCCTCCTTCAAATGAATCCTTTATTCCTTTAAGCCACATCTGATGGGACCTCAGCGGGCACTCAATCAAAACCTCTTTCTCCTTCACTCTCACTGGATACGGAAATTCGTCCAAGAGCCCTCTCTACACAACACTGTTAGTAAAATAACCTACACAAACACAGCGCGGGATACAGTCCTATACATATAAATATGCCTGCCACGAGTGCTCTCTCTGTTTCTTTTTAGCTCTCTCTCACATACCTGCATCGCGTACACACAAACAGTCTCATTCTGCAAACAGCCAGGTCATCACTTTCCTTCAGGTGTGGCCGTGATAACAAATGCTGTAGATTCCTGCCCTCATGCTGTCCTTGTTCCTACAACCTCCAACACTGCGGCTTAACACTTAAGGAGACTGACCTAGTGTCGAGCTTAGGTAGAGAACATCAACAAGCACAAAAGTGAATGTGCATGAAAGATTTGAGTCCTAAAAACATGAATCCTGACGATGAAAAAGATGAGGTTGGCTCTGCTTTGTGCATTATGGCCCAATTTGAAAATCCTGGTTTCGGTTTATGATTGATGATGCTGGCTAGTATTTAAAAAATAGGATCTTGCCTATTTATGTTGCATCTACACTGTGCCACACATGATGTCAGTGATTCAGGTTTGTACGACTGTTAAATTGTAAAAACATTTGATCTTGAACGAGCGAGCTGAGCTGGCACTGGTAGATGATATTTTTATGACATGTTTTCCACAGTGCAGTCATTATTTGCATAATGCTGGCATCCATTCAAGTGCATTGCTTGTCTAAGGGCTGTCAGATTTATGAGGTTTTGTTGCGATGGTAGGTTGCGGACATCCTCTCCGCTCCACCCTCACTTGTGACATATATGTCTTCATCTGGTCAGCGCTGCCTAAAGAACAGCATTAACTTGACATGTCCCACCTGTGTGGGCCGTACATCTTTAGCCACACACTATCCTTGTGCGATTGTGCAGCATTATCGCAATCAGACACATTGTACTTTTGCATTCAATAGATAGTGTTCTAGTTATCGTGTTTTAAATGATCCAATCTCATTGTTGATGATGATGCACTTAGAGATGCTTTTAGTGAGAAAACATGTTGAAGAAAAATCAATGCATCCGTGATTGTACTTTTTTTTTCTTCAATTTTTAGGTCCAAGGCAGCCTCACCAGGCTATTCTTGAGAAGGTGTTTAAAAAAATATTCTATATACAATCAAGTGCAGACACAATATGCATTTGTGAAATAAATTTCCAACTTCTGGAAGACGACTGAACTACATTTGTAAATGTGTATTTTATTGCTCTCGTGGCACCTTTCTATAATTACTAGAGCTTTGTAATTTGACATAGCTGTACAGACAATGGATAACTCAAACATTCACAGTACGTCAAAGCTGTGCATTCAGCCAGCTGAATAGTAGGAAGGACATCAGAGACAACATACAGATGAGACTAATCTGTGTTTTGCTTATTGACGTCACTGCACACTAACTGTGCAATAGAATGAAGTGCCAAGCTGGTTTTGCAAAGCCAAGTAATCAACAAGTACCATTGGGGTTTTCATATTCAAGACTGAAGCACAAGAGACTGCAGGTGCTCTTTTTTTTTTTTTTGGCCTGCTTCAGTCTCTTTTTTGTTGTCTGTACGTCTATTTGTTTTGGTTAACCTGCAAGGAGAGCTACAGTGCATGATCTGCGAAAGCTAAAACAATGCTGAGAAACTGTGAGTGCTCCATAATCAAAGACACTTTACTTGTTGTTTACAATAGTATTCTCACTGTATTGCAATTTTCAAGCCTGCAGTTTAGGCCATGTGTCAGCACCAGAAAAGTAAATGTACCCACTTTGCAAGAGTTTCATTTAGAACGTTTGTTATATAATCACACTTCATTCCCTGCCACCATTCTGTATCCCATGTAAGGCTCACAGAACATTTAAAAAAGAAAAGAAACACATCATCTAATCTGATATCACAACAGGAATAACCAGCTTTCATTAGCAGCCAGTCAACATCTAATGAGAAGTCTAAGCACCAGATTACATCCCAGCATATCGGATATTCCATCCAGGTCCAAAATTTCAAAACACAACAGTCCTGAGGGTTTTCAGACAGTCCAAGCCACATCTACTCAAAGACCTGCTGTTTGCAGTCAGCAGTAGCTCTGATTTTATCCTGAAATATCATACAAATGCTCTCAGTGCTGTTCCACATTTGTGTACTGTTATAAATTTCAATGACTGAAATTTTTTATCAAAAATCCGCAGGGTGAGAGATAATATATTATTCTGTTATACATTAACTACAGCGGGAATTTTGAGAGCCAGAAATATCCACACTTTCTAAGTAACTGTTGAGTCAATAGTATTGATTGTCACTGCTATCAAGCCCTTACAAATATATCACGGTGCACAAACGCTTTACAGTAACGCTCTTTAAAGTTTTCCACCTATTTAGGGGAGGATTTGATGTGCATCTGTCCTAAGGCCTGGAAACAAAATGATCCAAGGGAGGCAGTTTGTCTTTTTCAATAACCGTCTCTTCTCTCTCAACACTAAAATGAGATTCAAGTTTTTATTCTGTTCCGAGGAGTCTGAAGGATCAATGAATAATTGCTTAACCTGCTAAAACAAGTCTGGAGAATTTACCACAGAAAAAAAAAACAAATATGAACCCACTTACATATTGGAGTATGAGCCTATTGTGGCAGAGAGGGGAAGGAAAATCAAATTGTTTGTTACAAACTGTGAGCACGGTCGAAAAATAGCAGCGCTTGAAATCTGCACCATGTCCATTTAGGCCTCTTTGCCCGCTTCTTTGAGCATGTCTATGGCTGGGTGTGTATCTACCAGTATACATTCAGTCTGTGTGCGCAGTGGTACTTGTGTGCGTGCGTGCATGTGTGTGCGTGTGTGAAGAGCAGCTCCATGACTACTGCTCCCCGGGCAACGGAGGTGCAGAGAAGGTAGAGAAGGCTCGACAACACCTACACCTACTCCCTGACACACACACACACACACACACACACACACACACACACACACACACACACACACACACACACACACACACACACACACACACACACACACACACACACACACACACACACACACACACACACACACACACACACACACACACACACTGCATTGTGAACAAGAGACTTTTTCTCTCCTCTCTCCATCTCCTCTTCTAACTGTTTCTCTTTCGTTCAGTCTTTCACTTGTCTCCTCTCCAAGTTCCCCTCAACAACAGCCAGGCCAATTAAGAAATGGCTCTTGAAAGGGTAGCAATTATTCTTTTGCAAGACATACACGGCTCCTGCTTGCCTCCACACATTATTATCTCTCTGGTATCCTACAGTGGGGTGCCCGGCCAACCATTCACCGCAACCCCTTACACTTCTGCCAGCCTCACTGCTTCTTCTCTCTATCTGGCTGTCTGCGCTGATGAGGGCCAGATTGCAAAGCATGGCAGTCTGAGGCCCAATGGTGAGCAGAGAAACACAAGATAATGGGTGGATTATTAAGGGAAGCCCTGTTGAGAGAAAAGATTTTTTTGATATCTTTGCCGCCACCCACGCAACCTACATTCCGTCTCTTTGCTTGCATCTCCCAGCTGTTCCCGTCTCTCCTCCTTTTTTCATGGCTCATGTCATTTATTTTTTCTCCCCAATGATCATCCCTGCCTGCCACATGCAAATGAAAGACACCGCTGTGGGTTTAATGCTAATCAATACTGTGCAAATATTCATTTAAGGAGACAACTGCGTGGTGAGAGAGGGACCTGACCTAATTGAAATGCAAGGAAGCTCTATGCTCTGTTCCAAGCATTGTTGTGGGAATGCACATACATGCACAATCCCCATCCCCAAAAATGCCCCAGCAAATCAACCGGCAAAGAAATAGTGAATGAAATGACAAAAACTGGAGAGATAACAACTGAGGAGAGCAAAATGCGGAGGGGGTCGGTGCTTTTAAATAACCGTTCCACCTGTATAAATAATAGAAGCCTCTCTCGCAGTCATTACATAAGGCTTTTGTGTGAAAATTGTGCATTGCTGTACCCAAGAAGGAAGTGCAAATGGAAAAAAGGCAAAAGGCTGGAAGTGCCACAGACGTGGGCTCAATGTTGGCTCCATCATCCATAAAAGCACATAAGTAGACACCTAAAGGGCTGGATTAAGAGCCCCACTGTGAGAAAAGCACCATGGGACATGTAAAACAGCCTGTTAATATAACTTCAATCTCTGCGAGTCAATCATTCTCGATATTTGGGTGAGAGAATAATAACAGTGCATTAACTCAAGCTGCTTAAATCAGACAGAAGTGATTTATTAAAGCCAGAGCCCATATCTAAATGTAAATAAAAAAAAAAATCTACACTCAAAATCTGAGTTTCGCATCACATTAAAAGCACTTTTTTTAAACCGCAGTGGTTTAAAGTAATTTATTAATATCACATAATTCTCTCAAAGGTTGACTTATACAAACTGTTTATTTTTCAAACTCCTAACCGCATAATGAAAAAGATATTCATGAAAAAGAGGCCACCAAAGTTATTGCAGTTTGTCCTGGAAGGAACATAAATGTGTGTATCAATTACATGCCAATCCTTTGAGGAGAATTCCAAGTTTTAGGACCAAAGATCACGAAAATTCTGGCAATTCATCCAAAAGTTGTTGAGAAATTTCAATCTGGCCCAAAGCCCATGGAGTTATGTTGCTAGCGTGACTAAAAGTAAAACATTTTACCCAAAAGAAAAAAAGCACAAAGTAATTTTATAGGGAAATTGAGCCATTTTCTCTTATGGTAAGTTGTACCTATTAGAACAATGCTTCCATGTAAAATCTAAAATAAATTCAACTGGGATCTTAGTTCAGCGGATTCGCTGCAAATTGCACCTGACCCCACAATATGCAAATAGACTGCGTTCATAGATTTAGTGCCAGATATGATTATTGACACTCCTTAAGTTATTTCCTCAAATGCGGAAAGGTTGTTGGAGCTGACAAGGTGTATGTGTGCGGGGGAGGAAGCCAGAAGGAGAGGGGGCTCGAGTGCGAGGGAGTAATTCACTCCTTTTCATTTCAGTTCTGACAAATTTGCCTTTTCTTTCAAGCTTGTGCCTCAGCGGACTCATGTTTGGCTGCAGCACCGTCCCTGAGAGACAACGTCCGGTTGCCTGTCTACAGAGGATGCCCACCCCCACACACACCTCACACACTGATGCCTGTTTCTCCAACTTGTCCACAGCAGTGCTCTATGGAAATGTTTTGTTTTGTTTTTTTTCCTGTAAAGTAGAGTCATGTGGCTACTGGCTCCATATCTTTAAGGACAAAGCAAAACATTTCTTCTGCTGTCATTTACAATAGCCACACAGCTCGGAAGGACCTTGTTTTACAGTTTGCTCCGACCAATCGATACATGGCTTTCATCGTCTGCCTGTGCTGTGATGGTTGTACTGGAAACTGATTTTCCAGTCTCTCGCTTTTGTCTCCCCTCTCTCCCACTTTTGTTTTTTTTTGTTCCAATTTTCTCTCTTTCCCTCAATGTCTCGGGGAGTAGCCTTCTCAGTGAAACTGATTTTCTTCTTGTTGTCATTTGATAATATAAAAGCCATGGAGGAATTGGCCACAAGATACTCAATCAATCAATGTTCCCCACAACCCTAGTTATCCCTTCCAGAAGTTGTTTTCCCCCCTCGATGCATGTCCCACTTAGATAATTGTTTATTATGGAGTCTAACGCCAGGATTGAATGCTTCGAGACAGCACGTTATCTTCTGCGTGAGGATGAAGACAGTTACCCACTAAAGGACATGAAGACAGTTTATACTTGTATGACTGAGAAAGGTCAGATCCAGATATGTTACACAGGCACAAAGGCACACACACACACACACACACACACACAGAACAGAAATTTGGAGTCAGCAGCTCGTAGCTGTCACCCAGCAGTTTAAATAAATGGGTGTCTCCTGCCCTGTCCAACGAGCCTGCTAATTGTATTTTCTCTTACTTGGTGGCATTTGTCAGGCTCCATCAGTCTTCTGTGGCATGTATAAAATGACAGTCCAACTAGTTGACATTGTGAATGGTTGTCAGGTCAGTCCCTGCTCTGCTTTGGGGCCAAAAGGTTTGCTCAAACATTTTGCTTTGCCTCATTAATTCTCCCAGAAAAGAAAAAGGCAAGACTTGGTCCTCCATTATTTTTGGCAAGGTGCCATACCCTCTACCTTATATGAGGACGGGCAAGATGTCTTTATAGTGCGCGGATACGTACGGAAGAAGCGGCACTCTAAGCGGAACGTGATCATCAACATTTTTCAAAGGTCTGTCAATGTCAGCCTCAAGTTGAAATGATTTGCCCTGAATATCAGTGGAACATGACGCAGCAAAACAACCCCAAGTAATTTACATTTTTGCAATTCCGTGTTAAGAAATAGAGCGCAAACATTTCCATAGTCATGTTGCAAAGGTGTTTGCTTCTATGGCTGACTATTAAGCAGAAAATTCGTGACATTTGGAGCTGAGTATCTCCAGTTTGCGGAGGCTGGTGTAACCTTTTCTCTGCCAGTACTTTAAGAGACATTTTTTGTGATTAGATAATATATGAAGCATTTTTCTCTGTTAGGACAGTGAAGAAAGGGGAGCAGGTCTTCGGGACACCTGGATGATTGTCATGTGTTAGCATGTTCACAAATGATATGTAACGGCAGGCCACACTCTCACTTCTTGTTCTCAAATGTCAATGTAACACTGTGTGAATATAAACGCTTAACATTTAGTGGCAAATAATGGAATGTGGACAAGGCATTTGTAGTGCTGACATTTTAGATCAGTGCTCATAATGTGTTCTGGGGAAGCTGTAAAACAGCTAATGTGTTAGAGGGTCTCAGCGGCTTAGAATGCCGCTAAATTGGAGAGAAAAGCAGAAAGGGGAGTAAGGGAGTTGGAGAGCAGCTGAAGGAAAAGTAGAGGAAGGAGGAGGAAGAATGACTCGGAGAGGAAGAAAGAAGAAGAGATGAGTGTTTCTTTTTTTAAAATTCCTCAGCTAAGAGAGCCACAAAAAGAGAGAATTACACAGGAAGAAAAATTGCCATTGTCACAGGAAGAGACAGTGGTAAATGGCGCGTCATTTTGCAGTAATTTACAAATCGCAGAGTGGAAACAAAATTAGATTAAGTGGGTCCGTTGAAATGGACCTGCTAAACATCACTATTAATTATGTTGCTGTCAAGGGCAAAGATTATTTATTTTCATGGGAGAGAGTGAAATCATGCCATAGGTGACTGCTTTGGGGTTTTTAGGGGAGTCATTTTTCATGTGCGCATGCACCTCTAAACAGAACAACAGGGAAACATGGACATTCAATCAAAGGCCCCTAATGTCTACATTATTGTACGGAGCAATAAATGGCTTAACCTGACTTATGGGAAATAATAGGCACAACCAATGTTGCAATGTCACTGCTGACGTTAATGAGGGAGGAATTGTTTGCCACGCTCTGAATGGCCAGATAAATGTTGTATACTAAACAAAAACTTGAGGCGAGTGAATGAATGTTGCTCCTAATGGTCAGTGACATGATATAACTCAGAATCTGTCCACACATACACGAGTCTTCTTTAAAACATGGTGTTTTTTGTATGTGACGTTGGATTTTGCCTACAAGGAAACACAGTTTTAGGTCACTGAAATCGGAGCATTTGAAAAAGTCCCTCTAGGGTGAAGATAATCAGAAACTCAGATCTTCACTGGGGTCGCGGGGGTGTTGGAGCCCAGCTGACTCGGGCGAAGGAAGGGGACACCCTGAACAGGTCGCCAGTCTGTCGCAGGGCTACATATACAGACAAACAATCACACTCACATTCACACCTACGGGCAATTTAGAGTTATCAATTAACCTCAGCATATTTTTGGACTGTGGGAGGAAGCCGGAGTACCCGGAGAAAACCCACGCATGCACAGGGAGAACATGCAAACTCCATGCAGAAAGATCCCAGGCCGGGATTTGAACCGGGGATCTTCTTGCTGCAAGGCAAAAGTGCTAACCACTACATCACTGTGTGGCTTTATGGACAAAGTGCCAGTGATAATGCTACTAACAGGACCGTTTACATGTTTCCACATAAATGTACTGTTACTCCTCTAATACTCTGAGGAACAGAGGTGATAAAATACAAGTGAATCTCCATTTTCTCTCTGCACTGAGTTTGGGAAGAGTTAATACCTGTTTTTTTGGAGGTTATTTGTTATTTCACTGGCTGTTGTTTGGGCATGCTCCTAACAGTGCTGAAATTGTGTTATTTTTTTTCATTTTCATGTGGATGCCATTTAGGAGAAAAGGAGAAAAAGGAGAACAAAGGAGCAACATTTACAAAAAACAATGCCCAGTCATGTGTGGACTTGGCTGCAGACTCCGGGGTTTATCTTGAAAAAAAATTCTGAATTTAAATGGTCACAATTTTTACTTTAGCAAAATATATACAATTTTAATCAAAATGTGCATTGCATGTAGTTCTTTGATTTAAAATAATATAGACAAAAACTACATGTTCACTGAATTCTTTGCTCTTCATCATAGGTGTTTTTCCTCTTCTGGAGCTGGGAGTCACAGGGTCATAACCAGCTCACAACAACAGTAATCTCATTGAGGGAGCTGCATCACTGCTGCAAATACCTGAAAAGCTGCTGCGAGTGCAGATGTAATAGGACATGCACGGATGAGTCAATACTTGGGGTCAAGGAAAAGCACACTCTCACATTATGATTCCACTTGGATGGGTCACTGAATAATGACTTTAAAGACTATATAGATAAACATAATAATGTCCATTTGATATTGCCTTGTACATTTTTTATTTGCTTATTCTTCTCTTTTCTATCCATGTTCTTTCTTGAATCTTTTATTTTTCTGTTGAAACCCACTTTCACTGAATGACTTTTGCTATAAATGTGCGATTCAAATAATATAAATAATGGTGACTTGACGTTTCAGTGAATAGAACTGAATTGAATTGGATAAAAAACCCAAAGAAACAAACAAGAAACAAAACAAAATCTAGTATGTAAGGATTTGAAGGCAGAAAAGAGCTATTCTACTATCTAAATGGAAAATGACATATCTAAAAGGAATCTGTGAGTTGTACACAGTCTCCTTCCAGTGTAACCCTGTCAAAGACAAAACAATAAACCCTGTACCAAGATTTGACAAATATAAAGTTTTTCATAAATATAAATGAAATCCATAGAAGTGTTTCCCTGAAATGTAGTTTCTATTGCGCAGACTGTGAAATTAATCAGCAACATGAAATATATCATGGGGTTCACTCTTTGTTTTTCAAGAAACAAAAAACACACAATAAAAGAACGAAAGCCTGTTGCCTGTAGACCTTTGTCACAGCAGATATTGCGACTTGTTTCAGCAGCAAAAGCACAGGTGCAATTATTCCCATTAGGAATGGCTCCGATTCACTGGGAGTCCCACTAAGCCACCACACACAATAGCAGGACCTCCTCTAAGTGGAATTCAGCCATAATTTATTTGTCATTAAATACACCTGTGATTTTCTTGGTATGCGTGCTGAAATGTCTGCTGTGAAAAAGGCCCATTCACACCTTATCTCTGTCAAAAGAGGCGACAGGTGTGCGAAGAGCCTGCAGGAATACAAATTTCACCGTATTTTTT
This sequence comes from Acanthochromis polyacanthus, assembly GCF_021347895.1. Lineage (NCBI taxonomy): Eukaryota > Metazoa > Chordata > Actinopteri > Pomacentridae > Acanthochromis > Acanthochromis polyacanthus. The sequence goes on from NC_067122.1 coordinate 17,594,658, forward strand.
GCTTTTGTAGTCGAAGAAGTAACCGTTGAAAAAACACGACTTGGGCCTCGAATCAGCGTGCAGGTTTAAAAGCAATGCTTTCCCCCCTTTGAAATGAAATGAACACACAGTTTTCCTTCTTTCACGTACTTTCCCCTCCACCCTCTTGTGAATTATGTCTTCTTGGATGTACCATTTGGAAGCAACAAATGACTCGCTTTGAGGCCTTCCCAGACCCAGTCGCCACACAGCAGCGATCGGGTAAGCCCCTGTTCCACTTTCCATCTGCTTGGCCGGCTGTCCCCAAGTCATTAGGCCCCCGCATGGGTACCCAGCTGGGGGGGAGTAGAGTAGGAGGGGACAGGGCTGGCCCCAGTACGCCTGGCACTGGACATCCAGAGGGGGGCATCTGGCAAGGCAGCACCCCAGGTCAGGCTATCTGAGGAAAGAGCACATCGGCGGGCGCTTCATGGATGGCTCACTGTCTGTCCCTGGCAGCTTGTCATTTATCACTGCTGAGCAGCGATGTCAGGTGGGAACGTGATTAATTTCACTTTACCATTCTCAGAAATAAGCCCTATAAATCATCCTAAGCTTGGCTTGTGTGCAGGTTTTCCTTTTCGACCGGTCTGACAAATCTTTACCTGGCCCCACCGCCCTGCTCAGGCCTTGTCTTGCTTCTGACGTTGCGGCAAAAGAAGGTCTGTGTCAAATCGCTCGGTGATGGGAAGTGTCCACTTGAAGACAAATGCAAAGGAAAGAGAGACAGATAGGGATGCACACAGAACGTTTAAACGACTCGCATAAAAATTCCCAAGACGCATGAGGAAAGTGAGACAAAGGATGTGTGCATATCATCAACAAATATTAACACCTCTCCTGTAAATCTAATCCTGGCCCATCTGACCATCTGTCCTTTTAAATGAATGACAGGAGGAGAGAGAGGCTAAGACAAGATCAAATGGAACATGCTGATGATGTGGACCTGTCAGCAGACGCTGTGGATGTAGGAGGGTTCTAGTTTATTACCAGCGCCACAGAACACATCACATCTAATATGTCAGAGGTAATAAGGACACTCTGGTGATAGGTGGCAGACTGCCAGCTTGTCAGACAGGCACCCTGTTATGAAAAGCTTTTCTATTAATTTTACAGATGTGCTGCTGTTTCGTGAGTGATTTAACTCGTCTTTAACAAGACTTCCCCCCCTTTCATTCTCTGTCTCACTCGCTTTCTCGCTTTGTAAAGGGTGACATTGATGGAGGGTTTCGGGAAAAAAAAGTAGAAGAGGAAGAGTGCAGATTTCATGAAAAAGTACCACCAGATGTATGTTTTGATCAACTGTAAAAAAGTGAAAGGAGGACAATATAATCTGAAAAAGTAGCCGACCAATGGTAACTATTTGGCGCTGTACCATAGACCTGCTTGCAGCTTTCATTACCCCGGGATCTGTCTCTTGATATTCTTTCAAGTTGAAGAAACATGCATTTAAAGTGTGTAATGTAATGTAGAAAAGCACACAGAAAAGAACAGAAGCCTACTGGGAGGTGATCTGACTTTGGATCTTGACCCCCACATTTTCAGCACAAACCCTGCGTAACAAAGGTCAGATAACTCCTAATAAGCTGCTTGGCAAAAACTACAAGTAACGACAGTAGCAGTAGGAATCTTCCTTTGCATTAAAGTAATGTGTGCTGGCTTTCGTTAAAAAGCCACCTAAACAATGTGTACACGGTGATTCAGTCATGATGTGGGGAGAAACGAGATAATAAAAATGCTTATTAACACCAGGTGTCAATGCAAAGGCCCGGGGATCAGATGTCATTACGCAGATAAGGTATCCAGATGCAGAACACATGTTAATAAGGCTTAAATGGAGCTATACTTTGGCCATCTAATGCAGAGTTATCTAAAACGCATTAGTGGAGCATTTCTATTATCAGCTTACTGTCTATCACATAGTTCTGTACAATGTGAAAGCAGCTGCTTTTAATTTTACATGTAAATTAGGAAAACGCTCACTCCAGGACAGGATTTTAAACCCCAGCTCCTCTGAGGAGAACACGAATAACACATAGTGGCACTTTGGCAGTTTATTAGCCGGTGGGAAGCTGGTGAGGGATCATATACATGTTGGTCGAGATGCCGGCGTACAGTTCTGATAAATCTGACAGGTGTGTGCGTATTACACCATCCTCTGTGCTCCTTACAGGAAAATGAATAAAGAAAGGGAAAAAAAAAAAACTGCTGTCATTTATATGTAAGAGAAAAAGCAAGAATGCGGTTGTTGCATCAAATCAGCTGTGATAGCTGTAGTGCAAGTGGATTGTGGATTTTCAGTTAGACAGCTGAATTGACTGATGTTTTTATGTGATGTACTTTATGGTTTAATTGGTGCATTTTTGCCGCTTTGTGTGTATACCTGAAAGCACACCTTTCTGTTCCACATTTTCTTTCTGAGTGTATTTTTATAAGTCTATAATTGATGTCTGCATCTCTGTGGAAATTACCTATCCTCCTGTGAGATTTTTTCCCCCTTCCTTAACCTCCTGATACCAATCTTTTTTAATTAAGTAATGACTTTCAAATGAATCTCAGATCATGTGTGAGAGAAGACACTTATCCTTAAAAGTATCTTCGGCTTGATGGATTAATTCAGGAGGAAGTAGGCCATGCGTCCTGCACATTAACAATCTCTCTATTGCTGTTAGGAAGAGGTATAATGGATCACATGCAGGAAGCAGTCGCTGATTCTCCCTCTGATGGCATTAGAAAAAAAATCGGCGACAGAAAAGGTGGCGCATGTGCATAATAGTTACCTGCAGTTACAATGACTTCATGTGCACATCTGATTGCAATGTAAGAAGTCAGTCCATTTTCAGCTGCGCCGAAATCCATATTCACCCTAACAATGCCACTCTTGACTCCCTGGTGAGCTTAACAAATGCCACACAATCAGTCCTCTCCAGCCTTTGGGTATGCCCACAACATTTATTCCTGCACTAAACCAAGTGAGGCCAATCGATTGGCGTATACTGTGGTCAGAGCCTCTGTCAAACGAAATACCGACCTCTTTCTCTTAAAAAAAGAAAAAAAGAAAAAGGAAAAAGAGAACATGAAAAAGAAATGACAAGAGTGGAGGAGATGGTGAAAATGACTAGAGTGAAATAAAGGATTCTTTTGCTGCACAAAAGATCTGAGTGTTTCCACTTCCATTTCCTGATCTTCAGCTTCTCTTTCTTTCTCTAGCATGCCATGGTGCAGGAGCCAGATTGCATGACTAAATAGTCGTGTAGAGCTTACTCTATTTGATATTTATATTCCCATTGAAGTGTTCTTGTTCCTGAAGTTTTAATTGGGTGCTAATAAATAAATCATCCAGTCTCTTCCTCAACAGATGTGCGAGTGAGCGTTATGCTGCATAATATCTGTCTGCTATGCAGGTGTGTGTGCTTGCCTCATGTCACTGGTGCATGGGATGAGATGTACCAGCCAGGCCCCCTTAATCTGGTGTGCTGTGGCTCAGTGAAAGACTACATAACAAACAGAGGGATGTGACAGGCCCTGGAGATGGATTTGTGTTCACTGTGACCTGTTTTATGCGGCAGAAACGCTTTACAAATGCGAGGAAGTTTATTTGGGATATACGTGATTTAGACACAATACGTAACCATTGACAAACTTTTGGTTTAATTTGTATGTTTGCCATTGATGTGTTTTTTTCTCCCTCGTTAAATGCATTAACATCACTACAGGGGCAGATGTGATTGTATTCCTGAACATGGAGATGTTTTATCTGTCCAGGAGAGCTGGACACTTTCTACAGGACGAACAAAAATTATGTATCGTATTGATACCGGTGCAGCACTTGAATCTGCCCGGAATAAGACAGATTTCCCTGAAAACAGAACAAATCCATATGCTATTCCCGGCGAAACTGAAAATGGATATTCCCACATCTCTGCAACCAACCACAGATGCAATCAGGTGCTTGTTGTGGCTCACCACTATCAGAAATTATAAAGTTATGGAGCCAAATGAATGCCGTCATTCTCCTCTCCATGTTGGTAACTGAGGGAATAAATTTACACTTGTTTCAGCGCATGTACGTTCTTGATCATGCGGAACCATTTCCTGTTAGTTACACAGGTTTGTTGCCAGACAAAACAGCAGCAATAAGCTTGCACACAACTGCCAGAATGAATGTGCCCACTTGACTGGTGCATCTCAGACAAACAGGAGTGAAGAATTTTTTCTCAAAAACAGACTTTTTGTACAACACCAGAGTTGCCTCAAAGGATCAAAATTTGCGTTGGTTATAAGGATCTCCACATGTTTGGAGTCCTACACTGGTGTCTGGGTAAATCCACTGCTTCTCCAGACTGTGTAGGGTTATATGCATATTTAATGCAGCTCTGGTTACATTGTTGTGCTTGTTACAAATAAAAAATACTTTTATTTTAAACAAAATGTAGTTTCAGATTTTGTTTTAAAGCAGATGATGTGTAGTGAAGTCCTGTTTCTATCACAACCCATAAAGTTTGAGCCTGTGATTCTGGAGCATGGTTGTTGACATTTAGCTAGTTAGCACGTTTAAATAATTAGTATATGCCAAATTTACCCTCCCTCTCGCTCCCACTGTCCCATTTCCTCACGACTCCCCTCCCCTTCCTTCCCCTTTTTTCCTGCGCAGAAGTGTGAATGTGCACAAGCCCACACACAGAACAGTTAGCAGAACATTAAGCGATATTTGCTGAATTTGACAAAAGTGTAGTGGATAGGAATCACATACTTGACCTTTCAGTTTTACGTGAGAAGAACTGTGTGGGAGAAATCATACAGTATCTTCTTTTACAACTAATCTCAGTGCCCTAATTAGCAACAAAGTATTTCAAAGCTAAAAAAGGCTGTGCTCTCGTCAGTGAATAATTTAACAGGTCTAAGGACAATGTACAGTAACTGTGTAGCAGGTTGACTTCACACTTTGCTGATACAGTGTGACAACATTTTTTACTCTTTTGTTTCAGCTTTATTTACTTTGCGTGTTTCATTTTTGGGAGAATAGAGCTTATCAATGCCACACTAAAAAAAAAAAAAAAAAAAAATTATTGTGAATGTTGTCCCAAGTACAGGTATACGTCATTTTCTTATTGTTATTTTCTGATTTAAACCCGCAGAATATACGGTATTGGTCAAGTTTTTGTTCCCAAATGTAATGGCATAAATAGTTTTCATTCATAAATTAACTTTATAAAAAAGTGCGATTAATGAAAGAAAGACAAATTAAAGTAATACTTGTTGTTTTTCTTTGTAGATGTGTTCTTAATACTTTCATGAGGCGTCTCTCAGATGTATGATGTAGACTTGAAACAGAAGCTGCATGAGGTTTATTCACTCTAACGCTTTATTATCCATTCACTGTATCCACAACGGCTTTTCTTTCTCAGTGAAAAATAATATCATGTGCATTCTAAATGACAAGTGAATAATCTTTTACTCTTTACCCTGTAAATCCTGTAACCCCTAAGATCTGACAAAAAACATCATGAAAAATTCTGAGGAGGAATGGCTTCATACAATGCACATGTCAGTATCATGTGCTGTCACAGGAAATCTAAACTTATTCATCTCAAATCCAAGACTAAAATGAACACAATTCATATTACTTAAAGCTGCAAAGGCCAGAAATCTGGAAAGATGGCCAGAAATTGAAAATACACAGCTCTCTTCCTGCAGTAATCCACCCTCTGTTCAAAGGACCTCCTACCAGATGAGCACACGCTTCAAATGTGCAGATGCTCATAAAAGCAACATTAATTTGTGGCTTCACCTGGGATTTGAGTCCCACTGTGTTAGTGTCCTCCATCGAACCCATTGCACCATATGTCAGATTCTCCCTATGGATGTTGTTGCCATTTATATGATCTCATCTGATTGATAAAATGAACTCTGATTGGCTAAAATCTCCCGTTACATTACACATTTTCTGAAGCCTAAAGGTGGAGCTAGGAGGAGGTGCAGAAGTCTAGTGTCCTGTCAGGCTACATAATATTGAAAGGCTAATGCAGAATTTTTTGCTGAATGACACCTAAAAAAATACTTCCTATCCTCACTTGAATGTATCACATTGCATCACACACACAATTTGTGTTTAATCAACACAAACTGACAAGCCAATATCTTAAATTTGAAAGTGTATTAGATCAATCCATAAACTCCATCAAACTGGAGAATTTGGCATACAAGCAGTTGTATTATGGTGCAGAACTCATCAGCATGCTAACACAGAAAGCTTCAAAAATATTGCGAAAAGGTTGGATTTACACCCAAACTGTGTTGCTTTCCAAACCCTAACCAAGTATTATTGTTGCTTTAGTTTAACCAAGCTTTGAACTAGCAGTCATTAATGTGAAAGTGTTAACTAAAGAATACTGTTTTCCCTAAACGTCACACAGTCGCTCACTTTTACTGTTTAGTATATGAACATACCATCATTTTTTGGGGGGGACAGAATATCAATCATCAAGTCTGGGATTGTGCTTTAGATTAAGTTATTAGATTAGACTGTTTTGTTTCATTCAAAAGTTTTCTTTCCAAAGAGAATGAATCCCACTGACTTTAGTAATTCTCTGACCTTTTCTGTAGCACCGCCATGTGGATGAGGTTTCAGACATTAAGGTAAGCTTTCTCAACAAGTATGAGATGAATTACCATGAAATTTGAAACGAAGCTCCTATACATCTTAGCCTTGTTGGAACCATGCAACTTCAAAATGAGAAGCGTAAAGTCCTTCATGTCTAACATGATGAGCGCAGCTTTCAGTGTAGTTTACTAGGCATTTCCTTTTACTGGCATGGATTAAAAATATGGAAATGACAGAGACTCTAAGAAAGTTAGGAAAAAGTAATTAATTTTGAGGGAATTAACTTCAAACTTATATTACACTGTAGTAGGAAAACATAATGAACAATCTAATGAGACTGTTCTTGTCTCCTGGCAAATTTATAGTGAAACACTGAATGTCTCTGCATGGACAAAAAAGGCTTGTAAATGTGTGTGTGAATTTTAAAAATGATACAAATGTGGGCAAGGGCATGTTTATGTATGTCATGGACTGTAAAAAAAAAACTAAGTATGCTTAATGATTATTTGTGGTATCATCTTTTTCTCTGTGTGTCAATAGGGTTGCACTGAAATATGCTCTTTTTAGCCTTCATGGACATTTGTGCTCCTTTTGTATGCCTTCTTCTGCGATCTTCATGTGTGTGCAACCCCGTGTGTGTAGGTGGAATTGTAAAATGCAAGAATTGTATTTCTTCTGGTTTAGAGGCATCTTGCCAACCAGAATCCAGGAGGGCTGAGGGCGTTGTATAAAAATGCATGCACACATGCTGTTTACTTCAGCCTCCCACCACTGACTTAAAACATCCAAACACCTGGAACCTGGAAAGAAATGGCCTGGTCATGAGAGTGGGCAGCAGTCATCGGAAGATAAAAAACAGCAATGCTGTCAAAAGCCAAATACTGCCAAAAGGCTGTAATGAAAGATGGCTGCCTGCTGAGTATGCCCACTTTCTGCCTAATTAACATTGACTAATAAAACAACACTTGCACAGCAGTATTGCATGTTCACTTCAGCAGCTATTTCCACACCGTTTGAAAGAAGAAAGAGCTCACTGAGGGTACAAGGTGGTAATTTCATAAGCTCACATGACACGGTGTATCCGCTCCAAGATGTGGTCTTTGCTATTTGTATGAAGATGAATACAGTTCACTGACTTAAAATGAAAAGCAAACAGATCATCTTTTTTTTTTTTCGAGACATCCTCACACTTAAAAGTGACATCTGACATGAACACAAGACCTGAGCACAGAGGACAAATAACTGCAAGGTGGAACACAATGCACACAGCGAAATCTAACGGCACACATACCAGTATAATTCTGATTGTAGGCGAAAAAATAGCACAAAGTTACTGTTGCTGGCAGGCAAGGCACACCTTTTAAAAAAGAAGAGAGTCATGAGGGTCGGGGTAGAAACTGTGTGGAACAGTCAGCTGAAATGGTGATCATGTGGTTGTGTTTTCAGAAGTGTCTGTGTGAGCTAATGGACCGAGATAACCACAGTGCTCAGGCTGTGGGACTGTTCTTTACATCCAGCTTTGCCAATAAAAAAAAACAGGGGAAATAGTATTTATGTTTGTCTATGAATTTCTAGTCATTCTGTGTTCATGTTCCTATCAGACTACGCTGACAGAAAGAGCCATATGGAGACTTAAACACAGAATAGAAAGCTTTGCTGTACACCGTGCAGCTAGTTATTCATCTCTCTCTGTTCAGAGCATCCTACCCCATCCTGTACCTGCTTATTAATTTAAAATCATTTGCTGCACCTCCAGGGGGAGATAAATGCCAGGTGCAGAGACAGGGCAGTGGTGAACCTATAAAAACTATTACTGAGGCCTCTTCCTCACCCCTATTGCCATGGCCTGATAATAACCTCACACTGCAGAGGTAAAGCCAAACCAAAGGAGAGTAAGATGTTTCTCTCTCTACTTCTATCTGCCTTCTAGGCTGTACTGCTGCATTAGGGACACAAGCACACACACCTACGCACACACACACACACCTACGCACACGCACACACACACACACACACACACACACACACACACAAAGACAACTGTTCAGCTAAGTTGTGTTGAGCCCCACGCTGCCCAAGGGCCCGCCCACCCATGTCAGAATGCTGCTGCAAATGTTGAAAAAGGCCATGAAAGGATGGCATCAAAGTGGCATTATCCCTCTGGACAGTGGAATGCAAGAATAAATACATGCAGTAAATAGTGACTGCATGGAAGGATTTGTAGATCAGTCAGCAGACAAACTAGGCTAACTTCTGTTTTGTCTCCAAACATGTGAGTGCTGTGAAGGCTTCGCTTCTGGCGAAAACATAAAACAGTAACAGTGATAGGACCTCCTGGACAGCTGCTTACCAAAAGCATTTGCGCAATGTCATATTCCTAATAGCTTGCAGCTAACACCTGTCAGTGCATCAGATGTTGTTATTCACAGCATCTGAGCACACTTTCTTGTCCCATATTACGACAGAATTATATCAGCAAATTCTGTCTGGCCTTGCTGATGTTCTTGAATTTATAGAGCAAAACTATGGAGTTTTTATTTATAATCATATGAAAACTACATAACAGTGCCATGCTGTTGTATGTTACTGTGAATACTTTTTTGGAAAGTAGAAAATTTGAGCTGAGCAGTTAAATGATGCTGTGAAATAGGATTTTAAAGGCACTAAGAAGAAGATATTTACGGTGGTCAGCTTCTACAGAACTAGCACAGAGCTAAGCTCCTGTAGTGTCAGAGCAGAGTGCAGCAGTAGTAGAGAAGCACATTGCCATAGAAAGTTATGATTTGCAGAACGAGTCAAAATATGGGAAATATACAGAAAGAAGGTGTTCTTGAATATTTAGGAGAGAAGTCCAGGGGTGGTTTAAAGGCTTTCCTTCATTTTATAGTAACCAATTTTAGAAAACAAATATGCCAAACGGTGTATTCTACTATGCCGCCGGCACGGTAAAAAACATTTAAATCAGACTTCAAAATCCAATGTATGGTCTTCCTGTTGCACGGCTCTGAAGCACATCTCGCATTTTCTTATTTGCTGAATCCTTGGGAGGAGAGCCTCCCAGCATAAGTTTGCTTATAGGACCCCAGGGGGCATGAATTGGCACATTTAGGATTCAGCTGCTGATCCTATTTCATTTCCAATGTTGTCAGAAAATCAAACCAAGAACACAAACAGTAAGCAAACATGTACACCATGAAAAAAGACAATGCAAATTTGGCAGTTCCTTGCATTACAAATTTTTGCTTTTCAGCAGTTTTCAAAACAGTCTTCTCTTTCAACTGCATTCCCACACGATGATGTAAGTTTGACATAAAACCAAAGGACTGTTTACCGTGATGGATTATCATTACCGGGCGTATCTCAGGCAAACTCACAGTCTCTGCAATGTGATATTCAGTCTACAGACAAAACTGCTGGCTGCTCAGAAGGCAAAAGGAAACTCACCCACTGGTAGGGTAGAGTATGCTTTGGAAAAATACTAAGGGGTCAAGCTGGGGTTCTCATTTGATCCTGATTGTAACACAACTGTCTTTGCAACAAATATTTTAAAAGACGGTTCACTAATGCAGTCATGTAAAACAACAGTTTGTGACAAATCCTTGGCCAGGTGAAATCACTCTGCCCTTTAAGTCATCACAAATTTCCCTTTGTTTAAGCAAAAATATGATAAATGCCAGTACAAACCCTCCTGTAAACTAGACCTCCAGGACACTTATCAGACCGACTAACTTGAGGAGACATACTATTGAGGTAAAGGTAGAGTCTCACTAACCTCTAATATTATGGCTCCAGATATCCCAAGGAACATTGTCCCAAAGAAACAGGCTCACTCTGCTACAGAAACGACATTCATTAGATTATTGCAAAAAAATAAAATAAAATAAAAATACTGCACTGATCTGCGAGGATGGTGGAAAGAAAAGAGATTTGTTTTTATGTTGTGTTTTATCAGCTAAACCTGCATTATTGGATTTTTTTTCACCTGTGAGCAACACAACAAGCTGTGCACACAGCACTGGCATACAGAATAATTGCCTTAAAGCCCGTCTCTGATCATTGATTAAACCCCCAAACACTTATCTCTGCGCATTAAAATTACATTTTCAGAATTCCTTCACACAAAAAAGAATCTTTTCCTACTTTAAAATGGCTTAGATGTAACTCTACACCAGCGCATCCTTCAGAATGGGCAAATCTATGAAATCCCTGCCTCCATCTCCATCCACTCGCTCCAGCTCAAGCACACCAGCTCACCTCGGGCTCTGCTCGAACACCGTCAAACTACTTTTTACTACGTGATAGAAAGTTATAACACAAGAGCAATTCAACCCCAAATGTTTGAACCAGAAATTGATTTCGAGGAGGAATAATGACTTGGATTGGTTCAGTAGGTTGGAATCCATCTTTTTGAGGTACACTGTAGCTTTAAGGCATAAAATGTTCAGCCATGGCTTGACTGCTTATTTTGCTCATGATGTATATAAGTATTCACTGGAGATGGGTTTAAATTGATACGGCAACAATTTCTAGCAAGCATTTTACTACCAAAACATTAGTTGACACAAAAAACATTAGTTTTTATTTGAAATCCTGCTCACTTCCTTGATAAATGAAAGTCCAATATTCCCTTTCCATTTCCTCTTTTGTTCTTCTACTCGCTGTCAAAGGAAATATCTGGCTCTTTAGCTGCGAAGTGCACCACTATGTTCAAGCTACTTACTAACAGTGCATGTCTATTATATGGTGCCAAGCAGGTGGCCTACAGTGGATTGCCCTCTTAAAAATAATGCCAGTGCCTAGAAATTATCCTGACAAGAGCGCAGAGAACTAGAACTAGCATTAGAATGCTTAGATTGCATTCTATTGAAACCAAAATTATAATGGAATGGATGCTGAAGATCTAAATTCTCAACCTTTACTTCCACAGGAACGTCTGTCTTTATATCCGTTATTTTCATTTTCAAGAGAATTTTACTTGAGTGTGATATTTATTTCTCATTTCCTTTGCGGTCACTACGTATATACGAGATGAGCTCCAAAGACTCTTCTCTAGCAACAAAACCTTTCCTGTAAATTCGTCATTGCACATCTGCATTTTTTCAAAATTTCAATCCTTTACTGAGTTCTGCGTCATGAAAAATAATATGAGAGTCATGACAGCCAGATGTTATCTGATTCATTTATCACAATAAGTTACAGTTATTTTAATAACTCTTGTGTTTTTTATGAACCTTCTGAGTATAGGCCGACACTTGTGAATTCCACCCACGCAACATTTTCTACTATCGGATTTTTATCTGTGCACTTGTTGTCTTCTTGTTAGTTTCTAAATAAGAATTTTCTATCAGCATATATTCATTATAAAAGTTTATGGCCTATATAGAAATCAAGAGATAAAAACAAACACGACAAACATTGCAGATGAAATGCTGAAATCTGGACTCAGCTGCTTTCTCCATACCCTCTTGGGCTTTTAGCATGGGAATTGTGAGACCAGTGTATTGAAACTCCCACACATTTCTAATTCATCACAGTGAAAAAAAAAAAAAAGCTCTGCAGATATAGTTTTTTCTCATTCTCTATCTCTGACTTATATTGCATCTCTGTTTCTTCTTCACGCTTCAGAACCAATGTTTCATGTTTATTTTTAGGGGGCCATAAACAAGAGAAAAGCTTTAAGTGCCAAGATGAAAACAACTGCCCATAAAGTGCACCGAAAATGAATAAACCATCCTCAATCTAATCCGTGACTCGTCATGGAACTACAAGTGTCAGAAGAACTCACTGAAACCCTGAAACACCCAAATCCCATTAAGCCTTTGTGGGTGAAAGGCTGACATTTTGTGGTCTAATTAAATTTTTTCCACAATGATTTGGTGAACGGTTAATAACAATTAACAAGTGGCAGGGGATGCTGCAAGTGGGACATGACCACATAAACTGGCGAGCCTTTTTTCCGCTTTTATCCATTTTTCTTTGACAAGTGAAACTGTCAGCTAAGAAAAAAACGACGAAGGCGAGACCCCTCTGATTTATTATGATTCATATTACGGCTATGGCTACATTTTTCTCTGAACTTTAATTATTCAAATTCTAAAAAG